>NC_083354.1:16613046-17340546 GCF_030254825.1 Meriones unguiculatus | reverse complement strand
AATGTCACTCCAGACTTCTCCCTGCTTGCACACACCATGTTTGTACACTTGTTTTTGTGTTTTTGCCCTGCATCCTAAGAAGAATGGGAGCACCATGACACAGCGACCTGCCCTGCTTCCTGCCACAACCCAGGGCATTGCACAACGCTGGGCCCTTATTAGCAGCTTAAAGTGTTTTCCAACCACGGTTCTGCAGGATGAGCAGGTCACTGCATCCATCTGGGAGAAACCCCCGCTCCTGTGGCCCAGCCTCCTTTCCCCTGTAGAGAAATCCAGTCTTGTTATATTGACCATACTGAACTCAAACTCCTAGATTCAAGCAATCCTCCTGCCTCAGCCTATAAGAACAGCTCAGGCCAAAGGCATGCTCAGCTTCTCAGCATCTGAGTGTTCAGCATCTCTCTCTCCCTCCCTCTTTCCTTCCTTCCCTCCCTCTCTCTGTCTCTGTCTCTGTCACTATGTGTGTGTGTGTGTGTGTACATATAAGCAAGCATGCATGTGGACACCAGAGACAAGCATGGCACATTCTTGCTTTACCAAGGTCTCTCACTAAACTTGGAGTACATCAATTCAAGACTAGCTGGCCAGCAGACACAGAAGGGCTCCTCCCTCCCCTTCCCCAGTGCTGGAAGATTACAGACATGCACTTCCATACTCAGCTTTTTTACATGGGTGCTCAGAGATCTGAACTTGGGACCTGACGCTTGCTCACAAGCACTCTCCTAGCTAAACAATCGCCTCAGGCCCTAAAGGTGACTTTATGCTTTTCATATTTTTAATTGAGGTAAAAACAAACCGCAGCACACAGTTTACTGTGTTGAAAAGTGCCTCAGTGCACTTTTCCGTGACACTGGGTGCATTCCCATTGCTGTGCGACCACCACCAATACTCACCTCCAGGGGGCGTTTTAGTTCTCAGGACTGAAACTCCACCCCCATCGAATAATGGCTCCGCATTCTTCTTCCCCCAGCCTCTGGAAACCAGTACTCCACTTTTGCCCCTGTTTCTTATGGGCAGCATTTACCCTCTGTATCTAGCTTGCTCGCTTTGCACGATGCATCTCGTGTCAGAATCCCCCTGAGTGGACACGCCACCACCTGCCTCTGCGTGCCTCTGTCCGCGGTGCCGGTGAGGTTTGAGTTGCTTCTTCCTCTGTCTTTTGACTGTGGAGAATAATCCTCTGTGAGTGCAGCTATATAATTAACCTTTTAAGGCCCTGCTTTCACTTCACTGGGGGCACACCAGAAATGCAAGTGCTAAGTCTTATAAGTTAGCCCGATTTTTAATTATGTAAGGAACGTCTGTGTTGATTTTTTTAAGGAAATGGCACTCTTTCACATTCACACTGACAGTGGACAGAGATTCCATTTCTCCACATCCTTTCCAATATTTAATGTTTTGGTTTTTTGGTTTGTTTGTTTTTTTTTTCCAATTTCGATTTTAGGGGGTTTTGTTTGGTTGGTTGGTTTTAGAGAGCTGGGGACAGGACACAGGGCCTCAGGTACACTTTCTTACTTTTTTGAGAGTAGCCATCCTAATAAATACAAGGCAGCACATTGCTGTGGGTTGAGCGGAGGGGATTCTGTTTTGTAACCAGATCTCAGGTAGCCCAGGCTGACCCAGGCTGACTTGGAACTCACTCTGCAGCCAAAGGTTATCTTAAATTTTTGCTCCTCCTTCCTCGGCCTCCGAAGTTTTTGGAAAACAGATTATGCCACCATGTTTGGTTTGCGTGGTCCTAGAGACAGAACCTGGGCCTTATGAGTACTAGGCAAGCTCTCAGCTGAGCGATATCTCCAGCTCACCGTGGAAAATTTAACAAGCCTATCAGAGTGCTGTAGGACCTGAGAAACTACAGCCCACCAACTAAGCAAAGTTTTACCTTGACACAGCCATGTTTATAATTTTCTGTGTTCTTTATGGATTCTTTTTACAAAGCCTGAATATTTACTATCTGGTTCTGGACACACACACACACACACACACACACACCCAAATGGCTCCCAATCCCTCCAGAAGGACAGGAACTAAAGCACTAGAGAAAGAACCCCAAATCTGCAGACCAAGCCAACCCTTGGGACACTGAGGTCCTTGGGGTCATCTAGATGTGACTCTCAGCCACATCGGGACATGGACTAGCTACAGCCTGGGGGGGGGGGGTCATAGTTATTCGGCATTCCAATGCGGCTTTCCTTGGTTCAGCCCGGAGAAGAGCTCATTTGTAAGCGCTCATGATTGTTGTGAATTCACTGAGGACAAAGAAGAGGACAGGACCCTGTGGAACGCAGAGCCCATCCTCCCTCCACGGCCACTCTCCCCGGGTATGGCAAGGTTTCTGGTCTGAAGGCAGAGCAGTCAGCCTTCACCGACGGAAGCACAAGTTGACACCTCACGCTGCCATTGCCTTTTGCTCTTGTACACGTCATTAAGTCACTACTCTCAAAATTGATACGCATCCCATTTCACTTCGCTGAAGCTCATGGACACGTCCCAAATTTCTCAACCCAGGCTGACAGAAAGTTCTATAAAGACATGAGTCCAAATTAATCTCAGTTCTTTAGCTGTCAGCTGGCCTCGGAAGAGTGACCCTGTTCTAATTATTCCGTTTCCTCCTCTGCATACTGAAGAATCATTTTGAGAGTTGAGAGAACACTGCCAGAATGTTCCACAATTGCCAGCTTCCTCTCCTAATCTGTGGGTACCGTGCACCACCAGCAGCTTCTCCTCAAGAGACCAAGGGTCTAAAGCTCTGTTCCCTTCCCCCTTCCTTCTCTCATTTTCCCCACACTCTCCCTGCTTGCTCAGGTGCCAACAAAGGCTCCACTGGGCTTCAGTGGGAGCAGGAGACAATCTGTGCTCTGCGGGTGAAGTCTTCATTCTCTGGAAGACACTGTGAGCTTAGCCCACTGGAGAGTCGCCGTTCCAGGAAGCATGTCCTAGGCTGAGGTCATTCCCACTCTACGGCTCCCTGGAGACGGAGTCAGTTCCAAACAGATCAGTTTCTCTCCAGCCCTGACTCAACACACAGTTTGGCCCCAGAACTCACTGTTTCTTGGAGGTCCATAGTCTCTGAGAACTGCTGGGTACCAGGGCCTCCGGTCTCTAACTCTTAGCATCACCTTCATCAGTCAGAGCCATTTCTCTGAGCCCAGATGCCAAGGCCTCCAGATGAGTATTGAAAACCTTTCCCACACGTATGCTCATCATTGCAAGAATTAAGACACTTATATTTATATCAATCAATCCACACCCACTGTGCAGAAGTTCTGCATTCACTGATGATGTTTTGCCATGTATTTAAGTCAAAATTATATGAGCAAAATAAACAAGAACAACGTACTTTCATAAAACAGGTATGTGGTTTTGGAAACAGTATGAAAATGTAAGAGCTTTAGTAGCTTTTTCTGATGGTATCAAGGATGGGTTCGGCTCTTTCTTTCATGTATTTGTGGGTCTTACTAAGGACATATCATTGTGTTTCAGGGTTTCCTTCATAATAAGGTAAAGCACCCAGTACTATTTCACAGTAGAAGGATATCTAATGTCCAAGCTCCTGCAGCTGGTGTGGAGTCACAGAGTACATAGAAGAGGTGGGAACCCCATAGAAGTCTGACCATGCCTGCTGACCGCCCCCAGCACATGAAGACAAGTAAACCGTCTTCCACATGGATAGGGTATGAGTTGATGCTTCACAAAAATCAAAGACTGAAAGAGCTGAAAGTCTCAGTCTCCAACACAGGCACATAAGTAAAGAGGGAAGATAGACTGCCCTCTGGGGCATTGTCTGCCTAGCCTGCCGCTGTCCTGTGGTGACAGCCGGGCACTTGAGGTGATACTTGTTGGGTATCTGGGAACAATGAAAAAAGTGATGACTTTTTTCTGGTCTTCTGTCAGCTTTTAAGGACTGTGACTTTGACTCAGCAATTTCTCCCATCAACTCTTACTCAGCCAATTCACTGTGCCTGTCCTCACTCTTGGGTGACAACGAGATGAAGGAGTTCCAGAGAAAAGGGAATGTGTGTCACTAAGTAGAAGGGAACCGTCCCTAACAGACTGGAGAGATCCATGTTCTCCTCTGTGGTCCAAGCCCTGCCTGGTGGACTGAATCCATGAGCTCGGCTAATTCATACGATGTTAATAACAGCCATGACACCTGACCAGACCATGGGGAGGACCCAGGTATCACACTTGGCTGTATTTCCACAGATACTACACTATATATATATATATATATATATATATATATATATATATAGTGACATTTACTTCATGAAACTTCAGCTCAGTGTTCTGACATCCTGGCTTTTTCTAACCCCCAAACAACCACAGGCTTAAGACTCCAATACTGAGTGATCAATCAACAGGACTGGGGGCAAAACTCATAGCTGATGGAAAGAGAAGTCACCGCCAAGACCGCCAATACAAATCACACAGCATCTTACAGCAGCAAACGCCCTAAATGTAATGTTTTCCTTGGTAAAAGCTGTGAATTCATGTATGCTTGTGTTCATGTTTGCCTCATCTGCCCCACTCAGCGCTCCTAGCACCACTCATCTGAATCCCTGCCCTCATCACTAGCTCCCCTGTATAGCTACGATTTAGTGTGAAATGTAAGGAAACCTGAACATCTCCCCTGGGGCTGGGTAGCAGAGCTTAGCCTGAGCTCTGATCAGGACCCCTGGAGGGAGCGGCCTGAAGGCAGCTACAAGAGCCAAGGGCCACTTGCTTGGTGGAGTCAGTACTTTTCCTGAGGCAATGATGAAGAGAACTCACAGAACCTGAGTCCACGTGCTGCACTGTTAGAATGGAAACTTCCTGAAAGATTGCAAGTCTACGGAGAATTCAAGGAGCCTGAAAAAGCATGAAGTACAGCATGTGGAATCCGCACAGCCTGGAGTGCTCTCTCACGTGGGCTTGCTACCAAAACACTTCCCTTCAAACCGCTGTTTGCTTGAGCCCGCCTCTCTGTGGAGATCTTGGGCCAGAGCACCGTGGGAACATTTTCTCGTCTAAACAAGCTCTGACACTCAGGTGGTACTCCACATGCTCTGCCCTAACCACATCTCCCGAGGGACTCCTCCCTTTCCCGGTATGGAGGAAGGTCCCACCTAATGAATGGGCTCAGGAAGGGTGACAGGGTCAGCTGACAGGAGCTAACCATCCACACCTGCCTGGAACTGGCACCTCCAGCCTTCCTTTCCCTCCCACTTCTGAGACAAGTGGGAAGTGTGTCAGCCCAGAGAGCATCCATCACAGGGCATATGCCCAGGATCAAAGCCCACTGCCCTCCATTAGCATTGCTTGGGGGAATTCCCAGATTAGCAGGGATTTGTCAGCCAGTCAGAAACAGGGAACAGAGAGGCTTCCTGGGGAGGACGTGACACCCAGGAGGAATGCCATTTCTGGTGAACCTGGAGAGAAGAGACACAAATGCTGGGTTTCCGGAAACACACGCATCCCCAGCTCAGCCCAGTCCACTGAGGATCCATTCCAAAAGCAAGCAAAGGGTGGAGAGAGCCAAATGGAAAGGATACTCACAGCCTAAAACTCTCTTGACAGATGTAGGCAACTGTGTTCTCACCAATGTCTCTCTCCCTCTCTCTCTCTCTCTCTCTCTGTTTGTGTGTGCATACACACACGTGCTAGTGAGCACGAAGCTGTGTGCACAGACTTGTAGAGACCAGACGTCTGTGAGTGATGTTCTTCTGGTGTCATCCCGTATGTTTTAAATAGACTCTTTGATTGGCCTGGAGCCCACAGGTTAGCCCAGGCTAGCCAGTGGTGAGCCCCAAAGATCTGTCTCTTCTCCTGCACTGGGATTACAAGCATGCCTTTATGCCCAGCTTTTCTCACATAGGTTCTAGAGCTCAACAGCAAGCTCCCTACCACCTGAACTGTATCCCTCGAGCTCTTCCTCCTTCTTTTCCTTTTGAGACCAGGATCTCATACCCCAGTTGCTCCCAAACTTGCTCTGTAGGTACAGGGTGACCTTGAACTTCTGATCCTCGTGTATCTACTTCCTGAGTGTTGGGATTACAGGTGTGCACCACATACCCCTTTTGTGCTAGAATAAAATCGGATGTTCCGTGTGTGCTAGGCAGGCACTCTACCAACCGAGCGCCACCCCTAGGCCTCACCAACTCCCTCAGGCACCTACGAGGGTAGCACATGAGCGTTCAAGGTGGACAGGGAAGGCATTTTGAGTCAGACAATCCTGACCTGAAGCCTTCTCAGTGACCCACCAGAACCTGTCTTCTCTACTTCAGAATGGAAGGAGTGTCTCAGGAGATGGTCATGAAGACTCAGCCAGATAAAACACCTAAGGCCACTTAATCCATAGCCTGGCACAGAGCAAGTTGGCTGCATATGGTAGTTATTATTATTCTCATAAAATTTTAAGTTGCTGGGGGAATTCTGCCAATAAATTATTGACTAAGATTGTGGATTTTTTAAAGTTATAATTCTACTTTCTGTTGTTTAAACCCACCTTTGATGTAAACAGGAATTCCAGCAATTTAGAAGCTCAGGTACATAGTCAAATCAGTACCATATGCATTTGCCCGTGTCTGCTTCAATTTTATTTTTTAAAGTCCCTCTACAAAAGAACAACAATACAACAAACCTCTCTTCTTACAGCGAAAGCAAAATATCAAAATTACCTATATTTCCCGGCTGAAGAAATGGCTTAACAGTGAAGAGCACATACTACTCTTGAAAGGGACCTGAGTTTTGGTTGCCAGTAGCCATGTTGGAATGCTCACAAAAATCTATAACTCCAGCTCCCAGGGATCTGATGCCCTGCTCTGTTCTCCTTAGACACACACACACACACACACACACACACACACGCACACACACTCACACAAATTAATTAAAAGATTAACTTATCTTTTAAAAAAATAGTCTGAGGCCGGAAAAGTAGCTCATCACTTAAGAGCACCGGGTGCTCCTACAGAGGGCTGGAACTCAATTCCCAGTAAACACAGGGCTGCTTACAACTATCAGGAATTACAATTCCATGGTATACAGCGCCCTCTTCTGGCCCCCACAGGCACTGCATGCACAGGGTGCACATACACACATGCAGGCTAAACACTCATACTCATGAAAAATAAAAGTAAAATCTTTTTAAAAATCAGTTTATTTGCTTGTTTGCTTGTTTGCTTGTTTTACAGATTCATGTTTTTCTCTGGCCACAGTAAGCTGGAGTTAGCATCACCGTGAAGGGTCCCATCTGCTGTAACTGAAATGAGAGGCCATGCTGTGGAAGCTGAAGAGCCCTCAGGAGTATTGTTGTGGTTTGGCTAAATGATGATTGGATGAAATATTGCATCTTACTGAGGATGTCTTCACATTAGAGCTCACTGCAAAATGAGCAAAGCGAAGCAGCGTGGGCTCGCTGTTTCACACATACATGTTTTTCATTTTGATATTATATCATGAACAGCTGTAGGGATGATGTTCACCACCCCTTCTTGAAACATGATTCACAAGGGTTTGTTTGTCATTTGGCTTAAGTATTTAAAAGTTAGAGTGTTTCCAAGCTGTCACCATTGAGATATTTCTAATATTACAAAAGAGCAATTACTTCGGAGAATACCGTTTTAGCATAACCACTTGGCAAAGACAACAACTACCCATGGCCGATGGGTTTGCCTAAGGAGACTGTAACATGCACTGGGAATGGTTCCTTTTCACACTGAGAAATAAATGCTCCAGGATGTAAAATATGGAGCTGAAAATACATGGACAGACAGTCCATGAAAATACATGGACAATGTGTGATGATTGACTTAAGGTTCACTGACATGACACAAACCCTGCCACTCCCACAGGGCTATGAAAAGCTACAAAGTGCACCAGAAAATGTCTGCTCGCTGCTCCTGTTTGTCCACGGACAGGCTGTAAGAGAGCAAGGGTTTAGGATCAATCCCTTGGGCAGGAGGAAACATCCGGCTTCTTTGCTGACTAGGTTTTCACATCCATAGAAGAGAGAGGACGAAGCATGACTTCAAAGAAAAGCAGAAGAGTGGGGTTGGGGGGGAAGACAATACTATGTATGGCTCACAGAAAGTTGAAGAGGAATCATGGCTGTCACGTTCTAGAACCTTTCAGCTCGGGCCCTCAGGGTAGAGTGCTGAGTGGGGCCTTTCTTTCACAACATGCTCTCTGATTCTCTGCCACCTCATCACTGCCATAAAATTAAACATTTTAAGATTTTTATTTTTTACATTTTTAAACATTTGTTTTTATTTTATGTTTTTGGGTGTTTTGCCAGCATGTATGTACGCCATGTGTATATGTGGTGCCCCTGGAGGCCAGAAGAGGGTGTTGGCTCCCTGGAAATGAAGTCACATATGAACCAGCATATGGGGTGCTGGGAATCAAATCAGGATCCTTTGCAAAAGTAGCCAGTGCTCTTAGCTGCTGAACCATCTTTCCAGCCCCCAAATTAAGTATTTATTTTACTACTATAAATCTATTGATGAGATTAAGGAACAAAACAAAACGAACAAGCAAACAAAAAAAAACAAAACAAAACAAAACAAAAACTAATGCTCCAGGCACTGGCTGTGTTAGGCAAAGGTTTCACAAAGCCAGACTGTGTGAGGTAGGAGAAGGAAGGCCTGCTATTCCTGTGTCAGACATAGCCAGCCTAGCCATAAGACAAGGCTCAAGGGTACACAGCCATGGGTCAAAAGGAACACAGGCCTAGCTCAGTTACTCAAGGAACAAGACTATAAAGAGCAAACACATATTTCCTCACCAATTCATTGTTGCCTCTTCTGTGCCCTTTCTTGCCAGCTACACTTTGAAAGTTGACTCTCACTTACAGTTCAACAAATCTATAGTATCTTGTGGATGCACAACCTCCTCTTGGTGTTGCCTTTGTTCAGTGAAAACGCACCACAGAGATCAACTCCAAGGCCTAGTGGTGGCTCCTGAACTGCTCTTGCAGATGAACTGAATTTGGTTTTTCAGCACCCATGTTGGGTGACTCGCAGTCACTTTAACTCCAGCCTCAGGAAATCCAGTGCTTTCTTCTGGCTTCCCAGGGCACCTAAAACTCATGTGCACCCCCACCCCCATGCTACCCCGCCATACACACACACACACACACACACACACACACACACAACTAAAATCTAAAAAAATCCTTTAAAAACCCATCTCCACATCTCTCAGATCTACAGAACCTCTTGTTGGATCTTTCCCTTCATGGTAGCCTAGGACAAGTAGAAAAGCAATCACTCATGTGCACTTGAAAAGAAACTGCTTGGTGGCAATCTTAAAAGAGACATATGGAGAGACAGATAATTGTGAAATTTGTCACTGCAAAGCAATGCTTTTTAAAAAATGAGCTTTTGTTTTTCGAGAACTATTTGAATGGACTTTGCAATTATATCTTTGGAATCTCTGGAAATGAGATCCCTGGATGTTGAAAGGCTGGAGGCCTTCCCTAGAGACACAGTAATGAGGAAATGTAAGAATGCTGAAGGAATTTGAAGCATGACTTTGTGGAAACTGGGTTGGGACCATCTCAAAGGAACAATAAAGGATGTTCTGTTCGCCCCAATGACTGTGCTTCTCCTGTTGTGGATTCCTTTGAAGTTCAAATAAGAAGTTGTCCTTGGCTGGGCTCCATTGCATGTGCCATTTTCCCTTACTTGATCGCCATATTAGAGTCAATACATTCCCCTGCAGCCTGGCTAGAAAGGCACACCTCCCCAAATGGAGCGAACCTTCAGTCTCTGGTCTTCAGAGGTAGAGACAGGGGAACCCTTTTGTGAGTTAAAGTGGCCAGCAATGCTGGGTTTTCAAACTCCAGAGAGTCTTTTGAGAAGACTCTTGACCTGAATGAGTCTCTTCTTACTCTTCCCTTCTGGGATATCTGGTCTACCTCACAGGTGGTCCTGCAGCCATGTGGTCATAGAAACCACATACCTGTGAAGTGAATCCCAATAGTGGACATAAACAGCCTTGGTAAAGCGGCTGTTAAGTTTGATAGTAATGGCTTCTCGTATTCAATAAATAGTTTAATCTCTGGTTTCACTCTTCTGTGAACAAAGTAGAGGACAGAAAGATTTGGGAAGTTAAACTCTTGAACAAGACAAGACATTCAGCCTCCCTGAGCCTGAGTTTTCTTACCTGTAGAAGAAGGAAGAAAATGTATCCATTTGTTTTCTTGTTTAATATTTATTTATATATTTTTAAATTGTGTGTGTGTGTGTGTGTGTGTGTGTGTGTACGTGTAAGCGGTGCACACACATGAATGTTGTTGTACACAGAGGCTAGAGAGGCTGGTTCTCCCTAGAGCTAGAGTTACAGTTCTGTCCCACCAGGGTGCTCAGGTCCTCTGCAAGAGCAGTAAGTGTTCTTTACTTTTGAGACATTCCCCTAGAGCCAAAACGATCTTTTAAAATTTGAAATTTAAAAGAAATGCAGAACATTAAGAAATAAAAGCACTCTACGGTTTATACAAGACTGAGAAAGAATCATGAATATCAGCTCAGCCCTCCAGAATCAACTCTAATCCTGAGTCACCAAGTTCTTACCCTGTAGTTTTTTCCTAAATTTTCCCTTGGTCCCAGGGTTGGTTTCTACCATGAAACAAAGGACTTTACTCTCACAAGTCCCTGTCTCTGAGGGCCTGTGTTCCTCGGACTTCAGGCTTCAGTGAAGCATGAGCAGGGCACAGGATAGAGCCTGGGGTTCCGTTAACCACTATCTTGTGTCTTCCGTCCTTTCTCAAATCTCCCAATTCCCATTGTCTTTGGAGTGTCTGTCTTTGATACCCAAAGCTGGAAACAATTTTTTTTTTCATTTCTTTTGAAGAAGTTTCTTTAGGACTGCAACCTCTGAAAGGACCCACTCAGGAGTGGATCTGCCAGCAATGTGTGGCCCCATAAAGGGAGCCAATGGGGATGAGGGCCCTATTGTTACAGGTGTGGAGAGGAGCCATGCTCATCTTTATCTCTCCATCTTCCTGAGCTAACCTTTCTCCTTTCCCTCTGTGGTTTCTTCCTCAGAGCCCTCTGTCCCCACTCTCCTGAGGTCCCTTCTATGCGCTCTGTCCTTTCTTCAGGTTTTGCCTCTTGCCATGCCTTTGCCCTGTATGTCCCCTTGTTTGGTCGCACAGTCAGGACTACAATTCCTGGGAGCTTTCAAGGAGACAGACTGAGAGCCACAGAAATGAGAGGGCCCTCGGCGATCCCAAAAAGTGACACTGGCCCAGCTTAGAACAGGACCGGTCTCCTCGCTTCCTTCTCCATTCCCTCAGGGCTATCAGTTTGAAGCAACGCCGAGTGAAATATGAAATACCACTGTTCATGGGACAAAGCTTTCTAACTGGAATTCATTAGCGTTTTAGGGTTGTTGAGTTTTTTTTTTTTAAATAAATTACAGTCTAAATGACCAAATAATGAATCTCTCACTAAGCAGCATAATCAATCTTTATAACCCACGGAAATATACTCTGGAAAGATTGCATTTTACTGCTGTTGAAAACCTCAGTTTCATCAAATAAAGGAACAAATTGCCATTCAGGAAATTATTCTTGGGCAAAAATATGCAATCAACACTTAGCTTCCCACCTGCACAATCCTGGAATGCACAAGAGGTAATGACATTTGACATGGAGCTTGTTACACCCCTGACCCACTAGAACGGGTTTTCATATTTTCAATTTGTGATGTCTGGCAAGATTCCCAAAGTAATTTTCAATTAAAGTCCCTGGTACTTGTCAAACATGAGGACATTGCTTGAAAGATGGAATAACTTCATTTGGGGTGAAGGAGATGGGGTGTGAGGCACTTTCTTCCCTTAGGTAGCTAGATAGGCAAAGGCCCCTGGCAGAGACAGTGTCTCTGTGAACCTCTCTCCAAGGGAGACATCTGCATATGGGCAGAACCATCTTCTCAGTGAACTCTGTGCAGCCGGGATACAGATGTTGGACTCAAAAGCCCTAAAGCTGTGAATTCTAAAAAAAAAAAAAAAAAAAAAAAAAAAAAAACAAAAAAACAAAAAAACAAAAAAACCCCAACTCACCAAGATTACTGCTGACCATTGGCTTCTCTGATAATGGCTAACCACAATCCCCTCCTCCTTTATTTTCTTATTCTCCTTCCACCCTGAAGCTTTTGGCTGGTCTTCCTTCCACCAATGCCACTCCCAGCCCCTTTTCTTCTACCAACATGATCCCCATTCCATTTCCTTCAGGCTTTTCCTGAGCCTGCTCATTCTTACCTTATCCTCCACCGAACCAAAATACCCCACAGCAGTCTGAACCAACCAGGCTCAGGCACTGGAAACACACACACACACACATACACACACACACACACACACACACACACACACACACACACACACGTCTGAAAACAGGCTGGCAAGCCACTTTGGAATCCCCTCCCTAGCGTCCAGAAGCTGTTTCTCTACCTCAGTGTGGTGATTTGAATAAAAATAGGTCCCCATAAACTCCTACTTTTGAATGCTTAGTCCTGGCTGGTGGCACTATTTGGGAAGGATTGGGAGGTGTGGTCTTGTTGGAGAAGGTGTGGTACTTTGGGGTTTCAAAAAGCCCACACCATTCCCAGTTAGTTCTCTGTGTGTGTCTCTGTGTCTCTGTCTCTGTCCCTGTCCCTCCCTGTCTGTCTCTCTCTCTCTGCCTTAGAATTATTTTCTCAACACATAAGCTCTCAGCTTCTGCTCCTGTGCCATGACTGCCCTCCTTCTCCCCACTGTAATGGTCATAGACTCTAATTTTTTGGAACTATAAGCCCCAATAAATTCTTTGTCTTATAAGTCACCTTGGTCATGGCATCTTAGCACAGTGAAAGAAAAGTAACTACGGTATTCTCTGAGGTCATGGGACAGTGAACCTCGGAGCTACTGCCTTGGAGTAGCTTGAGTGCCCATTAAGCTTTCTGGGACCCTAGTTCTCTGGTGCTTGAGCTATAGGCTCATAACTCTCAAAGAACATTGCAACGGGGGAGCCAAGACACACGTCATCAAGGACATCAACTGAATGAGCAAACTGCCTGAACTTTTCTTGAAAAGACCACACTCTCACTGAACAGTCTCTTTCTGACTCTTACCCTCTGAGAATAAATGTAAAGGGAGAGAACTGCCGAGTTCATACTCTTTTTGATGCTATCCCCACCACTTCCGGAGCCCCACTCTTCCCTCTCTTCCCTTCACTGTCTAACCCCTTAGCTGACTTTAGTTCTCTAGATGACTTACGGGCAAGCACCTGCCCCAAACTCAGCTATAGAAAGTTCTCTGAAATCTTTCACACTTGACTTAGAAAATATCTCTAGTCCAGAGTTTGCTTGGGGAGAAATACAGAAATCGTGCAGGGAAACTCAGAGCATGGAGCATGGAATAGAAACCCGAGGCTTGTGAACAGGCATCTGTGCCTGCCTTTTCCACTTCTGACCGTGTGAACTGCTGGAAGCCTGTCACGGTAGAATGCTACGCAAACCACCACAGGACCCCAAAAAGCAGGCGCGTGGCTTAAAAATATAAAGATGTCAGCAAAAATAAGCAGTTAATAGTGCTAAAATCATTTCCTAGTATTTTCCTTGTGTGTTTATCGGCTCAATCAATAACAAATTGTTAAGTTCACTATGGGCCAGACGCTTGAGGTACAAAGAGGAGACAACGTGGCTGAGAACTGGAAAGGCTGCATGTTGGTGAGGCACCCAAGCCTCCCACTTCAACCTGGATGGCAGGATCAAGACAAATGCAGCACGAGTGAGAAGCCACACGTGGGACATTCAGAAAGGCTTCCTGGAAGAGGCTGCACTCTAAAGTGTGTCAAAAGATGCCTTGATTGCTTTTCTCAGCACTGTAACCAAATACCTAACAGGAAGTAACTTAAGGCAAGAGAAGTTTGCTTATGTGTCAGTTAGCGGTTTTGTGCCCATGTGTGCAGTGCCCAGGGAGGACAGAAGATGGCACAGGAGCTCCTGGAGCTGGAGTTCCAGCAGGTTGTGAATTACTCCAAACTCAGGTCCTCTGGAAAAGCAGTCTCTCCATCCAGGCTTTGCTTTCTTCATAGTCAGAATGGCAGAGAAGCACTTAAAGAGATGCTCAACATCCTTAGCCATCAGAGAGATGCAAATCAAAATGACCCTGAGATTTCACCTTACACCCATCAGAATGGCTAAGACCAAAAACTCAAGTGACAACATATGCTGGACAGGATGTGGAGAAAGGGGAACCCTCCTCCATTGCTGGTGGGAATGTCAACTTGTACAACCACTTTGGAAATCAATATGGCACTTTCTCAGACAATTAGGAATAGTGCTATCTCAAGATCCAGCTATACCACTCCTAGGCATATATCCAAAAGATGCTCAAGTACACAACAAGGACATTTGCTCAACCATGTTTGTAGCAGCTTTATTCGTAATAGCCAGAACCTGGAAACAACACAGATGTCCCTCAATGGAGGAATGGATACAGAAATTGTGGTACTTTTACACAATAGAATACTACTCGGCAATTAAAAACAAGGAAATCATGAATTTTGCAGTCAATTGGTAGGATCTAGAAAAGATCATCCTGAGTGAGGTATCCCAGAAGCAGAAAGACACACATGGTATATACTCACTTATAAGTGGGTACTAGACCTATAAGATATGATAAACATACTAAAATCTGTACACCTAAAGAAGAGAAACAAGAAAAAGGACCAGGGGTAAGATGATCAGTCCTTACCTAGAAAGACAAAGGGGATCAACATTGGAAGTAGGAGAAAGCAAGTAACAGGACAGGAGCCTACCACAGAGGGCCTCTGAAAGACTCTACCTAGCAGTGTATCAAAGCAGATGCTGAGACTCATAATCTTCATAGTGTGAAAGTCTGCGTTTTGCTGTATGATACAGATGGCATTGAAAAGCACAAAGGGGAAAAGATCCACTCAATAAATGATTGTGGAACAACTGAATGCAATGCTCACTCAGTAAAGCACAAAATTAAATCCGTACTTTATGCCAAACCAAACCAAAAAAAAAAAAAAAAAAAAGAAATTCAGTTCCTGACAGGCCAAGAGCTTAAAGTTATCATTTATCTTCTTTTAAAGTTAACATGCTTCATAAGCATGGAACAATTACTGTAATTAAAAATTTAATAGTGTTACGAAGTTACTACCTAAACTACCAACTTTATCTATAGCTGAGTATGATTTCATACATACAGTAACCACAAAAACATTTATAAATTAAATCATAATAAAAGGAAGAGTTTTTAGGCAAAGGGCACCACAAAGGAAAGTAAAAGAAAAGAAAAAAAAAGATGTCAAAATTTGTAACACACACACACACACACATACGCACACACACAAACACACATTTTTTTTAAAAAATAAAATAAAATGAATTTAAAGAAAGATAAGTGTCCACAAAGCAAAAGGGAGACTACCTAAAGAAAACAATACATTAAAAGATACATGTAAATAGCCAATAAACATATGAAAAGTTAAGCCAAGTCAAAAGCCAGAGGAATGCGAATTAAGGTCTCAAGATTAGCAATAGCAAACTGTTGAGAAGACAGTCCTAAAGCATACCTCTGAAGAAAATGTAAATTGATGTCCCACTTTAGAAGGCTATAGAACACCCTTGGGCATTGTCAACCACCAGCAGAACCCTGCCCCCGAGAGTGTGTTCTGTGGACTCACGGGACTGGTGCCGCTTCAGGACCTCCCTCCCAGTTAACTGATTTGGAGTCTACCTTTTAACCAGATCCCCTGGTAACTCAGACCAAGTTTGAGACACGCTGGTCTAGAGAAATGTTCATTCACATACAGCAGGAGGTGGATAAGGTCCTGTGAGCCCCTGAGGTGTGAACCGCAACTGTAACGATCTGGCAGAGAAATACACAAACACAAAGGGTTTGCTGGCTTTGCCATCTCAGGAACACCAAGGCAGTGCCTGCCCCTCTTGACCAGTGATTAAACCAGGATTTCTCCATGTTGGCACTGTGAGTGTTGGGAACCAGACCATCCCTTTTGTGTCATATGCACAGGCATTTAACAACGTCATTGACCTCTACCCACCAGATACTGATAGTCCCTTCGAATTGTGGCCATCAGAAACCATCTCTAGACACTGAGAACCGGTCTTCGGTAGACAAGCTTGTTGCCCAAGATTGTATTCATTCCAGATAACAGGGTTGTTCTTTCCTTGAAAATGGCGCTCACCTTTAGACATGATCTTCTTTCTGTCTCTCATACTTCACTTCAGGGGCCAGTGAAGCAAAGGAGAAAGAAAACATGCGAAAGGGTGCTAAACCAATGGGTCATAACTCTAAAGCTCTGAGGAGCTCTCCCTTTCCCTTCCCCATCTCTTCTTGGGGGGTGGTGACAGGCCAGCCCTGGAGGGTGGCTTGACCCTGCTACTGAGGGTTTTCTTTCAAGGAGAGAAAATAATACCTCTTTTTTTTTTTTTTTTTTTTTTTATCAGTTACATTTTATTAACTCTGTATCCCAGCCGTGTCCCGATCCCTCATTCCCTCCCAGTCCCTCCCTCCCTCCCTCCCTCATCTCCACCGTGCCCCTTTCCAAGTCCACTGATGGGGGGGACCTCCTCCCCATTCATCTGATCCTGTTTTATCAGGTATCTTCAGGACTGGCTGCAAAGCCCTCCTCTGTGGCCTAACAGGACTGCTCCTCCCTTCGAGGGTGGGGATATGCATTGAATGTATGACAGGAGTCTACTGAGCGCATCTGAAAGACTCTAACTAGCAGTGTTTTCAAAGCAAAGACTCATGACCAAACCTTTGGCAGAGTACAGGGAATCATAAGAAAGAAGGGGAGTTAGTCTGATGGGGAAAGGATAGGAGCTCCACAAGGACCAAATATATCTGGGCACAGGGTCTTTTCTGAGACTGACATTCAACCAAGGACCATGTATGGATATAACCTAGAACCTCCACTCAGATGTAGCCTGTGGTAGCTCAGTAACCAATTGGTTTCCCAAAGTGAGGGGAACAGGGACTATTTCTAACAGGAAATAATACCTCTTTACCCCAGTTTCAGGCCGTAGTGATTGGCTCTAAAGAAAAAGAAAAAATAAAAAAATAAAAGGTGTCTTTCAGCACCCATTTACCAACTGTGTGTGGCACATGCTTATTCATGTATGTGCTGTTTTATATGGTGGTCACATGTACACATACATGTGAAAACCAGAGGAAAGCCCCAAGTACTATTCCTCGAGACACTGTCCATCTTAATTTTAGAGACAAGGTCTCTGACAGAACCTGGAGCTCACTCATTCAGCTAGGCTTGGTGACCAATGAGGCCCAGGGATCTGCCTGTCCACCTCCCCAGGATGGCCATTACCAGCCAGTGTCACCACATATGACATTTTTTTACCTGAGCTCTACAGATCGGACTGAGGTCCTCCTCATGCTTGCAAGGCGAGCACTTTAATGACTGAACCATCTCCCCAGTGCCTGGGGTAATTTTTAAGGCTGTGTTCAAGGTCCTCGTACCAGGCATGTTTGAGAAAGGGCATTGCACAAGCTGGTCTGATGTATTAACCTGTCTGCAAAGGAGCCTGTGTGCTTCTAATTGTTGTAAAATAAACACAGGGCTGTGAGCAGGGGAGGCTGGGCTTTGTCAGGGTCTGGCTTGACCCTGCCCACGCTAGCTCAGCCTCTGAAACATGAACAAGAGGCTCAGAATACGGAACTCGGCTGTCAGCAGGGTTAAAAAAAAATAGTAAGATTTGAATTTTAAAACTTTTTCCCAATTCAACAGCAAAACTATTGAATGTGCTGCCTGGGCACAGCACAGAAGGCAGCTAGCTCTAGCCTCTACCCGAGGCCACCGATACACACAAATAAAGCAGTTCTTGTATCCAGATGGTCCCAGACAGAGGGGCCAGGAGAAGCAAGATACATCTGAAAGAGTGGTGGGAGAGGTCAGCAAGCAAGAACTCCAGGGGAGCAGAGAAGTGAGGTAGACCCTGCAGGCCGAGCAGAGTTGGAAGGGACGAGAGAGAGCACACGACATTCTGGGGAGGACTTTTGTTCCCGAAGTGTCCGCTGTAAGCTGCTAGCAGTTTCCTGATCTAAAATCCCATTAGAGGTACAGCTTATATTCGACTTCACACCTCTTTTTTATTATTTTATTTTTATTAATTACAGTTTATTCACTTTGTACCCCAGCTGTAGTCTCCTCTCCCCTGACTTCACATCTCTTAATACTCCTTTTGTCTGAGACAGCTCCTCCTCAGGGTGGCAGTTTTCTAAGGAGACTTAGGTTCCTCAGAGGCACAATGCGGGAAGATAGCTAAAAGAAGGCAAAAAGCGCAGTGACTGGTGGCTCCTCAGACAGGCGTGGATATGGAAAGGAGCTCAGCCCTAAGCATCGGCTTCTTCGCAAAAGTGTATGTGTGCCTGTGGAGGGGAGGGGGGAGTGAGTGAGTGTGTCTGTCTGTCTGTCCCTCTGTCTGTGTGTGTCTGTGTGTGTAAGCAAGAGAACAACTCAGGTGTTGCCATTCTGGAGCCATTTCCTTTATTCTCTGATTGGTGGGGAGCTCACCCATTTGGGTGAGTTGGGCATCCAGGAGGTCCCTGTCTCTCTCCATCATCCCAGTACTGCTGTTTTTTACAGGTTCTGGGACTCACTCAGGTCCACTTTACCAACTGGGCTTTACAGAGTCCCTTGAGGACCCTGTAGAACCACAGAACAGAGAAATGCCCCGGAAGTCATTTGGTCTAACTCCTTGATGCTGCCGAGAGCTGCCTGAAATCCTCCTGGACAAGATGAGAAATCAACCAACCATGTACAGGTGAGAAACAGGAAGTTCACGGAGACAACCTGACTCACACGTTAAGCCTGAAGAAAAGGAAGAGCCTCTACCAAGACCCACTGTTCCCTGGACAGCACTGAGCTCCGTGTTGGATTCAACCACCATGTGGAGGATAGGAGACACAGCCAACAAAACATCCCAGCCTGGGAGGACATGATAGCTCAGAGGAGGGTGCAGGCTGTGGTGGACGACAGCCCAGGAGGCCGCTGCAGCTGGCTCAGGCTCCCATGAGGATGAAGGGCTGAGCCAGGAGAGCTGGCGGAGGCGGCCTGCAAATCAGGCCACATACAAATGGCCAGGCTGCATGACTCCAAATCTCAGATAATTGACTTTGGACAGAGATTTCCGTAGATTTTTTTTTCTTCCCCAGAAAGGCAGTCATGTCCCAGGAGCTCTGGTCAGCTGTAGAGCGTGTAATCCTTTTGGGCCTCAAAGAAAAGGACATTTCTAGAATAGGGTGGGGTGGAGGGATGGCAGGGAGGGAGAACCAGGCTGCAACAGTATCGTGAAGACTGTCACTATTGCCTTTTTTCCTACATGGTTCTCTCTTCCCACGTACTCACTGCCTGCCCAGGACGAGGCCACCCCCTCTCCACCCCGGTGCCAGAATCACAGAATGATCTGCTTTCCTCCCGTTCAGATCCTGTGCTCTGGATTGTTTGAGAGAGAAGTATAAGTAATTCACATATAAAGGGCCTCCTGGGTGATTTACATCCATGAAGAAAAGCCCAAAAATCTTTTATCCATGAGGTACAAGAAAGATGATCCAATCGAGAGCCTTTAAAACACAGCCCCCAGGCTGAGGGGTGGAAAGCCCTTCCTTTAGGTTCTGTTCCCCTCTGCATTGCGCATGGAAAATCTGCCTGGGACATCTCCAGAGACTCTTCTGCTTTTCTAACAAGCGTGAAAAGCAGTGGCCAGTGCCACATCATGAAGGACTCTAAGTGAAAGAAGACAGCCTGAGTAGCCCAAGCATCACTATTCCATTCATAATAGAAATGGCTAGATTAAGCAAAGCCACAGACAAGGAAAGTAGATTATGACTGTCAGAAGAAGGGGAGAATGAGGACTTTGGGGACCATTGAGATGGCTTGATCAAAAAAAGGCACTTTCCTCCTGAAGAGTTTAAGTTAGCCTGAGTATAACTCCATTTTAAAATAAAGATCTTGACTGGGAACTGAATTCAGGTACCAGGAAATACCACAGAATG
This sequence comes from Meriones unguiculatus, assembly GCF_030254825.1. NCBI lineage: Eukaryota > Metazoa > Chordata > Mammalia > Rodentia > Muridae > Meriones > Meriones unguiculatus. Next base: position 17,320,515 of record NC_083354.1, on the reverse strand, counting down.
TACACCTGGCAGAAAACAAAGTTAACTCTCCTAGCAACAGCCTCCAGGAAATATAACAGAATAAATGCTTCATAAAAAAATAGAGACAAACTTCCTGGCAATAATCAATGGGAATCGGTTGAGAATTGGGTGGGAAAATTCTCCCCAATGTTTCAGATGTGGTTTAGAAAAATAACCATTGTGATTATATGCCTCGAAAAGGTCACCCCGCCCTGCTAAACTTCACCCAATTCTGTAACACCAAGGCTGGTGCCCCCCTGCTTGTTGCCATGGAAACCCCCTGCTCACAGACTTTCCCTTTAAAAATCCTGTTCACTCAGAGCTCAGGGTCCCACTTCTCTACTGCTGTGTCAGTGAGACTTGGGTCCCGAGTTCAATCGCTCTCGTAATAAAGCTCTCTTGCAATTGCATCAGGTCGTCTCCTGGTGGTCTCTGAGGGTCCCGTGAACCTGGCATTGCACTCCAAGTCTGATAACCTTCATAGTACAAAGAACCCACCTGAAAAGTTGTTTTCTGACTTCCACATGCATACCGTGACATGCTCACACACACAATAGATAGACAGACAGACAGATAGACAGATAGATGTAATAAAACACGTTTTTGGGGGTTTTGTGGTTGTTGTTATTGTTTAAGGGAATGCATAGTGACTGGAAATGAATACAGGCTTTCTCTCCGGGATGATGAATTATGCTGGAATTAGATAGCAGTGATGACTGTTCAGTTGTGTGGGTGAACTAAAACATTCTGAATCATCCTCTTTGAGGGTTCCTGCTACTGTCCTCTCAGATACCACAGGAGCCCCTATTAAATATTTACTAGAAGGCCCCAGGAGCTTAGCCTCAAAGGAAGAAAACATGCTCCATCCAGATCCACACAGCAAAACCTACTGTTCTAGAAACCTGTTGAACGGGAACATTTGTGGAGTGTGGGGCCTCTGGAAGAATCTAACATCAGGGAACTCGCTTCAGAAAAACATGGCTGTAGCTCAATACAACAGGCACATCTGGGAATCCACTCTCAGGAGTTTGAGGAGTTGCCCAACATATAAACTCCCAACAGTCTGGTGTGTGTGTGTGTGTGTGTGTGTGTGTGTGTGTGTGTGTGTGAAAGAAAATCAAGAGTGGGCCCAGAAAAGGATGAATATGTTCTGGGCATCATGTGTATGCATTTTGAGTGAACAGAAGAAAGGACTCAGGCTCAGACCCCACTTGTGCCTTCCCACCATTCTCAGATGATTCCTCTTCTCTGTAGGAACCACCGTACCACAACAGGGGCCTCATTAGCTAGAAAAGGAACATTTGTGTTTAACGAAATCAGTACCTGAGATCTTCAGGGCTTTGTAGTAACTTTGTTGAATTCCACATTTATATTTGACAAAGCAAACCCCAAAATTCCGGCATGGTTGACATGGCATCAGAATCCATGAAGAATCCATGGTAAAGGTTACTCTTTCCCAAGGTGGACAATCAGGGAAACAGAACCCTTTCAGGGAAAAAGGATCTGTGAATGTTTGCCTAGGCTACGAAGAATGAAATATACCATTCATGTCAGCCAATGCCAAGGTTCATTGCTGCCAGGGACTCCAAGCTGCAGCTCAAGCCCTTTGGCTGGGAAGCATCCATCATTGTAGATGGATCTTCACAAGGAGCCTGACCTATAAAGCATCTCAGTAAGTGTCTTAGTTAGGGTTTTTATCGTTGTGAAGAGACAACATGACAACAGCGACCCTTTTTTGTTTTGGTGGCTTGGTTGGTTGGTTGGTTGATTGATTGGTTGGTTGGTTGGTTGGTTGATTGGTTGGTTTTTTTCGTAGACAGGGTTTCTCTGTTCAGCCTCAGCTGTCCTGGACTCGCTTTGTAGACCAGGCTGGCCTCAAACTCACAGAGATCTGCCTCCTTGAGTGCTGGTCCACTGCAACTCTTATAAAAGAAAATATTTCATTGGAGCTGCCTTCCAGTTCAGAGGTTTGGCCCATTATCATCGAAAACGTGGTAGGGCACAGGCAGACATGGTTACTGCAGAGAAAGCTGAGAATTCTGCATCTGGACCTGCAGCAGCAGGAAGAAAGTCACACACTGGACCTGACTTGAACATCAGAGTCCTCAAAGTCCACTCCCAGTGACACACTTCCTCCAACAAAGCCACACCTACTCCAACAAGGCCACACCTCCTCATGGACCTCCCCTACCACTCCCTGCAGGCCTATGGGGGCCATTTTCACATCACAGTCAGTCATCAACGAACTCATGAATAAATAAAGTAGCTGGTGCAATGCTGGTGTATGCATGGCCCGTCACCTTGCACGTGCTGAGTAGAGATGTATTCAGAAATTTTTCTTGGAGACAACACAAACTGCTCTCCTTCTTCTTTGAAATGCCCTGTCAGCCTGTGGGTCAACAAGATGTCTTAGCACACAAACCTAATCATCTGAGTTCAATCTTCAGGACCTATTATTTTTTTAAAGCAGGAGGTAGTGGCATGCGTCTGTAGACTCTGAGCTTCTATCCAGAAATAAGAGGCAGAGACACGAGAGAAGCACCTAGAAGCATGTGGGCCAGCTAGCCTGGAGTAAAAGCACGGCAGAAACAACACAAGGCCATGCCCTCAGCAGGGCAGAAGGAGAGGACCCATCTATAAAAGATGCCCTCTGGCTCCTATATGTGTTATGACACACATATATCCATTTCACACCTACTACAATACAATTATTGTTGTTATTATTGTAATGATTAATAATAATAAGAAGAAGAATGTCAGCTTGACTGAACATGAAGCTACATTTGGAGCCACTGAAATTTGAAACTCTAGATATTTGGTTGAGAAAATTTACCAAGAACTGACAGCACTCTACACCCTGCCAAAAACCTAAGACATCGCCTGCCCCAGATAATGATGACTGACATAGGGCCAGCAACATAAAAACAGGACATCATTGGTCTCTCCACATATCACCCACGTGCTGAAGTAAGACCTATGTTTCCTATCTAATAGGGCAGCAAGTTCAAATATAAATATAAAATATACACTAGATATCAGAGATGTCCTATGCAAAACAGAATTTTAGATATATTAATAAATATGATGCTTACCTAGTGAAATGATAAACATTGTGGATGTACTAAGTTGAATGACAAATTTTAAAAATAATTTTATATTTCTTTTTAAATTTTAGTGGCGACTAAAATTTTTTAATTATAAATCTTATTTATGACAGACAAATAATTAAAGTCTACAAAAATGTGGCCAAGCAATTAAAGTCTACAAAAATGTGGCCAAGCAAACAATGGTAGAGCCTTACAGTGGGTAGCTTCCAACCTTAAAGAAATCAATCCTGACTGTTCTGGTTTCATTTCTGTTGCCATGATAAAGTATGCTGAAAAAAGAAACTTCGGGATTAAGCATTTATTTGGCTTAGAGTTCCAGGTTCCAGGTCACCATCCACCGCAGGGAAGCTAGAAGACAGGAGCTTGAGGCAGCCAATCACAGCACATCAACAGCCAAGAGCAGAGAGCCACCCATTTCCCATGCTGCCTGCTTGCTTGCGCTCATGTTTAATGTCCTTTCTTCCTGCTTATAGTTTAGAGGCCAACTTGTGAAATGGTGCCACCCACATTCAGTGAGGATTCTCCCTCCTCCTTTTTCAGTTGGGGTAACTCCCACAGACCAACCTGATCTACATAATTCTTCACTGAGATTCTCTGTTCCCAGGAGACTCTTGGTTGTGTTGAGTCAATGCTCAAAACCAACCAGCAACCCAGTGCGTCCTTCCCTGCAGATGAATTCCCAGGCCTTTCCCAAAGAGCAAACACAGTAAGATTCCACTTCAGTGAGGTACCACACTAGCCAGGCTCATAGGACAGAAGCAGAATGGTGGCCGGGAACTGGAGGGTCTGGGGAGTTACCACTCTAGGCCCGAGTGCTTAGTTTGAAAAATTGCAAAGACTTTTGAGCAAGAGCACGGGTAGTCACGGATGCACAACAAATGTTAAACATACTGTACCCCTGAGCACTGGGGTTTAAAACAGTAAATTGTATTTTGGCTTTACTAAACTAAAAATATAATTAACTGAAAAGACCTTTAATGGGTTCCAAAAATGAAGACAATGTTCATTTTATTAGATTTTTGGTTTGCAAAGTAAAAAAAAAAAAAAAAAAAAAAAAAAAAGTTACTCATTGCTTCCCAATTTTGAACTCAAAAAATGAAGAGAACCTTTCTCCATGACAAAGCGGAATTTTCTAGGTCACACAAGCAGACATCTTGAGGTTTTGCCTGTTTGGTACTGAAAGCCAAGACCAGCTTATGACTGAGTAGGAGTCAACCTGTGTAGAGGGCTTGATAAGGGCGAGTAGGGGGAACTGTAGTCTAGTGAGAAAAGAGAGAGAAAAGAACAAGAAAACCTCCTAAGTTAGGTCAAGGACTGTAATCCACAGAGCACTGTAAGACTTAGCAAAAGTAGAGCCTCTTTGGAGGTCACCTGACCAGTGTCACACAGAGCAGAGGAAGCTCTTCTCCCTCCACCTGGGCAGGGGACCTTCAGTGAGGGGTGGTTGTGGGAGCAAAATCCACCTCAGGCGCAGAGGTTGGCATTGCCATTAGCACAGGTGTGTAAGGATGTTGGGGTGACATGGGACAGTCTGGCTGTAGTTGGAAGGCAAGCTTATCTCTGTAGCCACAGAACTATGTAAGTGGGTTGGCAGGGGCTGGAGACTCCTGTGAGCAGCTGGAGAACAAGAACAGGAAGTCAGGTAACGACATTCATGTGACTGAACTGACCCTCAGACCACTGACCATGGAGGCGATTATGCTGCGTACTTCCCAAGGATGCCTGGGCTTTGCGCTAAAGAAAAAGGTGCGCCATAAAGGCAAAAAGTTGCAGTTCCTGTACAAACAAATCTTTAAGGGCTCTGATGAATGACAAGGAAGAAATTGAGACCTGGAGGAGTCTGTCTAAGAAAGGACTTCAGGCTGCAAGCTGGGAGCACTTTGGAGGGCTGGGAGGAATCTGAAAGAAAAGTGGGGAGGGGGAGCTCTGCCTTGCTACAGTAGTTGTATATGACCTTGTACGCATGCCCAAAACCAGCAGGACTAAAGATGCTCATACAGCCCAGGGCTAGGGAAGCTGGTCCAAGAGCCAACTAAACACAAAGTCAGACTTGAAACTATAAGAAGCATATACACTGTAAGGAAATAAGAAGCAAGCCACTTTGGAGGGAGAGGGAATTAAAAGCAAAACTACATATTGGGAGACTCAAGGTTAAGAAGGAGGGAGATCTTTCTGTGTCCTTCTCCCAAGATTCTCTCCTCTCTTCTGTCCAAGAGAAAGAGACAAGAATTCGTTGGAACCAGACTCCAGCTTGCTGACTGGGCTATTTCCTGAGGGACCTCCTGTCTGCGTGTTAGGCTGTGTACTGACTCCTCTCCTGTGTGGAATTAACCAGAAACCTTTCCCAGGACGGGAAGCGATCTGACAGGGGCCGGTGAGATAGCTCACTCGGTAAAGTGCTTGCTGCACAAGCACGAGGATCCAAGTCTGGGATGCAGGGCCAACCTGGAAGAGAAGCACAGTGGCACACACCTGCCATCCCAGTCCTGTGGAGGTGGGGTCAGGGGTCAGGGAGCTCTGGCCAGCCAGTCTAGTCTAAGTCTTAAGCTTCGGGTTCAGTGAGAGGCCCTGTCTCAAACAAACAATATAAATAAAGGAGCAAAACTGAGGAAGATAGAAAGACAGGTACACACACACACACACACACACACACACACACACACACACACATACACACACACAAGAGCCCCGACTGCTTAATCTTCCTCCGTTCTGCTTGCAACCCTTCTGCTCTCTCCACCACCAACATGCATGCCTCATGTCCTGCAGAAATTACTACATACAAATTCTTCTGAATTATAAAAGGCTGTGAGGCTTTGATGGCTCCAGCAGTAGCGATCATTTTCATCTTTTTTATGATGGTCATTATGCTCTTTAACAGAAGTATGCTAAACGTTCTGGGTTGGAATTTTTTGTCTCACAAACACAAGAACATCGAGATGATCAGAGGAAGTCAAGACATTCTGTTCTTTTTAGATGGGGACGAAAGCCAAGACTTCTGGGTGTTGTCCGTGCCCTCTGACGCCTGTTCGTTGATTCCTCCACAGCCCCGTGGCCTTCCGGATCACCAAAGGTGACTTAGACTATGTATGTTGCCTTGTCCTTGACCTCTGCAGATCTGGGATCTGGCTGTGACGTGGTGATTAGTGGGGTATCCATTCCATTAATCAACTGAGCCAGGACACTTGACCCAGACCACTTGAACTCCCGCATCCAGCCCAAAGCCTCCCTGTGCCTGGCCACTCCTCCGCACAGACCCAAGGACACGTCCCCCCAGCAGCCATCCTGAAAGTGTGAACTGAATCAGTGCAAAGCGACCTCCCTGGGTAGTTTGGATATAAACCTAAGTCCTTTAGGAAAATCGGCCTAACTAGGATTCATGGTCTGACTGACGCCCTTTCCCAGTATCTTCTCGGCACACTCACCTGCGCACACCCCTGGCCTCACCCTGAGGTGGAGGGAGCGACCATTATGACCACCTTCTGTCATTTCAGAGTTCTTTCGGTTTAAACTTTTTCTACTTGGGGTAAGCTAGGCTTACCAAAAAAAAAAAAAAGTTGAAAAACAAATAGTACAAACATCTTACACAACACTGACTAAATGACAGGGATTTTTCAAATTTTATCCTTCATCCAATTAACTGTTTCCTTGTGTCGGGCATCTGATCCTGGCTTAGATTTTGTACTGAGCTATCTATCATACTTATTTAAATCTGTCAGAACCTGTGATCACATCTATCTCTTTCACCCAATGTATGTGAACATTCTTCCTACCATAGGGCACCAGGGCCAGAGAAGGGAGGAAATTGGGGATGGAGGAGAGGAAGAGAAGAGGAGAAGAAAGAAAGGGGTATGGGAGTGAGGGGGATGTAGATTGAGAACTAACAGGGCATATACTTCAAAGGCACAGTCCCACCCTTCAACCAGGCCCTCATTCCTAACAGCCATTCATCAGTGAATTCACTCATGGATGTGGTTAGCATCCTTGAGACCCAGCCGCTTCTCATCAGTACCACCAACTAGGAACCAAACTTGCAACACAGCAGCCTTTGAGGGACATTTCACATCCAAAGTATGCCTGTATGTTTCACATTTGTTCACCTGTTGCTCTAACATGTAAAGTAAGAGGAGGTTTCTTTTGTTTTGTTTTTTACAAAAAGCAAGTTTCTGATGTGTCTCAAAACTCAAATTTCAGAGTTTTGAGCCCTGTTCAAGGGGCTAAGGTAAATCATGAATTCAAGGCCAGCCTAGGCCATATAGCAAGACCCTGTCCAAAAATCAAATAAAACAAACAGGGAATAGTGGCACATACCTGTGATCCTGGAACTTAGAAAGCAGAAATAGGAAGATTAGAAGCCCCAGGTCATCTCTGGATACATAGCTAGTTCAGTGGTGGTATTATACCCATGTAAGACTCGGATTCAAATCAACAAACAAAATAAAAGGCAATAAAATAAACAAACTATCGGACCTATCTCTGTGGGTTTGCATTCCTCTGATTCAGCAACATCAATGGTCTACCCAGAAGCAGCCCATTTTGGGACAGAGAGTGGATGGTACAGTTTTGGATCTGCCTGACCCTGAACTCAGCCGAGCCCCAGGTATGCTATGATTCTTCTTAGAGTAGACACATATTTCTATTTGCTTCTGTCAGGAGCTGAACACCACAGAGTTCACAAAAGCCGTGTGTAGGGGACATTGAACGAGAAGTGTTCCCAATAGGCTCTAGCGTTTGAACACTAGACCCCAGTTAGCAGCACTAGCTGGGGAAGTCTAGGACAGATGGCCTTCCTGGAGGAAGCAGGTCACTGGGGAAGCACTTTGAGGCCTCAACGCCCCCCACCATTCCCAGGTTGCTCCCGCTGCTTGCCGTTTTAAACACGAGCTCTCTGCTTCCTGTTTCTGCCACCAGGCTTGCCACCTGCTGCCCCGCTGTCCCCACCATTAGGGACTCTGACCTTCTGGAACCATCAGCCAAAATAAACTCTTTATTCCAGGCTGCCTACTCGTGGTTTTTGTCACAGCAACAGAAAAGTAGCTAATACACCATGTTTAAAGAAATGTGTGATTCAAGGCCCTCTGCATACATGAAAAAAAAATTCCCAACACATTTTGTGAACAAATTGCATCAAATTTTAAAATATTCGTGTCAAAGTGTTCTCAACTCACTCATTCTGTCTGGTGACAGGCATATGTTCCCACACCTCGCCTAGGACTTCAGGCCCTGCTGACTTCGTTCCTTTGGTCCCCTGCCCAGAAATTTTGAACTTTTTTTTTTCATAATATAACTCTCTTTTAGTTCTCCATTGATATCTTGGTAGTGAAGCAGCTATCACAGCTACAATTTGGTCTGGTGCTCAGTCTTAATCATCAATATTTATCAGCATTTTTCACTCCAAAATGTCCACATAAGAGGAAAACACTGAGGCCGGGATAATGATTCAGCTGTTAAGAGCTCTTGCTGCTCCTGTGGAGGGCGGAAGTTCAGTTCCCGAGACCCAGATCAGGTAGCTCACAACTCCTATAACTGGCTCCAGGAGATCCAGTACCTCTTCAGGCTTCTGCAGGCACCTGCATTCATGTGCGCACACACACACACACACACACACACACACACACACACATACACACCCCTACATACAATGAAAAAAAGAGAACAGTTGACTTGGTCACGTATATAACCAAATCTCTTCGTAGGCTAGCTTTGATTTAGAATCACGACCCAAAATGACTACCAGTCTTCGATTGTAATTTATTCTGACTGCAATACTATACAAAGAATCATGAGAGACGTGATCCCGTGTGTCACCCAGCAATTCGGTAAACTGACACACACTATTATGAGTTGGAAAATCTGTGTGACGGTATATATTTTGAATAGTATTAGGAACATGCTGGCATTTCCTCCTGGAGGTTCAGGCTGTGTATACATTTCCAGAATCATCTTAGCCCAAACAAAACTGATCCTCCTTTAGGAAAGGTCTTTACTTGGTTGAGTTCAGAGTAAATGGAGAGGGTGAAGAAAAGACGTTTTCACTTCATGGATATCTGTGGGAACAAGATGATTACTGGCACTGCTGTGCCTCTGTCGGATCCTTCAGGCTAGGAAAGGGCTGGGCTGGGAGAAAGGGAGGAGAGCTAGCAGAAGGGTGGAGGGGGAGGATGAAGAGAGCCCTGAGAGCCTAACGAAATGAGGGCTATGAAAAGTAAAGTTTTAACAGGTCCATGAGAGATAAGAGAGCCAGTGGAGCTCATCTGCTCAAATTGTTATAATGTGATTGTTTTAGTCAGGGTTCTCTGAAAGAACAAAGCCAATGTGGGCTGTATATGCATATGATATACATATAATATACATAAATACATATGAATATTATTATATTTTATTTGTGTATGTATCAGAGTGGCTCGCAAGCTGTGGTCCAAGTAGTCCAGCAATGGCTGTCTCCTAACAGAAAAGCCGGGGATCCTAAAGTTGTTCAGTTTACAAGACCGGATGCCTCAGCAGTGAGAGTCTGATGCTGGATTCCTAGGGAGGTCCCAAAGAGCTGTAGGTTTTCCGGTCTGCGCTAGCATCCTGCAACAGTAGGTTCTAACACCAGCAAAAGGCAGATGAACTCGCCAGCCAGGGTGATGACAAGCACGGTAAAAAGCAAAACTTTCCTTCTCCCACATCCTTGTATTTATGCTTCTACCAGGAGTAGAATGCAGTGGTCCATAGATGAAGTGGGGTCTTCCTACCTTGAATAATCCATAATCCACCCAAGAAAAACCCCTCACAGCGTGTCCAGATGCTCAGGTCTTAGATAATTGCAGATGTAATCAAGTGAACAAACCAGATTAGCTATCACATGGATGTACAAAATACCATTGTGTGTACGGTATGTGCGCATGTTTATACTCCCCTGTGTGTGGATACACATGTGTGCACATGTGTTTACATGCATGTAGATGGCAGAGGATGGCCCTGGATATCACTCCTCAGGAGCTGCCCACCTTATTCCTTTGCTTCTGTTCTACTCTAAAAAGGAAAGATCTGGACTAGCAATAAAGAAACAATCTTCTTGTCTCTTACCCAAAAGGCTACAGGCGAGTCGCCTAGCCTTCCCTTCGATGCGTGATTCAAGTAACTGTGCCTGCCAACCAGACAGGACTTCAGTCCTCTCTGACCCCATCCCCCACCCCCCTCCTTCATTCCCCTTGGTCCCCACCCTTACCCCTGGGCTCTGTGAATTGCACTGAGTCCCACCCCCACTTCAGCCTTATCCCAAGAAGCCTACCTACTTCTGACCTCTGTGGAAAAAGACACAGCCTCTGTGAGACCACGGGACCTCTGAGAAATTCAAGGGGCCCCTTTTTGCTAGGCAGGACTCTGGAAAAGCATTCTTCCCGGCTCTAGAATTGAGGGAAGGCAAGACAGCCAACTCTTAAGGGGCCATGGGGAAGAACTCAGTCACATAGGACTTAAAGCACATAGGACTTAAAGGCAACGTGGACATTAATGCACAAAACTGGAGACAGAATGGGCGATCCTGATTGTTTCCTGAGTCCACAAAGTTGTGCTCTGATTTTCACGGGTGCCCACTCACATGTCAATATGGTTCATGGTACTAGTGCTTACCTACAGTTTGCTTGGCTCAGCATGGAGGTTTTACACTGAATTTGATTTAAAAAAAATTAAAATACATATTTTTTCTTTTTTTAATTAATTTTTTATTAATTACAGTTTATTCATTTTGTATCCTGGCTGTAGCCAAAAATACCTATTTTAATTACTGATCTCATCGGGGAATCTCAAATCTGGAAGTGGTACCCAGCATCTGGAAGTGGCAATGCATCTTAGTTTGCTCCAAAGAAAAAACTGTGCCCCAGGACATGGGATTTTCACAACGTAAAGCTGAGACAGTCCAAGGCAATTTGGAGTGGATGTTCCCTCAAATTCTGTTTCTCTGTGTGGGGGCCTGACAGAGACCCGGTGGTGAATAAACACCGCTGTGCATCCCCCAACCCTGGAAACATCCACTTCCCTGAAATGGTTAGAGGGACATAGGTAGATACAGAAAATGAAAGCCGATCCTCTGCGATGGTGGCTTCTTGTTCTGGGCAGACATTGGGAGGGGAAAAAATGGTGGGAAGGCATGGATTAGGCTTGTAAACTGCACCAATTGGGGAGAGCAGAGCACCCAGCAGCCCTATAAAACACCAAGCCAGTTACTATTTGGGAACTCCCAGTCTCGGGCCTCTACCTTCCGGTTACTTTTCCTTTCTCTGCCCCTTGGTCTTCTTTCTTTCCCAGCATTCAGTCTTTGAACCCATAGACAACTACCACTAGGCCCTGCCACATTTCCCTCTAACCAAAAACGTTGTTCAAGGCATGGCGGGAAACCACTGTGGGCTGTCCTCCGTGTCAAGCTGGGCGATGAGAAACATGGTAAATATAAAACCCAAGAACCAACCTGGTTTGACAATGAGGTGTTACAGTAAAATTATGTATTACTGAGGACAAGAGAATATGTACTCAGAGACACTCCCACATCTCAGGAAAGCTGTGCTAGCTTGCATGGGCCCTGAGAGTGGGCATGCAGAAGAACAAGAGCGGGAGAGAGAGTCACCTGAGATAGGAAAAGTAGTGCCTGGATAGACGGCCATGTTATAACATTACTGGTCTCCAGGCTCTTGTCACCAGCTATTCTAACAAGAAAACTCTGCCTCATTCTTTGACCTCATCGTGGTTGTCTGTGGTAGCAATCAGAGGGTTAATTGAACACAATCGGAGATAGATTTGAGGAGACAGCAGTATATTAAATTAGGAGGAAGCATTCCCACGGTTTTGATTTACTTTTACAGGAAGAGGCAAAATATTGGACATCTTCTATTATTTCACTCTTGCCTGGAGGGTAAATGAGAGAGAAACTTGCAGAAAATTCTTAAAAGGCTGCTTTAATCCCCAGGGACTAGGGGATGATGTTTTCATTACAGACAATAAAAGGTCAGCCTTTAAATTCAGACAGACACACCTTGGCAGCTCTCTCAACAATCTCCAGGTAGTAGGGGGTGGGAGAACTCGCTATTTTAATCCTGAGATTTCCAAGAGAACTGCGAAGGGAAAAATCCATTTTACTTTTTTCCCCCCTTCTTTAAATAAGAAAGTTGTTTTTAAACTTCTCTATTCCTCCCATGGTCTAGGCATGTTTGCTGGGCTGCTGATGTCTACCGAGAGATTGTGAAATTGAATAAAGAATAAAGAAATTGAGTAAAGGAACTTCCAGGCCCTCTGAGAACGCTGCCTGATGGTTAACTATGACCCTCGGTGGGCACGCGGTGAACGCTTTGGCAAATGTTTCCATTTTCTTGGGGGCGGAGGCGGGTGCTGGAAGACTCACCCAGGCAGCTTGGATCAAAACTAAAAGCTGCAGCCAGCTTGGGAGCGGTGATGGCCAGCCACAAAGCTCTTATAAAGCTTTCCTGGGTGCTGATCTCAAGCCGGCAAGGCCTACCCCAGGAGCCCTTCCCACTCGGTATCAGAAACACCATTGTACCGGTGAGAAAACTACCAGGCACAAGTGTCCTCTGGTCTGTCTGAAGCAGTAAGGGGCTGAAGAGGAATCAGATGTGAACTGCCAGGTTCCCTGCTTCCCGGCCCTCTGCATAGTTAACTGTTCCCGAGAGAGCAACCCCAGTGGATACAAACCAAGTCCGCCCCCGTCCGACGAACCTAGGAAATGCATCGGCGCCACTTCCCAGAGTTCCTTAGGGACCTACCGAAGAAAATGAGACAGTTGCTAAGGAATTTAAAACTCCAAGGTGACATCATTTCCTCCAGGTTATTATTTATTTAATGAGAAAGATATGCCACTAAAAAAAAGTAGCCTCTGCATTCTAACCTTTGGGAAGATCCAAGTCCGTTGGCAATTATAGGTGGAATATTGAAGGGTTATAGGGACCAGTTTTCCTTCACCTTCATTCCCTTCTCCCTGTGACAATTTTTAAAAGTTCACCTATTTTAACATTTAGACATATGTTTCAACCCTGGTTGTCTCCAGTGCAGGCTCTGTTTGAGCGCAGGCCTCTGTAAGCAAGCTTGTCTCTCTGCAGGTAGGCCCCAAAGGCTGGAACCTGACTCCTGTGCACGCTTACAGCATGTTTGTGGGCATTAGAAGCCATCAGCCCAAATTCAAAACCGTTTTCAAGGTCTATCATACTGTAGGCTCTTTTCTAAATTCAGGTTGCTTAAATAAAAGGGAAGTTGGGACAGACTTATGAGAGATTTTGGTTGGGGTTGTGTGTGTTGTTTTGTTTTGTTCTAAATCATAGTACAAGGTACAGCAATTCACCGACTAGAACGGATCTAGACCAGAGAATGTGCATGTCTACAGGTCATTAGATTTTGCTTTATTTTAAGAAGTTGTGTTCCAGGCCTGGTGACGACGAATCCCCTTTGATGGAGCGCTTGCCTGGCATACTAAGTCCTGGATCCCATCGCTAGCACCACATAGCCTGGAGTGCCGCTGCCTGTCTGTAATCCCAGCAATCGGGAGCTGGAAGCAGAAGAATCCGGAGGTAGAGGTCACACTCAGCTATGAACAGAACTGGGGGCTAGCCCAAGCTGTACGAGTCCCTGTCAGAAAGATGGAGGGGGGTGGAGAGAGAGACAGATAGACAGACAGATTTAGCTGGGTTCCAAAAGATTAAGCAGAATAAATAGAGGACTTGGCTGGTTTTTGCTAATCTCATGAACTGGCGATGCAGGTGCACAGTATAAATTTCAAAAGAGAAAAAGGACCTTACGGTACAGACCATGTCCTTCTCTTCCTCTGGGCCACCTAGTCATGAGCCCTGGTGCAACCTTGCCAGCTTTTAGCCTTTGCGACGCTTCCTCTGCTTCCCCGCAGGGCTTCATTTCAGCTTTTAAACACAGAGACTACTACACAGCCTGCTTTTCACGCTGCTCCTCTGTCTTGATCCTACAGCTCAGGGTGCCTCCTGTCCATACACAGAACTGAACCAGCAGTACCAGGCACTGCATCTCCGAGAGCACCTGTAAGCCTAAAACATAGTTGCCAGATGATTGTTTGCTCTTGGGATTAAAAGATCTTTTTCTCTTTGGAGGGGCCAGCAACCCAGGTCTGGAAATGCTCTGGGAATTTTCTCCTCTTGAAGCTTCTCATCTTAACCCTCCTTTATGAGACTGGCTAACACATCTCACTTGTATACATTTCAATGTAGTTTTCTTCTTCGGTGAACTAAAGAAGAGAGCATCTTGATTTGCGTTCAGTTCCAAGGAGACTTTGACAAGGTTTAATTTAAAAGCTGGCAGTACTCATTGGGTGTGTGTGTGTGTGTGTGTGTGTGTGTGTGTGTGTGTGTATAGGGGGACAGACAGGTGCTGTAGAGGATGGGAGAGCAGAGGCAAGTCTGAGGACCTAGAATGCAGAAACCAACACAGGTGTAACCCCTGAGCTCTTCAACACGCTGGTCTTGGTTCCTTTCAAACTGTTCAGTAAGTCTATATTACAAAAAAAGGCATTCAAGAAAAATGCAGGTGTCTGTGTGTGTGTACATCCAGATGGAGGCAGAAACTGATGTTGGGTGTTTTTCTCAGTGACTCTATGTTATTGTTTTGAGGCAGGGTCTCTCACTGAACCTGGAGCTCACTAATTTAGCTAGCCTGCCGGGCCAAAAAGTCCTAGTGATCCTCCTGTCTCTGCCTCCCGGTGCTGGGATTACAGACACACACTGCCACCCGAAGCCTTACATGAGGTCCTGGAGATCCAGCTCAGGGTATTTTGCTCCTATGGCAAGGCATCTGCCTAGCCTTGAGCTTCAGGTTTCAAGCCCGCTCAGAGCAGAAAGGATTGATGGTCCCTAGGAAATAACAGGCTCTCTACCCATACAGCTTCAATTTCCTTAGTCCCAGGGTGGAGGAGGTGAACCTGACATCCGTCTTTTTCCCTGCCAAGGTTCCCGGCATGGAGGGCAACAGGCACTGGTTATGGAGAACCGAAGCAAGCAGCAACCTTGCCTGGAGGTCCTCTGGGTTAAATGCACGCAGCGTTCCCACGAAACAAAGTCAAACGCTCTTGGAAGGATGTCAAAATACATCTCTTGATCCCCAAATACTCCTCCCCCAAAGATGCTTCCAAGGATAGTTTTTGACTAGCCTCGTGTTCCATGAAGATCAGGGCAGCTCAGATTAATATCAACATTTCATAGAGTCTAATAACAAAATGCTCCACAAAGATGTTGTCTATCAAAAGTACATGAGACAAAGACTTTGTAATATTAAGACCAGATGTGGGAAGTATCGGAGAAGGGATTTACTTTCAGCATGCCCTGCGAGATACAGGAAAAATGTACGAAATATCAAACGAGTGTGGCTTTCGACGGATTTTTTTCCCACAAATCCCACAAATATTGACCAGGAACAAAACAATTTGTGCTTAAAGATATAACCCCCCCCCCAAAAAAAAGTGGAGGTTTCTTTCAGTTCTTGGCATGAGCTCCTCTTAGCACTAAGCCATAATAGCTCAATAAATATACAAAGTCACCTTTCATTGTGCTCAAGTGCTAGGGAAGGGCAAATAGCTCACCTTCCCTCCAGCACCCTCCCATTTACATCATAATTACTCCCCTGGTGACAGCCAACGGGGTTAGAGAGGCCAACGGGGTTAGGACAGTCCCCAGACAGAAATGTTTTTCTCTTTCTCTCTGAAAGGAGGATCCCATTAAGACGAGGTCACTTGGGACTCGTGGGTGGGATTCTTATGCCGTTCCTGCCGGCCACCCCTCAAGATGCAGATGGAAGGACGCAGGTTAAAAGCAGGTAAGAGCCTCGCAATCGCCAAATTGATGCTTGGTGGCACAGAACAACTCACAGATGCGACCCACCGAGATACCGGTGTGACTGCCCTGCCACGCCCTGAAGCTAGGCCTGGGGAGCCCACTACAGACGCTCCAGCGGAGGAGGAGGGTGCAGCTCTGTGTTTCAAATTTCCTGGCTATTGTCAATTTGTCTAGCAAGCTCCACATTATCTACACTTAAGAGACTTTTAATTTCCTTCCTTAATAACAAAAATCTGTCCGAGGTGGTTATAAAATGTGTATTTATTTACCTCTGGGACTGGGCCGAGGGTCATGTGAATGTGCTACGGGTTAGGGAGGAAGAAGGGGATGGAGGGAAAATCTGCTTTTCTTTTTCTTAAACGGCTGGAGGCCCCTGGGTCTCACCCTCCCTGGCCCTGGCTGATCTCAGGAACAAAGCTTTCAGACCTGGAGCTCACTCACCTTAGAACCCTAGGCCGCTTGCACCTTTTCTGAGGTGGTCCGGAGTCCCGGCAACAAAAGCTTGGACTGATCTTTTGAGGAAAAATCAGGAAAGCTCACCACTGCGGGGCGGGGTTTGTCTACCGCCAACAGCGTCCGGAAGCGGAGTGTGGCCCATCGGAAGATTCTGGAAAGTTCTTCAGGAACGCCATCCTTACCTATGACAGGGAACTGCTTTTGTTGCATCCCAGGCCTAATGAGAGAAGGGGTGACCAAGAGCAGGGGCGCCAGAAACACTCAGTGAAGGTTAAGGGAACTGAGACGGATGTGATAGCCAGGCTACCGTGGCATAATCTGAGAAACTAGTGTCTGTCGTAAGAGGCATCATTAGATGGCACGAACTCGCTGAGGCCTGTGAGCCAGCCTCCGAGGACACAGAACCCCAAATATACGGGAGCAGTCACGGCAGCTGCCGTTTACCGGGTGTTTGTTATAGTTTGTACCTATCTGAATTCATTCTGTCCTCACCGCGTTATCCTCAGCTGGCGGAGGAGGCACAAAGTTTGTACAGCTTGCTAAGGTCGTGCAGGAATTAGTAACAGTTAGGAGTCTAGCAGAGCGGAGCCTGACACTACATTCTAAGCATGGCGTTCAGACAATGCCAGTCGGGCAGGACAGGGCACCAGATGGTTTTGTTTTGTTTTGTTTTTTTAAGAGCTGGTATAACCTGGTGAGTGTAGTATTTGTGGTGGGTGGGGGTGGGGAGTATAAGGTAGTGATGGACAGGAACTCACACCCAAAGAAACAGAGGAGACCGCAGCGGTGATCTAGTTATTACTACTATCTCGTGGAACCACACTGTGGCAATAGGAATGAGAAGAAAAGGCAAGGCTGGCCCAGGCCTAGAACTTTGCGGGAAGCATCTCTAAGGCTCTGTGCACAGCAGCCTAAATACCATTCCCCTGCTTGCCTTGAGATGCAAGTGTGTCTTTCTCTTCTCTAGAGTGAGTTCCTCAAGTTTTCTTGATGGCGTTTTTGATCCTCTTGCCCGAGCCCAGCTTGCTTCCCCATACAGAGCAAACATATGATGGACTCAGAAGTTTCTAGCTACAGCCAAGGCAGGAGGGCTACAGGGAAATGGACACCCAGAAGAGCAAGCCACCTTACAGAGTGTGAAGGGGACAGAGCCCTCTGAGGTGGAGGGGCCTGCAGGGGAGATGTCCTGTCAACGATTGAAACCAAACCGGCTGTCTGGGGCACAGGAAAGGGTCATAGCTGAGGAGGTCATCTGCAAGGGAGGTGTTAATGAAACCATGAGAATGGACAAGCTCAGAGAGAGGCAAAAGGCAGTGAGAAGGGGCAGGGCCTGAAAGCAGCCCATTGTTGGAGAAGACAGAGGAGCCGAGAGCAGACTGGGAAGGAGTGGCCGAGGAGGTAAGGGGAGAAGAAGGCAAGGGCAGGCTAGAGGGCAGCCCCTTCTTTGGAGCTGACAGACATTCTTATCAGCTGGTAACGGAACTTTCAAAGCCAGAGGCCCAACCCCCACCCCATCACTAGAGCTCTCTGCAGAAGACAATCCCACAGGGAAAAACAGGAAGTCAAGATGGGCATGAACTTGGATAGCTTGAGGTGATTTTGGGAGACAAAGCAAAGTCCTCCTTGCCTAAGATGCCTCCATCCTTCTTGGGCTGTGTTCCAGTCAGAACAAGTTGTACCACCCAAGAACACTGAAGGTGAGTTTTTTAGGGGTGAAGACAAGCTCTGCAAGCAGGTTCTGGAGCACAGTCCAAAGATAAGGATCAGGCCATTAGGCTCACAAAGGCACAATGACAAGAGGTAAGGCAAGCAACGTTTGAATATTTGGTGACTTTGCCAAAGCAAGATCTGACAGGGCTTGTCAGGCAACTCCTGGGGTTTACTCAGAGTGGTCAACATGCCAGCAAGCAAATGGTCAGGACTCACTGTGGCCAGATTGATAGCCAACTCCTGGTGTTTATTCAGTGATAGAACCAAGCAAGCAAGTGGTTGAAACTCACTATGGCTAGATTAATTGCCTGCGTATAACTGAGCTTTTCTAGCCTGTCCACTGAACGCAAAGGCGGACTCTGGGCCTGTGGAGTGCTCAGTGCCAGGAGTCATGGGAGAAGGAGCTAACTAGGACCTGGTCCTTCAGATGAGGGGTGACGCCTGTGTGGATCTGAATGTTGCAGGCACCCCAGCAGGACACGGAGGCACCGTCCTGCAGAGCCTAGGGGAAGAGCCATTTGAGTCACTTCTTGAAGATGCAGGGATCTTTGATGGAGATAGAACCGGGGCCTCCAGCTGGAGGCCAGCAGTGGGGTAGAAGTGAGGGATGGGGGAGGGGAAACTCCCAGGAGTCAGTTGACTGCTGAGGGCTGACTGAGCCCTGGCTGAGGAAGAGCTTGAAGGCCATGTGAATGAACAAGGCTTTGGATGGGCTAGAAGCTGAATGCCAGAAAACCTCAGCATGGAAGGAAGGAAGGAAGGAAGGAAGGAAGGAAGGAAGGAAGGAAGGAAGGAAGGAAGGAAGGAAGGAAGGAAGGACAGAAGAGAAAAAGAAAAAAGAAAAGAAGCACTCATGTGCTCTATGGAAGCTGGATAGCAGAAGAATTAGAACATGAAACATTCGGATCCCAGCTGCAGCTCAGACACTGGCCTCTGGGCGTTCTTTAACCTGTGTTAGCCTCGCCTTTGTGATCAGGGCGATTATATTGATTTTTAAAGTTGATTAGAGAGCAAGGTGGGGCCATGCACACCAACAGCTTAACACGGTGCCTCTAATGCTGAGAGTCTGATCATCACACTCTGAGCTACTGAACCCGCAGGAACATTAGAGACATGACGTTTCTCTGAGAACCGTCCCCGTTGGTCATGACTTGAAGAAACGAGGTATCTACACTGAGACAGCTCAATAAGAATCTGCCAGATAAGCAGATTCTCGCTGCTCTTTCTACATCAGTGGCTGGGCTGATTCAGCCATGACTGCATGAACCAAGCTGAGCCAAGTGGGACTGTGAGCTTAAGGACCAGGCTGAATGGTGAGTGGGGACGTAGGACAGGGAGACATTCGGAGAGACATGTCCAGAAGTGCCAGTGTGGAGAAAGAGGCAGTGCGTGTATAAAGCAAAACAGAAAAGGTAGTGTAGGGCTGGGATATAGCTCGGTTGACAGAGCACTTGCCTAGTGTGCGTGAACCCTGGGTTTGATCCCCAGTACTGCGTGAAACAGGTGTGTGATCCTGCACACACCTGGTTGGGAGGTAGAGGCGGGAGACAAGGTTATTTTATCACATAGTGAATTTGAGGTGAGCCTGAGCTACAGGAGACCCTTGGGAGAAGGGGAGAGGAAGGGGAGACAGAAAGAGACAGAGAAAGGGAGGAGGGGGGCAGATAGGGAGAGGGAGAAAGCAGAAGAAACAAGTTCCCCTAGCTTCTGCAGCCACCATTCTGATGCTCCACTCCATGGAGGCAGCTTTATCTTGCCCCAGTAAAGCCTCAGGTTCTGCATTTAGCAAGAGCTGCGGGATCTGAGTCCTCTTTGGTGTAGTTCACCGCCATCTTGTGGCCTTTTGTACTCTGCCTGTCTTGAAGCTCTTGCTTTCACAAGGAGCCTCAGACCTCTCCTCACCTGGGCATTAAAGTCGCGATCCCCTGAGTTGAAAGGATTAGGCCCACGGCTTCCTCAAGTGTCCCAAATAGTAACTCAGGCCAACCCAGCACCCTCAAGTGCTGGACTGAGCACTCTGAGTACATCTTACCTAGCCATACAAACCGGACCTCACAGATAGGTGAACTGAGGCGTGCAGAGCCCAACTGGTCGCACTCAGCCGGTACCAGAGGCTAGTGGTTTTCCTGGAATCCTGCGTGGGAGGGAGACCTGGGTAAGGCCAGGGAGAGGCAGGGGAGCCGCCGGTGCAGGCAGCCGGGACCAAGGCAGGAGACAGGGTCTGGGGTGCAGCCGCGCCTTACCAAGAAGAAGAAGGCATGGAAATGAAAGCCTAACAAGCCTGGACTTGGAGATCTCCCAGCACCAAATGCCTCCTCACAGCTAGACCCTGGGCCTCTAGGCTCTGGCCTCTGGCACCATCAGGGTAGGCAGAGCGTGGCTGGGAAGAATGGGGACAAGGGAGTCTCGTGGGGAGCCTTACAACTCCTCCTGCTCCCAGTAGTTCATCTCTAGGCTAACTGCTAAAATGCCCATGGGTAATTTGTAAGAACTCCACTTTGGGGGCCGGAGAAATGGCTCAGTGGGTAGAGACGCGCTTTGCTGCCAACCTGAGTTCTTCCCCCAGGACCCACATGGTGGAAGGATGGAACCAACTACTCCATGTTGTTCTCTGCCCTCCACATGGAGGCACATTCAGGAACACGCACACACACATAGGCACATATACACACACACATGCACGCACACACGCACACACACACACTTTTTATTATTTTATTATTTTATTTTTTTATTTTTTATTTATTTTATTATTTTTATTATTTTATTATTGTTTTGTTTTTTCAAAACAAAACAACAACAACAATACAGGGGCTGGAGAGATGGCTCAGTGGTTAAAAGCACTGGATGCTTTTTCAGAGGACCCAGGTCCAGTTCCTAGCACCCACATGGCAGCTCACAACTGCCTGTGACACCTGTTCAGGGCATCTGACACCTCATACAGACATACATGCAGGCAAAACACTAATGTAAATAAAATAAAAGTAAGTAAATTATTTTTTTAAAAAAAGAAAGAAAACACTTAGGGTCATCTATGGCTGAGTTTTAAAGAATGGTCTTAATATATAAAGTACCTAGGAGAGCCCAGGGCAGTGATGGCAAAACTCAATCAACTTCAGAATGTCACTCCATTATTACTATAATCTATCTCTTCCTCTTCATCTTCTAAGGTGTAAACTCATGTAAAAGATCCAGAAGGGAACAAGTTTAAAAGTCCGTTATGAAAGCTGTCTTTTCTACCTTACTCACTATTGAAGGGTTACACGCAGGTGAAAAACAGCCATTGGAGTCACAGTTGACATGAGTCTCTACTTAATACTGTTTCTAAAACTGTCTAGAAAAAAAAGAGATTTTCATACACAGCTCCAGCATTCTTGATATCCTTCAGCAGAATCTCTTGTCCTCTTGGGATGAGAATCTATTGCTGTTTTCATCATCAAGTGTCCCAAACAAATGGCCTGAGATGCATTTATCACTAGCCTCCATGGCTCAGGTTCCCCCACTTTCACCTTACACTTGTAATTCTCAGGGATATCAGAAATGACATGAATGTGAAGGTAAGCACACATATGCTTCCAATATGCCATTGATCCATGTTACATTTGGAAAACGTTTAGCAACAACCACAAAATTGGAACCTTGAACCTGAGAAAATGTCTGGGAATGTTGTGAGTCAGGATTCCCTAAGCCACACATCACAGCTTCCATAAACTAACCTTCAAGACAGATCGAGGAGGTCTGAAAGTCAAAAAGAGGGGTCAGAGATGTTAATCTGAGCATTTCTCACTCTTCCGCAAAGGAAATGTTAGAATGTTAGGTGGGGGTGGGGGGCTTCCTTCTCACCACTGCAGTTCCTAGAGAAAATACCCAAATCTATGAAAGACAATGAAGACATCCTAACAGGGAAGTTTACAGCTCTAAATGCCTACATTACAAAAAGAAAAGCAGGGAGAGCTCAAACAACCTAATGATGCACATTAAGCCATCAGACAAACAACAAACCACACCCAAAAGTGGTAGATGGGAGAAACAACTACAACCAGAGCAGAAATTAATGAATTGAAACAAACAGGCAAAATATGAAGAAAATTTGGTAGGACTCAATGGTAAGAAAAATAGGGTACACATGGGTAAAGATTTTTCTCAGCTTATATTTGTTTGCTGGTTCCTTCAAAGATAGCAATGGATAGACGCTTCCCTTTTTTATCCTTAATAGCTCAAAAAGCCTGAAGAAAATGCATATACTTTTTTTTGTATGGACTAGAATATGTATCTCGTAAGTGAGTATGAATGTCACAATGGCAGGAGCTGGTAGTATAACCAGTGGGTAACAAAATTACTATCAAATAAGTAAAGATTGTATCTGAGGAAAAATCTTAGCCACAGGGCCTGTGAGGGTGGATTGTGAGTCTCAGAGCATCGCTGAGAAAGAGAACAGGAACACTGGGTGGGCTGCACGGATGTGAGCAGAGCCAGCCCTCCCTGTGGAGTTAGTAGGGATCCCTCACTTCATTCAGGTTAACTTTTTTTTTTCAATGCATTTCAAGTCTAGTTTATGTTCCTAAACCTTCCAGAAGGCTGTACAGAACATGTTGTGTTGTTTTGCAATCTGGATGCCGAGAGAAGCAGAGTCAATTTGGAAATAAAAGATATTTAATTGAATTGGCTTTTGTTTTGACAGATGTTTTATACAGTACTTTGTCTGTTAAGAACAAGATGTTCCAATAAATACTGGATAAGTGGGAGAGAAAATTTACTATGGAGCCGTAAATCAATTGGCAAGAGGTCGTAAACTGCAAGATTGGTGCTCAAAGCATTTATTAGATTATCAGACTCTAAGATTGATCTGTAGTTTTATCTACCTTCCCTCATCCGTCATTTTTATGGGATGTGAAAAAGAGTTATAAAGGATAAATTGCTTTAAAAATTAAAATATGGGTTTTTAGACAAAGCAGTCTAGCAAGATATGCGGCAGAGACTTTTTTAAGTGATGAACCCAGAGAGATACCCGGAATAGAAATAGATTTGATACTTTGTAGGAGGTAATTGCCAGTTTAATAGGAAATTAAACGCTAAGATGGAGGAATGACAGGCGTCTTAAAATCCAGAAGGTCCTAGTGGTTATTGCTTCAGAGCCCCATCATCTTACAGACAAGGGACTATGGCCTGCAAGCTCCAGGGCTCTCCACAGAAACAGCCAGTTGAGGCCATCAGTGGCCCTCTTTCTAATAAAGACAATACAATAAAGTTAGTGATTATTTTTTTTCTTTTTGGAGAAAAGACAATCTTAACAGACTAGATGGAGAGACAGAAAGACAGGTATATATACACACAGAGATATATATTAGTTCTAACTTATGACACATGCCAGGGGTTGGGGAGATTGCTCAGTCACTAGAGTGCTTGCTGCAGGAGCATGAGGGCCTGAGTTCTAAGTTCTATCCCCGGTACCTACATAGAAAGGCCAGTACCATGGTGTGCAGCTGTAACCCTGGCACTGGGGAGGCAGAAACAGGAGTCTCTCTGAAATTCTCTGTTTAATGAAAAGCCTTGTCTCAAAAAAAAAGAAAAGAAAAAGAAAAAAGATGGAGAATAATTGAAGAAAACAACCGGCATTGACCTCTATCCCCCTGTTCCATACACTTTCTCGCAGAAGGCACAGAAATCATTTCCCCCATTTAATACCTTGTTTAGAGAACCTTTTGCGCACCTCAAGTCTGTGTTTCACACGCTTCTCTGTGCTGGCAACGCCCCAGAGGTCCGTGCAGTGGATGAGGCAAGTGGACAAAACACAGCTACCCAAGGCTGTGAGACACACCCCCCTACCTGGGTGGCCTAAACTTTGTGTTCTTCTGGGCCGAACTTAGATGCTGACTAAAAAGGCAGGGCCGAGACAACGACGCAGACACTAGGGCATCCGGTGGGAGGGGTCACAAACCCTTAGAGACCCCAGACTGGGCAAGCGGGAAGGGCCGCTGATGGAAGAGCCAGGAAGGTGGGATCAGCCTCTCTACACCCAGTCGTTCTAGGCAGTGTCCAGAAGAGCCCGGAGACACGAGGACCTAAAGACTGGCTGTGTCCTGATCAAAGCTGCCCTGCCCCCATGTGTTCTGGAAACAGGAGCACTGTTGAGCTAATTACATCTTGTAATTAATCATTACATGCTTATTTGGTGTCGTTTTTGTGTGTGCTATGCAAAGAGAGCTAGGTGAAGTTTTGAACATTCATGGGTGCCCATTGCTTCAGGTTCTTTCAGTATCTGAGAAATCGCAGCTAATTCTTCAGTCTGCATCTCACAACTTTCACCAGACTAATGGTGGGTCTCGTGTCAGTCACAGATAAGAGGACCTCTGCTTGGGGGACTCTAAAGTCCAGCTTTCCAAGGCAAAGTATCATACAAGCAGGTTTATACTGCTGAATCCCCAGTAAGGTTCAGAAATGGAAGCAGGGGACTACTCTACCAGTCAGCTTGAGAAGAGGGCTAAACCTGGATGATTCACTGTGGTTCATACAAGGAGTGTATGGCCAACCTCCACACAATTTTTTAAAAATTATTATGTGTATGGATGTCTGAGTACCCACAGTGGCCAAAAGAGGACATTGTATCCTTTGGAATTGAAGTTACAGATGCCTGCGAGCTGTTATGTGGGTGCTGGGGTCTGAGCCTAGGTCCTCTACAAGAGCACCCAGTGCTTTTAGTTATTGTGCTATCTCTCCAGCCCTCAACCTAACAAAAAAAAAGTGTTCTGGAGTATCTGAGATGCGTGGGATCAAAAGTGTTTCAAATTCAGGGCTTTTGTGGGGATTTTGAATATATACATATCACAAATGACAAGTTTGTGGGGGATGGACTTCAAGTGCAGGCATCGAATCACTCGTGCTTCATATATACCTTAGCTGAAGGTTTTTTTATACGATATTTAATAATCTCGTGCCTGAGCTAAAAGTTCCTGGCTCGGTAGGTAAAAGGACTACTGCTGCATAAGAATGTGGGGTTCAGCCTGAGCCCTAAAAATCGTGACTTAAAAAGAGGGGGAAGAGTCGCTCACTGGGTGTGGTGGCGCGTGCCTTTAATCCCAGCACTCAGGAGAAAAAGGCAGGTGGATCTCGAGACCAGCTTGATCTATCTAGGGAGTCCAGGCCAGGCATAAGTAAGACCCTGCCCTCCCCTGCTCCCTACACCCTCCCCCAATGAAAAAGAAAAGCTGGTTACAGTAGTGTGTATCTGCAATCTCAGAACTGTGAAGACAGACAGGGAGACCCTTGGGGTTTGCTGGTCAGCCAGCCTAGCCCTCTTGGTGAGCTCCAGGCCGTGGAGAGACTGTCTCAATAAACAAGGTGGATGGCCATCCTGAGAAACAACACCTAAGATTAACCTTTGGCCTTCCCACGCACGAGCACACAATAAACTCACACACACACAAACACTAACACAGGTAAGCACAGAGCATATACAAATAAGTGAATGCTCAACCCATGCCACATCCTGGATTTAAATTTGGACAAAATGGAGGCATTGTGGCTTGCCTAAGTCTGGCTTCCTCCTGGATTCTTCTACATTCAGAGCACCGTCAAAGCACATCTGGGTTAGATCCGGGGGTGAGGTACACCTGTTCATGGGTGTGCAATTTGCTCCGGGGCTGGGGAGAGGAGCCAGCACACACATAACTACTTTACCAAGTAACTTCATCAAGCCTCCTCGGGTAACAAGGTCCCAACAGTCTGGTTTAGGAACGAGATGTTCCGTTCACATCACAATCTCAAGGCCAGAGTGGGTCATAAATATTGCTAACGTTTAATCAATGAATCCTTGGGCTCTCTGGGAGCAATGTATGCAATTCATCACATTTTCCTATTGTTTTCAATTTTAAGTGGAAATCCTGTATTCACATTTTAAACTGATTTTTGGTGCGTGCACAGGTGTGTGTGTGTGTGTGTGTGTGTGTGTGTGTGTGTGTGTGTGTGTGATTCTGGGGGAGGAGGGTGCAAATGCACGTGTGTTCTCATGCATATGGAAACCAGAGGGCAACCACAGGGACCCTTCCTCATGAACTCCATCACCATTTTTTTTTTCCCAGAGAGGGCGGCTCTGTGGGCTGTTGCTCACTGACTACACCAGTGGTGGTCAGCAAGCACCAGGCTCTGCCTACCTAGGCCACCCAAGCACTCCGATTGAAAGCCTGAGCCGCATGCCCAGCTGGGAGTTTTGTTTGTTTGCTTCTTAGTTTTGTCAGCTTAGGTTCTGAAGATCCAAACTCATGTTTTGCAAGGCAAGCACTGACCTCTTATTGGCTCAACTTTGAAAATGTGTAGCAGCAATCGACAGGATCAGCCAAACGGCCCAGACTGCGGTTCTCTTCGTGAGCTCTGCAGAGCACAGCACGCCACTCTGCTGCTTCTCCCGCTGAGACCAAAAGTACTCCAAACAAGCAGAGACTGCCGGGAAGAGCAGGGAGTGGACTGTCCCCCTTTCTCAGACACCTGAGGGTCCCTGGCTGGGCAATGGCCGTACCCAACAACTTCATAGAGTGCTCCGAGCTGTAAGAATCCTTATCCCGGAAAAAAAAAAAAAAATCAAGCTGGGTTCTGATTTAACAGCATCTGGCAGGATAACTGTATTATTTTTGAACACACGGACATAAATTTGATATGAATAATAAAACAAGTATAGCATGGACAAAGGAAATACAGAATTCACCTAATCTTCAAAAGAAATTCTATACTCAAGTAATTAACCATGCTCTACTTATAAAACTGGAGTAATTGAAAACAGGATTTTTCGGTTGATTCATATAGCCTCTGAAATATTTATTATTGCAAGTCGAAAGATCTGCCTGGGGTTTGTCACCGAAAATGTCTAAACTCAGTGTCCAGATGCTTATTTAAGTGGCTCCCACAGAGTTCTAATGTCAGTACCAGGGGTTATCAGCGAGCATCGCTGTGTATCTTCCCTGACTAACATTCTCATCTCTCCTGCATCTTTGATGTTTTCTTTCATTAAAATTCCTGGCCTAGAGCCACACACACACACACACACACACACACACACACAATCTGCTGAGCTTGCATAAAAATCAGTCTGCTGCTTTGTCATCCAAGGATGCCCTGCATCTCCACAAAGATAATATATATGTATCAGTCGTTATCAGTCAGTCATCACCACCAGCAGCGACGGGTCAGCTTCAGGATGAACAAGAGCTCAGAACCAGGATTTTTGAATGCCTTGGTTTCTGAGAGAGCTCATAATCCTCCTTCCCCCCCCCATGTCCTGCTGGTGAGATCCCACACCCTCAGCCCAAGTGCGAATTTTCCCCTCACTCTCACATTCCATGTCTTCTTTTGAAAATCAGAAGTCAGATGATTTTAAACTAAAGGAAACCAGGCTTCTCTGTCCCAACTCCCTTCCCATAGACTTCTGCAGAATATGACACCTGGGAGCATGTTTTTAAAATGTATCTCGGGTGTGCCTTCTCTTGGGATGAAACTGCAAAAGACAAAGTGAGTCTGTTTGGAGGCTGACCGGATGAAAACGTGTACTCCAGTTTTCCCTTCCCAAGATGAATCGGATTTTATCTAAATTGTCGAAGCGCCTAAAACCCAAAGAAAGGAAGACGCAAATAAAATGAGTAAATGAAGTTTGCATGAACCCTCAAAAGAGCCCGGTGCCTCTAAAGGCTGGTCCCGTCCCCTAAAGCAGGATGACATAGAAAGCTAGGAGCACCTTGAGGTAAACCCAATTTATCCCCCACTCATCTCTGGTTGAAAGAATGAAAGTTAGGCACTGGTGTTTAAAAGCCCCTGGAGAGCAGGGGGTTACTCCTGTAGGCAGGTTAACTAGAGGACATGATTAAATTGTCAAAAACTCAAGTACAATAAACATTTATCTGCTTCCCACTGAACACATAGCCCAACGTTTCTATATTGATAGCTGTTATGTAACATTGGGTGTGTAGGCAAATGTCTGTGAAATTCTGGGCTGTGAAATGAAGTTAAATGGGTTCTTTACCCCAAGGCTTTCAAGCCTCCTAATAGATTAACATGTTTATGAATTTCCACTGGGAGAGGAAGGCAGAAATTATGCTATGTTTCCCAAGTGAATTTCCCCACCAAATTCCAATTGTCTCTGCATTTCTGTTTTGAGAGAGCCATTTGGAGACGTGATCGGGGCCAGCCCTTCCATTTACCAAGTGATGAGCCAATCTCCAGAAATTAACTGCCTCGGCCAAGCACTCGTTTGTTAACAGCACATCCGGAGCTCTGCCTGCCCCCACCTTTACCTCCATCACCCGGTCTGTCTTGATTCGTACCTGAGAGCCCAGAGCCCTGCCTGGGAGCACTGTCTTTGCTCTCGGGCTATCAGCTTCATTTCCACTTCGGGGTGAGCCCACGTGGAACCTTAACTTTTATTTTTAGTGTGTGTGTGTGCATGATGGGGGCCAGGGGAGGGCATGTGTGCCTCAGCGTAGCGTGGAGGTCAGAGGTCTCCTTCCACCTTCGTGCAGGCTCCAGGGAACTAACTCTGGTTTCCAGACTTGCACTGCCAACCCTTTACCTGCTAAGCCATTTCGATAGCCAAGGGAGACACTTTTCAAAACAGCACTTGAGGTAACACAGCATTACCAGGTGATGTGCCTTAGCGCTGTGAATGTGGACCTTAGAATGACTGAAGTACTTGGAATCTGGAAGAAAGTGAACAGAAGCACATGGAGGAATGTTGAATAGAATCCCTGTTTCCACTGCATCGTTTTATTATATTCTATTAACTATTGTGTTTTCCACTGGACTACTGATTTTTTTTAAGAAATAAAGGAATGAAATGTATAGTTTGTTGTATGGCATGTAATATATTTGGCGAGCAGCAATGGGCAGGCAGGGAGCTAGCTGGCTGGCTAACTGGCTGGGTGGATAGATGGATGGATTGATGAGTGGATGGACAGACGTATGGATGGCCAATTAAGCAAACCAGGTTGCATGCATGATGGACAGATCCAACTGAGCAAACCGACATGAAGAGTCTTGCTTTAAAGAAGGCCTCGGAACTGGAGAGATGGCTCACAGGTTAAGAGCACTGGCTGCTCTTCTAAAGGTCCTGAGTTCAATCCATAACAATCTTCAGTGAGATCTGGTGCACTCTCGTGGTACACAGGCACACTTGCAGGCAGAATGCTGTATAAATAAATAGATAGATGATAGATAGATAGATAGATAGATAGATAGATAGATAGATAGATAGATGATAGGGCCTCAAAGGTCTCACTCTCTTCAAGGCTGCCAAAATAACATGATAGGCTAGCACCACCTCTTGTGAATCTAAGTACACTGTATCCTATCTGGAACTGTAAGCCAAAATGAACCCTTTCTCTAAGGGGTGAGGGAGGGACTTCTCAGCTCTTTGAAGAAAACCCAGTGCCACAGCTCTAGATGATATTAAAAAAAATAAAAAATTCTGTTTCCAATGATGATACAGGGGCTTGGCCCATACACTAAGCAGGTCAATGGCTAAGGAGTATTGACCTTAGAGATTTCACAAAGCATATCTAGACAGGAACAATGCAGTTGGTACCAACCAAATAAAAATTTGCACATTGTAAAGTGAATAAACTGTAACTAATAAAAAATATGAAAAAAAATTGTTCACTTAGGCTGGAGAAATGAGTAGTTTAGAGCACAGCTCTTCTTACAGAGGACACGGACTCAGAGCCCAACATCCATGTAGCATGGTTCACAACGTCTGCAGCTCCAGTTCCCGGGGATCTACCTCCCTCCTCTGGCCTCTCTAGGCACTGCACCCACATGGTACACATATATGCAGGCACTCATAAAATAAAGGAAGTTTGCAAACTGGCTTTTTGTGTTACTCATTCTTTTAAAATACAGAACAGAATTGAAAGCACATAACCAGGGAATGTATCCAAGGTCAGTAGTGGCAACAGTCTCAAGGCAAGGTACCCTGTTAGAAAGCTGGCTTTGCCTAAAAAACCTAAATTATTAATGACTGTACTCGGGACATAATGTATAATTTGGTCTAGCCTTCTAGTGGTGAAAACTCACAGCATGGTTCCCAAAGTATCCTCTAGTGAAAGAGTTGCCAATGGAAATTTCTGGATGGCCACCGCCCTTCCTGTTCCATTGACAATCTGTTTTACATTGACAGATTGTATCAACATAAATTTTATCCAAGAGTTTTGTTCAGGGAGGAAATTCTCTTTAACATTCATAATTTGGCTAATGCTTCTTTCTATATGTAGATTCTTCTGCAAAGAAATGTGCAGGCCCAGTCTGAAAGAGACTTCTCTCCTGGTTCTAACTGTGTCATGCCAAAAATTCTTGACAAAATAAATTTGTTTAAGAGCATTTAAGCCAGCTGTATCTCATCATTGTTATTCTTGATAAAGTGACCACTTGTCTAAGGGTAAGAAATTTCTTTTCTTTTCCTTTCTTTTAAGAGTCAGTGGGACAGTTAACCCAGGGACACTCAAGAGCAGCCACCCACGAGCTCAGCTCAGGTGTGCGTCCTGAGATCCAGAGTCGGGAAGGATCCCAGGGAAGGAATGTGGCAGGGCCTCCTGAAGAGAAATCCCATCTGAGACCTCGGAAATCTGGATCCAATTCTGGGCTCCAGCTCCAGCTCACTGCAGAATTAAGGGGCCAACTCGGCTAATCTGTCCTTCACTTCATCCTCTTGAAAACGATAGGATCTGGCCTCTCCCACTTCTCAGGAATGCCACGTCAGCAGAGGCTGGGGATGTGGAGTGCCAATGGCCAAGTAACTGCAGTCAGCCAAGAGCTGTGCCCAGCCCCAGCTGCCCTCACGCCGCAGACTGTCTCATAAATCAATGCTTTTGGTCACACAGGGTCTGCCGGAGAAAGCTCACTGAGCTGCATACAATTTCAGTCTTCCCCTGACAAAGTGAAGCAAAGTAACATTTCTTTACTTTCACATTTCAACTGCACAAAAATATTCTTGTGAAATCAAGCCATGCGTATGCACACATTGGAAGGTGTGCTATAGAAGCGTCTGCTCAAGAGTTGGAAAATGTGGATGGCTCCGTCATGGCTCTGGGGGAGAAGCGACCTGGGGAAGGCTTTCCTTAGATAGCACCTCTTGTTTACTGGAGGCCTATGCTATGCTGGGCATTTCGCATTTGTGATTTCATCCCCGTGCTGGCATGCGTGGTACCCGCAGGAGTAAGTCCTCCATAAATGCTAGCTATCTGTATGATTAAATAATTTAATCTCCTTGTGTCTGTGCAGAGGGTCTTAGTCCCATTGTGAAAAACTAGGGGCTGAGGCGTGGCTGTCTACTGCTCTGCCCAGAGCTCTTCCAGAATAGAGTACATTCCCTCAGCTGCTGGGAATGCTGCCAGACCAAGACCCTGTCAGCCATCTTCGGAGACTGCTTCAGCTGAAGAAGGCTGACTCACTCAAGGTCATGCTTCCTGCCAGGATCATGATGTCTACATGCAGTGATTGGTCAGACATGGTAAAAGGGTCTGGCTTCCTGTATTAGTTTCCCGGAGCTGCCATAACAAATTACCACAAACTGGGTGGCTTAAAACAGCAGAAAGGTATTTCCTCAAAGCTACGAGTACCAAGGCCTTAAGTCCAGTTGTTGGAAGGCTTGCTCCTTCCAGAGGCTCTAAATGAATTAATCTTTGCCTCTCCAAATCTCCTGGGGGCAGCAGGTCACCCTTGACACTCCAGCTGGTAGATGATTCATTCTGGTCCCTGCTTCTGACTTCTTCTGGTCTTCCATGCCAGCCTGATGAGTGTCCAGCCTGCCTCTCTCTCTCTCTCTCACTCTCTCTCTCTCTCTCCATGTGTGTGCACATTTGTGCAAGTGTGCATATGGAGGCCAGAGGTCAAACTCAGTGTCTTCCTCACTGACTCTCCACTTTAGAGACAGGGTCTCTCCCTGAAGCTGATGCTCACTGGTTAGCTAGACTGGCTGGCCAGTGAGCTCTGGGAATCCTCCTGACTTTGCCTTTCCAGCTCTTGGATTACAGGTGCACAGTGCCACACTCTGCTTGTATGTGGGTGCTACGGATCTAAATTCAAGTCCTTGGCAAGCATTTTACTCATTGTGATGTCACTCCAGACCTCCCTCTCCTTTCTCCTAGGAGGTCCACCTCCATCATGTTTAAGACACAACTCTAAACATAGCGGTTATGCCAGGAAACGTTTCATTTGATTATGCCTGCAGAAATCCAGTGTCCTGACGCTACATTCACAGGTACTGAGGGTTATGCTTTCCACTCCCTACAGGGAGCCTGAGTTGAAGTTCTGTCTCATCTCCAGGAGATCACCTGAGGCCTTTGCAGAGACCTCATCTCAGCCCTGTGATCTTCCTTCAACCCCACTTCTCTCCTTTGCATTCTGCCTGGTCCTCTCCCTAACAAACACCCTGCCAACTGCTCATACTTCAGAGTGTAATCACAGCATGCATTTCAATCCCCTGGAACAGCAATATTTGATTCAAATATTTAAAAAAAAATGGGGGAGGGACTAGAGATATGAATTGGTCAGTAAAGTGTAAACATGAGGACCTGAGTTTAATCACTAACATCCATGTAAAAAGCTAGGCACAGTGGCTTGTGCCCAGATCCCAGCTCTGGGGAGGTTGAGAGAGGAAGATCCCTCTTGCTGCCTGGCCAGTCTAGCCAAATCTGGGGGTTTGTGTTTAGCATAAAACCCTTAGTTTCATTCTGTTTCAATAAAGAGCAACTGTGTGTGGAATGGTTTATTTTAGTACACAATTCTAGGTTGTAGTCCATCACTGAGGAAAATTGACTAAGGAATTAAGGAGAAAGAACTTAAGGAACACACATATGCTTGCTGGCTCAGGCTCAGCTAGCTTTCTTATTCAGCCCAGGACCACCTGCCTAGGGATGGAGCTGCCCACAGTGGACTAGGCCCTTTCACAGCTATTAGTAATCAAAGTACCAACAACCCCCAGGCCAGTTTGATGTAGGCAATTCCTCACTTGAGACTTCTCCTCTTTAGGCTGTGTCAAACTGATGATTAATGTGAAACTCAGTCAATGCCATCATTACCCTTCTCAACTTTCCGTTTTCCACTTCTCCTCTTTTAACTATCTAGTCCCGTAAAACCTGCCAGCTTCGAGTCCCATATAAGCCTGACTTTCCCTCAGAAAGCCACCAGAGAAAACTAATCTGCACCAGGACATTGGTAAGATCAATAATGTTTAGATGCTCCAAAAGGTAGTGAGTGATGCAAACATCGCAGAAGGGTGGGTAAGCCACCCAGTTAGGCCATGCAATTCAGGCTGCGGAAAACCTACGGGAGACGGTGTCTTGAAGCTGGGCTCATTCAAAACACCAGGTCAGGCAACAAAAGGAACGAGACTATATTTGTAAATGGTACTAACAGTCAGCACATCACCCAGACCGGAAACTTGTTAGTAACTAGACTCACCTGCAATCGTTAAAGCTATGTAATAAACGTAATCACGTTTGCGGTTTTTACATTAGAAAAGAGGCTTCTGGCACTGCAATTTTTCTGTAACTGTAAGGAAAAAAAAGTGTTAACTTAATTGTGAGATGACTCATAGTAGGCAAAGGCACGGAGCAAAAGGGACGTAGGGAGCAGGCTCCAACGCGGCTGTACAGCCACAAGCAAGGCTTCATGCTGGTCTGTTGTGTCTCAGTTTCCTCATCTGTGCAGTGTGGAACACACATATGGCCCTAAAAAGGAAGATTTATGTATTTCCTAGCAACATTTTTAGGCAAAATATACACAAATCCGACAGCTCCACAACGCTTAAGGAACACAACCACGTGCTCAAAATGTTTTGCCCTTACTGTTTTGCCTAAGTGAAGTGTTTCCATGTGAAGCATGGGCTCTCTTTACCTCATGCTCTCCTTTCCCTTTTATCCAAATAGCTGTTATAGAAACTCCCCACTTGTTCTCAATTAACTTATGCTTTTCTCAGCATAAACTACCATACATGATAATGGGTTTCATTATGACATTCTCATGCGTGTATATAGTATAGTTTGATCACATTTGCCTCCATTACCCCCTCTTGTTTACCTCTCATTTCCGTTGATCACCATCCTCTTCTCAAATAAATCCCTGCATTAGATACTGTGGCTGTGATAAAATGCTGTGATTAAGGCAACTTATAGAAATGTTTTAGGATATTTGAGCACACTGTGAACCCCAAGATTGTATTATTTACTAGAAAAACCTGTTTCTAGTTGTGGTGTGGCTCAGCCCTAGCACACACCTTTAATACAAGCCCTTTCTGCTTGAATCCCCTGTGAACAGGATTAAATAAAGTCAACCATAGGTCAAGAGGCAGAGCAAGCAACCAGTTGAAAGGAAGTGAACATAAGATTATTAAGAAAAAAAAAAAAACATGGAGGGGCTGGAGAGATGGCTCAGAGTTAAGTGCACTGGTTGTTCCTCCAAAGGTCCTGAGTTCAATTCCCAGCAACCACATGGTAACTCACAACCATCTATAATGAGATCTGGTGCCCTCTTCTGGCATGCAGGTGTACATGCAGGCAGAGCACTATATACATAATAAATCTTTAAAAAAAAAAAAAACACCATGGAGAGTAAGAGGAAGTCAGAATGATGGATAGAGAGACACAGAAAGTAGGAGGGAGGGACATTCAGTTGGAGGTTGTGTGAGATGGCATGGGACAGGGGTATTCCTTCTGCTACATCGGCCGAGGGGGAAGATCAGCTGGGTGCTTTCTCTGCCTCTCTGAAGCTAGCAGGCTTTCACCCCAGCATCTGGCTCCTGAGTCTTCACTGGTAAAATGGAATGATTGAGATTTTTGTAGCGGAAAGTATTTATTGGAAAGTGTTTATTCAGACTTGTAGTTCCTGGGAGGGTCCATCACAGTGGGGAAGGTGTGGCAGTGGTGACAGGCATGACAAAAGGAACAGGACGCTGAGAGATCACACCTCCGCCACCAACAGGAAACAGAGAGACACTGGAAGTGGGCAGACGCTGTAAACTCTCCCAGCTACTCCCTCAGTAACATACTTTCTCTGAGGCTCCATCATCTAAACCTCCCCAAACAGCACGCCCAGCCAAGTGTTCAAATATGTGAGCTTATGGGGGGGGGGTGAGCATTGTTATTCAACTCATCACAACCTCTTCTATTTCACGTCTATGTTTTATGGCCCAGTGAGCTTCACTAAGCTTGCTTCCAGGAACACCTTGCTCTTAATTACATACCTCAAAAAAAACCCCAAAAGTCTTTCCTCCGCCAGCAACTATTAACCGTCCACATATGCTCAGGGAGGGGTGAAGCCTCGTGAGGCCTCCTCCCCTCCTCAATGGACCTTAACACTCAATTTAAAGTTCACGTTTTTCTTTGCATTGGCGGTTTCTGTTTTTGCATTTTGCATTTCCTCTTTGACTATTCCTTAAGGTGTCTGTGCATGGGAGAGCTCACGTGTGCACCCCCACGTGGAGGTCAGAGTGCAGCCTGTGGGAGTGTGTTCTCTCCTTCTGCCGCTTGGGTTCTAGGGCTGGGAGTCCAGTCATGCTTGGTGGCTTTACCCCTCCCACCACCAGCCATCTTACTAGCCTCCCATTTAAAGCTTCCTGCAGTGGTCTTTTAAAAACATTTTGCTTCACAGGGCCTAAGGTCCTGCCTAACCTACTTCAGTCCTAATCGTTAACCATCGTTACAATAAGGTTTTCATCTACTACGTTTCTGCCTTCAAAGTGCTCCATAAGGACCACGCTTTGAAACTGTGTTCCTCCCAAACATACCCCATGGATTAGATAAGGGGTGACTGACTTCATCTTACAGGCTTTGTAGCTGGGAGAGCCCACAGCTTCTCACTGGATTAAAAGGAAATAGCGGCACTTAAGTCCTGAACCTAATAACCTAATGCTATTCCAGTGGCTCACTTTCTTTTGCTCCCGCCCTCCAACCCCCAGTTTTCTGAAGTTATCTGGGAAGTAATAGATCATGGTTAATTGTACAGGCTTTCGTGCTGTGCTTTCAGAATCGGGTCTGATTTGTGGCCTGGCTGTACTTCAGTATTATCCTGTGCGAGGTTTATTTCATCGGCCCGGTATCAAAGCTCCCTCACTTTAGCCAGAAATTAAAATAATAGCTTTAGGTTTCTCCCTGCTGTCAGGCAGCTGGTCAATAACGAGACTCGCTGTGCTTCAAAAAATGATTTTTCATGCTTCCCATAAAAAGCTAGGAAATATAATCCTTTTATTGAGTTCAGGCATTCCACTTCTCCTGTACAGAGACAACCTTTTTCTATCTTGTAACAAAGCTCCTTTCTTGTAACATCACAGCCTGTGCCATTGAGCCCACAAGGAGTAAACTGTCGGGCCTACCTTGTTGTCTGAACAGAGTCTACGACGCCCACGTCACTCCTCAATGCTCTTCTGAAACGTTTTGTGTGGCAAATTATTAT
The DNA here is from genome assembly GCF_030254825.1 of Meriones unguiculatus. NCBI lineage: Eukaryota > Metazoa > Chordata > Mammalia > Rodentia > Muridae > Meriones > Meriones unguiculatus. The sequence goes on along the minus strand of NC_083354.1, from coordinate 17,283,980 downwards.
GGGGGAGGAGAAAGCTACCGACTGTAGCTAAAACAATTAGTCAAAGAATGATTAAAAAGAAAGTATCCCAGAGGGCTGGGGAGACAGCACTGAGAAAGTGCTCGCAAGCAAGTATGAGTGGCCTTCAGGTCCCCAGCAGCGAGGTAAAACCAGGCACAGTGCCTGTAAGTGTATTTCTAGCTTTTTATGGGAAGTATAAGAAATCATTTCAGAATGCTGCATTTGTGTTAATATCTACTGGTGTGTAGTTTTGGTTAAGAAGAGACAAATGGTGAAACTATTTTTAAAAGTCAGATAGGGGCTTGAACTGAAAGAGGGACTGAGTCTGAAGCAGTTTCCATTTTTAAGTGACTACATCAAAAAAAAAAAAGGAAATACTAAAGCTTGGGCTTAATCTGGACGGTGGAAGGCACAACAGTAATCTCTTCACATAATAGTTGTCAATAGTACTAATTTTTCGTTTTCACGGGCCTCTCTGTAATCTGCACGGCATTCCCAGGGAGCCGGGATGATCGCTGCAAACCCAGGCAGAAGCAGATGGTAGCTGGTGGGATTAACTCTCCTGCCTATAAGGGGTGTGAGTGTCCAGGGCCCTCAGAGGCCGCCAAGAAAGGAACCCAGTTCTCATGAACCCGGGGACCTAGGACATGGTGATGCAGGTGAACACCAGTCAAGGCTGCAGTGTGCTTTGGAAGGTGTGAATCTTGGGCAAGGTCTTCAGATAACCTGAGGTCTTTGTCTTGCCTGTGATACTACCAAAGGGTTTCGCTCTGGGGACTTTTCTGCCTAGAATGTTTTCTTGTGTGACACATGCATACCCGTATGCCTGCACACACACACACACACACACACACACACACACACACACACACACACCCGAGGCTGATGTTGCCTTCCTCAGTTACTCTCCACCTTCTTGACAGTGTCTGGGGCTTACCTATTGGGCTAGACTAGCTGGCCAGAACCCCAGGGATCTTCTTTCTCCGATTCATTGTTTGTAGACCATGACGACAAATGGTTCCTAAATGTCTGTGTTTTTATGAAGATGGGAAGAGCCATTTACAAATAACAAAGCAGGGGCTGGAGAGGTGTCTCCCTGGTTAAAAGCAACTGGTTGTCCTAACAGAGGACCCTGGTTCAATTCCCAGCACTCACATGGCAGCTAATAAGCATCCCAAGGGATCTGATGCCCTCTTTTAGTCTCCTCCAGCACCAGGCACATACATGGTACATATACGCACATGCAGGCAAAATACTCATATACATAACATAAAAATAATAAAGCTTTTAAAAAATAACCAATCAACTTGAAGAACAAGACAGAGGCCTTGCTCCAGCCAACAAGGCAATACATTGTTAATACAAAAAGATTAATAAGAATGAAGAGAGAATGCCCAAATGCCAGGCATATGTAGCAGAGGCATGCAGGGGACAGGGGAGGACTGTGTTTGCATCCCACAATGCCAGGGCAGGTGGCTACCTGGGCCCCACTCTCCCCATTCACACAATGATAACTTACTCCAGGCGAAATAAAGACCTAAGGCAAAAGACAAAAGTCTAAAGCAATCTCTAACCATGAAGATATTTTTAAGGTGCTAGGGAGATGGCTCAGTGGTTAGAGTGCACGCTGCCCTAGTGTGAGGCCAGAATCCAGATCCCAGCACCACGTAACAGGCTGAATGAGGTCCCATGCCTGCTTGTAATTCCAGCGATGAGGAGGCCAGGGCCAGGAAGGACCTATTGAATGCCAACCTTGCTGAAAGAATATGAACTCTTGATTCAGGGAGAGACACCAGCTCAAAGGAATAAGGAAGACAAGTCACTCTCACCCTACACACACGCGCGTGCGCACACACCACATGCACACAAGAGGAAGTGGAGTCATAGATGGTTGTTGGACCAGCATGTGGAATGTAAGGAGATTTGAGTAAGCAGGTCCCCCATCAGCTTGGTCCGCAGTGAGTGGCGCTGTCTGGGGAGGCTTAAGTGTGGCTCGAGGCTTGAGTTCGTATGCTGCTGGAGCAGGCTTCCGGTGTTGGCGATCTCGTCCGGGGTGCAGTTCCCTCTGCTTCAGCTGGCAGTTAAGGATCCCAGCTCTCAGTGCCCTGCGCTGGCCGCCATGCCTGCCATTTGCCGCCATGCCTCCCCACCACGATGGACTCTTATCTCCCGGGAATCGTGAGCCCAGATAAATTCTTCTTTAGGTTACCCTGGTCACAGTGCTTCATCACAGAAACAGAAAAGCAAGTGCAGGCACCAACGCCCTCTCCTGGCTTCTGTGGACAATGCACACATGTGGGGCCAACATACATGCAAAGAGAACACCTACAGACACAAGATAAAAATAAACCGTTAGAAAAAGACTACAAGTTGTTAAGTTCAGGACAGGAAAGATTCCTTTTAAGAGACCACACACACTAAAAATAAAAATTTTTAAACCTCCACCAAATAAATTTGAATAGATTTGCCATCAAAACTGTTTTTTTTTTTAAATCAATACACCACAAAAAGGATAAAATACCCCCAAATTCAGGATATTTATAGCAAATATAACTACACAAATATTAAAGCTTTTTGACTGATTACCAAAAATTAAGATCCACGAGTCTTGTGTACGTACCAATAAGGAAATAAGGAGAGCTAATAGTACACAGTTTAAAATGTGGGCAATACGCAACTAGGTACTTCTGAAGAGAGCTAAGTGTGTGATGATGCCTCAGCGCCATTCCTAATTAGGGCAATGCAGAATAAACCCAGCCTTGTGTCCATGTGTTTGAACGTTTGGTCCCAGGCTGGGACCACTGTCTGGGGAGGGTGTAGAACCTGTAGAAGGCAGAGACTTGTTTGAAGAAGTGAGTCACCGGGGATGGGCGTTGAGGTTTCGCATCCTGACTCCACTTCCTGTACAACATGATTGGCCAGCCTCACATTCCTGCCCCAGGATAGAATGCATCCCTCCGGAACTGTAAACCAAGGAAACCCTCTCTCCCCAAAACTGCTTTTTGTCAGGGTTTTCTACCACAACAGAAAAGTAACAAATACAGCCACAAGGAATACTGAAATAACCTACAGCCTGGCAGTGCCAAATGCGGGCAGGCGGAATTCTTACACTATCAAGAGGTGATGGGTATAAAGTGATAAAGGCAGGTCCACACCATAACCCAACAACTCCACTCCTGGTTTACATCCTCTACAAATGTGTTCAGAGGCGCACACCTCTAATCCCAGCCTTGGGAAGACAAAAGCAGACCCATCACTATGAGTTCAAGCCAGGTCTGTGTAGTGAGTTCCAGGCCAGCCGGCCTAGAGACTGTGTTCAGGTGTGCGAAGGGACTGTGTTGCTGCTTTCCATTCCCAAACTGAAATGATGTCAATCACAGAAGAAACCACATGCTAAATACAAGATATACTAATTGCAAAAATTAATCAACCACACAACATCAATTTCCTAAACAATGTTGAGTGAAAAGTGCCGGGCGCAACAGAGAATGACTGAGCCTTTGTAGAAGCCAGAAGGGGACCTACAAAGATGGTAAATAATAGAAAGGATCAGATGCTGGCAAGGTCAGGAGAGCAGTGATTTCTCTGGGGAGGAGAGTGCGCCAGGAGGGACACCCATAAGGACACGAGGGTTGGCAGCAGCATCTCTGCCTCTGCTTTGATCACACAGCTGTCACTGTTGCTTTATCCATTAAAGTGCTTGTATTTTATACACTTTCTTGTAAGTTATGTGTCACAGAACTTAAGGAGGTCTTGGTCTACTGAGTATTGATGGCAGTTAAAGCCACAGTGATTAACAGTTTGAAAATATTAAGGTTTCAGAAATAGGCCCAAGACACAAAAGGCACTTTTACAGGACTTTACTATCCCATTAAAACGGCCTTACAGAACAGAGAGAATGGTGGCTTCTGGGACTGGACCAATTGTTAAATCACTCTGCAAGAAGTGACATGCAACTCTTCCCTCCTCCAGTATCCACAGGAGAAACCTGACATGGAGCAAACATTTCCCTTTCACCCCAAGGTTGTACAGACTAAATGAGTTGATGCATGGAAAAAAAAAATTAACATCCCTTCTGAGTGAAAGGCTAACTCTACAACAATGAATAAAGGAACTAGAAAGATGGCTCAGTCCCCATACTGCTCTTGCAAAGGATGCCAGTTCTATTCCCAACACCCACAGCTGCCTGCAGCTTCAGCAGGCAGGGAATGGATGCCCTCTTCTGGCTTCCACAGGCACCTGCACTTGTATGCATATACTCCCTCACAGAACACACATATATACAAAATCAAAAAAAGATTTTTAAAAATCTAAAAAATGGGGGTGGGGGAGACACTAGAAGGAAAACACATATCCAGTGCTGGCTTAAGAAGTCTGTGGGAAAGCGGGAATAGTGGCACATGTCTTCAATCCTAGCACTCAGGAGGCAGAGGCAGGCCTATCTCTTAACTTCGACGTCTATGTAGTGAGCTCCAGAACAGACATCTACACAGTGAGGGCATGGAAAGTGGAGGGATGACATATGAGAGGACCTGACCAAAACCACAATCTTTTGAAGCAAACAAGCAAAGGCAGGCTCCTGGATAAAGCCAAAATCAAACATCATAAACTATATTAAATGGTAAATGGCCCACTAAAAAAAAAAAAAAAAGCATGACAAAGGGTGAAAGGGTGTATAGTATTTCTTCATTCAAAACTTGTAAGCCAAGAAAAACAGGCAAACTGTCCAAAAACTGCAAAGGTATGGATTAAAGCCATTCTTGGGGAGGAGGGGGGAACTCTTCAAAATAGTAGTTACTATCCTAGTGAGCTAATAACATTAAAAAAAAAAAACCTAACCTTCATTAAAAAAAAAGATGCATTTTAAATGTAGCCTTTTCCACTAATTTGCCAAGGTCTTTAAGTATAAATTTTAAGTTGTGCTTATTTCTGGTACAACTACAACCTCTGCAGTGAACATACATGAAAACCCTCATACACTATGCATTTTCACTTAAAAGTTCACTAAACTGTACCTGCTGGTTCAGGCCTGTAATCCCAACTACCTCAGAGATTGAAGCAGGAGGAAAGCAAGTTCAAAACCAGCCTGGGCAACTTGATGAAACTTGTCTCAGAAAAACGGAGCAAGTTCCAGGACAGCCATGGCTACACAGAAAAACAAAACAAAAAAAAAAAAAAAAAAAGAAAAAGAAAAAAAGAAAAGAATCAAGTCACCTGAGGTTGGTGCTGTAACTATTAGAGAACTTGCTCAGCCTATACGAGGCCCTCAGTTCCACCACCAGCTTCAGGAAAAAGAACAAGTTCATTTCTAGAAAAAGTCTGGGAATAAGCAAGATGTGATAGCCTTTGAAGGTGTTGATCACATCACCATTCACTGATTATACAATCATTTAGTGATACAATCATTATTTAGCAATTGTTTGAAAAGCTACAGAGAACCATGAAAAGCATATTGTGGCTGAGATCTGAAACAATTCAGGAAATGTCTACAAACCGTACACATAAAATGACTGAATAAAAAAAGTAAGTCAAAGTACAAACCCTTGATATTAACGGCCGCTCACAGTGGACTGTGTGACTTCATGCATGATTTCTCCTTTACCAGCCCTCCAGAAATGCTGGTTCCTTCCACAGACAGAGAACATCAATCTATTTTGAAATCATCCACTGGACTTTTAAAGCCACAGGTTCCCTATTGTTCTTACAGCAGCCCTTCCTTAGTAGGAGAGACGTGGAACATGCTTATTACAGCGAGACTCATCCACTATGGAAACAAGCCCTTCCTAGTGTATATGTAACTCACCTATATGCCTTTTCAGTCCAATTTCATGTATGGACATTGCTTTTAAAGAAGTAAAATTCACACAAGTACCAAGAAAATACCAACATTAGCATGAAAAGTTGCTCTGATTGATATTTTATTTCTCCTTTACAAGTTCCACATAATAGACAAAGGGTTTTTTGATAACATATTGTTATCTTTGCTGGAAATGATCATATAATCATTTAAAACAAGACAAATGTATACATACATGAGACTGACGTTTCTGTAGCCTATAAACACCTCCTTGGGTTTAAAAAGGGAAAGAGCAATATACTGACAATTCAACTGTAACTCTTAGAAAAACACCAGTTTCCTTACCAAATATGAGCATTCTGTACAGGGACCTATCATCCAAGACAGCAATGAGCTCAAGCCAGGGGAAGCCAAGAGCAGCTCCCCACACCAGCTCAGAAGACCCTCTCCCATCCAGCACCTCTTTAAAGGGCTCTTTATCCTCATCACAGGAAAACAGCAGTCAGCCCAAAAGAAGACTGGAGAAAACACTTGTCCATTTCTGAGTGTCTCCCACATCCAGTATTTCACATCCAGCATCTCAGGAACGCCATGCAATCATGCGTACCATTCTTAGACTGTTCCCTCCATTTCTTAAGAGTGGGGGGACCAGGCCAGGTCTCCCTACTTCATTTTAGGTGCCTGGGATAACAAAGTATTTCACCAGAAGGGATGTAAGCAATACTATTTGTTATAAGTAAGAGTAAGGGGGGAAAAAAGCAGCTATCTTAAAGAAAAAGTGTGCTCTACCCACACTAAATATCAGACCAATGCACAACATACTGCAAAACTGTAGTACAATACAGTCAAACACATGTTCAAATATTAAACTGTTCAAGCATGTGAAGATCTTCTTCTGAAAGACAAACCAGGCTCTTATTTTGTAGCTAGCTTTGTGTAACTTTAAAAAATGTTGTCCCTCAACAAGGTCTGACACTGATCTTGATACTTGTTAGGAAGTTCGATGTGAGACAGTAGCAGCTCAACAGTCAGCGTTTGAGCTCTCCCAGCGCTCATCTTCAGCACTCATCCGAGGACTGGGCATCATCTTCATCCCTCACTTCTCGGTATCTCCCCGACTCCCCTTCTGGATTGTAGCTCTGCATTTTAATGTTCAGTCTTTCGGCTAGTTTCTGTGCTGCGAGCTTTGCCTGCATCTCCTTTAAAACAATGAACAAAGACCAAGTTACACTTCCACAACTCCCCTACAGTATTTCAACAGCACAAAGAAAAACGAATGTTAACTCCCCGTCTGTGGCAATATAAGAAGCTGAGAGCTGTGTCCTGTCAGGCATGGGGTGATGTCTCTGCGGACGGTCAGCCTGCTGCAGCTGCTAGTGACTTACATTAGCAAGCAAGGTTGCAATCAAATCAGTTTATCTCTCTGCACAAGAAACTGAGAAATCACCTTGGCACTACGGCTATTACCAGACACACTAGGTATGTCACGCACACTGAGTCACCTGCCTGTTAGAAATCACCAAATGTGGTGCTGACGTCTCCCAACGGACAAGACTTTCTTTTCTAGATTAAATCATGTTTCTTTAGGTTTGAAGGTTTGTCTGAGCAAGTTGAAGGCTTAGGGAACACCAAGGCAGAGATCCAGCTAGTTGGACTTTAGAAGACGCAGGCACCTGACTAAAACCCACCTAAGTAATTCAGAGAGAGAGAAGTGTTTTCCAGAAACTCAGTGTTACAATCTAAGCATAAATAATCCTTCCTCTTCTCCCAACGGTCCCCACACTTACTTCACCCATCTGCTAACTTGAACACAAACTTTATCAATAGTATACATTTATAGACAGGGTCTCACCATCTGTAACTTTGGCTGGCCTAGAACCTACTAACATAGCCCAGGCTAGCCTCAAACTCAGAGGTCTACCTACCTTTACCTCCCAACTGCTGGAATTTAAAATGCTAGGATTCAAAGTGTGCACTGCAACATCTGGACAATATACATTTTTTTAAAAAAAGTCTATGCAATTAAACTGATTAAGACCCAAAGTAGAGGAACCTCTGAATAGGCCATCAATTATGGCCTCCTGCCCTTCTGTACTGGCCGCTGTCCTGTAGGAGATGGAACAGAAACCATCACCCCACTCATCTAAGCCAGAGTGAGGTCTTGCCACCAAGAAGCCGCCACACAGGAGAGAAGCAGATGCTGTCCCAGAAGCACCAGGCCGACCCGTTTCCTTCCAATCCTCTCCCCACATCTATTGGTGAATCACTACTGAGGTTTCCTATGGCTCTAGCAACTTCACGACTGACAACTAGTAGCACAAGTCTAAGAGCTCAGCCAACCACATCTCTAGAATCTAATCCTTCTATTCAGGCAAAGTAAATTGACTTCTAAAGCAGCAGCCAACAGAGACAAAAAAACCCAAGACTCCAGAATTACCTCGTAATTCTGCTTCTGCTCTTTCTGCAGGGCCAGTGACTCTTCTATAGAGAGCAGCTGGGCGGGCAGGTGATGGAGCGGAAGGAGGCGTGCTGCTGTGATGTCATCAAGGTGCTGCCTAGCCCTGCGTCGCCGCTCTTCTGAGGAAACAGGAGACTGACCCCTCTGACAATGACTTGGTGAGTCACTCTGTTGTGTGGGTAAGCTGAAAAAGGAAAAGCAGCTATAATCAAACCACAAACAGGCACAAAGCTGGCCTCTAAGCCAGGATCCTACTGCTTGTTCAAGATTAAGAGAAAGCAGGCCTCCATTTCACTGCTGACAGTGGGTACATACACAGACACACACCTCATACTCTGTTCAGAGAACACTTGTAACAGAGCTTGGGCATAAAGGGGAGTAACTATAGTACTGCTTCAGTGGAATACAACACAGACGCTGTCGGACTGAACAGCTTTGGAGGAAAAGGATCTGGAAGTTGAGGGAAAGGGAGGAACTGACAATTCTAGCCCCAGAGATAAGACCCTTTCTCCTTCGAAGAGGACAATAGGGAGACCTAGGAAAGCCCGCGTAGGTCACAGACGGGAGATGGTGCTGTGTATGACAGTGGTCACCATTAACTTCACAGTGGCTCTCAACCTTCCTAAAGCTATGACCCTTTAAGATAGTCCCTCATACTATAGGGACCCACAACCATAAAACTGCTTGTTGCTGTACTTTTCGTAACTACTTTTGCTGTTATGAATCATAATGTAAATACCGGATATGCAGGATATCTAACGTGCGTCCCCTGTGAAAGGGGCTGAGAGCCACTGCTCATCTCACTGCATGCTCAAAGCTCCACTTACCACAAGCCCAATGCCATGTGCCCGTGGTCAGATGCAGCCTCTCCTGGTCTCTTCTGTGCTCAGGCTGCCCTCTCTCTAACACACTAATCCTGGTAGCCCTCACTGCTCATTCCTCACTGTCCCTGTTCCTGGCCACCTTACTCTTTCTGACACACTTCTGGCTTCCTAATGTAATGTCTTAGAAGGGAGACAGACACCGCGCCGCACGGAAGTTGAGATCACCTCATCCAGATGCCTTTATCGAAGGTTAACTTTTCTAGCTAAAAAGTAATGCACTATGACCTGGATTTATAAATGGAACCAAGCACTTAAGGTTAAAATAATAATTGGGCTTAAGCCTCTGCAAGGACAAAGGTGACGGGGGTCTTCTGAAGCTTCAGTTCTCACGTTCCTCCTTTGCGTCTGGCATCTCCTCTATAAAGCCGACAGTTAGCCGCCACTTCCTTGTATCGTTGCCCTAATTGCTACAAACACAATTATTTTCTCCTCAAAAAAACTGTAATTGTTTGGGTGATCTCGGAAACATGGCAAAGAACTCAGAGACAAGATCGCTCCCCCCTCCAATGACATTCTCCCCAAATCTATTTTTAGGTTATATTTTTAAAATAAATCCCTTTATCTCGTCCCTGGAAACTGCTATTATCTAGTTTGGAAACTCTGGGTGTTCCTTTAGATTCCAACCTCTTTGAGGAGCAGAATCTTCACCTCATTGTGCCCCCACAGCTCTGCTGCCTACCTGAGTGAGTACACAGGTTTTTTGTTTGGCTGCGGAATGGCCCATTAGCTCCTGCAATTGCTTCTCTCGGCTAACACAGCAATTGAGGGGGAGCGGCACACCAGCAAATGGTACTGAAAAGTCCCAATACATTTGCCCTCCCACTGTTTGTTAGGAAATACTGGCTAAGTATCCTGAAACACACTACTCCCATCTGCTATTTAAAACCCTTCTAATGTCTCGCCTTCAAAAACTAACATTTTTTTCAAAAGCAGTTCTTCATGTTAGCATACTGGTCTATTTTCACAGCATGATCACTCCAGCCTACAGCTCCTCACGTGATGCTCTCTGAGCTGATAACTCTGTGAACTCTGTACTTGAGCACCACACACCACATTCTCAGGACAAGCCTGTCCCTGTGACACTTACACATTGGTCTTAAACTTATGAGGAGGGGGCACTGGGTTTCTGGCTCGCATTTCTAGCACTTCCATGTAATGAGGCTTCTTGGGAGTCTCGCTCTGGAGTCCTGGAAGGTTGTCAGCACTGGTGTTTTCTTCTGAGGGTTCACTCTGGTCTGTGATTGTGATCTTTTGCAATTTAGTGATAAACAGACTGTCAATGCTGCTGGAAATATCTCCCTCTTGACTTGAAACAGGGCGCTGGGGGAGATGTTCGTTAACTTCAGATGAGGATGGCCTGGCTTTGCTGCTGGGAGCTGGGCCTGTGTTCAGTGTACAGCCAGCCTCTAAAGTCTCTTCATTGCCTTTGTGAGACTGAGTGAGATGTGCAGGTCCCGGAGATGCTGAGGTTGCTTTAGATGATTCAGTGTCTACAGAGGAACATTCAGGAACTAATAATGACGTATCAAGCATCAGGTCAGAATTCTGGGGCTGGTCTATGTCCGTATCGACTCTTGTGGTTGCTTGTTGCCTTAGCTTACAGTCTACACTAACAGGATGAAACAGTTTACTTCTCCCTCCAACCTCTTCACGATCTGCAATGGCAGCTTTCAGTTTGGCAATGGTGTCGGAGATCTTTTTACCTTTGTCGGGCAATTTGCAAATGAATTTTCTGTTGAGTGGAAAAAAGAAACCAATATGTACACATTACAGTCATGTTTTTAAACACAAAAACACAGCCTTTAAAGGAAAAAATGTAATCCTCAAAGAAAAGCTGGCTTTTAAGTTAAAAAAAAAAATCTGATTTTTATCTGACCTAAGACAGGAACCAAACAGATGAAATTAGTCTTATCCCACCCTAATCAAGGGTGTGCTCTGAATGAAAAATTTCATCAGATCAGAATTTCAGGAATAAAAGTTTGTCTTCCTAATCTAAAACTGAAATTCTTTAAACCTGGACATTGACTCCCCCATGGAAAATTGCACACCTGACCCCAGGATGAGTTGCAGTCAAAACCCAAGAACATGGTATAAAATTATCTCCAAGCCACTTATAAGAAATAACTGAAATTCATGGTTAGATATGGGTCTCAACCACACACCCACACCTACTCCAAGCCCTCTAAAAATTAAATTCTGGTCCTAAGCACTTAAAAAAACAGACACTTAGCCTGTACAATAAACAGATGATAAAGACCAGAGGTTTAAAAAATACGGTCTCTGAACCCTAATGGGGCTGAGAAATGGCTTTATTGGGCCAAACGTTTCCCAGAGGTCATGTAATAGGACAGCATCACTATCTTGCAAATGAAGATAGACTTACATGTTGCTTCTGAGATTATTTCTAGAATCAGCATATAAAAACAGGAGCTCAAACAGCCCAGATGCCCCTCAGTGGAGGAATGGATGCACAAATTGTGGTATATCTACACAGTGGAATATTACTCAGCAATAAAAAAAAATAAAAATAAAAAAAACACAGAAACCATGAAATTTGCAGGTAAATGGTGGGATCTGGAAAAGGTCATCCTGAGTGAGCTATCCCAGAAGCAGAAAGATGCACATGGTATATACTCATTCATATAGACATATAACATAGGATAAATCTACTAAAATCTGTACACTTAAAGAAACTAATCAAGAGGGAGGACTCTTGCTAAAACGCTCAATTCCTATCCAGAAAGGCAAAGAGGATGGACATCAGAAGAAGGAGAAAAGAGGGAACAAGTCAGAAGCCTGACACAGAGGACCTCTGAAAGGCTCTGCCCTGCAGACTATCAATGCAGATGCTGAGACTTATGGGCAACCTTTGGGCAAAGTGCAGGGAATCTTATGAAAGAAGTGGGAAACAGTAAGATCTGGAGAGGACAGGAACTCCACAAGGAGAGCAACAGAACCAAAAAATCTGAGCACAGGGGTCTTTCCTGTGACTTGGAGACTGATACTCCAACCAAGGACTATGCATGGAGATAACCTAAGACCCCTGCACAGATGTAGCCCATGGCAGTTCAGTATCCAAGTGGGTTCCATTGTAACCCACAGGAACAGGGACTGTCTGTGACTTGAACTGATTGGTCTGCTCTTTAATTACCTCCCCCTGAGGGGGAAGCAGCATTACCAGGCCAGAGAAGAAGACAATGCAGCCACTCCTGATGAGACCTAATTGACTAGGATCAGAAGGAAGGAAAAGAAAACCTCCCCTATCAGTGGACTTGGGGAGGGGCATGCATGCAGAGGTGGAGGAAGGGAGAGATTGGGATGGGAGGAGGGAAGCACGGGGGGAGGGGGGATACAAAGTGAATAAAGTGTAATTAATAAAGAATTTAAAAAATGTAAAAAAAAGGTTTTTTTATGGAAAAAAGGGCAAATTTCTGTTTATCACTGTTTTCTTATACTTTGAAACTGATACAGTCTGAGTAAAAAAAAAAAAAAACGAACAGGAGCTCTTTGGGATACCCACTAATTCTTAAAAATATCTAAAAATGTCCCAAGACCAAAAGGTTAACAACCCATTCTGAGACGTCAAATCACCTACCCGATTCCAATACTAACTCCTCCCAAGTGGTCACTGGCTCCTTTCACTCAGTGACAGAAATTCCCTTTCTGGTTCTTTCCCTTGGTTATATAACAAACGGAGAAGGGGACTAAACCTCAGGGCCTGTACTCTTCCTGATACCACATTCATTCGCATGTTTTCAGCAGTATTAATACCTTGAGCTTCCTCAACTTTTTCAGCCTTCTCTCTTGAGCCTAGTACCCGTTCCTCAGGGTTTTAATCAGCTGGCTTTTAGTTAACTAGATGCCTGCCATTACTCCCCTCAACTAAATACACCCTAAATAAAAATTAACCTTGAATCCATTCCCTCCTCCCAATTTCCCCATTATCCTTTGTGACTCCCCGGAAATTTCAATTTCAACCACCTGTTAACTGTTACTACATATTTGCTCCTAATTATTCCACCAGTATTTAAGTTTACCCAGTCCCTCGATTCCTTCATAGTTCATCCCCTCCCCCCGCCCTAGCTAAAAATCTCTCCGAAAACATTCTTCTGGTGTCTTCTGCCTCTTATTCTGCCAACCCCGTTCCTCAACAAGCTGCCTTTAAAAATTAGCTATCATCATCTACCCTACTACGGGGGAGCGAAACCTTTCTAGGCCCAATCAGCCACTCTGTGCAGCTCGCTCTCCCCATCTCCTACGGTTCGGCAAAGCGTGCGACTTTCGACTGAGAAGAGGAACCCAACACGTTCTGCTCAGGGGATTTGGTACAGCTGCATTGGGAACATGGAACCGAGCACGCGCGGCGGCTAGCGAAGCCGGGCAGCATGGAGCCATGCAGCGCGCAGGAGCGGGCCTGGCCAGGAGGCCCGATCACGCAAGGTCACCTTCGCGCGAAAGGCCGCGGCGGGGAGCGAGAGGCCTGTCCCGGACCCCCACTGTCGAGAGCCTGGCTCCCTGAGCCCTATCCCGGATCCGCGACCCCCGGGCCACCGCTTACTCGTTGCGCAAAAGTCTCTCCTGGCGCCTCAACCTCTCCCGCAGCTCCGCCGAACTCCGCTGCCCCAAGTCCTCGGGAGCTGGGGGCTCGAAGCCGCGGGGCAGCGAGCACATTGTGCACGGGCTGCGGCTGGCGCGGCGGGCAGGGCTCCCCGGCGGGGCCCACGGCGGGCGCAGGCTCCGCGGCCGGCGGCGACTCTGGCGCGCGAGCGGGAGTCGCCATTTTCCCGGAAGAGCAAGGCTTCTTCGAGCCGAAGGGAGCTTTATTGAAATGCCGGAAACGGACAGGGCCAGAGGCAGGGGGCGCCCGAGGAAGCGCGCAGGGGCGGAAGTTACATCAGCGCAGAGGTGCCCGAGTTTGGCGGGCTTTTTCTGGATGTGAGTCCTTCTCGGGCTTTTCGGCTGCGCTTTAAGAAAGTATAGGACATCCAGGCCAGAGACTGTTTGACTCACTTATAATAAATAAGACATGGCAGAAGTAGTAGACTGTCAAACATTTTACGCTGATTCTCGATCGAACAATAATCACAGTGAAAGTAAATGACCGGGCTGTAAAGTGCATATTGATTTTACAGAGGACCAGAGTTTGGGTACCAGCACCCCTGTAGGGTAGCTCACAAAGGCCTTTAACTGCAACTCCTGGGCATCTCATGGACTCTTGCTTCTGCAGGCATCTGTGCCTGTGAACACATGTACCACACACACAAAGAATTTAAACAGGAATGGAGAGGTGGCTCAGAGGTTTAGAGCACTGGCTGCTCTTCCAGAGGTCCTGAGTTCAATTCCCAGCAACCACATGGTGGTTCATAACCATCTATACTGAGATCTGGCGCCCTCTTCTGGTGTGAAGATAAAACACTGTAAGTAATAAACAGATCTTTTAAAAAATTATAATAAAACAAATCATCAAAAATTGACCAATAGAATTAGCTAAAATGCATATTAGAAACTTAGTATGACCAGGTGCGGGGGTGCATGCCTTTTAATCTCAGCACTTAGGAGGCAGAGTCAGGCTGACTCTGTGAGTACAAGGCCTTATCTACATAGTGAGTCTGAGGCCAGTCAAGGCTATATAGTGAGATCCTGTCTCAAAACCAGATTTGACTATTTGGACAAGTCAGAATATCAGGAATTAGAAAGACATTGTTTACTGTTGGAAAAAAAAATGAAGAGCAACTGAGATTCTCATGGGAGGGATTTTAAAGAGAGGGCCAGGGGGTGCAAAATAGTATAAACTCTTTGGAAAAGAGTTTGACAGTTTCTGCGTCTGGCTTTGTTAATGCTTAGTGTACTTATCTCGAGGTTCATCTACGCCACTGTTCCTCTGTATTGCTAAGAAGTATTGCACTGTGGAAGTTTGTTTATACTGAAGAATAGTTTCGTTTTCAATTATTAATGATCACAAATCAAGTCATTGTCAGCATTTTTGTATAGGTGTTCATGTCAACATAAACTCATTTCTCCTAAGAGAAGGCTTATTAGGCCATATTATCAAAGGGAACAGGAAGAAAGAACTGCTCCACTCTGTAGCCTTCAGAAGTCTGAGATGTTCCCCTAATCTTTTGGGGACTTAACACAGGCCAAACCAAAGGTTTGTAGCTTTAATGCATATATATATATATTCAGGATATATATATATATATATATATATATATATATATTCAGGACTAGCAGAGTAGGACTCTAATAAAATATTTTAATATAGGCTTAATTTCAAAGTGTTAAGAGACAGAGAGGTACTCACATGAAATGTATGGCATACCCAGATGTGGACATCAGATTCTCAAGGGAGGGTTGTACTTCAATTGTTCTTACAATAATAATACTTGATGGGCTTTGAAGCAATTATTTTCAAACACTGCTAAGAAATCTAAAAGAGTCCATAGAGTGTGGCTCCTGACCATTAGGTCTCAGGAAGCCCATATATCCAGAAATGAACTCAAATGAATCAATCTGGACTATGTAAGGATTCCTGGTGGCTAGATAAAAACCAACATGCTTCAAGAACTTGTGAGATGGCTTTACCATCTTCAGAAGTAGTACCGCTCTATAGCTACCCATCCTGCTTATAACCCACGTAATTTGTCCACTCCACACTTCTCTCTTGCTCTCTCAGTATGCCCTAGCTCTTGCTCTTTCCATTACTCTCTTCCCCTCTCCTGCATCCCTAACCCTGGACATGTCCAGTCTGCTTTTTCTCTCTGCTCTGAATTCTTCCAGGTGCCTGCCTCTGGATAGTTTCTCTCTGTTATTCACAATATAATTAAAATAGAAAAACCTTGTCCCTAATAATGGAGCAGTCATGTTGGCAATCCTTATTGTGCTCCCTCACATACGCTGACAAGATTATAACTAATAAGGTAAAAATATAGATCAGAGGGATGCAGGAAGGTAGAACACCTTCACTGCAAACAGAGTTAACTGCCTTGCTTGAGATTCCCAGAAAATGTCTAGGGAAGGAATAAGGACTTGCTCAAGGTGGACACAGCCAGGACTTAAGCCTGATTCGCTGCTATTTTAACATAGAGTCTCTCTATGTGAAAGGCCGGCAGCCTTTGCAGCAGATGTGCTAGAGTTCCTGCTTCCCAGCTGGTAAGAGACTTCAGCCAGACTCTGGGGTGAGGGGACCCTGTTCCTTCCTGCATCCCCCTAGTTTTCCCCATTTTTCTATCCTGCCTCAATATGGGGTAAATGAATGTTTAACTTCTTAAGACGCCGTGGGATAAGTGAATGTTTAACTTCTGAGAAGCCGCCAAACTGTTTACAAAGTGTCCCTATCATTTTTCACTCCACAGGCAATGTCTACAAGCTCCAGTTGTTCCAGATCTTCCTCACCCGTTTATTTTTGTTTCATTTTGCTTGTAAAATTTTAGCCACTAGCCCTCTGCCCAAGTGCCCTGGCTTGGCCACACTTAAGAAATATCACAGAACTTGCATTAAACATTTTTACTGTGTTGTGATAGTTAATATTTTCAACTTAACAGGCTTGACACAAACTTCTGAGCATGTTTGTGAGGGAGTTTTTAGATTGGGTTAAATGGAGTGGAAAGACCCATTTTAACTGTGGGCAGCACGTCACATAGGCTGGGGTCTAGGGCTGAATGAAAAAGAGAAGCTAACCTTCTCTTGAATTTGCTGCTGTCAGGAAAATCATATCATGGAAAATATTCTCTCCAGGAACAATTGGCATAATCCATGAAGACTGAGGGGATCATAGGAATAGAAGATGAACTCAAAGTTGGCAAGGGTCATTAAGAAGTATGAAGCAAATTCAATTTTTTTTTCTGTGATTTACTTGATTTTTCCCACCAAAGTTTCCAATGGGAGTAGAACATACTGAATTGTCAAAAAAAACCCAAACATCAGCTGTACCTAATGAAAAACAGTGACTTTTGAACAATGGCTGCTATCCACACACCACTTCAACCAAACCTCCTTTGTCAGTCAGTACCCCAAGTTGCCTCCTCCACATCTGTGGGGGCCAAGCTCATTATGACTCTTCTGTCAACAGGCCACTCTCACCCTCTTCCCTGTCATAGCCTCACAAATATATAGAAGAGAGAGTAAGGGAAGGAGCAGAGAACTAGAACTGAAACATGAAGAAAACAGAGAAGGAAAGAAAAAGATACAAGAAAATAAAGACAAGGGAATGACTGAATAAGAACACATGCTTTATTTTAGAAAAGACCTCTCAGGGGCATCTCTAGTGAGAGATCTAGAGAGTTGGTTGTCTACTTATAGCCTGGGTAGTCATGGGGCAGAGAAGGAGAAAGCAGGAAAGAGAACAAGGAGGAAACAGAAGGGACAAGGAGTGGATGAAAGAGTGAAAGAAAAGGAGAGCATGCTTCTTCCTAAAGTATGAAGATGTTATTGTCAATATAAAGGAGAAAACAGGCAGAGGTTAGAGCCCAGGCCAGCACACTGAACTGGGCCATGAGAAGAGATGGGGAAGAAAAGCAAAAGAGGAGCCCCTGATCAAAGAGGCAGCCCAGGCCAAGAGACAAAGAGAATGGTGTAGCCAATGTAACGCTGAGTTAATATAGGGGATCAGGCTGGGAAAGGGAGGCATCCAGGTCCTGGCAGGGAGAGATTTGGGGTAGGGGGTGGGGTGTGATATGCTGAGTGAGACTTGTTCTGGGTTTGAGATCTAGAAATCTGATGGAACAGATATAGATTAGGAACAGAAGGTAAAGTTAGGGAGTTTAGGAAAAAATTTGGGGGCATATATTTGAAACTTCCAGGCCCATGGTCCTGGTATTTGGGAGAGAAGAGTCCCAAGACCAGGGAGGAAAAATCTATTTCACCCTCAAGAATAGGCTGTTGGGGTCCTTATGAGTAACTTCTCTGTAGTCTGTTTGTCCTGCCAGAGGTAGATCCAGCTGACTTCCTGGAGCTTAATATTTCTTTTAAGTTTACAAAAAGAGATAAAAAATTTTAGAGATCTTAGCATTACCACTGTTTATAATGTGTACTTAAATCCACATTGTAGAAACATCAGGAAACTGATGCCTTTGAGTCATAGCTTAAGGACCCAAAAGAGATTCCAAGCTAAAGCATCAACACTCTTTCCAGGGGGCTGGATATATAGATTGAACAAAGGTGTTTTTGTTAGCGAGATTGAGAAGCGCTTTTAAGTATACACTTAGAAGACAACTAAAGGAATTTAAAAATTTGAGCTTGTGTTATCAGAACTCTGAAACTCTGAGCTTTTGAAGTCTTAGTATAACAATAGTCTGGAGAGGGGGAAAAACCCTCTGAAACATTTGAAACCTGTTTTGTGAATTTTATCTCTGTCGGCAAGGTAGATTCTGTCTTTCTTAGCTGGATTCTTAGTAGCTCTAGAAAAAGGGTGGCTCAATTCTACATATGAAATGAACAGAGAAGGCAGCTGCAGCCTTGGGGAAGGAGGTGGTAGGTTTGTTGTTGTTAAACTGACAAAGCCACAGTTAGCCTAGCCATCCATGCTATCAGAGCTCTAAGAAGGATGAACTGTAGCAGGAAGTATAATCCAAATGGCTTCTGTATCGATTAAAATGACAGAGACTTACTGCTACCTGGGTGGTTACCCTAGGTTTCTGTGGCCTTGATGGCTTCACTGGGGCAGTGGTTGGTTTTGGCTGTCATACAGGACAGCATAAAATCTTTACCTGTTGCACAAGACAGCATCAGCCTTTGGCTACCAGACCCAGAAGGTTTGAGAGAGTTTCCTGTGGAGATGAAACCTGGGGAAACTGACCTCACTTTGACAAGGCAAAGTATGGCAGCCACTCCAATAGTGTCCACAGTTTGGGCCATGCCCTGGCAGTAGACAAGGCATAGGGCAGTTTTTCCCAGGGTTACTAGTACGACAATCCAAGTTGAGTCATCAGTGTCCCATCTGCCATCTTCAGAGACCTTAGGGTTGACTCTAGGAGCCAACATACCTGTCTATCATGGGAAGTTTTCCTCATTAAACACTTTAAATGTCATATTCAGCAAATCTCTGTAGAATTTGAGGGCCATATCTATTAAGTATACCTGAGTTAAATAAACTTTACTTGTTAGGCTTAACCTTGAAAACACAGGAGGCTAAATAAAGCTTGTCTCTGTAAGTGAATTACATAACAGTTTATAAGTTAGTAGCTTTATAATATTAGGATTTTACAGCTTTATCCCTGCTAAGTTTGAACCTTAAAAACTTAAGTTGAAAATTTTAATTAAAGATCCTTTAGCATCAAAATAAAATTTTAAATCATAAATGCAGTCCATAGGAAGACTGCGAACTTTAATTTTCTGATTCTTATGTTGTTTCTTATCTTAAATTTCTAGAAGCCTGGTATCAAATACAGTTGGCAAAGACATAAGTAGTTAGACACATCTCTAAGTCAGCCTTTGATAATTTGAGTAGACCTTTACAACCTTAGAAATTTATAAACCTTGATTATATTTAATCATCCTAATCTATTCTGGAGGCATGCTGTTGTCTTAGTCTAAATGGAAAATACAATGATAAGCAGAGAGCTCAGCAGAACAAAAAAGTTTTATAATTGTTGCTTAATGTCACATGGTCATCTAAATCAAGGTGGTAGTAAAGTCACATGGCATGTACCCTTAACTTAGTAAATGGCTGGCAGCCACATGGTTCCTTCCATCTTGATGATATCATCAGCCAAAATGGAGGGAAGTCACATGATTGTTATTTTAAAACATCTATTTTCCTAAATAAGGGTTGACTCCAAGTTACATACATAGTATATTCTAAATAAAAGTTGAATCACATATATCATATGTTGTAGCAAATTTAAATTGCCTATGTATAGGTTTTTAATTATAAAACTTGTGTTAAAAGTTTTAAGCCAGATTCTGTAACAGATTTTACAGATTCTTTAACCGCACCCAATGAACTTAAAAATCCTGTGATAAAGACTGTTCAAATAATTGTCTTAAACAGTTTCTTGAGACCAAAGTACAAAGAAATTGTAGAGACAAAAAATTTTCAGGAATGGAAAATGGAAAAATCTTAGCAATAAGAGACTTTGACATCATTTGCTTGCATGGTGACAGAAATTGTTACAATCTGTGAGAATTTGGAACTCGGAGTGTGCCATCTTTGGCCATTGAGCTGTACTGAAGCCAAGCCATTTGCAGTAAGACAGTGAGGCTGTAATAAATCTCTGAGTCTGAGGAAGGGATTGAGTCTGAGAGAAGAGGAAGAAGGGACAAGAAATGAACTCTACCACAGGGAGGGTTCCAATTCCCTCCAAAAGGGAGCTGAGAGACAGAACAGTATAGCTGTGAGGGAGAAACAAGCAGGAACTCCACCTGTGGGAAGTTGCTCTCCCATAGAGGCCATGAGGACATGGGGAAGCCACATGCTTAGCAAGTGGAGAGTTACTTACTAAGGTGGTGGGTCCCAGAGGACAGAGTAGGATCCAGGAGCCAGAGAGCCAGAGAGATGCCCAGGTGAAGGGCACGCTGGAGAGTGTAGTAGGCTCCAGGAGCCGGAGAAAAGATACTTACCATGAAGCTGAGGAGAAACGAGTGGGTAGAGCAGAGAGAGGTGAGAAGTGGCTGGAGAGGCAGACTCCAGGATTTGGAATCAGATATGGTGGGTGGGAAAAGCCCAGCAGAAACCAACGATCCAAACACACCTTAGGAGAGTTAAAACAGCAACTTGGTTCAGGGAGGCTAAGTGCCCTGGAAGAGAGCTCATTTATGTCACTCCTACGGTCTCAGCACCAGATAATGAAGAAAAATGAAAAAAATGAAATACTTCTTGGAGTATAGAGTAGATTTTTATTGTGGATATAATGGAAAAAGTAGGGAGAGGGAAGAGGCCAGGCTGAACACAGCTAGCAGAGGAAACCAGACTGTGAGAAGCCACCGACCAAGAAAGGCAGTCAGGGCCGAGGGACCAAAAGATCAGTGTAGCCAAAATGTCTGAGTTACATAGCTGCGGTAAGGGAAGCGGAAGCCCAGCCCCTGGGAGGGAGAACTTCAGGGTAGGGGGCAGGGTGAGAAGTGCTGAGTGAGACTTGTCCTGGGTTTGAGACCTGACAAGGAGAAAGAAGAGAGGAGATGTTTTGGGGCCTGGGTGGCCATTGCTAGGGTAACTAGAGAAATAAGGTGAGCTGAAGAATGTCAGGTGATTGATAAACTCTCTCTCTCTCTCGTGGTCAGGCACTGGGATCAATACAGTGGGAAGGAAAAAAAGAATCTAGAAAAACAAGCTATTTTTATAAGAATCAAATTAGTTTGGCGGATTGTTATTATTTAACTAAAACGGAGGCATTTTAGAAAATGGCATGGCCCTGGCTAACAGGAGACAAAGCAGCAGAAGGCAGAAGAGCAGTAACAAAGATTAGGAATGGAGAGCACCGTAGGTCCAAAGGAATTCAGATAGAGTCATTTTTGATCCGGCTCAAATCCAAAACTTCTACAAAATGTCACCCCTAGCCCCCAGCTAATTTCCTTGAGATCTAGGACACTGAGCTGCTTTGCTGAGCTACCCCAGGGTTTGAGTTGTAAAGAGTAGGCACTCCACGAAGAAAGTAAATCCTTGCATTAGTTATCCAAACTGTCTGAGATGTGGGACTGAATGCTCAGCTCTTATCTCCCTTTTTATCAGCAAATAGTAATTTAAAGCCATCTGCTGGGTTATGGTTCCTGGGTGGCAGCCTACAGTCTATTAAAATTAATCCTGACAGAAGTCCCTCCTTGCTTTCTTCAGGCCCATCCAGGCCCAAGTTTACGGCCAAGATGAACAGCCCACCCATCCCAGAGGGTCTAGGAGAGGAAGCACATTAAAATGTCTGCCCAAGTCTTTGTTTGCTCAGCTGCTTGGACAAACCAGAACTGGGGGAAATGGGATTAATTAAGGGGCAGTTGCCCATAGGGGGAAAATATAAGGACTCTAGTGAGAAAAATCTTCGACCAAGTAAGTTTCAAGTCGGAGGAAAGGACTCCTTTTCTCTTCAGAACTGTGCGTGGTTGAATGCTGTTCAGTGAGGACTTGTTCATCCCGGCCCACCAGTGTGCTTTAGGAGCTGGACAGTGGGGGAAGGATTGCCAAATTAAGGCTCTTTGAATTTTCATTTAATTTTACTTTTTAATCAGAAAGTCTAAGGACGATTCTTAGCTTTAAAAACATGGCCATTTATGGACACTAAATGGTAAGATTTTTTTTTCTATGAATAAACTCATTAACCAGAAATAAGAATATCCTGGAACACATCCGTGCCCTTATCTTTGGTACAAACTGTAGAGGCATTCTAGCTCTGTCCCCAGCTTTTCCTTCAAGTCAGAGAGTCTTAGGGGAGATCTCAAATGCCTTCTTCCTTTGTTGTATTTTATTCCCTTTGACACATTGGCTGAAATTTTACCAATAAAAAGACAATTTGCTTAACAAAGATTTTTCTCTTGAGGGCTTACATCCTTCTGGAACCTCTGTGGGCTGTCAGTCATCTGCATCGGAACACGTGTTAGTTCCAAGTGGTCTGCTCCTAAAAGCTCAGCTGATGATGGGCATCAGTTGAGATGTCAGCCTCCAGAGCGGAACTTAACAGGAAAGGAGAGCAATGCAGAAGAGTTTAGACCCTGTGAGGAGGACACATCAGAGAGGGCATCCCAGAGTTTAGGGGAGCAGGATAAGAGCCTCAGGGGTTCTTATCTTGAGGAATGGGGAGCAGCAGGCAAAGAGAAGTAGGAAGACAGTGAAGACCATGCTTTGTTTAGGAGTCATTCAAGCTGCTTGCTGCTTGAATGCACGGAGGACCCTTATGTGTAAAGATCCTCATTGAGTGCGGTTTTTGTCGTTGTTTTTCTAGTACATAGATGTCCTATGTACTAAAGAAAAGATCATAAATCTGGCAAAAAAATTTATTTTAGGGTGGAGAGATGGCTCAGTATTTAAAAGCACTGGCTGCTCCTTCAGAGGACCCAGTTCACTTTCCAATGCTCATAATGCCATCTTCTGGCCTCTCTGGGCACCAGGCTTGCACATACATGCATACATGTAGGCAAAACACTCATACACATAAACTAAAAATAAACAAACCTTAAAGGAGTATTTAAATAACAGAATAGGATCATATGAACTATACTGGTCTAAGAGTGGTAGTTTGCCAAGTCTCCATGGCAAGAAATTTCAGCCTTCCTCCCAGGTTTCACAGGGAGACTGTGGTCCCTTTAGTGACTGGAAATATATGAGTTTTCATTATGGTCACATCTATCACTCTTTTAAAAATATTTATTTTATTTTTAATTACATGTACATGTATGGCATATGAACGTGTTGGAATTGCCCAAGAAATCCAGGAGAGGGTGTTGGATCCCCTGGAGCCAGAGTTACAAGTTTTTAAGCCACTGACATGGATGCTGGGACCTGAGCTTGCGTTCTCTGCAATAGCAGTCAGCACACATTCCTAACCACTGAGCCACCTTTCCTGCCCACAGCCATTACTCTCTGGATGGAGATCAGAGGCCAGTGAAATGAAGAAACTGGTGCTCTATAGCCTAGCACAGGAGAAAACTGACCACTCTATCCTCTCGCCAGCCCTGGCCAGAATCCTGTTTGGTCACTTTTACATGAAAAAGAAAAGCTCTGAACCATGCCAACCAAGGGCTGAAAAAGAGGAGGGGGAGTATGGGCTGCCTATGAAGTATACAGTCAGGAGAATTGTTCAGAAAAGAAAAACAGAAGAAAGAACAGCAACAACAGAAATCCCCCAAATGAGAGAAACATGACACAAGGTAATCCAGATAGGAAAGTAAAGTCAATCTTGAGAAAATGAGTCAATCTCAGGCCAGGAAGATGACTCAGTGTGTGAAGACCCTTGAGTATAAGCCTGGTGACCTGAGTTTAATCCCTGGGACCCACATATAGGTGGAATGAGAGAAGCAATTCCACAGTAGTCCTCTGATACTGATACACAGACAGACAAACACACAGATACACACACACATACTAACAAGAAAAAAATAATCTACAGCTAGGACTTCAGGGGAAACGGTTTGTATACCATTCCCTGGTGCTAACCCTCAGCTTCCTCCCTAAGAGGAGGATGCGGGGGCCATGCTCCAGCTCACCTCTCAGTGCTCAAACTGTGTAATTCTAAGATGGCTGATGTTACAATACATTCTTTGGCAACATCTGCATCTATTTAAGCTCATAAATGTAGAGAAGAAATACTTGGTATGTTTTAAAACCAGGAAGCAGGTATCTCCTTTAAATAAACACTCCTCCAGCGTTGATGAAGTTCCAGGTCTATCAGCTCTGTCCCACTCCCAACGTCTTCCGTATCTTATGGGACTGGATAATGTTTTCCATCACCTAGAATTCTTGAGCGTAATTTAATTTCCGTATCTAGTGGATGACAGCTTTGAGTACTTTAAGATTATTTATAGGGTTAAAAAAATTCTAAATTTGTCAAAATAGCAGAAGACAAGTAAATTATAATAAATGGTGTGGGAGGGATGCCACTTTGAAAGGGCTGGAGAGGTCATTTGGAAGGAATAAACAGTTTCTTGATAAGAAAGGAAACCGTTCATGTGAGCCAAGGGTTGCAAATTGTGCTTCTCTGGACACATTCATTCTTCAGATGAAAGCACAGTGTTGTATAAAGTTAAGAGTTGGAGAGATTGCTCAGTGGTTATTGAATGTGTACCATTTGAAAGAAAAAGTATTGGCTCAGGATCCCCAAGACCAAGTTCTCAGCGCAAAGCAGATTTATTTGCCCCAGAGGGACAGAGGGCAAGGAATAAGAGACAAAGACAGGAGACAGAGGATGAGAGAGAAAGGGAAGGGAACAAGGGGGAGGGAGGAAAGGTATTTATTGCTGGGGGACCAAGAACTGCCTGTGGACAGAGAGGAGACAGATGTGGCACATAGGAAAATGGCGGCTTTTATAGGCACAAGGGGAAACCCCGTGTTAGGATGAGGTATTTAATTTTCGAAACTTTTTATTGATTCTTTGTGAATTTCACATCATGCATCCCAATTCCATTTATCTTTGCATCCCTTCATATCCACCCTCTGCCCTTGCAAACCCCTCCCCAAAGAAAATAAAAATAAAAACCATAAAAATAAAACCGAACCAAACCACCACCACTACCAACAACAAACGTCTCATTGTGGAAGCTGTAGTGAGCGTACACAGCGCCACAGTATACCCTTCTGTCCACACATCTTGACTTGGAAATGTTCATTTGAGAGAGAGAGAGAGAGAGAGAGAGAGAGAGAGAGAGAGAGAGAGAGAACCTGTGTATCATGACATGAGTGTGGATACCAAAGAACAGCTTTTGGTTTTCCTCTTCCACAAGAGCAGGGTCTCTTGTTGCTGCTCCAAGCTAGTCAGTCTGTGCTAGCTAGCCTGCAAGCCTCAGGTAACTGACATAGTCGCCTTCCTGAGATTGCATATTTTTATGTATACCACAGAATGGGTCATTTGCAAGGATTCTTTTAAAAATGAGATTATTTATCAATATTACCGGGGGATATACATGCCACAGTATGTGTGTGGAGGTCAGAAGGCAACTTTGTGCTATAAGTTCTCTACTTCAGTCTTTACCTGGTCCTGAGGTTGAATTCAGTTTGTTAGGCTTGTGAGGCAAGCTTGTCTACCTGCTGAGCTCTTATTGGCCCAGTGATAGTTTTAAAACACAAAAGCTTTATAAAACTTTGAGAGTTTTGAGGCAAAGATCACTTTGCTGTAACGACTATAAATATGGTGCTGATAATCTAGAAGTTTCCGTGATACTCCAGCCTCTCAGAAAAGAAGACGGTTTACGTATGTCCCAGTATAGATGCTCACAGGATTCACAGGTGAGCTGGCCCCAAGGCATGAGAGCCGGAGATCTGCCCTGCCCCTCATCTGCCATGTGAAAGCATGCATGAGGGAGAGATGCCTCCCCCTTGCCCCTCAACATCTGCAGCAGGCGAGAGAGCTGATCCCCTCATGATGTGAGAGCAAGAGAGTTAGCCCCATCCCTCACCAGCTGCAGCATTTGAGAAAGCAGGCCTCGAACCTCACCTGGGCAACACAGCAGAACTGGCCCCAGTGGCATAGGTATGCTGAGTCACCCCGATGGCATGAAAGAGGGAGAGCTGGCCTGACCCCTGCCAGCTGCGGTATTGGGTGAGCTAGCCAGGGCAGTGCTGGAGAGCTCACCCTGGTGAGGTGGGTGTGAGCTGGCAGGCTGACCAGCTCAGCTACCACCCAGGTCCAGATTCAGGCTTTGGGTTGGCCTGCTGCAACATCTACCCGTCTGTGACTACCCATGCTGGACTGCATGAAGGAGCCAAAGCTGCAGGTTCTCCATGACACAGGGCCACAGCAGGATGTCCACGAGGAGTCCCAGTGAGGATCCAGTATTGAAGGCGTAGCAGAAGCCAAAGTCAAATCAGACCAATGTTATTGGTCTCTCTCTGTCTCTCTCTCTTCTTCTCTCTATCTCCTGCTTTACTATATGTTGCTTATAACATGGTTTAACATATACATATATATACACATGTAAATATTTATAAATAATCTTTCTTTTCTGTATCATACTGAATCATTACAATGGTTCTCAATGTGTAAGACTAGCCCTCCTCCAGATTACAAACTTTGCTAAGATTACAATTTTTAGCATCACTTGTAGAAATTGAACTTTAATTCCTTTTCTGCCTTTCCGATTCATAAGTAAGAGTCTCCGGCTTTGGAGGACAGCACCAGTTTCCTTGCCTTATAATCCAACACCCAAGTGCCCTGGTCAAACGTCCAGTCTCGCCATTTCAAACAATCGCTGTGATTGCAATCAGCTCAACAACATATCAGTACTGCTTACAAATCTTGCATTAATACTCTACTCAGAAACAAAAGCTATCTGAAAAAATTCAAAGAAAAGTGGGAATCTTTACAATTACTGTGGAAATAGTATCTTTACTACCAGGTCTAACACTTTAAATTTCATATTGAGGATTTTGTAGAAAGAAAAACAAAACAATAAAAAGAAACCCCTGTCAACTTGCGACAACCCTGATTTTCTTTCCAGAAGCTCTCCACAAGTTTTAAAATAGATCTGTGGGTACTGTAAAGATCTTTCCTTTTTAAGGTAGGGCTACAAAATGATCAGCTAGGTTGTTTTCAGTCTGAGTATGTTTTGTTTGGGAGGTGGCAAGTTAAGAGGAAAAGAGAGAATTAAAATATTTGCAAGATGTTATTCATCTCCAGAAGCCCAGGACAGTCCACCCTGCCCCCACGCCTGCCTGCCTCAGCTGTCATTTCGGAACTAACCCAGTTTTCTGTTATTTGGCTCAGAAAAGTCTTAAATCTGTAACAAGAGACTGACTTCCTGTTCTCAAGAGTGTGCCTGCCAACAAAAACATTTACAAGAAAAGCCCCAGGGCCAAAAAATTGCCTACTAATTATTTCCCAGCACCCCCCACCCCTAATTCAGGAAGGTGAATGCTGTAAACGCTCCATCTTAAAACTCTGAAGTATGTGTTGAAAAATTAAGAGAAAGCCCACAAGAACTGTTTGGTGCTTGCTTATATTTTATTACATTCAAATTACACCAGTTTTATGGCCCTTGGGCAAAATTTTGGGCTTTTTTTTATAATATTTTATTCAGAATTCCACAAAGATTAAACTATATAGTTATCAAAATACCCAGTGGAAGTTATATTCCTACTAGCTTCCCAACTGAGGAAGCAGCAGCCTTGACAGCCTGAAGCTACCCCGGGCTCTTGTCTGATGGTGGAGTGTCCTAGCCCGACTGACAGCGCTGGGGCTGGGTGTTCATCCAGGGTGAGCCCTAGCAGTGTCAGTCAGTGTCCTAGCCCCTCCCCCTGTAGAGAATGCACAGACTGGGTAATCAGTGTGAACATGCACAGGACCTAGAATGGGGACAATTGTGAAATGGATTGGAGAGTAGATGCCACCTGACCTTAACGGCCTATGACAAAGCTACTGTCATCAGGTCAATCCAGGCAACCGGGTCACGATAGCAGAACCAAGAGCATAGCATTGAACTCAGGCCTCTGGAGTCAGCTAAGGTTCAAGAATTGAGCAAGGGAAAGGCAACAGCAATTGAGTTGTGTTCTCAGCAACTGCGGGAGACAATCAGATACCTACATGCAAAGAAGAGGAAGGGGAAGGAAGGGAGGGAGGGAGAAAGAGGATGCAGGAAGGAAAGAAAAGAGAAAAACAGGCCCTATGTGCTTTGACACATACAGTTCACCGGGTATTAGCTAATTCTGCCTCATGAATTACTTCAAGGCTTTGTTTAGCAGATGTCTTGTTCTGATCCCCTTGTTTCTGACCTCTCCTCCTATAAACACATCTCGGTCTCCTCTTTTCTTCCCGAACAGAATCCACTGGATATATTCTCATCTTCAAGTCTGAGGAAAAGGAGGCATGCTTTTTACCTGCCTGCTTACCCAACCACATCTCCTGTCACTGAGGGTTGGATTGTCCCCTGAAAGTTCATTTGCTGGAATCTTGGTCCCCAGGGTGGTGTGGAGAGAGCTGGATGGAATACTTGAAGGACGGAGGCCTGAGGGAAGGTGGTTACATCATTAAGAATAGAAGCAACTGACATATTTCTGTATGTCCCTTCAGTTCTCAGGAGAGCAGATCCGAAATGGGTGGGGCTGGCCCCACAGTCTCCCTGACTTCCTAGTGCGTCTCGTGGCATCTGCCTTTCCCACATGCCCTTACCATGTTATAAAGCCATGATGGGTTCTGACACAGTGCTGCCTCACTGAGCAGCAGGTCTGGGATTACAGGGGAGTACTCCCTCTGAGTCCTCTTCTTTCCTATCAGCTGCTGAGGCCCTTCTGGACCTTCACAGAACAACCCACAAGCGTAAGCTTGTGAGATCAGCTATCCAAGGGCAATGTTCTACGGGAAGTTTTCTTGCTCTCTTTTAGAAGGACAAGTCAACCGAAAGAAAGAAACTCTTTATATATTCCACTTGTCATTGCAAAGGTCGACAGAGCTCGGGAAGCCACACCCTCATAGTAGCGGTGGATTTCAGCAAACACAAATTTCCACAGAACAAATTAGACCCTGTGCACTGAAAGATTTAAAGCTTGCATACTGTCAGGACTGGCAATTCTTCTTTGAGCAATTTAACCTGAGAAAACAATTAGGGGAATGTCCAAGGATGTGAGCAGAAGATGAATTCCTTAAGAAGGAGTAAAAACAGCCTTTGAAATTCCAGTGTGACAGGATAGGTTAATTGAATCATGGTGGCTTGAATGAAATAGAATTCAATTAATTATATTGAAAAAAAATGGTTGAGCTGGAGAGAGGGCCCAGAAGTTAAGAGCACTTGCTGCTTAATCATAAGGAGCTGAGTCCAGCACCCACAGCAAGCAACTCACAACTACTTCTAGCTCCAAGAAACCTAACGCCCTCTCCTGGCGGGCACCTGCACACACATATGTACATATATTGACACACAGCCACAGGCACGCGCATGTGCACACGCACACGCATGCACGCACATGTGCGCACGCACACACACATCTTTTTACAAAGACACAATGGTGCAAGGGTTAGGGATGCAGCTCAGCTGATAGACTGTTGCCTAGCATGCATAAAGCCCTGGGCTCTATCCCCAGCACTGCATAACTGGACACAGAGGTACACACCTGCAATCCCAGCACTGAGTGGCAGAGGCAGGAGGATCGGGAGTTCAAGGTCATCTCTGGTTACAAAAGAGTTTAAGGCCACTTTAGGATAAAAAAAAGAAAGAAAGAAAATAAAAATAAAAAGAAATGTAATGGTATAGGTTCTATATGATATGTTCTGTATTGTATGTACACATAGACCTTAACCACAAGAAGCCAAGATGCTTATGGGACATGTAATGATGCTGGTAGCATCTATTAAACACTTACTGTGTACAGGCTACTATTCTAGACTTGTCCACGCACTGGCTTAGTCGTTCCACACATCAACTCCATCGGGAAGCAACTGCCTCCGTCCGGTTTCCAGGGGCTCTGGCAGGTCACATGACTTACATAGGCACACACCAGGAGTACCCTCGGGCAGTGGGACCGCAGAGCCTATATTACTAAAGACCATGTATTCTGCTTCTCCGTGGAAGTTCATACGTATTTTGAAAATAGAACAGGTAAACGTTATATGTTCTTGTGTGTCGCTGAGAAAGCCAGGGAGGAATGAAATGAAAATATCAACTTAAAGCACCATCATAAAACTCGTTCATTGTTTTGAAGCCCTCATATGGACTGTTGTTCTTCATTCTGGAGAAGTGAATTTCCTGTGTTAATATTAGAATCCTCCACCACCACCCCCATCCTACACAATACTCATGCTCTTTGTGGGAACGTGGGCCCATGCACGCCACAGTGTATGTGGAGGTCAGAGGAGAAAACAACTTTCGCAAGTCAGCTCTTTCCTTCCACCTTGTTTTTGAGGCAGGGTTTCTTTCTCTATCTGCCCACTGTAGAGAGTAGCGTTCCGCTGGCCTGAAAGCTTCTAGATGATTCTCCCATCTCTTTGCCTCTCTTCTCTCCACACAGGGGCTAGAACACAGATGCAAACCACCAGAGACCAAACTCTGTCCATCAGGCTTACCTACATAGCAAGTGCCTTTAATGGTGGAGTCATTTCATTGGCTTTCCCTAGATGTGATTTTTATCCAAGAATCTAAAAAGGTTTTTCAGTCCGCACAACGCAGCAACTCTCTTTAGTAGTCTTCCTGGATAGTTTAGCCACTAGAATTCACTGCATGTTGATCTATGAAACACATGAAGGCCCCGACAGCAGCATGATGCTTTAAACATGTCCATCTGTCTGCCTGTCTACCTGCCTGCCTCTCTTTCTTCTTCATGCTTGTTTTAAAAGAGAGAAACTGGGGAATATGGAGCTGCTTGCAGATGGTTTCCATTGCTGCCTTTGGCCTCATTAACAATGGCTTTCTTCGAATCCCTGCTTTTCCCTTTGAATCTTCTTCCAGGCCAGTTTTTCCAGGGACACCGACTTCTGAGGATGACCCCGTTCTCCCTGTGGATCCAGCTTCCCTATCTGCTATCCTAATGACGCCTCTCCTGGACACACTCCTTGATTCCCAGAGGGCAGGGTTCCTCATTACCCCCAAGATGGCCACACAGAAGCCATCAATGCTCTAAAACAGACCTCCAGAGTGACAGTAGCTACTGCCCAGGCACCCAGGCCTGTGAACACTTCCTGTGCAAACTTCGTTTCCACGTATGTCAGCCTAGCAAGTTGCTGTGACCGTCTAACGTTAGAGGAGGAGATGTCCTTCACAGAGCTTTTATGACTAACCTAAGGTCCTTCAGGCAGAGTTTAAACACAAATTTGGCCACAAGAGTGCACATTTTTGGTAATACCTCAGGTGGTGAAGTATTTGCTGTGCAACCACAAGGATCTGAGCTGGATCTCCTGGAATCCATTGTAAAACAGAGAGAGAGAGAGAGAGAGAGAGAGAGAGAGAGAGAGAGAGAGAGAGAGAAACTGAGTGTACTACCATGCACTTGTAATCCCACACTGGAGTTGGTAAGGAGAGGATCTTTGGGCTCTCTGGGAGCAAGTCTGGCCTACTAGGCCTGTTCCAGGCCAATGAGAGATTCTGTCTCATAAAACAATAAGGCAGATGGTACCTGAGGAAGGATAGTTGACATAGTTCTCTGGTTTGTGTGTGTGTGTGACACTTATGTGTGCACTCATACACTTATACACACATGTACATACATGTACACACATACATGGCACATACATACACATGTAGAAACATGCACATACACACAGATTTTTTTTTTTCACTTTATCCTGACTTAGCATGATTTATTCAACAGAACTACTTGGTTTGCTTGCAATTCCCAAACTGGATGAAGTAAGAGAGGCTTTGAAGGAAGGGGGATTTCACATTTTTGTTTATTTTCTATTTTTACATGTATATATGTGTGCATCAGATCACCTGAAACTGGAGTTACAGGCAGTTGTGAGCTGCCACACGGATTCTAGGAAGAGAACCTCTTCAAGAATGTTAGTTGGTCTTAACTGCTGAGCAATCACTCCAGGCCTGGAGGGCTATTTATTTATTTATTTACTTACTTACTTACTTACTTACTTATTTTGGTTTTTTGAGACAGGGTTTCTCTGTGTAGCCTTAGCTGTCCTGGACTAGCTTTGTAGACCAGGCTGGCCAAGAACTCACAGAGATCCACCTGCCTCTGCTTCCCTGAAGACTAAAGGAACAAGCCACTGTGCCTGGTACAGTGTGCATTCTTAACCACTGAGGCAGCTCTACAACCTGATGCCACTTATTTTTACTGTGAGTATTGTTCTGGAGGTCTATCTTAAAAAGAAAGATCCAGTTCTTTGTGATCATAGATATATCTTGTTCTTCTCAGAAGGTATGTTAAGAAAATGAATTTCAGGATTTGAAAAGGAATACAATCTTATACCTCACCAGTCTATGGACCAACTGATGAACAACCACAGCATCTGACCCTGACCCCCATTTCAGAGCCTGGGCTGCTGGGGGTCCATCCCTTCTCACAGATGAAACAGAACAGAGACAGTATTAGAACAAAATAGATAGCATTTATTAAATATACGTCATGTGGGTCTTAATATCAAAGTAAAGCGTGCTCGACTAGACTCCTCGTTGTTTAACAAAAATATCAATTGTTACTGGACATGAAATGATTAAATGCCACAACATACAAAATTCTTTTTAAAGTTGAAGTGAGAAAGAAAAGAATCACAGCTTGAATAAATATAGTGATCTCAGCTGGCCCAATCAAGGCATAAGGCACAAATTAAAACAAGGAATTAGCAAATCAGAATGTAGCTACTCTGAACGTGGCTCCCATAACCCGGCACACATCCTCCTCGCCACAGGAGAGAGCACTGCATGCTGGGAATCTTTCCCTCCAGGTTCAAGTTTCTCCAGGAACCCATGCTGGCTGTGCACAGGCTTCTCCACGTAGGAGAAATACTGCTGCTAATACTTTATGGGTAAACAAAGCCCTTTACGCTGTAACAAACGGGACCTTTCTAACTAATGCCCTTGTCCCTCCAAATCAAAATCGAGTGAAACAGAAAATAGACTGTGGAACCTGGACTTCAGCCTCCACTCGGAATACAAATGACGACTCTGTGTAGACAGGGTTGGGTATGTATCTGAAAGACGACCTCGCGAACCAGCGCTTGCTCATTCTCTCTGCCTCCACTTGCCCGAGATTTCCATTCTGCCTTACACCATGTCTACGAGGCAGCAATCATCACTCTCTCCAGACTTTTTAAGTCACAGGGTTCCAGGGCCTTTCAGCATCTGCACGAAGGCGCGTGTCTCCGAGTGCCTAAGTCAGCGTTTTCTTTGAGGTTAATTCCAGGACTCTTGTATACGGGGTGTAACTCCTGGAAGGCATTGTGATTTCACGAGTCCTGCCTGTGGGGCTGAGAAATGACAAAAAGAAGAAGAGGAAAATGAGATAAAGCCCTCTGCACGCTTCATGTGGTTAAGACCTCAGCACTGAAAACTAAAAACGTGGTGATTGATAATGCAGTTGAGCGCTTCACAGAAACGCTATAAAAGGGATTTGCCCTGGATTGAATATTTTTGTCCCTGCAAATTCGGAGCGAAGATCCTAACCCCCCAGAGCTGTGACGACAGGTGATGAGAACATGAGGACGGAAGCCTCATGATAAGGATTAGTGCTCTTTCAAGAGGTCTCAGAGAGCTTCAAGTGAGGACACAGAAAAGGTACTCTGTGAGCCACAAAGCACATTCTAGCCAGATACTGAATCTGTTGCTGCGTTCATCTTGGACTGGCCGCCAGCACAAGAAGTGAACGTTTGCCCCTTTAGCTCCTAGTCCATTTTGGCCAACTATCTAACTACATTTCCCAGCCTCCTTTGCAATTAGGTGAACCACGAGCAGAACTGTCATGAAATGATACTGAATGGGCAGAAAAGATTCACAACACTTGGGGTTTAACTGGTACAACCATGCATGTTATCTTGCATGTCCACGTTCTCTTTTATGGAGGAGTTTGGGTGAGGAGGGGAGGTCCAAGAGAACTCCAGTGCACAAGGAATCCTAGAATCCTGAGGCCCGACCCAACCTGCCTTGAACTGTGTGTGATATGGAGATATGAAAGTGAGCCACCAAGGCTTAAAGGTACCACAGCTACATTCTTTACCCCAACAACACAATGACACAGTTCACAAGTACACAGCAGGAAGCATAACAGTTAGCGTCCTCCACACTAACTTCCCACATCCAGTTATCGAAAAGTGATTCAGGCTGTAACAGACGGGTGAGGGTCAGGGGTGTCAGATTTTTTTTTTTAAGTTGGTTTCTCTGTGTAACCTTGGCTGTCCTGGAACTCACTCTGTAGACCAGGCTGGCCTTGAACTCAGAGATCCTCCTGTGTCTGCCTCCCAAGTGCTGGGATCACCACTGCCTGTCAGATCCAGATCCAAGATCACTCCACAAGCATATTTAAGCAAGTAAAGACAGCTGAAAGGCACTTGCAGATCAGCTAAGCTTCTTGAGAGAGGCAGGGACCAAAGCTAGGAGTGGTGGCACGTGCCTTTAATCTCGGCTTTAATCTACTCAAGAGGCAGAGGCAGGCAGATCTCTGCAAGTTCAAGGGCAGCCTATTCTACATAGCAAGTCCCAGATCAGCCAAAACTATCCAGTGAGATCCTGTCTCAAAGAACTAAAAGAAGGGGAGGAGGGGAAGACCAGGCCAGTTGCCTGAAAAAGGCTCAGACCATGTGAGCTACTTGGAAAGAACTCTCCAACCTGTTGAGCTACCTGGGCAGTGTGCTCCAGCTCCACAGCTTTTACCCACACTGGGGTGGGCTTCTGTTCATATACCTGTCTTTCAACCCCTTTAGCTCCCGTAAGTAATCCCAAAAGTAATCCCAATAAAACTCATTGGTTCACTAAGTTGGATTTTGATGGTATCCCTACTTTGTTCTGTCATCGGTTCCCTATCTCCCCAGGTACCGTGCCACGCAACAGAGATCCAGTATCTTTTTCCATACATCACACTCCCCGGGCACACCGAGAATAACAGCTGCCCAGGCTCTGACACATTAGTGGCAGTGTCTGCTATCACACTAATTGGCATCTGTGTCCATCACTAGGTCTCATTTCTCTGAGAGTGAAAACCACATCTCATTGATCTTTGTGACCTCAGCAGCTCCCAAAGGCTGAGCTTTCGGTCCACGTAGACATAAGGATGGAGACCAGAGTGAGTTTGAGGAGGGGGTGGTCCCAGTGTCACTGCCCACAGACAGGCATCCCTGGGGTTGGCACTACAAGAAGTCCCTGGTGACCTGGCTGGGCAGATTAGAAGAACAGCAGGGGCAGAAACCAGATGGCCTTGTGTGCCAACTCCTATGAAAATTCCATGCAACAGAAATGGTCTCCTGTGACAATATCCTAAAAGCTCATAAAATGCAGAAATATTTATAAAGGTGAACCTTCTGGGTTTCAAAAACAGGCGCTCATATCCAAACCTTTCAAAAATGCAAGAGGTGGGGGCATTTTATTAAACTGATCACTAGGAAGCAGTAGGACTTCAAGAGCCTAAGTCTTTTCAATTGCAGCACTGAAATTTGCCTGTGTTCTGGAACACAGTTGGGGTCCCACTAACCTTCTGTGAATCCACAGAGGAGCAGTTTCGCTGGAGGCAGGGCCACTACCAGAACCAAAAATCCCCAAAGCTTTGGTAAAGAGCTATCTTATATTTCGATCTCTACAACAGAAATGTGAAAATACAAGCCTGTAAAGCACTTACTACGTGTAGGGCACTAATGGCCATGGGGGATATCTGCCACCAAATTGCACCTACTAAGACGGGTTGAAGAGATGGCTCAGCAGTTGAGAGTGCTTGCTGCTCTTGCAGATGACCTAGTAACTCCAGTTTCAGATTGGATGCCCTTTCCTGGCCCCCGTTGGCACCAAGCATAGGTGGTGCACATATATGCAGGCAAAACACTCATGCATATCCAGAACATTAAAAGAAAATCTAATTTTCCCCCCAAAGATATGAGTTTACAATTCATTAAGGAGCAGAAGAGAGAAGTCTCCTTTCTCTCACTTTAATCTTTCTCTGTACTCAGAGGCCAGATAACCTTAAGTTACTCTCAATGACCAATTAAGATGTATCATGCTTGCAAACCGAACTCTTTCTTAAAACACAAGAACAGGTGTTTGAACCCCTTGTGCTCAGAGCAAGTCACTCCTCAGGTTCTCACTGTATGAGATGCTGGCTCACTAGAAATAAACACAATGAAAAGATGAGACAGAGGAGGAGCACAAGGACAGGAAACTGGAGACAAGGAGGGAAGATGGGTGTCGGGACGACTGAAGAGAATAAGGAGTCAGGAAGGAAAGCGATAGCCCAGGAAAGTAAGCGACTTCACGGGCAAAGCAATCATGGCTGAGCTATGGCTGTGCTAAAGGTCACAGAAGAATGGTGGAAACACCCACGGATTATGACCATGCGAGTATTCAGGCTGGGTACCCTGTGCTGTCCACTTGGAAGGAAGCTTTGGCAGTGGTGTACAGGAAACTCCTCCCAGCAAAGCAGCCACGTGAGCCTCCTGGCACACGGTCATCACAGCTGGGCTGGCTTGCTACTGGCCTTACAGGAGGGGAGGGCAGGGAGGGCCATAGGCCCTGAGTATCCAACCATTTTCCTAGCCAGTTGTATTCAGTCTTCCTAACTGATAGTGTCCTCGGGGTCTTGGGGTTGGGGCTAGAGTATACAGGCTTGGGAGAAGTAGGAGGAGGGGGCTCTATCTGTGTGGCTGTGGGGGAAGTTATCACATATGCTAGGTGATGAGTTTCTAGGGTTGCTGTTTGGGGTCCCCCTTGCTCCTGTCAGTAACCCCTCCCCCATGCCCTGCAAGCAAGTCCAACAAACTCACTGGTTCCCCAGAGGAACTTTGGTAAAACAGATTGTCCTTGGAACCTTATTGGGAGGGTGTATATTGTAGCCTCAGCCCCTCCCCAGCAGAGAAAATTCGTGAAACAGAAGGGCCGATCCCCAAATCTCCCTTTCTTCCTTTTGTAAACATTGATCCTCCTGCATCAGCCTCCCCAGTCAAAATTTTCTTTTCAAGGTGAGGAAGCAAAAAGTCAGAGGATTCAAAATTCACTCAAAGCCACACAAAAGGCAAGAGGTAGATCCCAGACACAGATTCAGGTCTAACCCACAAGCAGGCATCTTAACCATTTTCAAGAACTGACTGGAGAAAAGGCTGATACAGGTAGCCTGGAAATGGCCTATAGAGGACCAAAACCCCTAGCTGGAGGACTGCAGGGGCCAGAGGCTGGAAGGAATGCAGGCTTGTGTTCCAAAAAGGCTTGGCCACAGGGAAGAAAGGCAGTGCTACGGACCGGTGTGGTCCCTGCAGAAACGAGGTGCTCTGAGGAGAGAGAGGCATGTGAGAGAAGGAGGATCAAGTCCAGGGGGATCAAGAGAGAGCTAGAGAAGGAACAGCCTATAACAAGAGGCAAGCATTGTCCTGCCTAGGAAGGACCGTTGAAGACTAGAAGAGGCCGTACAGCACAAGGATGGGCTGAACACCTATTTCACAGGCACCGTTCTGAGCGTGTCTCGGGGAGACGGGGACTCAAAAAAGGAACAAAACCTTCTGCTCGCATGATGACAAGCACAAGCTGCAAAGCACAAGCCCGTGCCGATTCTTCTAAGTTAGGCCCTAACACAGGTCAGCTGCCTAAATCCCCACTTGCTGTAGATCTCTCACTCATTTAAAAAAAAAAAAATGCTTATTGAGCAACAACTAGATGCCAGATTCAAGAGTCTGGATGCCTGCTTTCCAAAGAGGTTCAGGAATCAAAAGCTTGGGCCCCCCTGGGGCACTAGAAGGTGGTGGGACCCATAAGAGGTGGCCTCACAGGGAAGTCTTAGGCAATGGGGCAGGGGGAGGTGTTTTAAGGGTGTTGTGGAACCCTACCCTAAGTTATTCTATTTCTGCTTCCTGGATCATGGTGTAAACAGTTTTTGCTCCACCATGCAGTGCCTTCACCAAAAGATCTTGGAAAAAACGGTAACACAATACACATTTCTCTTTCTAACTGGCCTTGCTATTTCATTACATTCATTTCATTAGTAGTCAGGAGACTAATGCCCTCGGTGAGAGGAACCCTGGACCCCCATTCCCAGGCATTCACGATGCTGGCAGGGAAGGGGGCAATGTGAAGGGGTGTGTTGGAAGAGGGAGGTTACTGCCATTATGACTAAAGAGGTCAACGAAGTTTTGCTTTTCAGCATGACAACTTTCCGGGGCAGCCCTGGTTGTGAGTTATACTCCAGGGCCTGCAGGTGTGAGAAGAGAGTGGGAGGGCTCCTGCTCCCCATGGTGAACGTCTGTGGTATCCAATGGCTGGAACACACAAGGCTCACTTCTGGGTCTCAGCTGACATCGTGCGTGCTCCGCAGGGGCTCCACTCTCTGACACACTGTCTGGAGGCTACTCTAAAGCCACCGAGGGTTTAACTGAGGCCGTCCAGGCACGCTGAAGCTCTGTATACTTGACTAGGCTACCTATCCATGATAACTACCTGTAAAACCAAGTTAACAAAAACCACCTTAGCAAACCCAAGCTCATTTATGTTGGATACACTGTCCAACATATAAAAATCAAAACTGGTGTTTAGTTAATAGAGCAGTGGCTATTTAAAAACAATTGTGTGTCTGGGTTTTTCACACACGAGTGCGGTTCTTACAGAGGCAGATGAGGTCACTGAAGTCCTTGGAGCAAGAGTTAGTGGTGGTTGTGAGTCACCCAACAAGGGTGCCAGGAACCAAACACCGGCCCTCTGCAGGAGCAGTAAGTACTCTTAACTGCTGAGCTGTCGCTCCTGCCCCTTAATGGCTATTTTATTATTATTAAGTTACCTGCTTTAGACATCTTTTCATCTAATCCTCACAGCAACCCATCAAGACTCAAAACTGTCATCCTCCTTCCCAGTTTGAGGATGAACGTGTCCCAGTTTCAGAAAGCGTCATCCCCCTGCACAAGGCTGTAATCAGCGAGCAGCTGGTAAGGCAGGGCACCCATACTCAACGGCGCTACACCACCAAGCTCTTTGTAGCAGGAGAATGAACAAAACGCTTCTGTCTAACGGAGGCTAGATTCAGTCCTTTCTGATCAGAGACACTGTGGGGGAGGGGTCTGTGTAAAAGCACTGCAGGCCAGGTGCGGGGGGGGGGATGGCGCTTGGGAGGTAGAGGCAGGAGGCTCAGGAGCTGAATGTCTTCCTCAGTTACACAGTGAGCTCTTGACCAACACAGATAACATGGGTCACCCGTCTCAACCAAACCAGAATACAAATCATTAAAAACAATTCTGGAAAATAACACAGAATAATTAATTCACTTTTTGGATATAAGTGTGAAGTCCATGTAAGAAAAAAGGCTTTTGTCAACACATAGAACATGGCTTTTCCTTCCCTTTCTTGTGTGTGTCTGCATGTGCACAGAGAGGTCACAGGATCCTTCCACCACGTGGGTCTCAGGAATCAAACTCAGGTCGTCAGGGTTGGTGGCAGGCACCTTTACCCACTGAGCCTTGCTGCCAGCCCAGGAACCCTCAACTTAATGGAGCCATTTCCGGTTACAAACGGCGGCACCCAGCCTCGGAAACCTGCCTTCCCCCAGGCTGGGCAGCTTCCAGTGAGTTTCTGTTTTCTCTGGACCTCAGGTTCGCTTCCTTTGAAAAGCAGGGGTTCTTCTAGACTATCGGGTTCTGGTCTGTTTTTGCCCCCGGGGCCTCTATTTAAGCCAGTCTTACTTAGATTCCGACATTCAAAACTACGTGCTGGGTTAGGTTAGTTGGTGCTAAGAAGGATGCCCAGGGAGCACTTAAATAATCCACCTCTCCCTCCATCCCCCACGGCTCCTCAGAAGCTCCAGCAGCAGGGCAAAGCGTTTGTAAGAAGCCAAGTGGAAACCCTGCCTGGGGATAGCTCAGGAGCTCTCCTCGCCCCTATGACCTGGGGTGCTTTTCACATAGTAGGCACTTCATAAATATTTGAGAGGAAATGGGTGAAATATTATTCTGCCCTTTCGGAAATGTGGTTATGTAGTTTTCATTTCCTCCGCTGACTGACCTAAGCAGTCAAACTGCCGCAATGGATCCTGAGGGAGACCCAAATGTTACATTTATGGAAAAGCTGCCTTTCGATTCTGACATGCCTTCCAGGTTCACTGTGGCCATAAGTTAAAGGTCTGTCAGCACTTCCATTATGAAAACTGTTTTGTGGTTTCATAACGCAGCCATAAAAGTTTGCCTCCGGCTATCCTCGGGTGTACAAATTGAAAAGCTTGTTTTAAGCCAAAATGTGGGAATCAGAAAACAAACAATTTATTGGTTTCAGACATGGTTTTGTGCCCGTCTTGGCCAAACAAGATTTATGATGTGGGGAATTAGAGTGAGTTGAGACACTTGATTTCTGAAAAGCCTGAGAAAGAGGGAAATGGCCAAATTACTTATATTTCAAAAAGGGTCCCCAAACACAATCAGTCATTCTTTTGCTTATATTTTCATCGAGTAAGTTGTGTCATACGCTGGTGAGACACTGAGTCTACTTTATGTATTGTTATCTTTCTTCAAAAAAGCATTTTCTGTTAATTCTGTTCAAAGTGGTGAAATTGCCTTGTTTGCCTGAAGATCAGAAAACTGGCAAAGAAAGTTCAACAATGTCGTTAGTCAGTCCTTCTGACAACGGCAAGTGGCTGGATTGAATCCTCAAGAGCCCATCAGTCTCAGACTTAAAACAGGGAAATGAGGTCTCACTGTAGCACATCAGTGATGCTGGAGACTCGGTAAAACCATTGACTTTACAGACGGGGAGGCCAAGGCCTCAGCGTGGAGAGACTCCCTAGACGCCAGGCTGCAGGTGCTTAGCCAGACCAGACCCAGGCATTTCACACCGCAGCTGAGCAATGGGCTGATCACTCGTTCCCACCAGATGTTACTATTAAAGGTCCCCAGGATCTGACACATTTTTTCTGGATCACTGTTTGTCTAGCGTAGCACAGCACACACAAATGCACATGCATGTAAAGAGTCCTTTCTTGCTCTCATGACACCAGGACCTGGTACTTCATGACTTTGATGACCTAAATCACAACACACGCTACATTAGTAGCCATGTTACATACTGTCTCACATCCTCTGGGCTGAGCACAATTGAAGACCTAGCCATGGCAAATTTGTTTCAGTTAGAGGCAGGACACTAAATCACAGGCTCTCAGCAGGACACAGACCTATGTGGGGAGCAGCTGAACAATGAACAGGCCAGCCATCTAGCTTGGTAACAGAGCTAGAGTTATAGACTGTCTTAGGGTTATCATTGCTGTGATGAAATTTGGACAGGAAAGGGTTTATTTGGCTTATATTTCCACATCACTGTTCATCATTGAAGGAAGTCAGGACAGGAGCTCACGCAAGTCAAGAACCTGGAGGCAGGAGCTGATACAGAGGCCATGGAGGAGCGCTGCTCACTGGCTTGCTCTCCATATCTTGCTCAGCCTGCTTGCTTATAGAAACCAGGGACCATCAGCCCAGAGATAGAACCACCCACAGTGGGCTGGGCCCTCCCTCACCAATCACTAATTAAGAGAACGCCCTACAGTTGGATCTTATGGAGGTATTTTCTCAACTGAGGCTCTCTCCCCTCAGATGACACTGGCTTCTGGCAAGCTGACATAAAACTGGCCAGGACACATTCTAAGAAGATCATTATGATGAACCAGATTCAAACCAGACATTTGAATGAACTCAGTTACAGTACTAAGAAACAGTTGGGTTTTGTTCCTCATTTGTCCCCCTCTCCATTCTCTGCAATGGAGCAGGAATCAATCTCACTTCTCTGTGCAACCTAACTGTCTAGCACATTTTGCTGAATAAGTGAATGAATGAGCAAAGGCATGCAGTAACTGACAGCCATGGCTTCTTCAGTCCCCTCCTTCACTGTCTCCTCCACCTCCCACAATTCCTCTGCCTACTGAGAAGTCACCACTTAGCTTGAGAGCTGTATTGTTATAGGAAGGATTGGATTATGTTCGTCACAGCCCAGTAAAATATTTTCTCTTCAGTCAAGGAAGGATTTTTGTCAGAAAAACAGGAAATTCCTAAATACCTGGGTAGAAGATCGCAGCCCACTCCAATTTCCCTGGTTTCCACTTCAGTCTTGGGCTGGGTTTCTGTCAAATAGTCCAACCTGCTTTGTAGTTCATTATTCTAGAGACGAGAGGAAAGCAGTTTTAGTAACGCAAGCCTGCAGCACCGACATTCATCGTAAGGTGTGTCTTACAGAGTGGGTGTCAACGAAATACAGCGATTCTACCACAATACAAAGCTCTCCATGTGTGTGCACACATGCACATAAAGCTGTACATAGACGAAAACAACACATGAGGGTCT
This sequence comes from Meriones unguiculatus, assembly GCF_030254825.1. Lineage (NCBI taxonomy): Eukaryota > Metazoa > Chordata > Mammalia > Rodentia > Muridae > Meriones > Meriones unguiculatus. The sequence continues at coordinate 17,241,347 of NC_083354.1, read as the reverse complement.
GTCACGTAATCTGCTTTTCTTTCGATCAGCGATTTGTCATGGGGATGTTAAGATAGCTCACTGTGTCAAGGTGATTGCTGCCAAAGCTGATGACCTGAGTTTGAACCCCAGGACTCACAAGGTAGAAGGAAAGAACTGAACCGGACAAGTTGAATTATAACCTCCACATGAGCTCTGTCACATGTCTGTGAACACACACACACACACACACACACACACACACACCAATGTGTCACAGATATCTCCCCAAACATAATAGTTTTCTTTTTGTGTCAGCGAACTACGGTAACTGAAACACAGTATCCCATTGTGTGGATGTACAGTATTTCTTTAACTAGTCTTATATGATGGCCAGTTAGATATTTATCACATTTTTTGCATTATAAATAAGGTGCAACTCAACTTTTAACACTCCCTTACTAAGCTATAAAATGAGTAAGTCTATTAATTTAATTTAGTGGGAAATGCCTCTATAACTGAATAATTAGTATTTCATAGGTGTGGAAAAATTCAGAATCTCAAACATATAAACTAGAATGAGCTCCTTGGGATTAAAATTAGCATTCTATATACTTCTCATGATTTTTTTTTTTAAAACTGGAGCCAAACATTGCATAAGCTGATGATTAGATGCCCAGGAATTGGAAATGTGCCCCACGGGGAAAATGAAGGGCAAAGGGGCAAGAAAGCTGAGGATGAGGTTGGCTCAGCTTCCCCCGAGATCTAGCAGATCCAGCCCCCTCTTCTGGCCTCCAAGGGGTGTGAGATCCCTGGAGCTGACGTTATAGGCAGCTGTGAACTATCTGACATGGGTGCTGAGAACTGAACCTGAGTCCTCTGCAGGAGTAGCAAGTGTCTTAACAGCTGAGCCATCTCTCCAACTCCTTAATTAATTTTTAACAGTCTCTTTTATGTATTTTTTTTGTAATGATAAAACTCAATTTTAAAACCGTAAAGGCCCTTATCGATTTTCTTGGCTAGATTCCTGAAGCTTGATGGGTAACATACACAAGATAAAATTTACTGAATGAATGTATAAATAAATACAATGAACATGTTATGTATATAACCAGAAAAAATGTACAGCATATGTCTCTCTCTCTCTCTCTCTCTCTCTCTCTCTCTCTCTCTCTCTTTTTCCAAGTTTGAGCTGAGCTGAAGTACTGGTCTCCGATACTAAATGTCACATGGACGTTTCAATGTCCTGTGGAAGGACCTGGACAGACAGTTCACTGTTAAGAGGGCCAGCTGCTCTTATGGAGGAACCAAGGTTGCTTCCTACCCCTACATGAGCGGCTAACCACTGTCTGTAACTCCAGGTCTACGGGTTCTAGTGCCTTCAGGGCACTCAACACTTATGGTGCCTAGAGAGGAATGCAGGCAAATCACTCATACATAAAAAAATAAATAAATAAAGCTTAAAATCAGGAAGGGTTTTTTAAAAAGAGGTCCCAGGCACACAGAAGGTTATTTGGTTTGAAGGGATGTGGGTTGCCACTCTGGCTCTCATCTGAATGAGCAGTGCCAAGAGCTGTTGTGTAAAATCTTGGTCTGCATGAGGTCCTGACCGTGGAGAGAGAATGCGTTCAACCATGCCCCGGCAACGAGTGAGCTATGACAGACTAACTGTGCGCTTTGTCACCCAATCTTTAGAATGAAAGAAAGGTGCTGGTTTACTAGGGGCGGGGCACATTCTACTGTAGTCTCCTATTTACAAGAAAAGAGAAAAGTTTCCTGCTAGTTTCTTGCTAGCAACGCCAGCCCTTGTGGCCTGTCCCTCTCTAGTGCAAAGGGCTTTAATCTGGAAGGTTTCACGGAGTACCAGGCCAGGATATACCATCAGGGGGCGTAAGAGAGGGAGTTAGGAAGTTTGCCTGGACTGGCATTTAGGGAAGGGTGAACATGTGTCCCCAAAATGTTTTGTTTAATTACACAGGTATTCTGTGTATACTATTAAATACCCAGAGAAGTTAAAAATTAACATTTATGAAAGTGGGATAAAATCAGTTTTTAAAAATCTCGTGCATCTTCTGTACAGCAGACAGTGTGGAGGAAGGCCGTGAACAGTTCAGGAAAGGCAGCATGACTGTGTCCCTGCTGATCTCAGTCTTGCCGGGGAACAGATAACTAAGCAGAACTAGCAGAACACTACAGAAACATTCACAAAGCATGAGGGTAAACCCAGAGGGGCTATATCAGAACGAGGAGAGGGAATGAAGTCACTTGAGAGAGTCAGAAGAGCAAAGAGTACTGAGCAGCTCACAACCACCTGTAACTTCACTCCAGGAGACCGGAAGCCCTCTTCTGGCCAAGAAAGGGAGCCTTAAACCGCCAAGGCAGTGAAACAAGCAGGATGATGAGAATCAGAGCAGGAGGAACCCCCAAATTGTGTTCTGGATTCAGTAGAGGTCTCCAGCAGACCTTTGAAGCACGCTCATGAGGGGTGAGCTAAAAGAAGTGTGAACTGAGTGGGAAGGGAGCGAACTGAGTCTGAGCAGTCACGTGGGGTGGGGGTAGCTGGCCTAAACAAGTTTATTTACCTTTAAGGGAAAAAAATACTCACTGCTGTGTTTCCGATAATGAGATGGAATCTAAAGCTGTGGTTCTGCCTCCATCCTTCAACACAGTGGCACATGCTGTGGTGACCCTCAACCATAAAATTACTTTCCTCGATACTTCACAACTGTAATTTTGCTACCGTTAGGAACCACAATGTAAATACCTGTGATTTTTGACGGTCTTAAGCGAACCCTGTGAAAGGGTGCTTTGACCCCTAACGGGGTTGTGACCCTCAGGTTGAGGACTGCTGATCTACAGTCTCCACATGAAGGGGTTCACAATGCCTGGCTTAGAATCCAAAGTCAAGTGGCCTATGGAAAACTAGGAAGATGTGACCTGTTCTTGGAAGAACAGGGATAGACAGAAAATAGTCCTGCTGTGACCTAGATGTGAGGATCTGAAGGTAAGGATTTGAATTCCATCATAACTGTGATCCAGAGATAGTGGGAAACATTAGTTCCTTATTAGTAAGGAACTAATGAAGAAAAAATAGAGCCATGGAAGAGTCAACTGGGAATTTTAGAATAGAGAAGTAAAACTATTATTATTATTATTTTCTTAGGTAGATTTAGGGGAAGCACATCTAAAAGTAATTAATAGAAATTATCCAATTAAAGGAAGGTAAGGCTGGGGAGATGGCTCAGTCAATGAAGTGTTTTCCTTGTAAGCAAGAAGACCTGGGTTTGGTCCCCAGAATCCACATAAGAAAGGCCAGTGCTAGAAACAAATATGGCCGAGGCCAAAGGGCTCACCAGCCAGCTAGTCTCGCCAAATCAGTGAGACTGGGGCCAGTGAGATCTAGATCACTGAAAATCCCTGTCATAACATAAAATAATAAAATAGAATAGATAAAAATAAAATAAAATAAAATGGAAGCTGGAGGAAGACATCCAACATGGGCATCTGGCCTTCACAGAATGCACACAACTGTATATAAACACACACACACATGAGCTTGTGCTTGAGTTAAAGACAGAGAACAATTAGCAGAGCTTCATGGACTCTCGATGGCGTTGTTAAAAGCCTGCTAGTGCTGCTGGGACCACAGAAAGCAAGAAGAGGAAAACAAAGGCGGCCAATTTAAAACCAGCAAGGCAGCACAAACTTCCAGTCCCAGCACATTGAGGGCAGAGACGGGAATCAGAAGTTCAAGAGCATCCTGGGCTACATGGGCACCTGCCTCAAGGAGAAAAAAGTAGGAAATAGTCCCAAGTCATCTTATCATAGAAAGGTAGCGTGAGAGCAAGATATGTTAACAGTTTGCTGAGTTTTAAGCCAGGGGCATCGCTAAGGCTGCGCAGCTTATTGTGAATTAACGGTATATTCGTTGATAACATTGTTGCACTAAGCTGGAAAGAATGGTAAAAGTGAGAGCCAATTGCAGTGAAATGACTGGACAGCTCAGTCTGTCACCAGGAAGCTCCTGGGACTGAGGGGGGGGGGGGAGATGATGTGCTGTTTTTCCTGCTTTCACATACCACCACCTTATGTTTGTATGTGTAATGAGTATCACTGTGTGGACACGGAGGCTCGTGTGCATTCCAGGAAGGAAGAACCGGGCATGGGCATGGGGGGGGGAGGGGAATTCACACAGTCACCGCAGTCACCTCCTCTCCCAGCTCCCCTCAGGCCCCAGGAAGCCAGCAGCCAGGAGCTGACTCACACACCTAGACAAGGGCATGTCCAAAAAAATGGATGTGGGGATCTGTGTGCCACGTGCTGCAGCCACAGGATCCCCCCGCCCCCAGGAAACTTAGTGAGAGGCGCAGCAGAGTTCCACAGACACACACACACACACACACACACACACACACACACACACACAGAGGCAAGCGCCCTGCCCTGTGTATGTTCATTTCCTGCAACTCTTCAGTGTCACTGTAAGCTCAAGATTTTCAGCAAGAAGAAACAAAATCCAGTCCAGAAGACTTAGCCACTCATTGGAGCCAGGCCTCTAATTTTACTTTAGGACATTCTTTTAGAGATTGGCTCACTTCTATTTTATGTGTATGAGTGTTTGCCTGCACGCCTCTGCATTCGAGTGTGTCCCTGGTGCCCAAGGAGGCCAGAGGAGGGTGCTGGGTACCCTGGAACTGGAGTTCTATTCTGCTGCAGCCACCAGGTGGGTGCGGGGAATTGAACCTGTGTCCTCTGCAAGAGCAGCCACTGCTCTTAACCACCACAGCTCCATCATCTTGGGACTATTTTTAAAGTGTTTTTTTTTTAATTACATTCCTTTCTGTGTGTGCACGTGTGTGCGTGCTTGCGTGCGTGAATGCGTGTGTGCATGGGTGTGCGAATGTGTACCTGTGGGTGTCAGAGACAACCTGCGGGATAAGAGGCCTCCTTCTACAATGCGGCTCTCAGAGAAGCACTTTTACCCACTGACACTCGTGCGGACTCAAAACACTTAAAATGCTTATTTATGAGTACTGTATATGTCTACATGTATGTATACATGTGTGCATGTGGACACCCAAGAACGCCAGAAGAGGACATCAGATCCCCTGGAGCTCGAGTTACTTAAGTTTTCAAATGTCAGAAACAGGGAATGGAATGTCTCTTCTCCAGAGGATTAATAAACAAAAAAAAAATGTTGTGGGGGAGGGCGGGGTGGAGAATGGAATAGAGCCAGGCAAAAGGGAGCATTTGAGAATCTGGTGTGTATTTTTGAGGTATGTGTGCACGTAAAACCTAATAACTTTAAACATCAGTTACGGGTAAGTGATAAAACCAAGGAGTAATCGATACCCTCTATGTGAAAGGGAAGGAAGATTCCACACCAGCACCTATGAACCCCGGGATCAGGGCTCACTGCACGTCCCCCTGGACTGTTGGTCTAATGTCTTGGTGTGATTTGGTTGGGGGGGGGGTTGGGACAGCAAGACTTCAAACATTAAAAATACAAGCAATCTCAGAGGTGACCTGAGTCCCCTCTGCCCCTCCTGCCTTTTTAAAAGATGGAGTCCCTGGGTGGAGGGCGGGAGCGGGATAATCCGGTCACGCTCATACACAGATAATGATGAAACACGGGTCAGACTCTAGCGTCCCATCAGGCTCAAGCAACCGAATACTGTTACCTGCCAAGTTCAAGCTTGAGAACTAGGCCATGCAGTGAACCCCCCCCCAAAAAAAATCACAAAATAAACATCAGTTTTGTGTGTGTTCATGTATGTATAGTGTGTTTGTGTGTATGTGTGTGTGTGCGTGTGCACACATGTGGAGGTGAGAGACCAGCTTCAGCTATCACTCCTCAGGCATTATCCATCTTGTCTTTTGAGACACGGCCTCTCGTGGGCCCTGGAGCTCACTAAGCAGACTAGGCTGGCTGGACAGAAAGCCGCCAGGATCAGCGGTCTTGGAGCACGCCGGCACTCCCTGCATAGGCTCTGGGGTCTGGACGGAGTCCTCCTGCTCGCACGGCTACTGCTACTTTCCCAAGTGAGCTTCCCCCAGGGCTCATTACGCTTTAGGGAGATGGCGCCATCATCCACAGCTACCACAGCTACCTGAAGCAGCAGGCCGAACCTATCCGGTGCCGGAAGAGCTAAGATATACGCAGGCGCACACAGTTAACTCCCGTGGTCCTCTCTAGCTCACCGCTACACCCTTGCCACACACCTAAGGACGCTACGAAAGTGAGCAAAGATGTGTGTAAGCACCAAGGCTCCTCAGTCATCCAAACTGCTTACAAGCAGAGGATGAAAAATTGTTATGATACGGAAGCTGAGTCCGAGAAACGCCTTTTGTTCATCACGCCATTCAAAGGCAAAATTAATATACATTGTGTAAGGAGTATTAGTAGATCTTTTTATATGAGCATCCAAGATAATTTTATAACAGAAGAGTAAGGTGATCGTAAGCTACGTGAGAAACGTCATTTATCTTTTAACCTATGGGACTTTTTATAAAGCAGTGCAGTTTCCTGTGTATAGATTATATGCCTGTCTATTGCACCTCCGTGCTAAAAATAACAGAGTCGAGTGACATCACAGTCTACAAGATGGCTCAGAACCATTGGTCACACAGCAGCTGGAAAGAGGGGTGGCAGTTCATTGGTGTCAGAAGTCACACAGCCAGCCAGGAACACGTCAGTAGAGAACATATACATTATACATGCATATGTGTGTCTGTGTGCTTGCACTCATGCATGCGTGTGCATGCTGGCCAAAAGCTTGGCATCATGGGACGAGCCTGCTGCCTCAACTCTGGAAAGGTGGAGACAGGATGATCCCCGGGGCTCACTGGGCAACCAGCCTAACTTGCCACACTCCTTTCCAGGGTCTCAAAAAAGGTAAACTGTCTCCTGAGGAATGACTCAGGTTGTTGTCCTGAAGAGCACACACACACACACACACACACACACACACACACACACACACGTGCACTGACACACTGAAACAAATAAAACAGTACCCTTAGGAAGTTTAAAAAAAAAAAAAAGGACATAATGAGTTAAATTCCTGATATTCAGCTGGGTAAATTACCAGGAATTACCTGTAATTCCAGAGGAAGGGAGATCTTTGTGAGTTTGAGGCCAGCCTGGTCTATAAAGTAAGTCCAGTACAGCCAGGGTTACATAGAGAAACTCAGCCTTGAAAAACAAAACAAACAAACAAACAAAAACAAACAACAACAAAAATTCCCCCCAAATCCTGATATTTAATATTTTAGAATATTTAAGTCTAACAGCATTAATTTTTTTTTTTGTTTGCCTGCTGTTTAAAGTCAATGTGGAAAGTGGTCCAGAGCAACTGGCCATCTTTGCCCTGGATTTAAATAATTTAAGGAAGGCTAAATCAGCTTTATAATCACTGTCTAAATGCTTCAAAGACTAGACTCCAGTCTTGTTCTGAGATGGACATAGCTGTCACTGTAGCACCCTCCTGCTTTGCTCACGGCCTCCTGACACATCACTCCCTCAGTCTTCACAAGGGGCTTTCTGTGAGCACCACGGGAAAAGTCTAGGTGGCCAAATGGCCGGAACCCCAGGAGCAGATGCCAGCCACTGTCTGGTGGAATGTACCTGCTCAGTGTTCTGGAGATAATCCAGGCTAGTCCCACACCAAATCCCGGAGACCCCACGTGCCATGGGTCCCGGCTGCCCACAGACGTGAGCTTCCTCTCCCAGTCTCATCTCCTGGAATCACCTCATAGCATTAACTCATACCCACAACCCGGAACATGGGCCGAATCATCGAAGCATATGTTCTCAAGCGCCTCCCATGCACAATAGTCCCTGGAAGCTCCTAGAAAGCTTGGGAGTGCTGCAGACAGAAACACGGGGGGAGGGCCCTCTGGGGTGAGTTCCTGTCTCTGTCAGCATCTTGTCCCTCTCTTCTGAAAACGCCTTCTCTTTGGACCCTTAGACCCCTTCCATGGATTCTGGACTGTCACTGGAAGTTGCACAATCACACTTCCGCCCCCAGTACACAAAGGGCTGTGATTTTAGGAGGAAATCTTAGAAATGAGTGCTGGAAACCAGGGAGGCAGCAGGTACCTGTAACCCTGTCATTGTGAGGTGGAGACAGGAGAGCAGAGAAGTGGAAGTTTCCGGTTTCCTTAGAAACTCAGCTGTGTCATGTGAATTTGTTTGTTTGTTTGTTTGTTTTGGTCTCAAGTGTGGCATGTGAGAATATTTTTCCTTTGTGGGAAAAAGCCTTCCTAAGAGGGCAAATGATGTTGGTCAGCTGAAAGCTACCTCATGAGAGGGGCCTGGTTTTTGTGAGTTTTGCAAAACATCCTTGTGTAGACTTTAAGAAGAGTTAGAAGCCCACAGACAGCAAGATTATGAGTTCTGCACCTCTATGCTTTTGCATTACAGCCCTCTGCAACAGTTGCATCCTTCTCTGGTCAACCTTAACCAGCAGGAGGTAGGTAAAAGAGGTCTACAGCCCTTTTGCCTACTGATCTTCTACCTAAGGTTGGGGGATTGGAAGGAAGGTAAAGGTGTCTAAGAACCTTAAATAAAGTAGGTGTTTGGGAAATCTAAGCCTACAGAGCAGATATTCAAAGTCACCTTTGGCTCCATAGTGAGTTTGAGGGCAGCCTGGGATACTAGAGATATTGTCTTCCAAAATAAAATAAAATGAAAAGCTGGTGCTGGGCTCAGTGATCTAGGAAGGGAAGACATAAGTGGGAACAGAAAATTATCCATTTACTCAGCTCCAAGACTTATGGGAAAGTTTTGAATCTGAAACCAGGTCCCTCGAGGCCACAAAGGCTCCTGGTGATGGCAGCTGGAGGCAGTCTCTCCATCAAAGCAGATGATGGCCTGGCTCGCCACGCCTGTAAGCATGCAGCGAAAGGGTAGGCCCTGGATTCAGACTCAGCGTCTCTACCATCAGCATGGACAGGAAATGGTGTTCTTGAAACTCAGTCCCTTATATTTAAAATGGGAGGGATACCCTTTATTCCGAGGGTCGCCCTTTCAATAAGCCAAGAGCAGAGCGCTCACTCAGTATGCCACGCATTTCCTTATATTTTGGGTTGTGAGCCTTGCCTTTCACAGCTGAGCCATCCCTCCAGCCCATGCCAGATGTTCCCGGGGTGCTCTCGTGGGACTGTCCTACACTGTCCCACACAGGTGTGGTTATGGTTCCTTTATAAAGATAAGGAACCTTCCTGACAGGTCAGTCAATAGGCAGCCCCAGGGCTCCATTGAGCTAGAACCCACCCTTTTACCTATGTTATACAGAACATATGGAAAGGAACCAGCGATGCCCAGCACGCGCTAGGCACTCAGCAAATGCCACCCTAGTTTTCTCCTTGCTTCACTGTCGTGTCCCAGGCTGTCTCATGGGGGAAGGGCTGCACAGAGGGACACTGACAAGGACAGGTGCTTGGCAAACCAGCTCTTCCTGGTGCCAGCGGTGGCCAAGGCTCAATGCCAAGTTCTTAATAAAGAACCTACAGGGAAAATGGATTTCAGCTCCTTCTATTAACACCCAGCCCCCTAAGATTCTTCCAACGCATAATTTCTTTCCCTGGAACTGCCACAAAATCCCCCAAAAGCCTTTCAAAAGGTCAGAGGCAAGACTATGGGGCAACTCCAGGTTGCTGGAGAAACTAAGTCACCTCGAAAACAGGTTTCCTCAAAGTAACAGAAGGCAAATGTTGGACTGGACATCTCTTCTCCACCGGGGCTCTGGGTTTTCCTAGGCTGGATGAGCCTGGGCGATACCACCTCCCTTCTCTGCCTCTGTCTTCCCTTTTCACAGTGATCACAATCCTTCCTGAGTCATTTTAAAAGTTGCCGAGTAACTGTGCGAGGGACATACACATAGACCATTCACAAATTAAAAAGCCCTATACACATGAGAATTTGTTAGACTTGCTGGGAGAATTCCTGAGGAAGACACGTTAGACCTTTGAAAGCACAGACCCCAGCAGCAGGCTGGAGCATGGAGAGGGAGAGGGTAGAGAAAATAGAGCTGTCAAGAGATCCTTTGCAGAGCTGGCAGTTAACCTTCAATCAATTTTATAAGGCCAGGAAATAGCCATATTTTTAATTAAGTGTCCACAGCACGATCAGCAACATAAAATTTAATGGCAGGGAAGACACCAGCTTGAAAGAGCCATACCCTCTTACCTCTCCTTCCAGGAAAGAGATTTTTTCTAAAAGCTGTAATATTAGGAGCTGCTTCTGTTGCACTTTTTTCTTTAATGATTCAATCTAGAAAGAGACAAGAGGGATTTCGGTCAGACAAAAATGCAGAACTGCAAGGTAGAAATACAACTTCAGGGTGACCAATCAGTGGGCAGAAATAGCTTTGCTTGTTTGCATGGAACCTTTGTGCCTGGTTATGTCTTGAACAAAAGTGAGATCAGTATGCAGAGTCAGTCAATGGTATGCGACTTTTCCAGCAAGCTTGTGCATCTGAGCATTCAGACATCCACTCATAAAAATCCCTCAGTGCAAACTGATCCAGTTCCCATGCAAGGGGACCCAGTGACACCCGGAAGCATAAACATGTTGATCATTCGATCCAGAAATTCTGGACTTGGGGCTTTGTGCACGTTAGGCAAACATTCTACTCCACTGGGCTACCTCCCAGCCTTTCTATGGGGATTTTTCTGTTTCCTAGATCACTGCTGACCTCAGAATCTTTGATAGCAGGGGATTCTGAGACCCAGGGATGTCCTCTAGCCAACCTCGATACACTGACTGTGGACCCTGATAATGGGCCTTGATAACAGGGTTATTGAGTTCTCATTCAGGGAGTGAGTGTGCTTCAGGGTAGACGAAAAGAGAGATTAGTTATCTTTCATGGACTGATAAAGCACAGGCACTTCAAACCTTTGGTTACTTCTCTTAATATATTAGTACTGGCCAATCAGGTGTCAAGAGTTTGTGTGGGGTTGAGGATCATAAATGTTTTCATGGAATTCAGGGGCTAAGGATCCTGAGGACCACAGCAAGCAGCACCAGCTCCCTGAGCAGACCTGGGCTGCACTGCCACCTTTGTAACATCATGCAACACCCTGGATTCCTCTTGGCTTTTCATTCCGACATCATGTTTCCTAGGACGGAACAGAGGTTCTCCAAAAGCGAAAACCAGGGTACTTTGTGCCTGGTTATGTCTTGAACAAAAGTGAGATCAGTATGCAGAGTCAGTCAATGGTATGCGACTTTTCCAGCAAGCTTGTGCATCTGAGCATTCAGACATCCACTCATAAAAATCCCTCAGTGCAAACTGATCCAGTTCCCATGCAAGGGGACCCAGTGACACCCGGAAGCATAAACATGTTGATCATTCGATCCAGAAATTCTGTTTCTAGACATAGATCCCAAAGATACATTGGACAAAATATAAACTAACGTGGACATACGTTTTTTTGTTTTTAGAAAACACGAAACCAACTCCATCAGTAAGTGGCTAGTTGAACAACCTATACTATCCCCTGCCAGTGGAGGTCTAGATACCCTTCAAAAGTAAAGATCACTGATATGAGAAACTTCTTAAAATTTAATTTTATATTGTCTGGGTGTTTTGCCTGAAATGTATGTATGTGTGTACCACATATGTGGCCTCTCCAAGAAGGCCAGAAGAGGGCGTCGATCTCCTGGGACTGGAGTTACACAAGGTGAACTGCTCAAAATTGAACCTGGGTCCTCTGCAAGAGCAGCCAGTGCTCTAACTGCTAAGCCCATTCTCTAGCCCCAACTTGAAAAAAAAATAAATCAGAATATAGCCAGGAGATGGTGATGCGTGCCTTTATTCCTAGCACTCGGAGGCAGAGGCAGGTGGTTCTCTGTGAGTTCGAGGCCAGCCTAGTCTAACCGAAAGTTTCAGGATAACCAGGGCTGTTACACAGAGAAACCCTGTCTCAAAACACAAAACAAACAAAAAAATAAAAAGGAGGAGAAGGAGAAGAAGAAAGAGAAGAGGGGGAAGAAGAGGAGGAGAAGGCGGAGGAGAAGAAGAAAAAGAAGAAATGTAAGAATGTGCGTGATGGCTGGCACAAAGCAACAGGAAAAAAAAAGATACTTTGGAAAATTGTATTAGAGCCTGGTATTTACTGATACGAAGGCACTGTCATTTTGTTCGTGATGATGGTGTAATGGTTATCTTGAAACAAGTGCACGCTTTAGACAGGCACTGTGCAGTGTGCAGGAAATGCACGAAGTAGGATTTGCTTTAACATGGAAACAGGAAAGGAGAGAAGAGGAGTAAAGAAACCAATGTGGCTGAACGGCCATTTGCTGAGCTTGGAATGAGCCTAGCCGGCTTTGCTGATTTTTTTTAGCTTCGTGCTGGGTGGACTGAGCACGTATTCAGTGAGAGACCAAGTCTCTAACCCAGGCTGACCTCAAACTCTCTAGGTAGCTTATAACCTCACACCCCTAGCCCCCCCGCTAGGGTGACAGACTGCACCATCACACTTGGTTTTATGCTGTGCGGGGGATCGAACCCAGGACCTCCTGCATACCCGGTTGGTGATCAGCCTGTCAACCGACCTATATCCTAGGCCTGCGTTTGGCATTTTATTACAGGATACTTTAAATTTCGTGTGATATCAAGATATATCGCCGTACGGGAAGAAAAGCCAGCCATATAAAATAGAACCAAGTAAGTATAACTAAGGTAAAATGGCCAGCGTTTTTAATAACTATAGAAATTAAAGAGAGTAACAAGTTACCTTAATGCCTCTGAAATCTGCCCCAGAGCAGAGCCTGAAGAGGCCAATGTTGGCAAGCCTGGGAGGGACAGGCTCTCCTGTGCTGCAGGTGGCACTGTAAATTAGAATGACCCTTCAGGCAATTTAGCAATAAATATTAAGAGCCATAAAGCTGCTCAGACCCTTTGACCCGCTAATCCCACTCCTGGGAATTTGTCCTAAAGATATAACTCAAACACAGGAAAAAAGCTGCATGTAGAGAGATGTTCTTGCTTCCATTATTTATAATAGAGAGAAAATGGAAATAACGTTAATGCCTCGCACTAAAGGAACTGGCCATAAATTACGAGATACCAGCATGATGGAGTGTATTACACGAACGCCAGAAACAAACACATTGCAAAGTGGGGAGCTGTGTATATATATAAAAGCCTCGAGGGACAGAAAAACAAAAGTTCACCAAAGTGAAAATGAAAGTCATTGAAGAAATTAGGGAAGAAAAATATGTGTTGAGGTTGGCGTAGGATAGTGGCCCCTCCCCCAGGGGGAAAAAAACTGTGTAATTTTTCTCCATTTTGTAAAGGAATGGCTTACAAAAATCACCCCACAATGCTCGTTTGTCTTTCCTTACTACAGTAGTAAGATTGTTTTGCGTATCGACATACGGACTTTGTGTGTGCACATCCACGCAGAGGCCTGAGGTTGACACTGAGTGTCTTCTCTGTTACCTTCCACCGTTTTCAGACATGATCTCTCACTGAGCTTGGAGCTTACTGACTGCACTGGACAGGCTTCCCATCTCATCCCAGCTGGGACTTCAAGCCCGGTCCATCGTGGCCAGCTTTTTCACCGGTGGCAGGAATTCAAACTCATGTCCTCATGCCTTCAGGGAAAGTATTTTACCAACTGGCTTCATAGCCCTTAGGATTTTTTAAGTGAACCTTTAGCCAGTTTTATTTGTTGTTGTTGTTTTGTTCTGTTTTTCCCTTTCTGGTGGTATTAGGTATTGAACCCAGGGCTTTGTACGTGCTAGCAAGCATTCTACTACTGAGCTACATTCCTGGTCCTAAAATGAGTAAAGCCTTTAGGGGACCGTCAAAATGAGACCTGAGGGCCTAATTATGGTAAGGAGAAAAATTCCATTAAAAAACATAAAAAGCGACTTCAAACACCCAGCCTTCCTGCCTCTGAAGGACTCTTGAATGGCTTGGGGGAATAAGGAAATAAGAGATGTGGTTTCTTTGAGCACTAAAATCAGGCCCTGGGGAACAGCAGGACTTTGGGGCATGAAGAGCTAACGGGAAGATACAGACCACCCTGATGACATCAGATTTCCATATCCCATGGGTCTCAGATTCAAACTATAGGCCAGAAATAGTTTTGTTTTGTTTTTTAAGTGTTTGGGGTTAAATGTGGACAGATTGTTTTCTTGCTAATATTCCAAATATAACATAACACAAAATGATACATAGAAACTATTCACATTCTGTTGGTATTTTATTAGGTGGGTACAGACTCTGCATAACTACTACACCGTTTCCTAACAGAACTTGGAATTCTGGGATTTGGAGTCTGCATGGGGGATTCCAGAACCAGACGCTCACAGATATGGAACATTGGCTGTAAATCAATTAATGGCAAAGATACTATCAGAAAATGTTCTGGGAGCTATTTTTTGAGAAAGATGAAGGCTGATGTCACGCTGGGGAGGCCTTTGGTTTGGAAGAGAAAGAAGAGAGGGTGAGAAGGATTCAGGGGCTGCAGAGGCCTCTGACATTGGCAGAGTGCTTCCTGCAGTGATGGTGATACCATGCTAACTGAACCCTCTTCATATGCAGCCAAACTAGGCTTATGCAAGCTTCAGGCTAGTGAGAGACTTTGTCTCAGCAGACAGACAGACCTCGGCTTATTTGGATGTTGTGTAAGCACTCTACCAACTTCGCCCCTCTTTTCTGTCACTACTTATCTTTTGGAGCAAGGTTTCACATAGCCCAGACTGGCTAGGAACTAGGTGCCAAAGACCTTGAACTCCTCTTGATCCCCCTGCCTCCAGCCCCTGAGTGCTGAGATTACAGACCTGCTCTACCATCCAAGGCCTTCTGTGACTTATTCCCATTTGTAACTTAACCCTCAGGAGGTTAAATTATTCTTCAGAAAAGCTGCATTTAATGACCCAAAATACTGGGCTCAAGTCAGGGTACTAAGCTGTGGGAAGTCAGGGCAACTCACTTTCCACTTTCATAGGTGACTTCCACAAGACCTACTCTTGTTATATTAGCTGGATTTAAATGCCATACTGAGGTCCAGTTCTAGGCCTTCTGGAGATAATCTTACTTGGTATCTTGAAATTTTAATCTGAGGTTAAAGTCCTGCTTTCTAACCCCTGTCTCTACCAGCATGGCTCTGCACCACACTGAACAGATGATTTACACTAATGAGATCTTTCAAGATGCCAAGTTTCTATTCCTGTAGAGTAATTTGAGAGGTGAGGAGATAACTCCATGGTTAAGAGCAGCGACTGCTCTAGTAGAGGACCAGGATTCAGTGTCCAGCACCCACACTGGGTGGCTTACAACTGCCTGGAATTCCAGCTCCGAGGGATCTGATGCCCTCTTCTGGGCTATGTGGGTACTGCACACAGTGGTGCACACACAGACAAGCAGGCACACATACACAAAAATGTTATTTTTTAAGAGAAGGGAAATAACAGTTGTAGCTGGTTATAACTGATCATCACTTTTCTTCCCTGTAGCAGCAGCTGAGACACTTGCACCTGTAGTTTGAGCTAAGCCATCACTCTTAAGCACAGCCACATACTGGCATTGCTGGGGAGGCAGGGCTCACAAAGTGCACGGTTTCATGAGCTGCTATGGAAACAGATTACTGTCGTGAAAGGATCCCTCCCTGTTTTCCTCAAAAAAGAGTTACCAACAAGACTAAGAAGAAATTATGCAAAAACTTAGGAACAGGGTCCGGGAGATAGTTCAGTCAGTCAAGTAGTTACAAAGCTGAGCTGGATCCGTAGAGTGTGCTTTTAAAGAGTCAGGGCCGGTGCTGAGCTGTGTAAGGCTAGTGCTGGGAAGCAGGAGATAGCAGATTCCTGGGGCTTAGCGACCAGCAAGCCCAGCCTAGTCAGCAAGCTTCAGGCTAGTGAGAGACTTTGTCTCAGCAGACAGACAGACAGATGAAAGTGGACGGCTCTTGAGGAATGAATGACATTGAAATTAGAGGTTTTACTCTGGTCTCCATAAACATGCACATAGAGATGTACACCCACACAATATTCACTCTTACACACACACACACACACACACACACACACACACCACAAAAACATATAAGCATATATAAACACCACACACAGAGCACACAAATAAACATATACCACACATGCATACAAATACCGCACACCACACACATGCACACAGCACACACACACACATGCACAAAGCACACACACACACATGCACACAGCACACACACAACCCCAGACACAGTTTAGAGCAGATTCTATGTAGGATACAGGTCATTTTATGTTAGATGATGGAAAATGACACCCTCCATAGCTGGATTTATGCGACCAATACCCAGCTGTTCAAGGCTCAGGAAGCATAACTCAATATGGAACTTGAGAACTGTGAGGAGAAACTAGAGAAGAAATACAGCCTCAAATAAGCATTTGATATCAGACACAATCGACACAGGCTGTTGAGAACTATTCCCTGGGTACTTTCTTATCCCAGCTGGGAAATGATAACATCTGTGGAAAATGCCTCATAAGAGAGGAAGCACACGGAAGCAGAGTGCATACAGGGTTCCTACCAGCTGGATGACATGTCCCAGAGCCCCGTGCACAGTCATTGCTCTCAAAGTCATGTTAAAACTGGTGGTCAGGGGCTGGGATGCAGCTTATTGGTAGCAGGTTTGCCTAACATGCATGAAGCCCTGTGTCTGATCACCAGAACCTCATAAAACTGGGTTGTGGTGCACACCTGTAATCCCCATACTGGGGGTACTGACCCGAAGGAGGATCTGAAGTTCAAGGTTCTCTTCAGCTACACGGTAAGTCTGTAGCACCTCTGAACTACATGAGTCTCCCTCAAACAACAGCCGCAGTCAAGGGGAGGTACAGCGGCTCACACTTGCGATCCCAGCCCTCGAGACCCAGGCAGGAGGATTGTCACATGATCCAGGCCAGCAGAGTCCACATAGTGAATTCCAGACCAGCTACAGCGGAAGGCCCCATTAGTTAACAAGGATAAGCACCCTGCTGGGCATAATTAGCGGTCCTACACTGAGACAAAGCTAAAGCGGCCACCATGGTGATGGACAGCAAGGTTTGGGTGAAACTCCTACAGAGGAGAGGTTGCAAACCGGGAAAGTATTGAAATAATCAGGGCTTGATGCCTGCCACTCTGATCCAAGCAAATACAGCCTCCTGAAGAGTTGCCCGTCAAGATCGTTTTAAGAAAAAGAAACTCTAATTTAATCGAGAGCCAACGGCCTACCTTTAATTAGGAGCATTACCCATCAGAAGCAAGTTCTCCACCAGAACCCACACAGAACCTATAGCTAGGGGCTTCAGAGATCTGAAACCCCCAACTGACTTCTAACTATGCACTTTCTAATTTAACCAAACTCTTTCTCTCATGTGCGCACAGAACACACACACACATACACACACACACACACACACACACACACACACACACACACTTTATTTTTAATTTGGTTCAAGGCCTCACAGACCCCAGGCTGGTCTTGGCCTCCCTAGGTAACTGAGAAAGGCTTTGAACTTGACCTCTGCCTCCACTTAAGAGAGTGCTCCCCCAAGCCTGGTTGACCCTGGGGATCAAACCCAGGTCTTCGTGTACACTAGGCAGACAGTCTAGGAACAAAACTACATCCCCACGTCTCAATATTTCCTTTGTCTTGCTTCCGACAACCTCGAGAACGTTTCTCCCGTGTTCCTCATGAAGCCCTGGACTGAAACACTTGCCTAACATTGCTACCTAATTAATGAATGACAGCTTTCTCAGAGCTGGAAACAAAACAATACAAAACAAAACAAAACAAAACAAAAATCAATAGTCGCATTGATTCAACTGTTTTAAGTTCTTGAAAGAACCCAGGCTTTGTTTATGGCATTTTTTTTTCTATTTCCTTTAAAATCTGTTTTATTGGATGTTTGTTTTTCAATTTAGGAACAGCCACAAGGCCTACAGGCGCAGGTATTTAAGAGCGGGGATTGAAGGGCTGTGAGGAATGCAGTCAAGGGAGAAGCCACACCTGCCATCAGCAACGCACTGCTGTGCTATCCCTTCCTTCCTGAGGATACCCGCGCCCCCCAAACCAGGGCTTCTGACTTTAAACTTTGTTCGCTCTCTCACCGAAACATTTGTTAAGGATGTGTAAGTGCTATTCCGTGTCTCTAAGTACTCAGAAATTGAATTCTGAGTCAAAATAAAATAACACGAAACCTTATTATGAGTCCCTACAGCCTTCTCATGGAAAATGAATGTTGTCAAAAAAACTTAAAACTTCCACAGGGAACTCACTCAGACCCTCAGTACCGTTTTCATAATGTATTATTTTTATGTGTAGCGACTGCATGGGTTTTAAGTGCGCCCTATGTATGCGGGTGCCCCGTGAGGCCAGAAGAGGGAGTTGGAGTTGAGGGTAGTTGTGAGCTCTGGGAATTGAACCCTGATTCTATGCAAAAGCAGCAAGTTCTTCACTGAACCATCTCTCCAGTTATCTCGCCTCCCCTACACCAATACCGTCTTCAAGACCACTAGGGATCCATTGAGTCAGGGATCTTACAGAACAAGAATGGGACAGGACAGGGAAGAACCTTCTAGAATCTACTCAAGCCTCCACCCCTCTCTTCTGCTTCCTTTTGTCCTGAGAGAGCCTTCCTTGTTTTCAACCCAGTTTCTTGCTCCAGGATCTGACAGAGTCACTCACTACCCACACCCTCAGCAAAGCAGGAGTCACGTTTGATCCCCTCTACCACACCAGGAAAACGTGAACCCAGTTAGCATTTTACACCCTTCTTCTGAAGAGTTTGGCACAATTCCCCATGATTCTAGTTTGGAAGTTTTGTCATGCTGGCATTTCCTTGTCATATTTCGGAGTTTGGTTTGGTTTGGTTTGGTTTGGTTTATTTACAATGATGAGGCTGAAACCTCGAGCCTTGTGGGTAGTCATTCTGCCTCCAAGCTACATCTCTACCTCTTTCAGTTATAAATGTAAACTTCTTTCTCCTTGACAAAGGAAAAGCCACTGCTAAGAAATACAAAGGTAAAAACGATAAAGCTTAGTTAGCCTGAAAATAATGATGCACAGGGCAATTTGGCAAGATCAGACTTTCTGAGCACTAACACAGCCAGGAAGAATGGCTTCGTGAGGATGAAGAAGAGGGTGCATTACCTCATGGGATGGGATGAATCAAGGCCCCAACCAAATGAAACTGAAAAATTGCTAAATGAAGCTCTGAGTGGAGAAAATGAAAAATCAATGAAGGCCCAGAGGAGAAAGGCACATTTTTCATCTTCATGGGGCTTGAGTAGGCAGAGGAAATCCACTTTCAATTAATGTGTCTTGTGGCATTCAGCCAGGCTGGATACGAACAGGGTGCATATTTTAATCAATTTTTTTCTATTAAGTTTGAAGTAATATATAATAATAGAACTATGCTAGTCAAAAGGATCAGTTGAAATGGGCCCCTGAGCTAACATAATCGTATTTGGTTTGATTTCTATCCTCGACTTCTCAGGAGTTAGAATAGCGTGCAGATGCTCCTGGGTACCTACGAATGACTTAGTCTTTGAAATGTCAGGGAAGGACGAATATGGCAGCTGCACTGTGTGGCCATCAGGCCTTGGGTGGCTTCACAGGTATGCGTGCAGACAACCCCATGTGGGTATCACCGCCAACAGGAAACCAAGGTTCAAGATGCTGCCGGCAAGAGCTGAGATCTCGGCCCCAGCCTCCTTCATGCTGAGGCCTGGGCTCTTCTCATTTACATCCTGCTCTTTGGGGATTCATCTGCTGCTGTCCTGAGGCCCATACCTGTGGGCACTGGGTCCTTGGCCTGGGGAAGAGGGTGGACCGGAGAAAATGGTGTTGTGGGATTTGCCTTTACAAAGGACCTGTTGGGGCTCTCAGGTGTGTGTGGGGGTGTATGTGTGTATTGTCTATGTTGTATGTACATATGTGTGTTGGTGCACACACACATATATGTGTACATACAGAAGTTGATGCCAGATGTCTTCCTCACACCAATTGGATCTCACCAATTAGGCCAGACTGGCTGGCTAGCAAGCTCAAGGGATCTTCCTTGGTGTTGCCTGGTACTGCCACACCCAGCTCTTTGTCAGGGCTGGGGAATCTGAACACGGGTCCTCATTCTTTCACGGCAAGCACTGTGCCAACTGAACCATCTCCCCGGGAACCCCCACTGACTGTTTCCTGAGACAGGGTCGCATCAGCCCAGGCTGAGGATGGTGACCCGACACTTCAGATCCTCCTGCCTCCGTATACCAAGTTCTGGGGTTACAGGCCGCAATACGTGCCACCATGCCCAGAAGGGGCCCTGATGCTTTAAGCTGTCCCTTTTAGCCACTGGGAGGAAATCGAGACAGAGAAAGGAAGCAATAGTTTGCTTATCTGTTCCTGAGCTTTCCTGGATGGATAAACTTTCAGAGAAAAACAGAAAAAACCCAGAAGCTGAACAGGAGTATCTGGGAGGGAGGCTGACTCAGAGTAGGGCAAAGAGCATCTAGTCACAGCTGGCACAAAACTGACGCTAAAAATGGGCCTTTCAAAATATCCCTAAACCTTATGTGTTGTGAATATGAACCCTGCCCACCCTGGCCATGCTACCTTCCCAGCCCTCTTTCTTCCTTGCTGTTAGCCCAGCATCCGGGATAGCACTCCGAGGTTCAGACCCATTCAAGCAGTAGGAGTCACTGAGGAATGAGCGGTAATGACCTCATCCTTGGCTTAGTGCCCACCACCCACCACAGTGAGTCTCAACCCACATTTGCCAGCCTCTCCATCTGCCACTCCCTCGTCTAATCCAGTCAAACGAGACCCATGCCTGGGCTCACCCCGTCCCTTCCGGTCTTCATGTTTTCAGTTTTATTTACCCTGTATCTTATCTGGCATGACCTCTTCCACCCATTCAATCTCAACCCATCCTGCAAGACGCCCATCAGACGCTGCCTCCTCCCTGCAGGAGAATGAGTCCACATTCGGAGGCCCTGTGGGAAAAGCACTTGGCACTCGTGAGATCAGTCAGCCTGTGCCACCACCTCCTGGCAGGCGCCATTGTGACTCCTTTTACTGAAAAGGAATCAGAATTTTCCTCAGAGTCTAGGATATGCTGCCCAGAGCACACGGCTTAGAACTGGATGTGTCATTTACCACATTCTCCCTCAGCCTCTGATGAGTTTGGATGTCACTCAGAAAATCCCTTGAGAGCAGGAACCTGGCCCATGTTTCCACCTGATTTACAGAAGGCTCTTCTTGCACGCTCACTGATGATCTTTGTAGGAGCCATTGACAGGTTGGCCCTGGCTCTCCCTCCTCTCCATGCCCAACTCCTAAGTCTAAAGACTGGGCTTTCTTATAGGCTCTGGCAGAGGTGCAGAACAAGAATATTCAAAGACAATAGTACAGGGGAAAGTACTCCAGCTTGACAAGGGTGATATATTAAAAAAAAAAAAATCAGTGAATAATGATGATGAAAACCAAGCTTCTCATGAGCCAGAAAGAGAGAAAAAAATGAGCCCTGGTCACATCAGAGACACAAAAATAAATTCCAGATGGCTTAGCCTTTATTTGTCCAAAAATAATATTTATTGAGCACCTACTGGATACCAGTGATCATTCTACATATTAGGAATACAGTCATGAACAAAACAGACCAAAGATCCTGCCCTCACAGAGCTTCCATTCTACAAGAAGGAGAGAGACACAAACAAAACAAGTAGAACGGCAACAGAGGAACAAGGGCAAAACACACCAAATATGGTATAAGCGCCATAGACAAAAAATGTGGATGGAAAGGGGGAGGGACAGACACGTGGGTTGCAATAAAAGATAAAGACGACAAACAAACTCTAAAACTATTACAGAAAATGACAAACAAGAAATACAACACAGTGGAAAAATCGGTAACTATAAGCCTAGAAAAACTCAGCATTTATGTAAGAGATGTCACAAACGAATCCCACTGACTGGCAGCGGGTGATAACGTTGCCCAAGTATTTTTTCAATAAACGCTCCATGACAACAATACAGAGAGTTTGTACAAATTACCAGGAGGGGCGATAAAGAAACTGATTTAAAAACTCAGTGAAGGAAATGAGCATTTGTTCCCGAAGTAGCCTGGCCGGCCAGCAGAGAACAACACTCTGCCTCCCATCCACAGGGAGCATTTACCAGATGACAAAGATGATGCCCTAAATGCTCTGACCATGCCCGACCTGTCTGCTCTTGTGTTTGTTTTTGTTTTCATTTTCTAGAATACCTAGGGAAGAAAGGCTGACCCAACTGTGCTCTTTGTGACACTTCTACAAAGTTCATGTTTTAATAAAGTATTAATATTTTAAAATAAAGAAGTGACTATACTATGCTAACCACCAGACTTTGAAACAATAACACCAGCTATAAATAAATCCTGCTTCAAGTCTTAAGCAGTACCTCCTTTGGATGGGATGGAGAGCAGCCAGGAGACAAGATGCAGCCTTAGGAGTCCAGGCAAAAGGTCCAAATAAGACCCCGGGAAGGAAAGAAGGGAATAGGGTGATAAAGGTTCGAATATGAGTCAGGTGTGGTAGTGAGTTAGGTCAAAGTTGATACCATGCCAACCTAGGTAGGAAGACAGGGAAGTAAGAAGTCCTTGAGAAGCAAAGGACCCAGATCTAAGATGACCGATTAGCCTACAGCCAGGGGCAGGACAGGAGGAGAGAGCAGCCTTCACAAAACATGTGGAGAGTGGTGTTCACAGCACATCTGCTCCGAAGAACAAGGCACCTCTGGCTTCCAGGGACTGACCACAGCCCAAGATGAGAAACTTCAGACAGACAAAAGCACACCCACCTTCTCTGAGGTTCCAGGCCACTCCCTTCAGCCCTGTGATTTTCCCCTTCTGAAACTGGGTAATGATTTGTTCCAGAAGACATGCCAAAGGCTGAGTCCCTAGGCACAGTGCAGGCAAGTCACCACCTCTGTCATGAGGGGGATGTGTGATTTTCCACTCTGACTCCAGCTCCCCCCAAATTCCTCCTGAGTATGTGCGGTTTGTCTCTAAATGGGCCACATTCATGTTCATTCCACCAAGGCATGGAATTGTCTCATTTGCTGGAATTGACCAGAGCACCAACATGGAAAAACAAGGGCAAACACTGATGGGACAGGAGCTCCCTCCATGCCCCCAACAAACACACTTTCTTACAAAACACTTGCAGAAATGCCAAGGTTAGAGGGATACTCACTCACTCCATCACCCCAATCTACTGGCTTAGGGAAGTTAATACCACCCTTAACTAAAACTGTTACCATGCCACCCACTAGTGTCCAGCACCCCTTTCTGATGAAATAACAGCATACTGGTTACGAGCAAAGGGCTCTATGAAGATAAACCATTTGCAAAGCGCTCCTGGACCATCCCACTTCCATACATGCTGGCTAGGTGTATTTCTCTTTTCACTGGGCATACTCCCACTTTCCCTGAAGTGGGTTGAGCCATTTCTGTGCAGGCAAAATGCCCAGAGGGACAAACTGAACTCTCCTTAAACAAGAAGAGGGAGACAAGAACTGACATTGACTACAGACAGTCATTCGGAAAGGACACCCAGAACGCCATCTCCAAATGTGAGGTCCACCATATACAAATACAACCAAACCATGAGGACGTTTGGTCTCATCTGCGTTTGGGGGATTGTGATCCAGGGAGGGGCGCCTCCTTCCCAGAGCTCTGACGCTCTTCGACTCTCTTCCTCATCTTCTGCGGCTGTTGCACCTGGCACTTCCTGAATCATTTTTAATAGTCTTTTTTTTGTTTTGTTTTGTTTTTTGTCAGTGCAGTTCTTGCTCTGATGTCTAGAAACCCAAGTTCAAAAAAAAAAAAAATTATCCTGTGGATCTCTGAGGTCTCTTTGATCCGCAGTTTGAGGTTACATGTATGGAGGCTACTGTCTGAGAGTGTTTTCACAAACGAGGGCCCCACAGGGGCCAAGGTTTCCTCTGAATAGCGTGTCTTTCCTGTTTGTTCCAAGGCTCAGCACAGATAAGCACCAGCTCTTCCCCGCAGAGTGTGAGATGCGGCCACCTCTGCCTCTACCATCTGATCATCTTCCAAAGAGCCGGAGACTAAATGTGGAGAACAGCTCGTGCGACATGATCTGGGGACAGTGCAATCGAGTGGGTTAGGGTTGAGGCTCCAGGGCTCAGGGCTTTTTCCCCGCGGGCCTAACTACCAGCTATGGGAAGTGCTGGGGACGCAGGCCACTTGCCCAGAGCACCCTTCTGTGTTGCCCACCTCAGCGCATCTCCCGACGGTTTTGAGGCGGACTGTGTGCCAGCAACTAGCTAATCCACTTAAAATGGAAGATTCTCCAGCTGGAGAAATTTGGCTATTCTACTCAAGAACCTGATGAGGGAAGTAGCTCAGCTGGCAAAGTGCTTGCCTAGCACGCATGAGACCCTGGGTTCAATCCCCAGCACTAAATAAAGTGGGCAAAGTGACGCACACATGTGTGATTACATACATGCAATCCCAGAACTTGGGAAGTGGAGGCAGGAGGATCCAAAGTTCAAGGTCATCCTTGGCTACATAATGAGTTTGAGGCTAGCCTGGACAACCTGAGACCCTGCCCCTGCTCAAAAACAAACAAACAAACAAACAAACAAACAAAAAACCAAAGAAGTATTTTAACGGCTTAGCTACAGAGTAGTACACAGCATAGAAAAGAAGAGAGGCATGCCCAAAGATCCAATTTGGTTCCCAAGACTCCCACAGAGAAGGCTAGCCCTGAGTATGGCGGATGCCATCAACCAAATATCTTGATCACTTACCTTCTGTGTGTCTGTACCACAGGCAACCAGTTATTAAGAGCAGTAACATTAATAGTAGCTAGTATTCACTGAGTATTTTCCATGTTGCTTCAATGAATATAATAAGTGATAGATAGAAATATAAAATCTCATATATATATGTACATTTATTTAATTTAATTTAATCTCATTTAATTCTAGCCCACAACAGCCTCTCAAGAAGACACTCTTATTTAAAAAAAAAGGCAGGAGCCATCACCCAAGAGTCCCAGCCTTGGGGAAGGTGGAGCTGTGACACAGGCAAAGCTTCTGAACTTCAGGGGAAAGAGGAGAAAACAGGCCTGGCTGCACCTACCAGCTGGCCCTAGTCTAGCTCCATTGTGCCTCTCTCTCTGGGTACCAGGCGCTGACAGATAAAAATACACTTCTCCACTCAAGTGGGAATTCAGCATTCCTTGGTGACTTATTCAGTAGGTAAGCTTTCAAAACGAGGCCCGGGTGAGCTGGGGTGATTGACTTGAGATGCTGTTCATTTTGTACAGGGAACCGGAGTTCTCAGAAAAAGCCACACCCATGTTAAAGCCCCTGCGAGGCTGATGAGAACATGCTGATTGCGGAGAGTAGGAATGCTGCAGATCCGGAGCCAGACTATCTTGGGCTATTATTAATTGCCCAGCTGTGTCTGACCTAAAGTCCTTGTGACTACCGTGTGAAACCTTCTGAGGTATATTAACTTAACTGACCATTGGCTTTCAACAGCCCAAAGCTCCAAGCGTCATCAGATGGTACCTGGATCATACAGCAGAGACTTCCTTGCCTGTCCGAGGTTCCTAACAATACATGTGAAAAGTGCCTTGATTCATGACTTCCTTTGGTCCTGTAACTATAAAAACTTCACCAAACCGTAACAACCACATTGCAACATAGCATTTGGTGTATGCATGTTTCCAGGCCCTGGCCATCCGAACCATGGCTTTGAGGTGTTTTTGTGTGAACTCTTATTACGTAAGTAACGACGAAGCTGAGGTCCCAGTAACAGACACAACAGACAAAAAGAGAGTTCCTTAGTAAGAACACGGTGGGGCCGGTGAGATGGCTCTGTGGATGAAGACACCGTGCTGTCCAAGCCTGGAGACCTGGACTCGATCCCTGGAGCCCACGGAATGCTGCTGCAGCAACGCCAGCCAGCTCTGGGCGCACCCGCCTCCCTTTGTAAGGGGTGCACCTGGGGCCTGTGGCAAAGGGCTTCCTCAGAGCAGCCAACACCAGAAACGCTGTCTCTCTACGGAACGCGACTCACCGAGGGCGCCACCCGGTGGCCCTGGCCTGGCCTTGCACCAGAACAAGACCCCCTTGTTCTACAAGAACCCGTCAGCTCCCTCTCCCCTCCGTGGCCACGTCCTCCCCGCCCCCCCCCCCCAACTCCCTCTGAATTCCTACAGCTCCTACCTCTTCTCTAGCCTGCTGGCTCCTCTGGACACACTCACTTGTCCACGTCACTCTTTAAAAGATCTTGCATTCAGAATACAGACTTAAAAAAAAAACAAACGACAAAAAAATCTCCTTTTGCTGTTAAAACCCAGGCAGCCGGTAGGTGGCACTAGTGCCACTCACAGCGCTGGTCTACACTCTGAGAAGCTTGAGCGTGGGAAACGAGAAATCAGAGGCTTGGACATCAGTCTTTGCACACTTCCTGGCTTAAACACTACCCCCCACACGCAGGGTTAGCCCTCTCTGAGTCAACCACCTTCAGATTAAAAACAGTTTTTAAAAAATGACATCTGTGCTGAGCATGTACAGATTTCTCCCTCACCTTTATGCAGAATACAATAATGTACGCTGTATTTAGTATTACACGTAATCTAGAAGTGAGTTAAAACACAGAAGCCAGCCTGGAGGGGTTCAGCAGTGAAGAGCACTTGCTGCTCGTCCAGGGGACCTCATGCCCAGTGGCTCACAGCCACGTGTAATTCCAGTTCCAGGGGATCTGATGTCCTCTACTGATCAAAACAAATAGTGAACTCCTATAGGGCACGTGTGTGTGTGTGTGTGTGTGTGTGTGTGTGTGTGTGTTTCCTTCACTCCCTTTTGTTAGGAACATTTATTACACTCTGAAAATACAATATAAAAGACAGTATTCTGTCTCTTACACTAGACATGAGTCATACAAACACCCCTGCTGTAAGGAAGGAGAAATGGCGGCCCCAGTTAGAATCACATAAATTAAGGCATCCCCCTGCCTCCAACTTCAAATGTGGGAAACCCAGTGGTGGAGAAGGTGTGCTCTGATAGCCAAGCTTCCTTGGACATGAACCTCGCCTCCCCTTGGCAAACACACTTCCACTCATCACTGTTGCTCCGATGAGTCCACCCGTCACTATCGGCCGCTGGTGCTCCCAACATGAGTGAGTCTGGAAAGGTGCAGCCTGGCTCCTCCCCAGCTTGTGGTCCCACTTCCTAGATACTCATGTGCAAGCCGTACAAGACTCAACACGAGACAAGATTTTGGAGACAAGATTTTATCTACTGTGAATGTTTACCCTAGACCTAAAAAAACAGTGTCCCTCCCATCCTCATAATCCCCCGACCTTACCCTTACTACCCCGGCATTTCTTAGACTGCTAAAGTAGATATGCTTTTACTTCCATCACCTATCATGTGTACAACTTCTTGGAAATACATATACTTTAAATATTAATGATTCCTTTTGAAATAGTCATAGAGCTGGGGAGACGCTCAGTTCGTTGGTAATGTGATTTTCCTGCAAGTGTAAGGATCAGAATTCTATCTCAGAACCTACGAAAAAGGCTAGGTGTGCTGGTACACACTTAAAATCCCTGCTCCGGGGTTCACTGGCCAGCCAGCCTGGCCTAGTTGGCAAGCTTCAGGCCAGTGAGAGACCCTGTCTCCAAAAATATGGCAAAATGAGGCAAAACAGCCAAGCCTCCAGGCCTCCACGCACATGCACACATGCATGGAATATTCACATACATGAGCACACACATACACAGGCATATGAAAAATAAGCATATTTTAAAGTAGTGATTATTATAAGGAAAAGGTTTTTTTCTTATTTTCTTCTGTCAACCAATATTTTAATTCATTTGGCTTCATTCAAGTTAGAGAATTAGAACCTAGATATTCTTATAAGTCTGTTATTTTTTTCTATCAGATTTTTCTACCAATTTTTAAAATTAAGTAAGAACCATCTACAGTGACGATGTGCCCAGCTTTAACCACACATGGATTTTTTTTCCTACTGTGTATTGCAAGAAAGAGAGGCAGACCACATTAAGCCAAAGAAAAAAAATCATTCTTTTTCTTCTTAGAGAAGCAAATGTCCAACCTACCTGATTTTCTTCTCCTTCAGAAAAAAAAAAAAATAGATTGATAAACTATCCCAGAAGATTAAATATATAACTTTTCATATTACATATACGGTTAAGGAGAGGAAGGATGTAGAGGAGGGAAAAGATGGAGGAGAAACAAGAGTGAGAGATGAAGAGAGAGGAAGGACAGAGGACACGGAGCAGAGCATCATGGGAAAGGAATGAAAGGGGCAGAAGAGAGAGGTGCACCCAGAAGCAGAGCAAGGGCACAGAGGCTGGTGCAGGAGATGAGGGCACAGGGCCTAAGGTTACCTCTGTCACCTTTTGTCCCCTAAACAACAGGACTCACGTTGTCATGTGGCCCCACTGTCCCTTGACAGTGTGTGCTCTGTGAACTGTATACTTGACCAACCGTCTGGCCTAGAGGACAGCCTCCTTTGGGGGGAACAACCATTGGTCCACACAGTCCACAAGAGGAGCTATCCCTCTGGGCTATGGTGACAGTGGCTGGGGCAAAGTGACATGAGGACTAGAGTGCTATCTTTTCCCCACCACAGGATGCTGTCCTGGCGGGCCTTCTGCAAGAGCTTACCTCCTCTACCATCTGCTTCACCTTCTTCTGCTGGCAATGCACCATGTCATCCAGGTGTCTGATCCGCTCTCGAAGGCTGGCTGATGCCTCCTCCAGCTGCTGGTACCTACGGCAGAGGAGAGGGCTCTGAGCACTGACTTAGAAGAACCTGGCAGCAGGAACTGCCACAGCTTTACAGAAGCCAGAACAAAAACTCAAACTGAAGCCACGAGCTCTTCTCGTTGGAATGTAGGGGTTAACTCGGGGTCACTGTCACCCCAGAGAGAGCACAGGCTTCCCCAGGCCCCTCGTTGAGTTCAGTCTGCATATGACATGTCTGTACTTCCCAGGGGCAGAATGAGAAAGTTTTCCTCCACTGACAAGTACAAGAGGCTTCCTTGGGGGTTAACACAGGCTGAAACCTGCAGTCAATGACCTTAATGGGGGGAGAGGGGCAGAGAAGGGTCTAGGAGCACAGGAGCCCCTGAAATCAAGGGTGGAATCCGGGAAAGCTGCTGCATTCATTACTTACTGGACAAACAAGCACGTAAGAAAAGCCCTTCACTGCACCACTGCGCCGCACCACGGAACATCTCTGAGCTTCCTTAGAGACATTATTCTGTCTTGGCTTGGCTCAAACCAACCAAAGGAGCTAGTGGATGACACTGGAAGAAATGTTCAGTGTCTCCGTCCCATTTCCTGGCAATACCAGGGCCCTCATTAGCACCAAGGTAGAAACTGCCGAGGAACCCTACGACTTTGGAAACCCTCAAGTTATAGAAGAACAGCCAACACAATGGCTCGGCAGGTAAGGGTGCTTGCTGCCAAGCATGATGACCTAAGTTTGACTCCCCACATGACCCACAGGATGAAAAGAAAGAAAGAATTTCTGAAAGTTGTCATGCCGTGCCATGGAACGCCTGAAACACTTACACACACCTGCACAATAAATAAACAAAATGTTTTAAATAGAAGAAAAATGGATTCTTTTCCCCACCGTATACTGTATACCAGGCCATAGGTCAAAGTTCCCTTACAGTGTGAACCAAAGGGATGGGCACCTGATCCACATAAAGAAACAAAGAGTTTCCATCCCAGTTAGGCAAAGAGGGTCAGGGGTCAGGTAACTTGCCCAAGGGCTGCAATCAGCCCAGCCTTGCTTTCCTTCCTCTCTGCCTTTTGATTTCTAGAAAAGACCATATATGACTGCTGTCTTTTCCATCCAGGGTTTCACAGGCTCACGGCCAAAGGGCAATGCGAGCGAGGCCTGGAAACAAGCAACATTTTAAGATTAGTTTCCACGACAAATGGTGTCAGTCACCACTGATGAGTTATCTCATTAACAAGGGGCACCCTGTGGCTCTCGGGACTGTGCGCACATACAGGCTGATCTTCCGTGCTGTGGCCGTCTTTGGCGTGTCCCGCTGAACTAACAGCCAGCAGCGAGGTGTGACTGCAAACTCCCAAAGAAACTGGATCCACACTGGGTGCTCTCAGCCAGTGTCACGATACACAGGCTGGTACTAAGTAAAGACCACGTGAATGAAAACACGAGAGTCAAACGAGCTATCCGAACAGGGCACACAGGGTTGGGGAGATGGCTCCATAGCTAAGAGGATTTATTAGGCAAGCATGAAGACATGAGTTCAAATTCCCAATACCCATTTAAAAAACTTGGGCATAGCTGTGGTGTAGGGTGTTGGGGGAGGGGAGGCAGGAGGATGACCGAGGTTTACTAGCTTCCAGCCTAGCTGGAGTTTCAGTGAGAGACCGTGGAGCAAGAGAATAAGGTAGAAAGTTATAAGAGAAAGATACCAGACATCGTCCTCCAGCCTCTGTGTGCAAGAACACACACACACACACACACACACACACACACACATTCAAGAATGTCTTATCCACCTCTGAGTTGTTGTAAGTCCAGGTCAGCTCGCCTCACCTGTCCTTGTCAGAATCTGCGATCTCCCCTGACATTTCTGTTTCATGCTCAAGGAGCTGCAGCTGGAGTTGATGCCGTTCCTAAAACAGACATAATCAATGGATCCAGACTCGGCCAGACAGAAGACTGGCACACCCAGCTCCGGTGTGTCCAAGTCTGTACATCACTCCCTCGATTTCACACATCCACTAGCCCAGAGCTTAATACTTAACTTACTCAAAGGGGCCCAATGCACAGACACGCTTACGGATTAGACAAAGCACTCTAGTCAAAGCACATGAGTGCCAGCCCAGGCTCACGTGTCTTACTTAAGAGTTCTAAATAATGATAATCCACGTCACAAATCAGTGGCCCTTGGTCTTTTAAAATTCCTAGTTGTTTTCAAAATCATCCAGCAAAGAGAGGCTCTGCAATTCTGGTGATGTCCTATGGACCAACCCAAAAACCTGCTAACATCTTCACTGTGGGACTTCTCACCTCCAGAACCAAAAGAAACAAATTCACATTACTGAAAGCCGCTGACCATGGCAACTTATTTTGGTAACAATAAGAAACGTGTGTGTCAAGCTATATGCTTCGTACACTTCACTGAACATAGAAGTTCAATTTAACATTTATTTAGTTTATTAACACTTAAGGAAAATGTTAATAAAAGCACAGCATCTGTCATCACTTGACTTGGAGTAGACATACATTACAGATATTAATATAGTGAAATCCCTTAAAACACGTCTGCTGAGCCCTGCCAGCTAAGGTGGCGGGGGGGAATGTTGCTTTGGGTGCTCACTTCTGAAAGGGCTGTTCCTCATCTCTACTCTCAGCAAATATACCCCCCAAATTGTACAAGTTATACAGGCTCCAAACCTAAATGGTGAGCTTCTGTTTTCCAAGCGGGGAGAGAGGACACCAGTGGGAAAGGAACCTCTAAGCATCCTCTCCAGAGGTCTGAAGACCTGGATGGTGAGCTAGCAGGGAGAGGCCAGAGGCCATCCTCGGATCTACCTGAAGTCCAGACAGGGCCTTGCTCTATCTAAGCTGGAGGTTTCCAGCATGCAGAGCCTGGCACTGGGTGCTAATGATGGCGAGTCTGTGGTGGGTCCATGCTAGCTTTGACCACAGTGAAGCTAGAGAGCTGTTTCCCAGAAACTAGACCTAGCTTTGGCCCTCAACTCCAGTAAGCCTACCTAAAAGTCATCTGTCAACTGCTCAATGGTCTTTCCTTCCTGTATTTTCTCTTCCACTTCCTGTCCCTGCCTCTAGACTGGCTTGCCAGCCCTGTAAGCCCCTGCCCCATGACCAGCCTGTTTTCTACACACACACAGGAGTTTGCCTCCTCCCCACATTCAGGCCCCAGGCGTATCATGGAAAAGTCACCCTGCCCCAGACACATGCCCCAGAAAAAGGTGGGGTGGGGTGCTGATAGAGCCTCTAGACACATTGCCTCATCGGGTTAAATAAAGAACACATCCAGAGCACCCACAAAGCTGGCTGCTGCAATATCAATTTACAGAAAGAATGTCACATGTGACATTCTTTTAAATGTATCAAAATAATTTTGATGGGCCTGGCTTAATGGGTTTGGAGCTAATGGCTTGCCTGACACGCTCAAGACCATGGGTTCAACTGCCAGCACTATGGAAACAAACAACAATAAAAAATAGTTACCAGAGAGGAAGGCAAGAACTTTGTTCAGCTCCCTTTTGTGTTACTTTACAGGATGTGTTTCAACTGCAAACTGAGAAGCTGAGAGGAGTCAGTCCTGAGGCCTCTGACCCTTTAGGGAGGCATTCAGGGGAACTGTGGGGCCAGAGACCAGGCAGGCAGGCAATAGGCCCAGTCTGCATCTGTTACCTTCTCCATGCGTTCAATCAGTCTGTCCAGCTCCCCGATCCTTTGGTCCTTCTCCTCCAGGCTGAGCTCAGCTGCCTCCATCTTTTTATTGGCCTCTTCGATAGCTTTCAGAAAGCTATTGGTTTCTTCCTGCAACAGGCACACACTCCCCTCAGCATGGCCCGGATACCCAGGCCAGCCGTCTAAGCCCAGACAGCGCCGCACTGCGCCATGCTCTCCCTGGGAAAGCATGACCCTGGGACCCGTGTGCCTCGCACAGAGTGAACTCACAAAGCACCTCGAGTAGCTGTTCCTCCTTAACCTTATTTAAATATGTACATGTATTTTACTTTGTGTGTTGAGGGGACACGTGTGGAGGTGAGAAGAGAGCTTTCATATGTCTGTTCTCTCCTTCCACCATGTGGGCTTTGGGACTGAGCTCAGCTTATCTTGGCAATAAAGCATCTTTACCCGCTACCTAATGCTGTGACCCTTTAATCCAGTTCCTCATGTTATGGTGACCCCCAACCATAAAATTATTTTCATTGCTACCTCCTAATTATAATTTTGCTACTGTTAGGACTTAATCATAAGTATATGATATGCAGGATATTTGATATGTGACCTCTGTGAAAGGGTCTTTCAACCCCCCCCAGAGGAGGTCATAACCCACAGATTGAGAACCACTGTGCTAAGCAATCTCACTAGCCCCCTAGTGTGGCTTTTCAATGGGCCTACTAACGGTCTCTCCTGAGAGATTATTTTCCAAAGGTGTAAGAAAAAAAAAAAAAAAGAGAAAAAAAGAAAGAAAACAAAACAGCCTGTGAAGGTTTAAATAACATTGCACTAAAGTGTCAATGTGTGGACCAACATACAACTGAAGTAGAATGAGGAAATCCCAGATCTTCCTCCCACAATGCAATGCACAAACTTAAGGGAAAACCGGAACATCTGGTGCCTTGATTAAACCTTTAAGGACACAGAAAAACCAGTCAAACAGAGGGACTCCTTCAATGACCCTGTCCTGCCTTAGAGAGGCCACACTGTGAGTTCACCTCTGGACAGAGGCACAGGTGCAACCCCACAGCCAGGAAGAGGAAGGGATAAAGGTCAGTTCTAGATGTGGGAATGGCAGACATCAGGATGGGGAGGGTGGAGCTTTCAAGGCTGGGGGCTGGAAGCAATGGTATAATCCAGGATGGGAAGTGGGAAGTTTCAGAAGGAGAAACAAGTGGAGTAAACAAACACAGGATCTACATGGATTGGGTGAATGGTCCTATCAGCTGGGGAAATGTGATTTTTGAGGCAGAGACAGCAGGTTATTCCAGAAGGAGGGAAAACAGACAGAATGAATAATAAAATAAATCCGCTGGGCCAGGGAGACAGCTCAGTGGATGAAGACCTTGCCGTGCAAGCAGGAGGAGCTGAGTTCAGATCCCAGCATGCAAGTAAGAGCTGGGCATGACAGTGCATGCCTGTGACCCCAGCATTTCAGGGGCTAATGTGGAGCCAGGGGGGGGGGGGTGGGAGAAGCCTGGGAAACTGCTGGCCAGCAGCCTAGACTAAATGGCAAGGGAAAAGACTGTTTCCCAATAAGGAAATAGTAAAGAAGGTGGACAATGGCGGAAGCCTGCTGCCAGCATTAACCTCTCACCTCTGTGAGTACCTGCACACACACATAAACAAATGAAATAGGTGATGGATGGATGGATGGATAGATCCCCTGATTCCTCTTTATATCCAACCTCGTGACTCCCTTCAAGGACAAAACCCTCCTATTATATCTGCCAGCCACATCTTATGCGTTCTGTTTTGGGGCACACACGTACCAGGAGGGCCTCCTTCTCCGCACTGTGCTTGCGCTGGGCCTCCTGCAATTTTTCTTCATACTGGCTGTACAGCTTCCTCGTCATCTCCCGCATCACCTCAGCGTTGGCTTCTTGCGATGACTCCACCTGCAAAGAGTCTCATTGCAGAACTGCAGCCTGAGCCTTGCTCCTCTGGCATCTCTATCCACAGAGGTCAGAGCATGACCCCCAGGGGGAAGCAGCAGGCAGGAGGGCAGGGAGAGAGAGAGAGGGTAGAGCACATACACCAGTGTGGCACAGAACACTAAGTT
This sequence comes from Meriones unguiculatus, assembly GCF_030254825.1. Taxonomy (NCBI): domain Eukaryota; kingdom Metazoa; phylum Chordata; class Mammalia; order Rodentia; family Muridae; genus Meriones; species Meriones unguiculatus. Next base: position 17,206,812 of record NC_083354.1, on the reverse strand, counting down.
ATCCAGGATGACTGGGACAAGGTGTTTCAGAGAGGAAACTTTTCAGAAGATGACATCTTGAGGCTGGGGAGATGGGCTTAGTTGGCAACATTTTTTTTCAGAACTTATGTAAGAAGAAGGAGGAAGAGGAGGAGGAAGAGATGGAGAAAGAGAAGGGAAGGAAGGAAGAATGGAAGGGGAGCCAGGTGCGGTGGCTGTCTTTGAACTCCCAGCACTAAATAGACACAGATAGGTAGATGTTCCCTGGAGCTCACTCACCGACCACCTTAAAACAGGAAGTGTGGGTCCCAGTGAGAGACTGTCTCAGCAGATAAGATGGACAGCTCCTGAGTAACCTACACTCAGAGTTGACCTCGGACCTACACCCATACGTAGACACAAGTGCGGTACACACACAAACACACACACACACACACAAGCTATGTGCCCATACGTGCACAGATTTAATTTATTTTCAAGATCGATTCTCCATTCAATCCCATTCATGGCACTGACCGACCACATCGGAGTCAGGCCTCGTTAAGCACAAATAAGAAATCTATATTCATCTTTCCCACACTCTGTGCTTTCCAAACTGTTGTCTTAGGAAGCATCTTGGCCTAGTGGGGCCACTGTACTGAGAGCTTTTAGTGGCTACTTGGAGCCTGTGGCAGCTTGAGAGAGTCTTTGGAGCTAAGGGGGGTGGGGCGAGGCTCCAGGGATGGTGTTCCCTTTCCGACTTTCAGCAAGGACCTCAGACCACTGACCCGATGCAGCTGCGGGCGCGTCCTTGCCCCTCCTTCCAGGCTTCTGCTTATCTAAGGCACTGAGCTTGCAAGAACCTCACCTCTGGGAAAGGGAGGAACCCTCTGGCCTAAATAAATTGTGTAGTGTTTACTCCACAGATAGAACAAGTCCCTTTTGACACCTTTGAATGCTCATCACTAGGCAAATGTCAGTACTGAAAAGCCACAGGATGGACATTCCCGGGCAAGGGTTATCATTAACTTAGAATCCAGGTCAACTCCATACTCCATTTCTACCGCACAGGGGTCATGGAAATGAGTTCTACCCTTGACCTGTCCATGCTGCATTCCAGTCATGTGAGGCTTCTTGAATCTCTACAACTTCTTTCATGTTTAATTTGAAGGATGAAAATAAAGGGGAGAGTGGGGAAAAAATAAATAAATAAACCTTTTGAGCTCCAGTGGTCAGGACCAAACTCATCATTACTCTCTAAAACTGGCCACTGTAGGCTGGACACAAAAGATCTGGACTTTCAGGCTACCTTGTCATGCCTAGTGACATACCACCCCAATAGCAAACAGGAACACACAGGACAGACCCAAACAGTATGCTCTATAAGTGCTTGTGGAGTAAATAGGTATACAAAGGTTCAATTCAGGAACTTCTGACTTCTTCCACAACAATCTTTTTAATTTTCAAACTAACTCCTAGTGAGCAATAGGATATATAAAATTGTAAAAAGAAAGACTGACTTAGGGCTGAAGAGAGTAAGAGCACTTGATCTTCTAGAGGACCTGAGTTCAGTTCCCTGTCCCGACACCAAGTGGCTCACAATCACCTTGGAGGAAGCTGATGCCCCCTTCTGGCCTCTGTGGGCACTGCACTCAGGTGCACAAACCCACACTCAGCTACACACATATACACATAATTAAAAATAATGCTTTATTTGAAGAGAGAGCAAAGAAGGGCTGAGATATTTTGCCCAAGCCTAACTCCAGGGTGGCTGTAACAGCAGGAGCCCAGAGGAGGATGACAGAGAGTCTACAGCACAGCATGGCATCTGTGAGGAAAGATGCACTGCGGGATGATTTTCCTGACTGAATTATTAGCAGCTCCGCTTTTCACTAGCATACTGTGGTTTAGGCAATAAGTTATTCATGATCCACAGAATGGCTTAAGGCTGTATAGAACACAATTTGAAAACCACAGTCTTAGAGGAGAGACTTTTGAGGCCACACCCTTTCTTGTAGGCAGTTGATGGTGGCTGGGAGAGACATTTTCTTCAGTGGTGTAGCCACTGGTAAATTACTCGTGCTCTCAAAAATAATCCCTCACCCATACTCCTATAGGTAAGTCTAATTACACTCATATACACAAAAAGACATAAAAGCAAAAGGAGGACCAGCTAGGACAAGGAAGGCAATCAGTGAGAGTTGAGGGAGGGTGATAAGAAAGAGTAAGGAAGGGATCAAAATACACACATACATGTATGAAAATGTCACATGGAAACCATTGTTATGTAACGGGCACTTTTGAAAACTTAAAAACCGAACCCCACAGGCCTGAGTGAAAACTTTGGGAGGGCCAACTGGATTTCAAGGTTTTAGAAGTCTAGCTTAAGCCTACACCTAGTCCAGTGGTTGAAAGGGACAGATCTTTGATGTATGAGTATGAGAGAGAGAGAGAGCATATGCATGCACATGTGTAGGGCAGAGGCAGTCCTTGGGACATTAAAGAGCACACACACAGTGAAGGGAGAGCTCACCAAGGCTCGAAAGTGTATTCTAGACCCAGGAAGCAACCTGCTGGCCTTCCCAATAGCATGATCACAATGTCACAGTGACTTCTAGGAAGCCCTTGAGGCCACTGTAGGCTGAGAAAGGCATGCCCCAAAGGGGCGTTTGCGCAGCATCCCAACCCTAGGGGGAAGCTGTGAGCAGACACCTCCGCAGCACCTTCAGACCATGCCTGTGGGTGAGAAAGTCTGGGGAGAAAGAGAACGGGGAAAGGGAGATGAATTAAAGAGAGAGGGTCAGTGGGAACAGGTCTGGTGGCTTTACCTTCATTTTCAGCAGCTGGTTTTCCATCTGAGCAGCCTCTAACTGCCTCTGCTTCTCCCGGAGCTTGTCCATGGACGCTTCATAGGTCTGCTGCAAATGTCTGATTTGATCCTTGATGTTGCTATTTTCCAAGGTCACGTCCACAAGGGTTTTCTATTAGGGGGGAAAATGAAAAACCCAGACACATAGCTGCATTGTGTGTCATGCTGTAGCAGCTCCCTGATGGGAGCCCCCGGGGATAGCGGCTGCCTCACTACAGTTTAGTGGACCAAAGTATTTTACAGAATAAAGATACATTCCAACAGTACGGCCTGACAAGTATCACCAGCCTGTGGAGGCAGCTGGGGATCTGGCTCAGATGCTGAAGTGCTTAGCTCGTGCGTTGCTTAGTCAACTTGACACCAGCCAAGTTCATCTAGGAAAGGGGACCCTCAGCAGAGAACATGCCTCCATCAGACTGGCCTAGGGGCAAGCCTGTGGTGAATTCTTTTTGGTTGATAACTGAGGTGAGGGCTCCCAGCTCACTGTGAGCTGTACCACCCCTACCCCTCAGGCAGGTAGTCCTGAGTTCTATAAGAAAGCAGGCTGAGCAAGCCATGAGGAACAAGCCAGTAAGCAGCATTCCTCCATGGCCTCTGCCTAAGCCCCTGCCTCCAGGCTCCTGCCCTGCTTGAGTTCCTGCCCTGATTTCTTTTGATGACGGGACTGTGCTGTGGAAGAGTAAACCAAATGAACCCTTTCTTCCCCAAGTTGCTTCTGGTCAGGATGTTTCATCCCAGCAATAGAAAAAAAAAAAAAAAACAACAAAAAACAAACAAACAAACAACGAGAGAACCTGGCGTGCATGTAGCCCAGGGTTCCATCGGAAGCACCGCATATGTGACATGTGGTAGCCCAGCAGGCCTGTGATCCCAGCACTCAACAAAGAAGGAGTCAGGAAGACCAAGTTCAAGGTCATCCTGGGGTACGTAATGAGCTCCCCGCTGGAGAGGGAGATGCTGTTGACTGACTGCCTGCTGCTCCAGGTCAGACAGGTGGTCAGAACTAATTAAAGTAATGATGCTCCTGTTTATTGCTTCCATTTCTACTTAATTAAAGAGAAATGATTCCCATAATCCCCAGACTCTCACCACTGGACACAATGGACATTAGCTACAACTTCAAGACTCAGAACGTGGTCCCAGAAGGCGTTTGTATCTCCTCTATCCTCTCTGGTGGACGACTGGCCTCTGAAGGACTCATTGGACAGCATGCCTCTTGTCCCTAAGCCTACTTGAACCACTTTAGAAGCCATCAGTGGAGGTGAAAGGATATGAAGAGACATCTAGCCTAATGCCCAAATCCTTCTGGGAGAAAACAGATGCACAAACACTTAGCCTTGAACAGGAGACCAGATGCGTCTAATCCTACCTCTGCCACTAGCTAGACACTTCCTGTCTCTGCTCTCTGCTGGCCTTAGTTTACCCACCAAAGTCAGGATTTGGAGACCATCTCCACAGTTTGTCTATTTCTGCTGCTCTAAGAAACGAAGCCAAGAGTCTGGTCTTTGCAATAATAACAAACGAGCAGACGCTAGGATCTTGCATAAGCAAGAAGCCAAAGACCTTCAGATATGACCAATGCTGTCCTCTTCTAGTTGCGTGGCTCTGCTCTGTAGCCTAAGACTAAGAGACTAAGGGTCCTTGGGTTAGGGCTAACACTCTTCTAATAAGTGACCTATGGGGTAAATGCCTACATCGTCGGCTAACTGGCACATGAGTAGAATTTGCCTAAAAATATACTGTTGTTCTGGGTAGAAAACCCGGAGACATAGGACAGGTACAAGCAGGTCTAAACTCAGGTGGGGCAAAGCCCCCCTTGGTAGGCTGGGGAGCTGAAGTGGTTTCCAAGAGGGAAGGAAAGTGAGCCTTGTCAAGTCCCCTTGGTGTCGGGAGAAAGGGAATAAAGGGCTCCTGAATAAAGCAGGGGCTTGGCCAGAGGCCAGGGGGAAGCTGGCATACACAAAAGTGAGCCAGGAAAAGCATGGGACTGCTGCCCAACCAGAAATGGGCATCCCAGACAAACCCAAACACAGCCCCGCCCCACCTACTGCTGGAAGCTAGCCGAGCTTTGTTGCCTCTGGAGCCCCGGCAGCTGTGGCTGGTGAATGCTAAATTCTATGGGAAGCGGGGGAGCCCAGTATGGCGGTCTGTCTGCTTATCCACAAAACTATTTCCATAGGACCAGAAAGGATCAAAAATGAGTGGGTTGAATTTTTAAGAGGACATAAAATGATAAGCCAGACAAACTCGAGGATGGCAGAAAGGATTGTTTGTGTATTTGAAAAGACCAAGAGGCCTGCTCTGAACACCTTCAAGTGAACTTGCATGCTGGGCAGGGGACCGCTCAGCTGGGAGGATAAAGAGTGAGAGCCCTTTAGTGGTTAGCGCAGAGCCAGTCTCTGGTAGCATGTCTTAATTAAGAATGTCTTCATTCTCCAGATCACACATGACTTTTTCCAATGTAGGCTCTTTTTCTAAATCAGGAAAAGGTGCTTCTGTGAGAGCCACCTCCCATGAAAGGTTACATTTTGTCTTTGGGTAAATGTGTCTCTTCTGTAACCAAGTGGTACTTCCTGAAGCCCCAGAGATATAAGGATAAGGACACAAACACTGTGGACCACTCAGGTACCCAAGGAGCAGGAAACATCTCCTTCCTAGAGCTGAATCTAAAGCCCCATTGACAAGGGCACCTGACAGAAGCACAGCATCTTAGCTGGAAGCATTTCCTCCCCGCCTTCCAGAAACTACTATTGCCGTGGCTGTGCTTAAAGGACCATGACTGGCCACGGGAAGTTCTGTGACTTCTCTGCAAATAGGCCCCACTCCTGGTTATACCCAGCTGCCCTGTAAGGGACAGTTCCCAGATAAGAGGAAGCAGCGGACTACCTGCAGGCCAATGGAATCTGATGCCAACGCCGAGTTCATGGCATTGAAGCTGTCCAGAGCTGATGACTGGGTTTGGATGTGACTGTCTAGATAGTCCTGCTGAGCATGGGATACCTGGAGAGAGGAAGACAGTCACTCAAAGCCAATCCACACCCCACTGACTCCAGGGAGCAGCCACATCATCTTCAGGGATATTTACAGTAAAACTATAGATTACACACCAACATCCGGGACCAAGGAGCTAGCTTAGTTGGTAAAGTGTTTGCCAGGAGAGAGAGAGACAGAGAGAGAGAGAGAGAGAGAGAGAGAGAGAGAGAGAGAGAGAGGGAGAGAGAGAACCTACTTTCTTACTCTTGATGTGTATTTCAAGTTCCATTTAAAAAAAAAACTATTACAAATAATCTTAAAGAACAAAAAACAAACAAACAAAACACTAGCTCATCCATGAGTCATTTTGCATGTAGGGAGCTTGTCTGTAGAATAAATTCTTAAGAATAGAATTTGAGGGCTGGGAGCGGCTCAGTCGGCAGGACATGCAGAAGGCCTTGGGTTTGCTCCTTAGCACCCCATTAACCAAGCATGGTGGTGCGCGCCTATAATCCCTTCGCTGGGGAGGCCAGACCAGGAGCACGACGAGTTCAAGGTTATGCGAGTTTGAGGCCACCCGGACTACACAAGACTCCATCTTTCTTAAAAGTAAAACTCTTTTGTGTAAGTAGAACATTATCTACAACTCGCCCGGGTAGGGGCAGGAGAGATGGCTCAGCAGTTAAGAGTGTGCACCGCTCTTGTAATGCAACTCCAAGGAAGACTGCCAGACATTTCCCTTTAAACAGTGAAGTTCAAGCTGTGACTCAGAAGATGTCTGTCCTCTCAGTTCGATTAACATACGGCTCCACTCATAAAAAGCCTGAGCCATTCAAACATCTCCAGGCCACTGAGCGTGGGCCCCGAACTCTGAGATCCTCTCACGGCTGCGGTGCTGAGGCATCGACTTACTGACAGGTCCTGGGTGAGCTGCCGGATCTTCTGTCTCATCTCGTCATAGTCTCCATACATCCGCTTCCTCACTTTCTCCAGAGTGGCCCTCACCTGCGACCACAAAAACACTAGTTAAATTATTAGGTTACAATACCTTCATGAGAGATACTGGAAATTTTATTAATAAGAGAAAAACCAACAAAAACATCTTAAGAATAAGACATGTAGGGGCTGGAGAGATGGCTCAGAGGTTCAGAGCACTGGCCATTCTTCCAAAGGTCCTAAGTTCAATTCCCAGCAACCACATGGTGGCTCACAACCATCTATAATGAGGTCTGGTGCCCTTTTGTGGCACGCAGGTGTATATGCAGACAGAACACTAAATGTAATCAATAAACCTATCTCTTTTTTTAAGAAAACATGTAGCAGATTAAGTGACAGAATCACTCTTGAAAACAATGGAGACTATCTGAACAGTAATGTGTATCATATATGAGGATCAGGATTAACAAACGTTCCGTTATCCAAACAGTAAACCAAAGAACAACCACTTCCTTAAAACTCACCCATCACCCTCAAACCCTGCTTGAACCAAGTTTACCCCTTCCAATCACATGTTTTTACAAGCAGGAAGTTTTTAACTAACCAACTGTAAACACACGGCTATATGGATGAAAACACCTCAAAGCAAGCAGCAACCTCTAATTCCCCCCCTCTCTCTGCTCCAAATGCCAAAAAGCAATTAAACGTCTAGAATGCAAGGTGGAAAAATGTAAGGCCTGAAGGGGCCATAAATTCAGACGTCAGTTTCTCAGTAATTACCAACAGAACACACACTGGTGTAACAACAGGGAAAGTGCTCCCCAAACCCTTGCTCATACAGACACTGTGCAAGTGTGGGCTGTGGGGTGTCTATCAGAAGAGTATTAAGTGGGAGGCTGATCCACAACCCTGTTTTCTTGTCTTCTGGTGTTCCATCCTCTTAGATGTGTAGTAAAGTTCTTGGGAGTCTTCCAACAGATCAAGAAGTCTCCAGGGAGCTTCCTCCAGGCCAACTCCAGGCTGTCTGGCTTACCAATGAGAAGCAGTCTTGGTTTGAGTGTCAGTGTTTAGGGACCGTGCCAGAAGACTTGATACTGAAGGTATATTTGTGTAAGAAAAAACTTGGTTTGCTTTTGAGATTTTGTTTTCTATTTCTTGTGCTAGGGATTTGAACTCAAGGCCTCACGCAAGCTAGGCAAGAACTCTAACACTGAGGTACATTTTATTTCAGAATGGATACTGGTAGAGAGTTAGAAGAGAGGAATCAAGACCTCAGGCATTCCCCAGAGGAAGTTTTTCTTTTGTTTGTGCTTTTTAAGATTTACTCTCTCTCTCTCTCTCTCTCTCTCTCTCTCTGTGTGTGTGTGTGTGTGTAGGTGTGTGTGTGTGTGTGTGTGTTTGTAAGCACAAGTGCCAGTGGAAGGCGAAGAAGTTGTAGAATCCCCCAGAACAGACATGTGTGAGGTACCTGACATGGGTGGATTCTGGGAATTGAATCTGGGTCCTCTGTAATAGGAAACCTTAGCCCCTAAGCCATCTCTTCAGCCCCTACCCAGATAAATTCTAATAGTCTACTTTCTTGCTATTGACCGCAAGCCTCAAAGCATGCCTCTTCATTCCAGAGGACGAATGACTCTATATCACCCTGGCTGGCTCTTGTGCTATCTGTCACCAGAGGTGAATGGGCAGGACCTTGAGCTGGGTGTTGCTCCCACTGAACAGTGTAGGAAGCCGACGAGGCAGGGAGTCTCCCATCAGGGAACAGGGGCAACAAAGTCATAAACACGCTGAGGAAATGAGCAGGCTGGGATGGATCTGAAACCAGCCATTGAAGGTGGGGCCTAGAGATTAACTTTGTATTGCAAAGTCAGTGGAGGTTGGGAATTCGGGGTCAGAACCAGTTCTGTGATCACAGGGCATGTCATTTATAGCTGAGGAATAGCCTGGACCTGCTGTATTTGCCTTTGTCTTGGGCAATTTGAGAGTCTGAGCTCTCAAATTGAAGGTTTATTTCTAAAGTAATCCCAAGTTCTATGGAGCATGTAAATGAAGGTCTAAATATTTCCTTGAGAAAGGCCTGAACTGTTAAAACAATCTGGGATGCAACATTCTGCATGATAGGAAAAAAAAAAAAAACTACTTTAAGAGATCAGATAACTGGGTGTTGAAGGCTAGTGGCTGTAATACATAGTGTGTGAGTATAAGTGTGTGTGTGTGTGTGTGTGTCCATGTGCACATGTGCATATGAGTGTATGGTTGTGTGTGTGCATATGCGTGCACAAGTCTGGAGGCCAAAAGTTTGACATTAGCTGTCTTCCTTGATCACTCGACACCTTATGACGTGAGGTAGGGTCTCTCACCGAACTCAGAGCGAATCTACTCATCCACACACACTTTTCACATAGACACGCTCCACACCACGTTGCTGTGATCCTGCCGAGTCTGCCCATGCTCCACGTCAGTGATTGGTATGGGATTGGGCATGTGACCATCCCTGGCCAAGACGGCATGTAAGGGAATGTCTAATTGGAGCTGGGCAACTTCAAAAATCGTACAGAAGCGGGTGTCCTGTTTTCTTTCTCCAAACATCCAATGTAGAGAAGAGACCCAGTCTTGAGGCTGAAGAAAGAAAGGGCCCGAAGAAATACAGAAAAGCAGACCCAGAGCCCATCTGAGCCTAGCTGCACCTGCCCAGAATCCCCTACCTCCAGACTCATCGCCAGGGAAAACACATTTCTTTCTGAGTTGGCGGTTCTCTTACGAGCAGCCAGTAACACCCACATTTATACAACCGCCCGAACCTAAACATTATGTGTGTCTGGTATCTTATGCAAAACCACCCAGGAGCCTCCACACCACACCCAGCAGAAGCCCTGGGTCTCATGATCCCTCCGCCTGTAACAACCACCCAAGAGAAGCTTGTTGAAAAAAAAAAAAATTATACCTGTACCTTTAACATCACCACAAAGAAAATGGAGAAACATTTCCATCCCAAATAAGGCTTCCAAAATGCCTGCTTAGCATTCTCATCCATGCTTCTGACCTCACCCCCCCCCCCCCCGCCTTCTGCTTCAAAGGACAGAAAATCAAAATGTCCTCGGGTCGCTCACGTCTTTGATGTAGTTCATCTCTTCCTTCAGCTGACTGGTGGACCAGCCATACACCACCATTTCCTTCTGTTGATTGGGATCGGATCTCCGCACCACACCATAGACAACACCCTGAGGAAGCTTCCTGGTAGATTCCCCATTGCTTACTTCTGGAGGCTAGGAGAAGGCAGGAAAGAGAACGTAAGTCCTACAAACCCAGCAGTGATAATGGGCACCCATGTGTGATTAAGCAGGCTGTGCCTGGCCCTGGGTACCCCAGCAGAAGCATTGAGGGGGCAGACCCCCAACCTGGCGTCTGCTGTCACACCGTGCCTGGCATGGGCTGAGGTAGACTGGAGAAAGCATCTACTGCCCACTCCTATCAAGCCTTGGCCCACCATTCTCGTTGGTAAGAACCTTCACACTCCATTTTCCCAAGGAGACATCCATTTCTAACTCACAAAGATGCCAGAGGAATTATACCATGAAACTCTGCACTGAGGTGACAGTGCTTTGAGGTGACACTGTTTTCTGCAGTGTGCCAGTTCCTCTGATGACTTCAGCTGCCTCGCTAACCACACAGCCTGAACTGTGGAAAGTTGGGGTTGACCCTCATCTGGTAGCAAAACTGTCCTATGAGGGCAGGGCTGACTCTGCAGCCAAGATCTGAGGGAAAGAGGTGGGGTTAGCCCACGACCTGTTGTGTCCATTTACGAAACATTTCTGAAAAGCCAAGCAGAGGTGGAGTGACTCCAGCCCTGAAGAATCTTCCCATTCCACTTAGCTGGTCTTTAATTCCAGCAGTCAAAGCTTGAATCATCAGCAAACTGCAATTCAAAAGTAGTGTGTCCAAATCTGACACAGCTTTGGAAGATGAAGGCTTCAGGAAGCAGGAAAAAAAGTGGGTTTTTTTGACCACCAAAAAAAAAAAAAAAAAATTGCTTCAAATGTGTAATGTTTGTAGCCATTTACCAACAGTTCTCCTGTCTACTTCATAGCGGAGGGCGTGGAAGTTCAAAGGGCCCAAATAGCTTGCGCATGAGCACACAATCACATTTAAGCCAACCCTGTTTGGGGTTGGGCCCAGCGCCTCACACTGCAGGTTTGTTAGATGTGGGGAGATAGCAGGGACCTCCTAAAACAAAGGAAATGAAGAGAAAAAGAGGAAGAGAATGAGGGTGCTGGAGAAATGGCTCCGCCAGGAAAGGTGCCGCCAAGCTCGGGAGTTTGATCCTCGGGATCCACATGACAGTGGAAGGAGAGAGCTAACTGCTACAATTGTCTTCTGATCTCTACGTGGGCACTGTGTTTCACCCACGAGCGCGTACACACACACACACACACACGAACAAAAGTAATAAAAAATAATAAAATGGAACAGGAATATTTTTAAAGAAATAACTTTTAAAAGAAAAAAAAGAAAGAGGAAAAAAAACAAACAAACAAAAAAAACAAAAAACAAGACCCAGAGACAAGACTTCAGAGACAAGGAGATGACCCAGTACCTAGCCTACACCTGGCAACTCCCTCCTCCAACAATCTTTTTCTTTCTTTCCTTCTTTCCTTCTTTCCTTCTTTCCTTCTTTCCTTCCTTCCTTTCTTCCTTCCTTCCTTCCGTCCTTCCTTCCTCTCATTACTGAGGAAGAGTCCTGCTACAGAGCCTTGGCTGGACTGGAACTCACTGTAGACCACGCTAGCCTCAAACTCATAGAGATCCACCTGCCTCTGCCTCTCGAGCGCTAGGATTAAAGGGCTGTACCAACCACCACACCAGACTCGAGCTAACATTTTCGATTCCCTTTTTGTAGTTTCCCCTCACCCCCAGATCTTCAGAAAATTCTTTTGAAATAGGAAACTGTAATTTGCATTCTAAATTATTTATTGTCACAAAATAACAAGTGTTGAGCTCATTCCAAGTTTGTAAAATAAAAATAAATAAATAAAACCCAGAAAGATTCCTGACAAATGGTTAATGGCAATCACCTCTGAGGAAGGGACAGTGAAATGGGTGAGAGAACAAAGGGGTGACTTTTCTTCCTTCTGTGCTTGTTTGTGTGAGTGTTTTTACCACAAGGAGGGGACACACCCAATGCTTTTTACTCTTCTGTACAAACTGGGGAAGCGATGGGATGTCAGGGTCTGGGACACTTGGTGTTTGGTTTCTGGGAACAGCTTGTATGCCCACCCCAGGCACTGGGATCCTGATCCCGTGGGCGCTACTACTAGTCTGAAATGTGTTTGTCAGTTCCAATGACTGTCGCGTGGAGTGACTCTGGCACTCAGATATCCCCAATTTGCTAACACGTAATTAGGAAAAGGAAAAGCTCCAATGAAACTCCCCACAGACCAGGAAACAGAAGCTGTTCTTGCAGCCCCGGGCCCCACCCAGTTCCTGAAAAACAGGCTGCTGACACATGGCCCTGATGAGATGCGCAACACAGCAAGGTGCAAAGAGGAGGTCACACACAGAGGTCCTGGGGGATGAGGACGGGTCAGGCCTGCAATCCCAGCACTGAGGAGTCGGAGGCAGGGGCGTTGACCTGAGTTTGACACTAACTGGGGTTGCATAGTGAGTTCAAGGCCTGTTTGGGCTACAGAGTGAGCCCCTGACTCAACAAGGAAAAGGGTTTATGTGCGTTGAAAGATGTCTAAGATACGCTGAGTGGAAAAGAATCAATTCTACATTCCTGTTTTTGTCTTAAGAACGGGTGCGGAGATTTTCTACAGAGACACAATCCAAACCTTTGGTGACAATCTCAGGGGATTGGACACCGCCTTTCCCTTTGTGTTCTTTTCCACTCTGGCCTGTTGCTGTTGTTGTTATTGCTGAATCAGTTTTACGTAAACTTTTTTAAAGATTTATTTTGGAGGTGGACATGAAGTCCTGCCCCTAGCTGGAGCTCTCGGCGTTGGATAACTGACGAGAGAGTCAGTTTTGTTTAGGGGTGTGTGGCTCCTGGTAGGCTCACTACGCTCCAGGAGACAACTCCACACCCAAGACTATTTGGACAACACAAACTGGACCGGATTGCCTTTTTTTTTTTTTTAATAAAGGAGGACATTGAGTTGAGTGGACAGTGAAGTGGGGATGAGTAGGGGAAGATCTAGAGGTGAATATGATACGAATACGTTGTGTGAAAGTTTCAAAAAGTTAGTAAAGTATCAGTTTAAAGACTTGTTTTTAGTCATCTGTATAGGCATGTATCCGTGTAGGGGTATGTGTACATGTAAGCACAGGGGTCCACAGAAGCTAAAAGAGGATGTCAGATCCCCTGGAGTTAGAATTACAGGCAGTTCTGAGCCACCCAGCGTGGATGCTGGGAACTGAACTCAGGTCCTCGGCAAGGTCAGGACACATTCCTAACCATTCAGCCATCTCTCCAGTCTCCCTTTATTTCAATCTTCAAAAGGAAAGTAAAAGTAAAAATCATTAAAATGTTATCTAAAACAAAAGACCTCCAGGAAAAGGGCCAGGCCACAGGGCTCTGCTGAGAAGCAGGGCCAGCAGCATGGTGCTCCCTGGGGGAAGGCGCTGGACCACGCAGAGAAAGGCTGGAAGGGCACGTAAGAAGGAGGAGAAAGAGGAAAACATTTGCTGCACATTTAGTGTTTTTTATTACACGGTATCTCCTTCAGTCCTCACAACCCTGCTGTGTAAACGTTATTGGTTCATCTGGTGTGAGCATTCAGGTTTCTGCCCCTGTCTTTGCAAATGTGAACTTCTCCAACCACTATGCCTCCAAGCCAGTGGAGAGTCAGCAGGGAACTGGACCTCAGATGGCTAGGTGGCATCCCAGAGTCTCAGGGGACAAAGAGGCTGGGAGCTTAGCCCTCAAGTTCCAGAACCATTTAAAAGAGTCGGGCCAGAGATAGGGGCTCCTCTCCACTTCCCCACCTAGCCTCCTGGCCCTTCTGTTCTTCTGCCAACTCCCTTTTTACCTCATGCCACTTACAAGGCTCCTCCCTCCGCCATACTGCTAGACTGAAATGTCCCTTCCTCCAGAGTTACTTCCTTGATCCTTCAGCACTGTTAGGACTCCTCATGCCCATCTTCCCCACGACCACAGCCAGGCCTGAGTGACTGCACGTGTCTGTAAGATCAGAGGCCTGCTCCCCTGGCAGCCACCAATCCCCCATCTGTCCTCGTTCCCACTCTCAGCTGCAGCAGGCAGCGGCGATGGACACATTGTGACTCTCAGCAAATATTTACTGATGAACAGGAGGAGCTTTCGAAGCTAGAAGAGGTGCTGGGGAAACCACCTCGAACATGCAAACACAGTCCAGCTGAAGGAAACACCCTTTGTCCCTCGGAGAGCAAGGGGCAATCAGCAGCCCAGAACCTCAACCACAGCACGAATCTGGAGGCGTCCCAGGACGGCAGGTGGGGCCACCATGTTTATTTAGTAAATAGCTACATGCTCAAGATCACTAGAGAACACAGAGGAAAAAAAAAAAAAGAGCTAGTATGTTTGCAAATGCTTAAAGTTCATTTTTTTCCCTCCTCTTACAACAGCCCTAAAGTGAGTATTACTTTTAGGCATGATGAAAGTATTGTGGTAGTTTCAAAAGGCAGGGTTTATCTTTGAGAGAAGCATCCAGACGTATTTATGACAGTGGAAGGCTACTGAGTCAAAGGCTAGTAGCTTAGTCCACATTTCGGTTTCCCTTGGTATAAGTTTCAAACTCTCCACGGTTAAAAGGTCTTGGGTTTCTTTTGTTTGTTTGTTTGTTTTTGTTTTGTTTTCTTTTGTTTTGTTGAAGCTTGAGGATGCTGCTTTCTTTATACCTTTTAAAAAGCAAGTTTTAAATTACATGTGGAGGCTGGCACGATGCCTCAGCTGCAGAAGGTGCTTGCTATCTAGCCGGAAACCCTGAGTTCCATCCCGGGAATCGACATGGCAGAAGGAAATAATTGATTCTTGCAACTTGTCTTCTGACCTCTACACATGCCATATCACACACACACACACACACACACACAGAGATAGATAGACACAGTGTGTATGTGTGTGTGTGTGCATACGCATGTGCGCGTGCACAAAATAGATGTAGAAAACAAAAACATCTAAAATATGTTTGGGGCTGGAGAGATGGCTCAGTGTACAATGACTCTTTTAGAGGGCCCAAGTTTGTTTCCCAGAACCCACCTATTTGGGGCAGCTCACAACCACCTATAACTACAGTTCTAGGAAATTTGATGCCCTCTTCTGATTCCAAGAGCACCTGCATCCATGTGAAAACACACACATACACACACATACACACACACACACACACACACAACTTAGAAACAGTAAATCAAATATTTCTAAAAAGAATATGTATGTGTCAGACCTATTATGGATATATTGGGCCTAAAACAATGCCAGGCACAAGCTCCTTGAAAACTAAAGCCATATAAAGTGCTGAGATGAAGAGAAAGTTCCCACCACAGTAGGGAGCGGAGACAACACACAAAACTGGCATTCCATGAACCCCACATGAGACGTAGCAGGAATAAGAGCAGGTGTACACAGTAACACAGAGGGAGGCTGTGGTCGGTGATTTCCCATGAGCACCCACAGCTCAGGATTTACCTCAGGCTCTGGCAACAGCTCTTTTCCCTGGGCTGGAAAAGGATGAGAAGCCACAAAAAGGAACCCAGTCTAAAACCCTATAAAATTCTCTAAGGGATTCACTGGCCATTGGATTAGTTAGGTTAGTGACAAGGGCCTAGATTTATCACCTCTTAAATTAGAACATGTGATCTGACAACAAACTCCACAAAGGCAGAGGGTGGATTACCTTTACAGCTCCCAGCTGCACCTCAATGCCCAGCATATAGAGACATTCAACAAAGATGGGGAGGATTGTGTGCTATCATATATGGGGAGGTGCACATGTGGTACAGGTCAGTGTGTTTATGCATGTGCATGAGTGTGTGCATGTGTAGAGGCCAGAGAGGGTGTCAACCTCAGGAATACCGTTCATCTCTTTTAAGACACTGCTCTGACATTATTTCATGTGACTGTACCAATGCGAATAAAGAGTTCCACAGCTGAAGAAATTTTGGGAAGGTACAGCTGGTCTTTGCTACTTTGTGGGTTCTGTTTTCCACCCTTTATCCCTCCCCCTCCCGTTTCACCCCCTATCACTAGATAGGAGAAAAAGGAGGAGAGAGAGAGAGAGAGAGAGAGCTCTGAAGCTAATTTCTTTTCTTTTGCTTATTCTTTAATACCGGTTAATAACAAACTGTAAACAACACCCCCTGAAGCAACCACCAACCCATCCTACCGGGCTCTAGCATTTATATACCTCTGAAAAGTTCCCAGAATTCCAAACATCACACAATTGCAGAAACTATCTGCACATGGAAAAACCACGCCTCTGCTAGAGCACAAGGCAAATCATAGTCAGCTGCTGTGAACAGTCCAAAGAGGCCCCACATCCCCACACCTGGGATTAAAACAAGAGCACGTTCTTATAATAGTTCTGTTTTTTGTTTTGTTTGTTTTGTTTTGTTTTTTAAGAAACCAAAATTCCAGCATTCTCACTACAGGGAGGGGCGAACATTCTTGTGTTCTAGAAGAGGAACCTGGGTCCCTTCGGGAGGGCTTGAGACAGGAGACCTGCAGAGGTTAGTGAAGGCTCCAGGATCAGAACCTCAGGGTTCAATGAGAGACAGACACAGGCCCTGCGCACTATCACAGAGGCAGCCCAGCCCCAGCTGCAGCCGTGAATTATGGGAGCATACCCGCTCACCTGGCAACAGCCAGGATGTTGTATAAACAGGCTCTCCAAGGACAAGAACCAGCAGGCTTGTTCATCCAGGCTTTTAAAGGAAAGAGGCTATAAAATCTGCCAGGGAGGGTTTCCTCCTCTGACAAACTACTGGCTCCAGGAGTCCTGGGCTCTGCAGCCACACACACACTCACTTAGCATCTCAAAGTCTCAGAGTAATTAAAGGTCACAGAAGGACACATAATGACCTTCCTACCTCGTGTTAGCAGCTTCTCATAATATTGTTTCTTCTAGCTAGTCTATTAATATGCACAAGGTTTCGCTCATGATGAAGATCACAGAACCAGCTCTAACCAGATAAGACTATGCAGCCACATTTCCGATTCAACGTGCTGCATCTGCCATAGCTAGAATTGTTCTCTCTTCTCCACCCCCCCTCTTTCTGTGAGCGTGTGAGCGTGTGTGTGTGTGTGATGCACACTCTTTCTTCCTCTCTCTTTCCCTCTCTCTGTGAGTGCTTATTCACAGGGTTACAGGGTATACAGAGTTACAGAGTTCTTTGAAAATGACAGAAAAGAGTATTTACTTTCAAAATGATCTACTGTCAATTGTATTCCTAAAGTTTAACCATACTTAAGAACATTCCACATTTATTAATCCCTCTCCATGAAATCTGTGATCATAAGAAACCACATTATTATGCTTAATATGTAAACAAAAAGCCAGGGGTGGTGGCACACACCTGTAAACCCAGCCCTAGGGAGGTAGAGGCAAGAGGATCAGTAATTCAAGGCCAGCTTCAGCTACATGAGACAAACAAACAAACAAGCAAGCAAACAAACAAAAAGCTAATTCACCTGGGTTGCTTGCACATTTCAAAGAACTTGCTATGGTTAAACTGTGTCACTCCTCAATAAAAGACATGTTAAAGTCTTAACTGCTAGTAACTCAAAATCTGCCCTTCCTTAGAGACAAGATCTACTTAAAATGGGGTCATTAGAGTGGGCCCAACACCATCATCACCAGCGTCCTTACAAAAAGGAAGGAATTTGGACAGACACAGATGTGCACACAGGAAGAGCTCCATCTGTGAAGACTGCAGTTACACAGCCACAAGATAAAGACTGACAAGCGCCACCAGACTCTGGGTAAGTTAAAGAAGGGTTCTGCCTCAGAGCCTCCAAAGGGACATGGGCCTGCCTCCATCCAAGGCTTCTAGGACTCAGAACTAAAGCAACAATAAAATTCTGTTGTTCAGCCCATGTAGTCTACAGTGTTGTTATGGTAACTTCTGAAACTAACAGGAAACTGATCGTCACAGTCATTAAACACCTACTGCGTGCAGAGAGCAAGGCTCTATAAGGACAGAGTAGAGTCAGACCTTTGTGCCCTGTGTGTTTCTACACTAACTCAACGTTATTTTCACATCTGAATATTTACAGAAATGTTTATCCATTCCTATGACCAAAGGATGCTACAGGTGAAGCCGTAAGGGCAGTTTGGAACCTGGAGTTTGACTAAGGAAGGGGAGGTCATGGAAGCACAGGACAGATAGGGAAGACCTCAATGGAGAAGGAAGCCATTTGTTGGAGGGGCAGAATGGGTAAGTAGAGAGACAGTTGTTAAGAAGATACTGCAAGTAGGAGAACGGACCTTAGCAGGGGTTCTAAGAAGGGAGGATATAGCAGGTGCAGGAGCCCGTGACAGCTAGTTGGCAGGGCCCAACCAGTGATGCCACACAGGAGCAGAATCACAAAACCAACACACAGACTCAAGAGCAATGGTTTCACCATCACCCATCCACTTTCTAGCCTCATACCTCGTGTCATGACTCTCCAGCCCACCTCAGAGGCCAGATTTTAAGAAGGACACTACATAAACTCATTTACTATTTATTTATTTAGGTTTTTTTGAGACAGGGTATGAGAGGAGGGGACGGAGAGAATCTGTTCAACATGGGGATGGTTAGATCTCAGAGTAGGGCAGGAACCTGCCCCCATTCCTTCCCCACCTCCATTAACTATCCTATCAACTCCTATTCCCTATAATAGCCTGAGATCCATTCCCAAGTCAGACCACACTAGGTTCCCTGGAAGTGCATGAGCCAGACTGGCTCTGAGGGAAATACACTCAGCGAATGAACATAAGAAAAGAATCCCCATTCTCTCCAGTGATCAGGGTACAAGAATGTCAGGTGCAGAGGGCTACAGCCAGAATGTCCCATTCAAAGTTCCAATGTTGCCTAAAACTTTTTAAAATTTGAAAATAGTAGAACTGCAACACCGATAAACTATCATTGTTCCGTTGGGCAGAAATCACATCACCAACCAGTATGGCCTTTACCAGAATAGGATCCAGAGACCACAGCTGGTAAGACTGTCTCCGAACCAGAAAAAGGTGAGCTCTCTAGGGTTGGGTCTTCACAGAGAGAGGGGAGGAGGGGGCAGGTAGATATTTTCAGAGAGGGGAGGTGGGAACCAACAGATCTTTAAAAAAGGTGGGGGCAGGGGAATTGGACCAGGTGATGGTATAGTGATGCTCAGATTTCTGGAGGAGAGTGGAATGATGACATTAGAAAGAATGAAGAAGGCATATCCCAAGAGGAAGAAGGGAGACAAGACAACACTTCATGGATGGGTATGACTCCAAGACAGCTAAAAGGAGAGAGGTCAAGGCCAAAGCCAAGGCCACGGGGTTTGACCTACAAAAGGCAGAGGTGGTATTCAGTGACTCCTTGTAGGCCACACATAGTGGAGGGTACCTTTTCCTCACTAGTCTATTTTTTTAATGTTTATGTACATATATGTGGGGAGAGGGATGTGCGTATGTGTGCAAAGGCCAGAGAATGACCTTATGTGTGTCACTATCAAGAACACTGTTTACCGCCTGTGAGAAAAGTGTTCTCGTTGACCCAGAGCTCACCAATTAGGCTAGACTGCCTGGCCAGCAAACTCCAGGCACCCACCTGCCTCTGCCCTGATTACAAGCACCCATCTCCATGCACAGAACTATTACCCGAGCAAAAGGCTTCCGCTCGGGTCCTCAAGCTTGCGACATGAGGACTTTACCAGGTGAGCCATCTCTGCAGCCCTGCTCAGCTCATTTGCTCTTCGCAGCTGGGCATCACCATGCCCGCTTACAGAGGAAATCAGCGTCTGCTTTCCAGGACTGGTGGAAAACAGAACGCAGTCTCAGACCGCAGACAACTCTCAAGGGGACGAGGAGCAGCAGGAAGGCAAGCGTCTGAGTTAGGATAAGGAAGCCTCTCCAGTACACCCTGGGATCCCATGACTCCGGGAAGAGTGCTCACTATTGAACTTGCGTTGAGCATCCTCCCAACACACCTCCATGCAACAGGGCAAAGTGTGCTTTCTCCGGTACTTCTGAGCTGTGAGGAACTCCTCTCTATAATAAACGGAGAACAGACAGAAGAATAGCCAGCAGGCAGTGGGTCTACATCTGGCCAGCTGCCCACTGACCTCTGCTGTGACAGTGTCAGTGACTAAGGCCCAACTGCCCTTGGCCAGCGGCAGCGCTAATGGCCAGGAAATTCCCTGAGTAGTTTCACTTCATTAGAAGTCAGTCAGGCCATTTCACATCCTCAGACTTCCATGTCCTATCCAGTCCCAGTTGCTGGCTTGGCAAACCATGGGTTCTCCTTCAAAGGAATCAAAGTCATTGAGCCTAGAACGATCATGCAGCATGTTGGGTACCTCGCAATTCCGTGGCTCCCGGGGGAGGGGCAGACACACGGCAACCACATCAGAAGTGGCTCCTTCAGGGAACCTTAGTTGGTATGTGAACTTTGCTCCCAGTGACTCACACCCAGGAATCCAGCCAGGACACGGTGTCAAAATCACTATCTTCCTAGTTGCCACAAGAACCTTTGGGTGCTGCCACCACCCAAGAGTTTCAAAGCCAGCCTCACCCTCCTCTCTACCCCAGTTCTTCCGCAGTGAGTCACCAGCTTGCTACAGATGGGCACCCAGGACCTCACGCCTGGCGCCCAGTGTGGGAGGCGTCAGGGTACACGGTTCCCGAGCTCCTTGGAGCCTGAGTTCCTGAGCACCTGTCTCCCACTGAGTGAGTATCTGTCGTAAAAAAAAAAAGTATTCCTTTGGCTTCTAGTGCAAGTTACAGCAATAAGCATGTGACCTCAGATAAAATGATACTGTCAATATGTACTCAAGCAATTTGCATAAAACTATTTGTGATTTTCATTTTAACTTTTAACACGTTTTTCTCTCCATGAATAAAAGTAATGCTGGATGCTTAGTTACAGTAAAAGAAAAAAAAAGTCATTGTCTCAACCAATCTGGGAAGCACTCTTCAAGACAAAAGATGGGCACACAGCTTGGATATGAACTCCATAGCTGCAGCTCTTTCCTTGGGAGTGTTTGGTTCCCCCATGAGAATAACCGCTCCAGGGTGGCTTGCCCTATTGCAGCTCATTCCCTGTTGCTCTACCGTGCGCATGGACACAGCTACCATGACCCTGGCCTAGTCACTCACTCTGGGCTGGGCTTCTTTGTTAAACTTTCTCAGATGCCATCAGTTCTAAAAGGGAAAGTGAGGGTAAGGACACAAAGGGGAAAAGGCCCCCCAACAAGAGGACCCCATTCAATCCTGGTCACCACCCAAGCCCAGTAGCTCAAGCCTCGCTGCCCCTGTTCCTAGGTCATCAAGTACGAAGCACTAATACTAGGTACTAGGTGCTAGGTACATCTGTGAGGCAGTTTCTGAATTGGGTAAAAGGAGGTTAAAAAAAAAAATCCCCATCCTGACTGTATGTGGGAGCATCCCACGGGCTGAAGAAAAGGGAGAAAGCATTCCATGTCTCCCTGCTTCCTGTGTGGGTGCCCTGTGAGCAGCCGCCTCTGGTCCATGCCACCGTGGCCTCTGCATGACAGCGGGCATCAGCCTACAGTGAACGCTTCCTTCCTTCAGTAGCTTTTGTCACAGTTTGCCACAGTAAGGAAAAAAGTAATGAATGCAGCCACTAAGCACTTCTTCTGCTGAACGGTCACAGCTATGGGGAGGCTGAAAGAGAGCTTTGGTCACATTCCACATACGTGAAAATCACACTCATCCAATAGCTAGCATGGGGCTCGTACTGCAAATCTGAAAAGCACGTCAGCATGTCTGACAAATTTTGGGGGCCCAAGACCTAACCAAGGTTCACTCATGACATCTCAGGTTCGGTTTCTTAATCTATCTCTCCAACAGCAGAAGTTCATCTTGTTTTTAATATCGTCAGATTTATGGCAGAGAGCCAGGCTAACTGTTAATTAGTGTTCCATACCAAGCCTTTCCCCTTCCCTCTATGCCTTTCTGCTTATTACTACTATTGTGGATTTTATTATTATTATTCACTACATCACAGTCCATTGTAGGTTGAGTGTCCTTTATCTCAAAATGCTTGGGACTGGAAGAAATTCAGATATTGGCGTTCCTTATACTTGGTTGGGAATATTTGTACAGACTTTAACAGTTAGGCATATCTAACCTGCCAAAATTCAAAATCCACAGTGTCCCCAAATCCAACTCATTACGAGGGTTATAAAATTGGGGCTATTCATCTGGGCAGTGGAGGCGTACACCTTTAATTCCAGCACAGAGGCAAGTTGATCTCTGTGAGTTCAAGGTTAGCCAGGACTACAAGGTGAGTTCCAGGACAGCCCGGGCTAGAACACAGAGTAACCCTATCTCAAAATAATAATAATAATAATAATAATAATAATAATAATAATAATAGGGCCTATTTAACTTGTACTGATCTTAATCTTTCTGGTGTTCAAGCTATGTCCATTTTAACCAGAAAGAGCTGTCAGAGCTGGAGAGATGGCTCAGTGGTTAAGAGCAACTCCTGCCCTTCCAGAGGACCCAGGTTAGGTTTCCAATACCCACATGGTAGCTCACAACCATCTGTAACTCCAGCTCCAGGGATCTGACGCTCTCTTTTGGCCTCCATGGACTCTAAATGCATGTGGCACACAGACACACATACAGCAAGGCACACATACACATAAGATAAAAATAAACACATCTTTAATAAAAAAATAAAATCAGCTCCTAAGGTCTTGGCTAGGACCTTGCTGGTACTGCCTGGATTTCCAGAACCAGGGGTCTCAGGGCTAGCTTGGCCTGCCCCCCTCCTGAACATTCTTCCGGGTACTGTTGGTGAGATGCTTCCTCTCCTTTGAACCAGGTCAGTGAGTTTACATTCTCTCATAGCTCTCTAGTCATAACTTCGTCTTCCTTCCTACTTCCTCTGCCTAACATCTGCCACTTGCCTCAGCGCTGGTGACTTGTCTTTGGTAGAAAGCAGAGAAGAGGGAGCAGGGGAGACAGCTCAGCTTGCCGTGCAGTCATGAGGGTCTGAGTTTGGGTCAGCAGACACATTAAACAAACAACAAACAACACAGGGGTGAGAGAGAGAGACAAATCCTGGGATGACCCGTAAGAGAGACCATGGCAAACTTGGTAAGCTTTGGGTTCAGTGAGAGACCATACTAAGAAATAAGGCCAGGCACAGTATCACACGCCTTTAATCCTAGCACTCAGGAGCCAGCGGCTGGCAGATCTCTGTGAGTTCGCGGCCATATTGTTCTACAGAGTGAGTTCCAGGGCAGTTAGAGACACATAGACCCCACCTGAAAAAGGAAAAAGTAGGCCAGAGACATGGCTCAGGGCCATGTTGCTCTTGCAGGGGACAACAGCGCAGTTCTAAACACCCACACAATGGCTCACAACCATCCATAACTTCAGGTCCAAGGGATCCAACATCCTTTTCTGACTTCTGAGGGCACCGGGCACTCATGTGTTACCCATACATACATACAGACAAAAACATTCATACGTGTAAAATAAAATTTGAAATTTTTTGAAGAAAGAGAGAAAGAAGAAATAAGGAAGAAAGCAGCACCCAATGTCTACCTCTGGCCACCACAGGCACACATGGGCATACATGAACACATACACACACACACACAAACCAACAAGAGAAGAGTGTCATGGGAAAGGAAGAATAGATATATAAAGTAAACTCTGGGGCATGACTGGCCTCTCACCAGTCTATAAAGAGGCTTCCTTGCTTATGGTTCGCTATGCCACTGGTTATTAAAGTTGGCATTTCAAGAAGTCACAATCTCCTGATTCCACCCATGAAATGTATAACCTACTATTTCATTTTTGTTGTTGTTGTTGTTGTTCACAGAAAATATCTCCCAGAAGGACTGCCCGGTCTCTGGCATGCCTATCCCTTTCTTTTACGCTCTCCCTACAGAAAACACATCACTATTTTGTTTGCTTTCATTCTCAACCCACTAGAATCCAAGCTCCGTGGGTGACAGACATTGCCTTGTTTACTGCTATGTTCGCCGCTGTAGTCCTGGGGGATGAAATTTAGCAGGTACCAGTCATTGCTTAGGAATGAGAAAAATGGTGTCACCTGGAACAGGGTAAGCAGGCCCTCCCATTTACTTGCTGAGCCTTCTACCACCTGCAGTCACTTAGCACCATCTCTATGTTCCCAGATAGGAACAAATGGGGCATGACATCACCACTGTTTATTTATACACTGGTCCCACCTGAAAAACTGCAAATCCCTTTAAAGCAAAGGTAAGGTCATGCTTATCTGTACAGTGCCAGGACTCTGTTCAGAAGCAACACAGAAATGTTTGCAGAATTCGTCCTAGAACCAGCCAAGAGAACATGCTCAGTTGCCCGCTGGGCTCTTCATGCCAGCTAGAGCGCGGCCTCCAGCCTGTTGCTCCAGTCCCTGCAATTCACAAAAGGCCCTTTGACTCCACCGAACCTGCCATTCCAGGAAAACTACCTTCCCTGCCATAGCACCTGTCACTAAAAGTCCGGTGTCCTCACAGCTGGGAGGCTCCACAGAGCCACCGTGTTCCCTAGGATACAAGGGCTGGAGCACAAGGCTGCAGAGGCAGCTGGCAGAGCAGTGTGGAAGGCTGAGTGCCTTTTTAGCAGCAGCAACCAGTGCACAGCTTGGAGAAGGGCCTTGGCGAGGGATGGAGAAGAAGATGTTAATAGACAAGACCAGCTGTAGGCCCTGGCTTCAGAGACAGCTCACCTGATCTTTCCTCTCAATCTTCTTTTCTGTTTGCTGGGGCACCGGACTCTCAGGGGGCACAGTCAGCCGCAGTCTGCAGACATTTGCCTAAAAGAGGTGGAGAGGGAAGTCCAATGAGGATGAGTGTTGGGTGCAGAAAGAGCCAGGGGCCCTGGGACTTCTCTCTGCCTATTCCACAGTAATGGGCTCAATGTACCATACTGATCACACTAGAAGGAGGTCAGCATGGTAAGACCAGCATGGCCTGGCACAGGCACCCACCAACGGTACCCACCAGCAGCCTGCTGTTCAAACAAGAAGCTATTAAATAACTTCAAAACCTTCTAACATTTAGAAGTGGCTCAAGTTTCATAACAAAATGCCTAAAATGATCCCATTTCACAGATAAATGCCAAAATATATAATGCAAGTCACTTCTTGTCTAAATTCTAAGTCTTCCAGTGATGGGGTAGGAAGTATTTTCTGCTTTTCTAGCCCATGTATTTAACTTTCCTACAGCAAACATGGCTTTTATCTTATGCATTGTGTGTGCATGTCACGGCACGCAGGTGGCAGGGCAGAGGACAACTTTGTGGGATCAGTTCTCTCCTTTCACCTTTCATGCTGGTCCTGGAGATCAAACTCGGGTCACCAGGCACGCCACGGCAGGTGCCTCTACCTGCTTGGCCACCACCCCACCAGCCCGATCACAGCTTTCGTAAAGTGTTGTCAGTCATGTTCATATTCACTACTCACAGCAGGAAGAAGGGATTTAAACGTCTACTTCCCGATGGAGGGGCCCAATACATACATTCAATAGAATATCACTCAGCCTTTGAAGAGGAAGGTGGTCCTGATGCATTGAAAACGTACTACCCGAAGGCAAAAACATAAGAGCAAAGCAATTCTTTTGTATGACGTACCCACACCTGTCACACTCATCAAGAGAGGGGGCAGAAGGTGCTGCCAAGCGCTGAGGGCACAGAGAGTGGGGAGTGGGTGTTCCTGGGTGTAGGACTTCAGTTTGAGGAGATGAGAGAAATAACAGTGGCGATGGAGCCACAGCAGTGTTAAAGGCACTGAGAGCCACACGCCTGTGCACTTCAGGACAGTTACGGTGACAAATATCATGTTTTAAGTATTTTAGTTTTGGAACTGAAAGAAAAAGAAGCCAAAAAAAAAAAAAAAAAAGCTGCTCATGTTTGTTGAAAGTTAAAAGAGACAAGACACAGACTGGTGTCCGAGTGACAAGGCAGGGACACTAAGTGAGCCATGCATTTCATACGAGCTGTGTGCCAGGTACCAGCTAAGTGGCCCTAAATTAATTTAATCTTCAGCACATCCTCTTGGAAAAGGTCCTCTTAACAGGCCCACTGAGTGACAAGAAAGCTAAGTCTCGTGTGTGTGTATGTGTGTGTGTGTGTGTGTGTGACACTGGGATATAGCAGAGCTAAGATTTGAACCTGGTGGATCTGCAGAGCCTGTGTTCTTACCATTCACATTCTCCAACACTATGCTCCTGAAACACCATATAGGCCTGACTCATGGGAAGGAGGCCTGCTTGTCCCTAATATACATTACGTTGTGGTCCACTATATCTGTTTTAATCTCAGAATATATGGCCTCATTATGTAAGTATAGGTCAGTGGTTCACAACCTTCCTAAGGCCACAACCCTTTAATACAGTTCATTAGTTTGTGGTTCATTACTCTAATTTGGCCACTGTTATGAATCCTAATATAAATATTTTTGGAGATAGAGGTTTTCCAAAGGGGTCATGACCCAGAGTTTGAGAACTGCTAGTATAGGGTATTTATTTATTTGTTTGTTTATTTATTTGCTTTGTCCAAGACAGGGTCCCATGTATCCTAGACTGGTCTGGAGAATCTTGAACTTCAGATCTTACAGCCTCCACCTCCCAAGTGCCAGTCATATGGGGCATGCACCACCCTGCCTGGGTAGTTCTACTGAGAGACCAAAAGATTAAAAATCAGCTGTTATTATTAAAGTTTAAGGCCTGAACTAGCTGGGTGAGGTCCAGTAATGCCCTGAGGGGAAGAACCCACTGTACTGCATTTTTTTCCCCACTCACTAGAGATACAGTTGCTAGGAAACTGGCCCATACCCCTAAGGAGGGACACCAGATTATTAATGGTTTGGGGACCTTCCTATAGCCGATCATTTCAAAATGCAGCATTTTGACCAATAAATGCTTGCCAGGCAGGAATCGCCCCTGCCTTGGGCATGTTGGGAGGGATGAGAATCTTTAAATCACCCAACTAACCTGAGCACGGGGCTCTCGGCTCTCATAGCTTTGGTGGTGGTGGGTGTGAGCCCAAGCTGCAGCTTGTAATGATTTATAATAAAAAGAACCTCATGTGTTTACAGCGGAATCTGTTTATTCCTGGTCTTTTGGGGTTCACGAACTGGGCAGAACACTAGGGCCTTGTGTATCCTATAGGCAAGTTCTGTCACCTAAGCTGCATGGGGTTTTTACAGAGGCAATCACGTAAAAATGAGATCACAGATGCAATCCTTATCTAAAATGATTGGGACACTTGTAAAAAGGGAAAGTTCAGAGACAGATGGATAAGGAGAATACTCATGACCATGAAAGTGCCCGTCTAACTCAGGTATGGTGGTACTGGTCCATACCTGCAGCTACTTGGGAGGCAGAGGCAAGAGTATGGCGAGCTGAAGGACTACTTGGTGACAAAGTGAGTTCAAAGCCAGCTTGAACAACTTAGTGAGACCTTGTCTCAAAAAAACTGCCAGGCTGAGCATGGTGGCACATGCCTTCAATCCCAGCAGCCAGAAGATAAAGGTAGGGTATCTTTGTGAGTTCAAGACCAGTCTATATAGCAAATTGCGAGCCAGCCAAGATTACACAGTGAGACCCTGCCTGAAAACAAACAAAAAGAAAGAAAGAAAGGAAGGAAGGAAGGAAGGAAGGAAGGAAGGAAGGAAGGAGGAAAGAAAAGAAAAGAAAAGAAAAAAGAAAAGAAAAGAAAAGAGAAAAGAAAAGAAAAGAAAAGAAAAGAAAAGAAAAGAAAAGAAAAGAAAAGAAAAGAAAAGAAAAGAAAAGAAAAGAAAAGAAAAGAAAAGAAAAAAAACTAAAATTTATTTCCTAGCATGCACAAAGCCCTGAGTTTGTTTATGGCTATATTTACCTTGGTTCTTTAAACATATGATGAGGCTTCAAGTGCCTTTCCATTCTTACTTTCTTCTGGGCAAGCTTCATCACCCAGTAACCTCAGGATGTAGCTGGCTGGACACCCAGGGTTATCTTTGTCCTGACCAACTTTACAACAGCTTTCAATGCTCACAGCCAGATAGGCTGGCTAAGAGGAGAGCAAGCCATTCTATTAGGTAGCTCTCTTCCTGGATGGAAGAGAGCAGTAACGGGAAACCGGGTGTTGCCTGTGGAGAAAGGCAACCTTCTAACTGCAGCCCATCCCACCTGGCTAAAGCCAGACTGACATTTACAAACATTAAAGTATAAGCCAGGCCAGGTGGACCATGCAAATCTGTGATTCCCAGTGATCATTTCTGTCAGGCTGAATCTGAGCCATGGCATATCTGTTGGCAGGAAAAAGGAGGTTTTTGTTTTTTTATTTTACTGCACCACATCCCATACATACATGGGGATGTACACACATGTATGTGTGTTCATGTGAACAAATGCATACATGCACACAGGCTCTAACATCCACTGGCTATGCGGCTATGGATTCTGAATTCCAAGAGTAGCAAGACGAGAGTAAAAGGAAGGCATGCATCTAAATATGTTAAGATTGTGTGTTTGTATGTGTGTGTCTCCGCATACATGCATACATTTATGTACAAAAATATGGACACACACATGCCACAGGACATGTGTGGAAGTCAGAGAACAAACTTAGGCAACCTTTACCAACATGTGTGAGGCATCTTGGCTGTTGGCTGCTCCAGGGGCCAGGCTAGCAGGCCTCCGGGGATCCTCCTGCCTCCGCCTCCCATCTCTCTGTAAGGCTGCTGAATTACAGTTGGTAAGTGGGTTCTTAGGATTCAGACGCAGGTCCTCACCCTTACTCAGCAAGTGCCTTCCTGGCTGAGTGACCTCCCCAGCACTATTTTTATTAGTATCTAGATACTATCACTGCGCTCTCAACCTACGCATTCCAAAACAAAACAGGTCCGCTTGGCTTCCTGACCCTCATTTCCATGGAAACTATTTGGTCAATGGAATGTGGGACACTAGATAGTAAACAATGGCTTTTCACTGGCTGATGATGCTGTAGAGAGACATTTTTCCTAATGGCCATGATTTTAAAGAAAAAGACCTTTGCCTTAGCTCAGCCAAAAGTGAGATGGAGCTTCGGTATGGTTCAACCCCTTCTCCACTGGCCCTCCCAGAACTCTGACATTCCTTCATGCACTCTTCTCATAGTGGGCCACCTACACCATGCCCATCAGGCTGGGCTGATTGCACCATGGCCACCCTGAGGTGCACAAAGCCACCAGTAAACACAATAGCTAAAAATGAAATGAGCCTGCAAAATAAAAGCTTTGACTTCAAAGCCATTCAGCAGTTACAGCAGATGCCTAGAGCTACACCCTTGGGTCCTACCCAAAGCATCTGCTCTCATCAATAGAGCGCTTTGATGGGAACATTAAAGAACACAGCTCTTCTTAATAGATGCTGATGACCCACTGTCGATGGTATGTAAGCAACTTAGCCCCAGACTGGAGCAGGATCCCACACCTCCCTAGCAAATATATAGTCCCAGCGACAAAGAAAGTTGCTTGCTGGACAGTGGTGGTGCACGCCTGTAATACCAGCACTTGGGAGGCAGAGGCAGACCCATCTCTGTGAGTTGGAGACCAGCCTGGTCTACAGAGCGAGTTCGGGACAGCCAGGGCTACACAGAGTGACCCTGTCTTGAAAAACAAAAACAGAAGAAAGAAAAAGGAAGTTGCAGAACAAAATGTTAAGACTAGTACCATTTTTGCTTTTGGACACACCCTTATAATTAATGTAGATTTAAAAGGGAGAAAAACACCTTTAATGAACCACAACTGTTAATGCTGTTTATCACAAAGGTGGCGGGGGAGAGGCGTCTATGTGGCTTGCAACATTTCAAGTAGTTTTTAAACTAAAATAATAAAGGAACTGGAGTGGCAACTCAATGATTAGAAGCATTTTCCCCCAATCACAAAGACCAAAGTTCAGCTGCCAGCAGCCACGCAACAAGCTAGGCACCCTGTCCACACTGAGGGGGATGGAGACACATGGATTGCTTGAGCATAGCTGAAAACACACACACACACACACACACACAATCAACAATAATAAAAATTAAAAGAGGATATGTGTGGACGGGGTGCTAGCTCATTCTCCCTAAAGTGGATAGCTTCAGGAGCAGCAAATGAAGTATGCTAGAGGCCTGGGAGGTATTCTGAATTCCTGATAAAAGCTCTGATAAGGGATATGATCTCTGAACCCTGCCCATTAGGTGACTGGGGATAGTCCACCTCCCTCTACCCATCTTCCCAATGGGGAATCTCCCCTGAGTAATGTCAACCTAACATGGCTTATCTCAGTATTTTATGATACTAATCGCTACAGCCTCCTGGAACCCAGAGCTTCCCCAGGCTAAACAGTGCCAAGAAGTAGTTACTGCAGTTCGTCCCCAGGTGTCCCCTCAGCAGCTGGCTCAGTCCTGGAGTTCTGAACAATGTGGAGAACTGCAGCTCACACACTATTGGTGTCCCAGCATCCAGCCCAGGAAGCAACCGTCTATTGCAGTGGATCAAAGAAAGGAGCTGTGCACAGCATGCTCCACTCTTGAGCACTGAGTTCCTACGACTTGGAAATTACTTTTTAAGGGCTAGAAAGGAACAGGATGACAAAGAAGCTGCTGTACCCCAAGACCTTGTAAGCTATTAATATTCTCAAACAAGGCCACTAAAAAACAAACAAACAAACAAAAACATGATGGTTGACATAGCTAATGCATTGTACTGAGATGCAGGGTAGCTTGGAGACTAAAGCATGGGGAGATCTGCATTTCCTGGGTTATGGCTTTGACACTACCTGTGAAACCTTAAGAAAGTGGCTTCAGCCCCAGTGCTTTAGTTTCCTTAGCTGTGAAATAAAGCTAACAACGCTGTATTCTCTTCAAGGGTGGTGGTGAATTTAGCTGACACATGTTAAGAGCTTTGAGCAGTCTCTGGCACAAGTTGGAGATTGTGTAAGTTTCTTGTTGTGCTGATAAAGGAAGTAGAAGCTTAGTCTTAACTGGAAGCAGGACTCTATGAGAAAGGCAGCACCTAGACATGCCACATGAGCTGGGTATAGAAGGACAGAGAGGTCCTTTTTGGCTCGGTGAGGTCTAGGAGATCCATCATCACCAAACAACAGACATCTCCAAGACAAGATATTCCAAGATAGCCCAGGTGCAGCTCGATGCTGACATGTCCAGAGAGTGACATGTTACATACAACCTGAGCTATCCGGTTAGCAGATGAACGTAAACAGAGAGCTAAGGGCCAAACTCTTCCAGTCAACAGAAAATGGATAAAGAGACTAACACTGAAATATGAGTTCATTTCAACATTCAACTGAATAATGAAGTGTCTCCTGCACTACAGAATGGATGGAAAGGAAGACACAGGTTGAGATCAGGCAAGTGTTTTACCAGGATGCCTTTCATAGCCTTTCCAGGGCCTACCAGTCTATCAATGTGGTTGGGTTGAATTTGTTTGAGGGAGTGAACTCAAACAAAGGAGACCAGACCTGAAACTCCCTAGAGATTCTTCCATTGCTTTCAAAGCCACCCTCCTGGGAGGAAAGGCAAAGGAGAAACAGCTAGCATTCAGGTCTTTTTTTTAAAAAAAAAAAAAAAAAGAAAAGGTACAATCAAGCCTTTGTAGCTCAGGACACTGGGGAATCCAGGCCATCCTCTGGGGCTCTGTGTGACCCCTTTGTGGAGGCAGGGGTCCTCATCTTAAGGCACACTGGGGTTTTCACCCACCTTTCTGCTCTCAGCCTCTGAAACTGCAGTTCACCAAAGGGGGAGAGGAAATCTGTCTCAAGGGCTGGAGAAGATGATCCAGGGAGGTGACAGTTTTGCTAATCAGTTTGCAAATTGGATATCCCTAAGGAAATGAACCAAATGCATTTATGGTTCCCTCAGGTCTGGTCCACTCCTAGTGTGGGGCCCTGCCAAGCTGCCCTGAAAAAGAGCAGGTGTGGCCTTGGTGGGTGTGACTGGAGGACCCACCCCAACCCCCTGCTGGAAACAAAAGTATGCCACCTTTGGAACCTGCAAGCCAGGCTAGGTGGGAATGGAACACAAACCATGTAGATAAGGCTTGCTGTGACCCTGAACTTGTAGCTTCATTATCTATATCAAGGTGGGATCAACATATATATATATATATATATATATATATATATATACATACATACATATATATATACATATATATATATGTATATATATATACTGAACCATTCAAGTTTTGTAGGCCACAGTGAAATACACTCTTAGCTCAGAGACATTGAAAACAGAGCAGGCCAGATCTGCGTGGGGAGCAGCATGCAGCCTCCCCTCCATCTCTTCATGGGAAGGAGCTGCTGCCTCACAAAATTTACCAAGAGGAAGACCAGGGCCTCCCTTGCTCACTCAGCTCTTTCTGGATCACGTCTGTATTATGCCCAAATGCCAAGAGCTGAGAAGAAAGCATAAGTCCACAAATGCACACAGGGATCCCAGTATATCTAGCAGTGTTTTGACCCTTTGGCCCTGCCCCATCCATCACCTTGAAGGCCATCTACAAGGCCCAAGGGATCTTGTTGGCTGCCTCAGAATATCAGCCTTTCCAAGAAATCTGTAAGGGGAAGCAATGGCTATAGACACTCTTATCCTCAACTGTTACATGGAGTTACATACTCAGTTACATGGAGTAGTTCCCAATAAACAGTCTTCAGGCTGTGTTCCATACAGTTCAAAGCCTGAGTTGGTGCTGAGGGAGACCCAGATGGAACTGTCTTATGCTGCCTTGGTAACTCTGTGTAGAACCAAGGTTGAGAACCACCAACTTAAACCAATAAATAAAATTCCAAGTGTGGCAGAGGAAGAGGCCCGGAGAGTCCTTGGGGACCGTCCCAGAACCCGCAAACTTCTCACCTGGGCCAGCGTTCCCACCCACTTGTCACCTGCTTCCCTCCCAGGTAGGATGGAGGCATCAGGCCGGCTGGATCCCGGGCCTTCTCTTCTCAAGTTCTCATTTTCCAAATGTATGTGAACTGAGGTTTCTTTCGGACCCTGGCTGCCATTATAGCCCTGCTACCCACTTTGGGTTTTATTGAAACATGGTCTCTCACTAGCCTGGAACTCACCCAGTAGGCTGGCAATCCCCATAGATCTGATTGTGTCTGCCTCCCCATTGCTGAGATTATGAGCACACATAGCCTCCATGACTGTGTGTGTGTGTGTGTGTGTGTGTGTGTGTGTGTGTGTGTGACAGAGGGAGAGAGACTAAGAGAAAGAGATCTATATATACAAATATATATATATATATCACATATATATGGTTTCTAGGGCTTGAACTCAGTATTTGTGTGGGGAACACTATGTCAACAGAGCATACCTCCAAGGTTTCTAAAACTTCTCAACTAATCATGCTTCACACAACTGTGGGCTACACAAAGCAGAGGAAATGACGGTTCAGGGCAGATACAGATTCTCATTAGGGGAGAAGCATGAAGAAAAGAGAAAAAACCAAAACAAAAAACAAACAAGCAAACAACAACAAAAAACAGCATTAGAAGCTCCGGAGAGGGAGGTGTTTGAAAAACCTGGGAAGAGTAGAAAGACAGAGGACAGGACAGACAAGGACCTGGACATTATGTGAGGAGTTTGGCTTTTCAGAGGCCCCTGGAGCAGCAGAACTGGGTGGCTGGACTTTGCATGTTTAGAAAAGGTCATTCTTTTCCACAAAGAATGGATGTGAGTCAGCAATATGGCTTACAATTAGGAGCCACGCAGTTCATCGGAAGAGAGAAAGGGGCGAGCGCCACGGTTATTCTCCCGCATGATGGAAAAGTACCGGGGCCATTTTAAACCAGAAAGCAGGTAACGGCTGAAGCACCTCAGGTTTAGCTCCAGCGAGCCAGTTCTTGAACTCAGTCAGACAAGTGAGGCTCACTGACTTGGAAGGGTGTGCCAGCCACCGAGAAGCTTGGTGGGGACACAGAGCTCCACGCCCTTGCTCAGTGCGGATGCATGGTATGGAGAAACATCAGCAGGGACCGGATTTAGGCCTTTGCGATGGCCTAGGAACAAGGCTAGACTCTCCTTCCATACACTCCGTAGAATAAACGTGAAGTGTTCCATAAACCAAGTATCCTTCAGAGCCCCAAGTCTGACCAGCCTACACTGAACAAAGCAAGATGGGGAAACAAAAGAAAAAAAAAACAAAACAAAAAAAGGCTGGTGTTTTTCTGAGCCTGTAACTGTCATGTGTTAGTGGCAGAGGCTTTTGGCTTAAGTCCTGGTGATGCCATGGTTCTAAAACTCTACAGCCTGGCCTGTCAGGAATTGGCTCAGGAGGATCCCAAGCAGGAGCCAGGCAGTTTTCTGAACACAGTGAAAATTTCCCTCTTACCCCAGTGGATACTGTAACCAGCTTCCTTCCATCAGGGGCTGAATTCCCCCAAAATCCCTTCCTCGGTCCTACGGGAAGGTGGAGTTATGCGCACACACCCCTTGGATTCCACAGGGTACAGGATGCAGAGCTATAGACTGCTTCCTCCACTGAAAAGAGGAAGTTAGGAAAACACCTGCCAGCCCCTTTCACATGCCAGTCACAGAGAATTCCTTACTTTGAACCAACATGGAAGGTATAAGACTGTGGTGAGGACAGGTCAGCCAGGAAGTGATGATGGGCAGGACTGTCCTGGGTTTTAAGAGAGAAAGCCTTTGCCGAGGGAAGGGCTGGCCGGGGGACAGTCTTACCCCATGGCCTTGTTTGGATTTGTCTTTTGTTTTAGTTGTTCATTCACTTGGTTTCTAATGCTAGCAGCAGAGGGCCATAATCCCAGACACAAGCAGCCAACGCTCTTATCAAGAGAGCACCATGCTGCAGAGAATCGTGACATTCTGCTCCGGCCCGGGTGATGAGCTCAAAGTACCTGGCTACAGGAGACAGCCTGTGCCTTCCACTCCAGGCACACAACCCGGCCACACAACTGACTTCACTTTGAAGGCCTGTGCCGTGGGATTAACCTTCAATTACAAAATTCCTTTCAAAATCCTGAAGTCAAGTGTCACACCTCCATACCCCTCAAGGTCATCATCCCTATTCCACAAACACTTTCTCTTTCCACTGTGGCCATAGAGAAAACTGTTTTTGGTGCACAACTGGTTGGAAGGCAGGTTGTTGTTTTGTTTTGTTGTGTTTTTCTTAATTCCCACTGATGAGTGTATATGAACGCCTCTCAGAGTTCTGTTTGTAGGTTAACAGAAATCACTCTCCCTCCTCCCCCTTGGGATGGTTTCGGTCCAGAGGGAAGTAAGTACATTTGCAGGTGGCAGTCCCTGAACAAAGGGTGACCTGTGACAGCCTGGTCAGACACTGCCCTTGCGGCTGACTCAGGGCAACTCCTGCACAACGTCAGCCGCCACCGACACTTCTGGTTGGCCTGAACTCAGAGACAGCACAGGCTGGTTCTTCCCACAGCCACTACTTTGATAAGCCCTGTGGATAAAACCGATCTATTTTAATAGCCAGCCGACCTTTTGACTTTGAGGCACGGCATGGCCCCTGACAAAGTCCACACTTGAGAACCATGCCATTGAGTTACAAAACAAACAAAGGCATCTCACGGAGTCTTAAGAACGTTTATGATTCTGAGCTTGACTATATCCAGAGCCGCCCTTGGCCACATGCAGCCCAGGACCGACAGGTTCACTTTGAGACCATCTTCCTTCCAACATCAGAGAAGAGGTGAGAAGGTGCAGGACTTGTTGAAAACTCTTCAATTTCAGAAACATTTCTTGTGGTTATTTATTTAGTGTATAGTTTTATTTTCTTGTACTTTTTAAAAGTTTTCTTTTAATAAGCGCTTTGTTCCAAAACAGGTCTGGCACACATTATCATGCAGTCTGTGTCAAGTATCCACTGAGAGGAATGATAGATTTCTTCTCACAACTAATTGTGTCAACTGCCCTCCAAACTCCTGCCCCTGCTGGGAACACCAAGTAGCAGCTTGCCTGCAGGGAGAGGCTTGCCTCACACACCTCAGGGAGAGCCTTCCTTTCAGCATCACTGAACCCTGGAAACACCCTGCTCACTACAAAAATCATCACGGCATATCTTCTGTTACAGTGTCTGCCTCAGGGAGCAGCTCAGAGCTGAGTGCTCAGCCCTGTAGCACCCAGAGACAGAGCTATAAATACTCAGTGAGTCAGTTAGTCAATCAACACACGATAGCTCCCAACACATGCCCTGCCAATGCACACACACACACACACACACACACACACACACACACACCTGGAGCCTTTAGAAATAATCTGTCCACAAGAAGTGCTAGGATGCTCCAGGCGGTCCGACAGTCTGAATTCGGAAGCCTGAGTTCTTCAGCACAAGGTTTTGAGGCAGTCTTTTCCAAGAGACAAAAACCTTCCCAACAGCGTGTCCGAACACCATTCCAGGGGAAAATCTCAAAGATGCTACCAAGTGAACCAGCTACATCTGTTTTCACCCACAAAATCCCAGAACTACCTGAGTCCCCCTGGGTGTGGGGGTGCTACACACAGCCCAGGGCTGCCTTTTCGATGATTTCATTCTTTCTCGACCAAAATTTTGCTCTAATTAACAAAGCTTTCCACAGGAAAAGGCCAAATGCCCATCTTGCAGTAAGGGTAGGCCTGTGGTTGGAAACCCACTAATCAAATGTGAAGTTTACCAAATGAAGCCAATGATCCAGCAACCAGAGTTCTGTCAGCCTATGTGTCTCCCACACACACACACACAAATACAAACACACACACAGAAAGACAGAGAGAGAGAAGGGGGGGGAGGAGACTACCATCCCTTGGCCCTCACCCAAAAGCACAAAATGTCTTTCTTGTATAGCTAGAGCAAGATAGCTTTGTAAGGAAAACACTACAAGTCAGTCAAACACTTCTGACTACAGAAGAGCCTTTTGGAAGAGGATTTATCCTGTTAGAATGACCCATGGGAAAACAATTAGAGAAGAGGTGCATATTCAATGCCATGATACCAGAAGAACTTTAAAGGCCACACGCCAAGCTCCTAACTGCTCTCTGAGTCCCTGAATGTTGAAGGGGCATGGAACATGAACCTGACAAGTCTGGCCATTCTTTCCCAGAGCATCTGGGGAGGGTAAGAACAGATTCAGCCAAGACTGAGGCTAAACAGATTTCCTCAGGGAAAGCTCCCTGGAGATGATGCCCAGGGTTTTAGGACCGGCTCCATCGCCACAAAGAAGAAAGTGCCTGCACGGCTGGACTCTGGGGTGATCTGCTGCTTCAGCTGTGGCCTGCACACAAGCAGCCACCTTAGCAGAGCCTGCTCCTGAATTAGAGGCGATCTACCACGGGTGGGTGGACACACGGATGCTCCCAACCGAGAGACGTGGGAAAGTTCACATTTCAAATACATTCATTACTTGTGCATCTCAGGGTAGAGACCTCAGAAACACTCCCCCTTGCCTTTTTAAACAGGTGTCACGTTCAAACTTGACTTAACAGGGGAGACACAAACCAGAGGAAAGTTCTGGGTATCCCACAAAGTCCCCTAAACCCTCTCTTCCAGCCGCCGGTTGCACCCAGAGATAGGGTCACTGTGGAGTCCGGGACTGGCCGGGAAACTTGAGCCAAGACGAGGTGTGGGCAGCCAGCAGCTGCAAGCATTCTCCTCCCCACATCCCTACGGAGGGGGCGACAGGGATGGGTGAAGGAGACCCGGCAGCACCTCCAGCTAGCTACTCACCCTCCTACTAGGCGTCCCGGGCGACTTGGTGCTGCCACCTGAGAGCAGGGTGACGGTGGACGTGGAGCGCAGCATCTCGCAGCGGCTGTGGAGCGAGGGCTGGGTGCCCGCGCTGCTCCGGGGCAGGATAAGTGTGCGGGGCGGGCGCACCCTGCGCGGGGGAGGCTCAGACACTGGAGGCCGTATCTTCCGCGGGGCTGGAGCCGGGCATGGGGAGGAGTCTGGGAGGGGCCCGGGAGGGGCGGGGCCAAAGAAGGTTCTCCAGACTCGTCTGGCAACATTTTCTCCCCGTAGTTGAGCGTCATCCTCTTCGTATCCCCCCTATCCAGTCTTCCTGCATACACTGTGGGTCCGGGCTCTGCGTGTCCTGTTCTTTAGGCCTCACGCTTTTCACCAAACCCACTGGGATCCTTGCTCTGTATCATTTCCCCCCCAGTAACTTGAACGGCTATTATTTTGCCTCCTAGTAAACGATTGGCCCCTGCAGAATTGCACCCTAATGAAGACCCCGGAGGCGACTGCTGTCGTTGCTGTGGTAGAGGACAGGTATGTGTGCTGAGAGTGCGCAACCGTCCTCTAGTCCTCAGGAGCCAGGAAGGAGGCTCCCAGGGGAAGTGACTAAGCTGAAGACCAGAAATGCAAGTCCGGGGAAGACAGACACAGGTTGTCCGTCACATTTATTCAGTGATTACTGTGTGTCCACCTGGCGGGACTGAGCACCCATGACGTCAATCAATCTTCACGACCACGCTTTGGGGAAGGTGTCATAATTATCCTGCACCCCATTTTGCAGATGGGGACATTGACTCATCAAGGGTTGAGTAAGGCAGCAGGAACCCCACCAGCTGCTGGGTGGCCAAGCTAAAAAAAAAAAGGGTCACCTACCCTGGTTAAGCTCCTAGGGCCCTTGCTGGAGCACTCTGCTGCCCCCTAACAAAGATGAGAGCAAGGCAAGGCAGGTCTGCAACCCTTAGGGACCCTGTCACAGTGCAAGAAGCTGATGGGGAGAGGAGCTAAAGAGAGCCATTAAGAACCTGGCCTTCGTGCTTTGGTTTTTACCATCAGGACAAAGTGCTTTGGAGGAAAGGGAGGGAGAACACAGTATCTCCATTCAGCCTTCAAAGCCTGGGCGAAGCCCAGCCTCCTCACCAACCTCCTAACCTGAGCACTTACACTCCCGAACCTAGAAGCTTTGTGCCCCTAGCCTGTGTGTGTGTGTGTGTGTGTGTGAGAGAGAGAGAGAGAGAGAGAGAGAGAGAGAGTTCCCAGAATAGCACCAGCAGGGAAGCTGGGCAAAGAATGTTGCTGACCAGAATTTCTCATAACCCCGTGAAACTTGCTCCTTTATAGACTAAGAAACAATAGCCATGTTTTCTGCAAGTGTCTGCATGAAAGTGACTTCCCAGAGTCATGGGGCCTATTCTCTGCCAGCCCTTCCTGATGCCCTCTACCAACTTCACTTCCACTATGCGTGCTCTACTTTTTAATCTTCGTGTGTTTGTCTCAGCGAGTGCAGGTACCCTCAGAAGCCGGAGGCATCCAATCCCTTGAAGCTGAAGTTACCTCAGTGGTCAGCCACCCACCGTGGGTGTTGGGAACTGAACTCTGGCCCTCTGCAAGGGCAGTTAAGGTCCCTTAACACCGAGTCATCTCCCACCCCTGTGCCTGTGTTCCCGAGTGCCTGTGTTCTCTGCGTTCTGTATCCATTCTCTCCTCTGGCCACATACAACCTCACCAGGTGGATTCTGTTAACAAAGAGAAAACTAAGGCCAGACACTTGAGTTAACTGGTCAATAGCTGTACCTATTGCTTGTTACTCTATTTCTTCCTTCATCCTCCCGTCTACCTCCCTCTTTCAAAAAAAATTCATGAGAAGTTTCCTTCCATCCTCTTCCACACAGCCCTCCTGGTACTGACATTCCTAATTCTACCCATCAATAAGTAGTGATCAAAGGGTAGTTGTTGAGGCTGGAGAGTTGGCTTAGAAGCTAGGAGTACCCGCAGAGGATCAGGACTTGATTACCAGCATCTACACGGTGGCTAATGATAGTCTGTAACTCTGGTTCCAGGTGGCCTGACACCCTCTTTTGGCTTCCATGGGCAACAGGTGTACACATGGCACACATACCTACACGCAGTTAACACGCCCATACACATAAAAATAAATAAATAAATAAATAAGCAAGCAAATCCTTTAAAGGCAGTTGTTGGGGGCCACGGGGAGCTCGAGATGTCTGCATGGTTACCTCAGGGGAGTGAAGCTAATGGTTAATGTTGTGTTGCTATTTTGCCCCAAGGAGATAGGAAAGGGGCTGTTTTTGCAGACACAGTCAAAACAATCTGGCATCAGTAATGTTTATTTATATCATGGCAGCCACCCAAGTGACCATCCAAGATAGGCTCAGCGTGAAAAGAAAAGGAATTTGCATGCCTACATTTTGTATGTCGGTGCTGGTTGGTGGGGTTTTTTGGTTTGGGTTTTGGCTTTTGGTTTTGTTTTGTTTTGTTTGTTTGTTTGTTTGTCTTTTTCAATTTGATATTCGCTAGCGTCATCCACTAAGAGGAAACCTAGACTGAGAAAATGCTTCCATCACACTGGCCTGTATGCAGTGCAGGTTTGTAGGGTATTTTGTTTTGCTATGAGAAGGCGGAGCCTACTGTGGGTGGAGCCACCCCTAGCAGGTGGTCCTGAATTGGCTAAGAAAGCAGGCTGAGCAAGCCACACAGAACAAGCCAATAAGTATCATTCCTCCATGGCCTCTGCTTCCTTTCCTGCCTCCAGCTTCCTGCCCTGACTTCCCTCAGTGAAGGTCTGTAAGCTGTAAACCATTTCCTTCTCAGGCTGTTTTTGGTTACGGTGTTTTATCACAGTGACAGAAACCCTAACTAGGTAA
The DNA here is from genome assembly GCF_030254825.1 of Meriones unguiculatus. Taxonomy (NCBI): domain Eukaryota; kingdom Metazoa; phylum Chordata; class Mammalia; order Rodentia; family Muridae; genus Meriones; species Meriones unguiculatus. Next base: position 17,166,291 of record NC_083354.1, on the reverse strand, counting down.
GCCATCCATCCACCCCAGTCCTTTTCACTTTAATATAATGGTTTTGGTTATGAACAAAGCAGCAAACTGCTCACCAGCTTGTGGCTCTGATTAAGAACTGGATCCTGTTTTCATCCCCGCCCCACACATAAAATACACCATTGGAATGTGCTAAGTGCTCAGTAATTTTGGATGGGTGGAAAAACATTACAGGGAAACACAGCAATTTAGTCATGATCAATCCAAACAAATAAGATCCTTGCCGGCCCAACTTATAAGGTGGCCCAGGGTCTCCCGGCAATTTGTCAGTTAAGGAGCCGAAGCCCCAGCATTGCCTCAGCCAAGGTGATTCCCAACATGAGCTGTCACAAAGGCTTGTGGGTGGTGATCACGCAGGTGCAGGCTCTGGTTCAGCTGACCTACAAGAGAAAGATGAGACCACAGGATTTATAAGAGTGAGGACATGGGTGAGGCCCCAGAAAGTGGAAAGAAGAGGAAAGTGGGGAAGGAGCAGGACTTGGAAACCAAGGCGGATGCAGGATTAAGAGGAAAAATAAAAAACAAAGCCACATTTTTGTAAACAGTGCTGGAAGATGTTCAAATGAAGACCCACACCTTTCAAATGAGGAATTGGGGCTAGAGAGATGGCTCAACAGTTACGAGCATATACTGCTCTTGCATAAACTTGCTCTTGAAAGTTTATATATGAGTACCCAAGTAGGATAGCTCATAGCCACCTGTAATTCCAGCTTCATGAGATCTGATGCTCTTTTCTGGACTCTGGGGCACCTGCTATCGTGTACACACCACACACACACAGATTATATAATTAAAAATAAATTAAGTCTTTAAAAAAATAAAGAGGAATCAAAGGCTGAGAACTCCAAGGTCTACAGAAGGAAAGGGGATAAAAGTGATAGGAGCAGGGACAGGGCTCTGGTGCAGAAGGCCATCAAGCAATCTTCCCACATGCTGGGCCCTCCCTACACATTGAAGGTGAATGGATGCTATCGTCAGTGCTAGAGGGACCAGGAGTCTGACAGCACTGTCTTAGCTGCCATTATTTTCCATCCATGATAACAGCCTTGATTTCATAAGCTCTGTCTTAACTGCCTCCTCTGCTGAAGCATGTGTGAATGGCCTTCCTTTTCTTGGAATCAGTTTCTAAAAACTGAGCCTCCTTCTCTCAGATCCTCCAGGCCTCTGCTTCCTTAACTGTCTTTGTTGCCGTCTGATGAAGCCTCCCTAAACTCTGGGCATCCTTAGCTAAGGGCTTTGGGGTGGGATCCACTTCTCTAGCAAAGTCCTGAGAAGCAAAGATTGGTTTTATTTCTGGGGAAAAATGATCAAGAGTTGAGTTATTTGCCAGACACTAGAGCACAAAATAGGTGAGTCTGGGGCACGCTAGGCCTTTCGGGATTTGTTTCCTCTTCACTTTTGAGTCCCTGAAGAAATCCCTTTCTTCCTCTGTCATTGGACTGTGACAACATCCCAAAGTCCTAGCATATCCTCTTCTGAATGGCACAGAGACCAAATGTTCACAACGGAGGAGAAAGGACACATTTCCAGCCCAGGGGGGACAGGGTGTTGAGTTACAGAGCGCCTTTGCATAAGTAGAATAAGTAGCAGCCATATTGACAGGCCTCTGGGAGGAGGGAGCTGGGCCCAGTGATAAGGACGGCAGACTGAGAAGAGCCCAATCCCCAGACGACTGGCTCCCTCAGATCCTCAGCATTTATAAGCCAGTCTAGACAGGGGCTGGATCTGCTGCTGACCTACTCTAGAGATACAAACTCACCGAAACAATTCTGCGACCTCAGAGCTAGCCAGCGAACAAATGGCACATTCATCAAGCTAAACTCTCCTGTTTGGGTTTGAGTAAGCAATGCTTCCCACAGGCTGTACTGTCTGCTTCTTGGTCCCTGGGAAGAGACTCTCTGTTTTTAATGAGGCTGTGGAACTTTTAGGAAGAGCAGTCTGATTGGAGGAAGTGGGTCACTACTGGCAGGCCTTTGAGCAGAGCATAGTCTGGTCAGACTTCTGGCCCCATTCTTTTGCTTCCTGTTTGGCAAAAATGTGAACAACTGCTCAGTCATATGCTCCTCCCAGTATAGACTAAGCCACTCCCGCCACCATGCCTCTGTACCTTGATGGACAGAAATCCCCTGAAACTGTGAACCAAGCTAAGTCCCTCCTCCCTTAAGTTGCTTCAGTCACAGGAATGAGAAAAGTTGCTAATACAAATAGTATTTCCTGGACACTGAGGATACAAAGACAGGAAGAGCAGCCCTCACTTTCTAGGGTTTTGTTATAAAATCGGGGAGAGAACACTTAGGAAATAAATGATGCCTAGGGCTCACATAGGACTAGAGGAAGAGAGATGTGTTGATGCATTGGAAATTTTGGGGCATGTAACAATAAGGAAGGTGATATTATGGCCCCTCTTCTGAAAACGAGGAAATGGAATGACAGGTAGGAGGAATGATTTGCCCATGGGACCAGTATCAGGAAGTGGTGGTGCTAAGCTTCGGCCTGAGGCAAGATGACTCCAGAGTCTGTGATTTTGGCAACTTGCCTTTGGCTCTTGGGACAAAAGGCCAGATTTGAGGCATGCTTGGGTCCACAGAGGTAGGAAGAGATGCCCCGGGAAGACGGCACATGAGCTGGCCCGAAAACATGAGAAGGAAGAGAAAAGAGGTCCTCAGAGGATTGGGGCTGGAGAAAAAGACAGGGTGAGTGGGGCTGGGGAGTACATGGTTGTAGGGAGCAGAGAAAGCCCCGAGAGAGTGAAGGCTTGAGCGAGCGTGTGTTTTTAACATAGGCACAGTCGTATCAAGGACCCCAGAGCCTCAGACTTGGAGGGATGGCAAAGCCTGCCTCGGGGACAGTGTGTGCAGAAAATGCCTGCCATAGCTTTCTCCTCTCTGGATGTTTACAAGTGAAGACTGCTCCCCTTCAGAGCCCATTCCTACCAAGATTAGCTAAATCTGTCCTTGATCCAGCTGTACCCCATAAACCCTGCCTCCTCGTTTATCTGTATGCAATAACCTTGCCTCTCTGTTTGACTCTGTACAATAAATGTGCAGCCTTTCCAGGTTGCTGTGGTTTCTCCAACAGAGGGCCCACACCATCCAATCCTACCTTTCTGTGTCCATCTGTCTGTGCTTCTCTTACTGCCCCTCCTCAGGTCAAGTCCCAGATCAAGACTGTACATGGGGTAGTCAATTTAACTAGAACTTTAGGGCAAAGGGACTGTCCAGAGAAGAATTAGAATATAAATGTCCTCAGATCCAGTTGAAAGTTGCCTCACATGAGGGAGTCTTAAGCTTCTGAGCAGGGCAGTGATAGGATTACATTTGCATTGAGAAAGATGCTTATGCCTTTAATTCCAGCACTTGGGAGGCAGAGGCAGGCCAGTCTCTGTGAGTTCTGCAAAAAAAGCTCCAGGACAGTCAGGGCTACACAAAGAAACCATGTCTAGGAGATGGGGGTTGGAGGGGTGCTGACAGGTGGAGGGCAAAGGCTGCAGGGACCGAAGTGAAATGATGCAAAGAAGCTTCGAGCTGGGAGGCCAGTTGCAAACAAAACTCAAAAAGCCCACAGAATTTAGCAGCCAGAAGCCGGGGCTTCTTAAATTGTAGGTCACCCTAGAGAACCACAACCGATAATTCTGTACCTCATGGGGGAAAAGAAACCAGTTGAGGAAGTGAAATGAAGGAGGGCTGGGGATATAGCTCAGAGAAATGAGAGCGAGAACAGCTGGGAATATAACTCAGCTGGTAAAGTGCTTGCTTAGCATGCATGAAGCCCCGCTTAGCATGCATGAAGCCCCGGATTTGATCCCCAGCCCAAAATAAGCCAGGTGTGGTGACACACCGCTGTAATGGCAGCACTTGGGAGGCAGAGGCAGGAGCACGGTAGCTCACAACCATCCTTGCTACACATAGTGAGTTAGAAGTCAACCTTGGCTACATGAGACCCTTTCTCAAAATAATAAAAATAGCAAAGAAAACCTCAGATTGTAGAAGAAGGCGTCAGTCTGACTTTTCTCAGTAGCTACCACTCCGGGCTTGTGGTAGAAACCCTTTAGATGCAGAGGTAGAAAGCTCCTGTGTCCTGGTGACCGACTGTAAGAGGAATCAGGCCCCACCCAGCATCCCAGATGGTAACAACAGAAGCAGGAGGCAGGCAGGTGAGAAGCGCTGACGGGGATCAGGGCTCTACTGAGCCTTGTGGCACAAGGCCCATGTGTGTCCTTAAGCTATGGGGGAGATTCACCTTGAAAGCTACTCGGCTGGTGACTGGTCCTATTTGGATGAATTAAAATTGAGTCACGCCTGTAATTGCACCTATACCGAAGCTGAAATATCTAATCTACGAAGAGGGAAGTGAGCTTTCAACATTGTTTCTCCACCTGGCTTTGTGAAGCAGGGTCTTCCTGGGTGGAGCTTGCTGAATTGGCTAGGCTGGGACCATTCCAGAGGCCGTCCTGTCCCCCTGGAGTTGCAGGCTTCCACTGCTACCCCGGGCTTTTTATGTGCGTTCTGGAGCATTGAACTAGGGTCTTCATGATCAGGCCATAAATATTACAGACTGAGCCATCTTCCCAGGCCAGGAATTTTTTTTTCCCCTCATCTTAGTGTTTCTGCAAATATTTTCATGAGGAACATCTCAGGCCTGCTTCTTCAAGAACAGAAGGGCTAATTAAGAAGCTGCTGCAGAAGCGGGGCAACCCAGGAGGGGAGTGCAGGATGCCAGGGGGGGTATGGAAGGGGGGTGGAAGATGCAGGAGGGGAATAGGATGCAGAAGGAGAGTGGAGGATGTGGGGGGAGGGGCAGATGCAAGTGAAGGTGCAGGCTTGGCTGACAGTCTGGATTTAGCCTGACCCCGTGGCATGGGTAGCTCTGGAGTAAACGGTACCTCAGAGCTAATTCTCCCTCGATACTGGAAAGCTCCATCTTAGCCCACCATTGATTTGGGTTCCTAGAGATCCAGGTATGTATGTAGAAGATGCATGAACTCAGAGAAAATTCATCTGAAGGTCACAGCACAGAGGGTTTATCATCAAAGCACACAAAAGCTGGGAAACAGCCAGAAGAAGTTAAAAGAAAATGATGAGTTGAGGGCTCGTGCCTTCAGGGTATACAAGCTAGCTCTAACTATAAACCTAGCAGGCCATCTGAAAGGGTTGGGAGACAGAATATTTCATCCAGAGGAAGCAAGATTGAAAAGTCAGGAGGCTGCAGCAAGGTATAGAATGCGACCAGGTGAAATCTGTGGTCCTAAGCTCAAGCTCATAGTCAACAGCAGCGCAGCTGGGACCTGAGAGAGCCAGCTGTGGGTCTGTTGTGGATTAAGTAAGACATCTGTGAGGCTGGGCACACCGGAAAGCACCCATAATCTCAGCACGTTGGAGGCAGAGGCAGGTGGGTCAGGGATTAAAAGTCATCCTCCACTATACAGCAAGTTGGAGGTCTGTCTCTAAACATCACCAAACCCCCCCGAAGGCACCTGTGACGTCCAGTTTGCCCATCTGCTTCAGAGGAGCCTGTCCCTCTGCAGTCCAGGTCATCTGATAAACTAGAGGAGCAGGAATCCCTGATGTGTGGTGCTGACCCAGCCGTGCCTGGAACATGGCCTTCAGGCTGGGATACTATGGTTCAAAGGCACTTGGAAGCCCAGGGTGATTTCAGAAGAACATGGGCCACTTGACAGTAATGGGACGTGTGAGTAAAGGAACTGGGGGTTTTGTCTGGAGAAGAAAAAAAGTGAAAGACCTCCACAGTCAGGCAGAGAGGAGGAAAGAGAGGTTGGGGATGGGTGGGCTGGGTTAGCTCCGGTATAGGTAGTACTTTCTCCAGGATGGGACTGGGGCTCTGCTGGTGGTCCCCAAGCCGACTGCACAGAAAAGCACATGAGGTCTCACTAATAGAACATTTCTGCACCTTAACCTACAGAGTCCTGACTCAGTGTGTCGGCATACAGAAACTGACACCCAACAAGCTCTCCCTGAGGTTTTTCTTAGGCATTCTCCATCTTCTGTAGTATGGTCAGAGTCAAGACTGGGGGAGACATTCCATCAAGGACTTCCTCAGGTGAGCCTTAGGTGAGCAGCCTCAGGTGAGCAGCGAGGCAGAGCTGATAGCCTCAGTCACTCCTTTCAAACTCTGGACCCACGGCCCCAGAGCCCAGAGACTCTAGGTCTCAGGACAGAGCAACATGAGCTTCTTTATATACTTATCCATTCGTGTTTTTTGAGCCTTTATTTTGTGTATAGGTTAGAGGACAAACCTTCCGCCATGTTTTCTCCTTCCGCCATGTGGGTCCCAAGCATCAGTCTTGGTGACCAAGTTCCTCCACCAGCCGAACCATGTCCCTGGCCTTCATTTATTCATTTGTTCACCTGTGTGTGGGGGAGAGTGCCTGTGCACACATGTTGAGGCCAGTGACAAGCTTAGGTCATTCTCTACCTCATTGTTTAAGGAAAGGCCTCTCACTGAACCTGAAATCCACCATCCAGCAGGGCTGGCTGGTCAGGGATACCCCTGTCTCAAAGGCTTGCCTTCCCAGCACTGGGATGACATGAGTATGCCACTGTACCTGTTTGTTTGGGTCTGCTTGTGCGAGATTTACTTTACGGAGTGTCTCCCTAGTTTCAGAGCACCATTAAAGAGGAAGCTTACAGTCCAGAGCCAGGCTCTCGCAGGGCTTTGTGGTGGTGGTTGTTGTTTGAGATAGGGTTATCTTATGCAGCCGAGGTTGGCTTTGAATCCCTGACCCTCCCACCTCTACCTCCCAAGGGTTGGGATTACCGGTGTGTCCCACCATGACTGGCTGATGTACGTTTCCATTCCAGCCCCACCACTTATTAACTGGAGTCTGGGTCAAGTCACCAGCACTCTCCGAGTCTTAATCTTGTCACTTGTAAATGACAGCTTGATGTGCGGCTGGACTGGATACCATCAGATATAAACTGCATGAGAGGACTGTGAACAGCCCTCAGCTGTTGGGAAATCCTTTTGAGGAAACTATGATAACCAGCTCACGCCATGGGTAACGCTGAGAGTGGAGAACAGAATGTCCCTTTAGATTTGCAGTGGCTTCTCTGAAGCAAAAATATTGAGATGGCATTTGGGAAACAATATAGGGGCTTTCCCTGTCTCGTTTGCTATATTAAAGAGCTTTCTATGAAGAATTTATCTGCTGTCAGCCAGCGAGAAGAGGAACAGACACCTTCAAAACAAAGAGGCATTCACTTTTTTCTATCGCAACAAGACCAACCATATTCCTTAATGTTATTTTCTACTTTTTATGCTTTGTGAACATAACCAGGCACACTTGTATTATAGCTGGGGGAAAGGCATAAAATTCACTATGGAGCATGAGGTATGATCAAATGCTTTCTCTGCAGGTCCCACTTCTACCTGCAGGGCTTTCTGAGGCCCCAGCTGTCTCTTCCAGTGGGGCCTCTGTGTGTCATGAGGGTTGTTCACAGAGCACAGAAGCTTTGAGCCGTCAAGGGAATCCACTCTGACATGCTGTACCCTAATGTGAGGCTGTGCCCACCAGAGGAGAGTATGCCATTTCTATCCACACAAAGCCACATGGGTTGAATATTGGGGGCTCCATTATTTTTGAGCATGATCCTCCTCTCAAAAATATTGTTGTTGCCAAAGCTTTTCCAGCTTGATTGACAAGGGTCTCTGTTCACTGGTAGCTCAAACCCATGATCCCAGGGGTGATTTTTGCTCTCATACCCAACATCTCATGTCTGTTCTGATTTCAGAATGTGCCTTAGAATCTAAGCACTGTTCTAAAATATTCATCACCAGGTCTTAAGCTACCGTTGCCTCTCCTCTTGACCCTTCAAGCAGCCTCTTGGAAAGTCACTTCTGCCCTTGGCTAACAGTGGTGTGTCACAGCGCAGGTCTGGCTACCCTTTTTATCAACACTACTTTTCTCCCTCCAACCCAGCCGCTGGGCCCCCACATTCTGCTGCAGGTCTCCTCATCCCCTTCTCTTCACAGACAAGTGTTGTCTGGCTTAGGGCTTAATAAAACAAAAGCAAAGCCAGACGTGGTAATAATCCCAGAAGATGAAGCAGAGGCAGAAGTGTTATGAGTTCAAAGCCAGCCTACTCTGCATAATGAGTTCCAGGCCAATAGGGCTACATAGACCCTGTCTTGAAAACAAAAAAAAGAACAATTGAATTAGACCTCCACAGAAGGCCCTGAAGTACAGGAACGGAAGGGCCTGGGATAAGAGAAGGAATAGAGAGAAACGAGAAAAGGCCATCCACCAGTTGTGCTGGGACTGCCCTAATATTCTCACACACCTATTCCTTCCCATGTCTCCACTGCTCTCTTTACTCAGAATACGTTCCTTTGATGTGAGACCAGTCCTGTATCAGTGCAGACATCTGTGTGGCCCTGCGACCCAGCCATCAGTCACAGGTGCCAATCCCACCAGCCCTGCTTATCTGCAACCTTGGCCCAGGCATGGGAAGGAAGGAGGGGAGGCTTCGTCCTGTTGCTAAATCAATAATATGGGCCTGGCCCCCTCAGCACCTCTTCAGCTGGAATCACACCACCAGGCCCCCTGTTGGTGGCCACTCAGCTCCCCCACGCAACTGACACGCATCACTCTTTGCAGCTAAGAATGAAGCGGATCTGCAACTGAGCCTTCTTTACGCATGCTCTGCCTTTTATGACTGTGATGGTCTTAGCTGAAAAGCCTCTCCCTTCCCATCACTGCTGCCGAAGTGCCTAATCCCAGCACGCCATTGGTTTTTATTGTCTGTTTGTATTTCTCCTTTAGGACAGGAATACCTTATGCTTTGTTTACACCAAACAAACAGCAAGAAATAAGCACAGTGTACTAATGAGAGGTCCCTGCATCAGACTGTGAGTTCAAATCCCATGGCTACTCGTTAGAAGACTAATCACTTTTCTTTCTTGAGCCTCTGTTTCTCAATCCGTGATATGGGAGATGGGTCATTATATCCTTTTAGAGTTATTAAGGTCAAATAAACAGTGTCAAAGAGATACCTAGTCAGAACTGGGGAAAGTGAGAGGCTGTTTCCTGTTGCCCTTTACTCAACCGGAATCTACAAAGATCTGATTATTCAGTAACCAGAGAGAATGCGGGGGAAAGAATCAAGGAGGAAGAAGCCATGGACCGCTGGAACAGGCGTGCTGGGGAAACCTCGTCCATTGGTAGTGAAGGGGCATTGGACATAGATGAGGCCAGAAGCCGCGGCCTGTGGTCCTCTGACCTGCACAGCTGGAAGGAGTCTGAACCGGGATGGAGGCAAGTTGAGGGCGGAAGACCAGGATGGAGCTTAAGCCCTGGCTCAGAGCCTGCATCCTGTTTCAGAGAAGCAGCTCAGTACCTCAATCTGTCCTCTGTAACTTAGTGTCTTCTCACAAATATCTCTGCTGTGTTTATCTCCCCCAACATTCTCCATGGATAAGCAGAAGAGCATATCATAAATGCCAGGCGTTTCCTCCCTCTCGGTTAGATTTCGGGACAATGTATTTATCGCTGGCTCATCATATGGCCACCACACATGCTACAAATAATAGGAAATGGGCTCTATTAACAGGGGACTGCGGAGCCCGCTCTCCTGCATCCTGTCTCCCGCAGGCGGGGCCAGACCGGATGCCCCACTGCAAGCCCACTTCCGGTTGCCTCCTTCCCCTCCCTCAGCAAAATTGTTCCATGCTTTCCTGTGCTGGCTTGGGAGAGACCTTTGTCCTGTTTGCATCTGCATGGGGGCGGTGGGGGGGGGATGAAAGGGGAAGGTGTGTGGGCCTGGAGGTTTCTTCCACTCCTGCTGTTCTCGAAACTTCAGCGCCGCCTCCCTAACAGGACCCCGAGTCCCAGAGTTCATATCCACGGGGTGGATTTTACGTTAGGTTATTTTGTTTAGAACCCTGAAGGATCCAAACAGAGCCAAGTGTGCCATAAATTGAAACTTGAAAGGCTAGTAGCATGTGTTATGAGTACTTGAGTAAACTCGAACCTCATCCCGGCGGGCTCGGTGCTGAACGGGCACTTTGACACGGGGCGTCAGAAGAGAGCCTCACCTGACCAACTTCGTGAACTATTACAGTCTCGCATTCATTCATCTCCTTAGCCATCTTCTCACCTATTAACTCAGCGTACATCCTTTTATCGTGACTTTTGTTGTTCTGGGGCTGCAGGAAATGCAAGGCTGTAAGCATCATCCCTTGCCTTGGAGAAGCGTAGGGTTTGTAGAAGGTGGTAGGAAAGAGAGCCAGGGCTTCGTGAAAGGGTTACTCACTTGTAGACCTCTCGCTGTAGTGGGGAGGGATGGAGGCAGCCTAACACTCATCTATACGTGGTGTTCACAGCTGCCCTGAACCAGATCGGACGAACGAGTAGCACCGCTCCAGGGTTCTCTGGCCAGCCGGGCTAGCCTACCTGGTGAGGACTAGAGCTTTCCCAGAGGACCCGACCCGCCTTCCCCAACCCCTCAAATCACCTGAGACATGACGGCCGAGGTTGTCCTCTGGCCGCCATGCACATGCGCTCCCTCATCCTCCACCTTATACAAGTCAAAGCAACCCAGATATCCATCAGGTAACAAATAAGTGAAAAGTAGCCTACAGTTCACGCAGTCAATCCAGCCATCCGGCCAATGTCTTCTGAGCACCTCAGCAAGAAAGCAGGGGAGAGGAAAGAGGCTGGAATCATTAGCAGGAGCTAAGTCTCTCAGGGCGTCCGAGGGTCCACCATAGAAAGTTCCCCACGTGCTCTCATTATGTTCTATATACGTTTATGTGCGTTTAACAATACGTACTTTATGCCACCCCGTCCCAGGGAAGGAGGCGCTCTCTTACACCTCAGTTTACAGATGGGCAAACAGTGGTCTAGAAAGATCACGTAATCAACCTGTGGTCTGACAGCCAGTAAGGATGGGAGTATGGACGTAAGCCGGGCTGCTGAGTCCATAGTTAATGAATGCTGCTGAGGCGGAACTGCCCCCCCTGAGGGTAAGGACTGGTGACAGGTGCAGGTGGAGGTCACGGGTTGTTTCTGCCTTGGGAGGAGCCCTCGTCGCTGTGGGTCTCTGCAAGGGTGGACTGGTTCCATGAGTGTGGCAATGGCATGCAGAACTGCACATTGGTGGAGGGGCCTGCGGTTATGACTCCGGGCTTATTTACAAGTTGGCTCGGTTACAGCTTGGCTCGGTTACAGCGTGGCGCATTCCGAGGTGTGGAGGAAATGAGGCTGGACGGGAGTATGGCGGTGGCCTGTGGGGCGTTGACAGCCAAGGCAGGTTGCGTATAATCCTGGGTGGTAGAATAGTTCATGTCTTGAAATCCTACTGCTTTCAGAGAGATGAGCGTGTCTCTGCAGAGGGGGTGGGAATTAAGGGGAGCCCTGCTGCCTACCAGCCAAACGTGGCAAGAACTACCGGGGAACAAAATAGTGTGTCAGTGGTTTCCAGTTTTTCTATTATGGATGATGCCTCTCAGCAACATTAAGAATAGTGTTTAATATACAACTGCGTGTTAAAGAGTGATTAGCTTATTTTCAACATTTCCATCAATCAAGGAGATTTACAATTGCTAATTAAAGCCTCTGGTAAGTGGAGAGTGCCAACCTCCTTAGCCGGACCGCTGTGAGCCCTGTGCAGAGAAACGATCTCCCTCCGCAGCTCCCTGTGGGGGCCGAGTGATGGATCCCTCCCTGTGAGTTTTTCAGAGTCACAGAATGTCTACAGGTCTCTGTGAACACGACTCCAGGCCCTGAGGGATGCCTGTGTCCTGTGCCAGGAGTCACTGTCCCTCGTCGTCTTTTATGGTCAGGAGTGGAGTGGTTGGAAGGAGGGTCGAGTGGAAGCAGCAGGGGCTGGCGCTCGGACTGCTGGAGGACAAGATTGAAATAACCGGAAGAGGCAGCAGCACTGGGATGGTCCATGCTGCTCCCCTGGCTTTCTCTAGAGTTGTTAATCTCATGGGGTTTGTTCTTTCCAATGAGGGCGAGCCATCGGGTGAAGAGCCCACGCTGTTCTGCTCGTCCACAGTAAGAGCATAACAGGAGCCAGTTTTGCGTTTTTAATTTTTCTAGGAACCACTTTTTCCCTTTTCTTTTATTCCATCTTGGGAATTGAGCCTCAATTCATGCTGTGCAAATCCTCTACCACTGAGATGTATCTACTTCCCTTTCAGGCACATTTTTAAGAGGAGGGGGAGGGGGTTAAAGTCGTGGTGGCGCTTGGGAGGCAGAAGCAGGAAGATCTCCGTGAGTTCAAGGCCAGCTTGGTCTACGTAGTGAATTCCAGGACTAGATAGAGAGATCCTGTCATAAACAAAAACAAACTTAATTTAACTTAATTTTTAAAGTGTATTATCTAGGGGGCTGGAGAGATGGCTCAGTGGTTGAGAGCACTGACTGTTCTAGCAGAGGGCCTGGGTTTGGATATTAGCATCCACATGGAGACTCACAAGGGTCTATAACTCCAGTTCCGGGAGCTCCAACACCTCTTTTCACCTTCAGGGCTCCTACACACACACTGTGCACATACCCATACATACATACACTCAGGCAAACACATGGGTGCAGACAATAGCTAGGTGGTTGACAAAATTCGCATTTCATTATTTGCAGATGCGGAGGGGTGCGCATGTGCGTGCAGGCGACCCCCTCGGGCTGGCGTTGTGAGCTGCTCAGCATGGGGGTGGGGACTGAACTCAACTCCTCTGCAGGAGCAGTGTGGATCCTCGACCGCCAGGAGCTGGGACTGAACCCAGGGCTTCCCAGACGCTAAGTGCACCCTCTACCACTGAGCTATTCCCCCGACAGCCCTTTTAGCCCATTTTGGGGGAAAAAATGAGAACAAGCAAAATCAATCTTACTGATAGATTTTATTTAATCTATACAACCAAATAATATAATTCCATCATTGATAGTCATATCACGGTTAATGTTACAATAGTAATGAGACTTTTAGTTTTACAAGTTTGGCGCTAACATTTTGGAGGTCCACATTTTTTTAAATATTATTTATTTTTACTTTATGTGAATTGGTGTTCTGCCTGTATATATGTCTGTGGGTGTCAGATCTTGGAGTTACAGACCCACATCCGTGGGTCCACCATGGAAGGTTGTGAGCTGCCCTGTGGGTGCTGGGAGTTGAACCCAGGTCCTCTGGAAGAGCAGTCAGTGCTCTTAACCGCTGAGCCACCTCTCCAGCCCCACTTTGGACTTCTGGTGCTCACTGTCTTCGTTTGACTGATGCTATTCAAAGTGTTCAAAAGCCATGTTGGCCAGCGGCTACACAGCTGATCAGAGCAGGGTCTACAGTTGACTCCAGGTCAGTGCTGGCTCTGCTGGAGTACAAACCATGGATTGTTTCAACACAAGTAAATAGTTTCTTTGATGATACCATTAAAAGGTTACCCAGCTCCGTCTTCTCTTGCGCTCTCTCGGCCTCAGTTTTTCTCCTGCTTTCTCCCTCCCTCTCTGCACCTTCATCCAACAAATCTAAAGGCTACCTAGCCCAGTGACTTATTTAGGACACAGCTGCCTGAGACAAGATTCTATAGAGTCTATAGGGTCTCGGGAACCTAAATTCCATTCGGTTATGTGGATTCCTGACTATACTCTCATAAGGACCTTCCCTTGACTTTCTCTTACCACATCTGCTTCCTAGCCTTTACCAAGTGGCTTTATTCAAGAGCCAGCTCCACAGTACTTTCTATCACACACTACCTGGGATGAATACCAAGGGGAAATGTTGTGAGTATTCTCCAGAGAAGATTGCTCCAACATGGGTTAAAATAGATAGAAATTTGGTTGGGATTCCAGTGTTGGACTGAACCCTCCTCCAGGTGAGATTTTAAGTACAAAAAAACCCAAACAATAACAACAAAAACCATGTTCTGGGTTGGCACACTTCAGTTAACAAGAACAGTTAGCCAGAAGTTGAACTACAGAAGCCAAAAAGCGAAATGAGAAGGACGTTTAGAGACTTTCCTAGAACTACATAGACCTTGCTTTAGTTTTGGCTGGTAATGTTGTCTTTGTGCAGAGTTTTACAGCCTAAATGGCAATTCCATCATGGAGTCAGTTGTGTTAAGGTCTTCGGCCTACTTAGGTTTGGGACCCTGTTACATAACAGCAAAAGAGAAGCCATGAGAGAAAGACCTCCCCGTGCAAGCTCCCTACAGTGCCCGGTCCTTTGTTCAAGTCCTCTGCCCTTGGGCTCTGTGAGACACTCCTCAAATTGCAGAGCAAACTCCCTTTGTCACCCACTGCAACCTCTGTGGTTTTCAGATGTTTGTAGCCAACTGAGCCTGACGGCCCCACCTCTCCCTGAGGCCCTGGCCACATTCCTGGGCTCACAGACTAGGCCCGGATCCTGTGCCTTATCTCTGCAGCTGTTTCTAGCTGGCAATGCTGCCAGCTTGTTCTCTTGTTCTATCAGCATTTTGGGGATTGTTAGGATAACCCAGTCTAGGGACAAGGACTAAAGTATAGATACAGTCACCTGTTCTGCCCAGAGGCTTTGGGGTCCTCCTGTGTCCTCTGTACTGGCAGAGAGAACCAGGTCCCGTGACACGATGTCCTGTCTATCTCCTATCAGGAGGCCTGCTTCTCTTGCAGGGAGCTGTAAGCCAGCCATCAAACCTCCCCCAATGCTCAGGTGACATTATGTAGTTCCTTCCTGTCCATCTCATAGCAATTTACCATGCTTCTGTGTAGCTGTTCAGTTTTTTGCTTCTTTCTGCTTCTCATGGGGAATTTGACACCCAGCTCCCTTGCCTGATGCTTCTCTCTTGGCAGTAGAGAGAGTGTTTGTTGCCATTTCTCTTCTCTGATTTCTTCTCCTCTACTTTTCTCCCTGTGCCTAGAAAGCAAGTGCTGAATACTTGTTCCTTACAGGGAGGAGGTGTGTCAGGAGATAATGAGGCACAGAGAGAAGACATCTTATGAAGGCAGGCAGCTGGTGGGAAGACTGGGGACCCCTCTTCATCGGGGGCAGAACATGTGTGGATCTCCAAACACAGAGATGGCAGGTGCTATGTTAATGGTCCAGAGTTCTCCACTCCCCTAGCTGACTGCCATTGGAGCCTCTAACCTTTTCCAGCACTCTGGCCCATCTTCATGCCCTGGAATGTTCCCTTCCTTAATAAGCTGCCTCTAATTCTACCGCATGTGTCCCTGTCCAGTCTTTCATTCCCAGGACACAAGAACCTGGGCATTTCAGCAGGTGCCCTCTAGACTCCAACCCACACCTATATAGCAGGACAGGAGGGAAGAAGAAAGGGAGTGAGGAAGGAGGAAGGAGGGGAGGATCCTTGTGCCAGATATTGAGAGTGAAGGATAACATGTACCCTGCACGTAAGAGACGGCTCATCAGTTAAGATCACTTACAGCACCCATGCAGCAGCTCACAGCCATTTGTAAGCCATTTGTAACACCAGCTCCAAGGGATCTGGCACCACCTTCTGGCCTTCCTAGGGAACTGCACTCACTGGTGAGTGTACACACACATTACAAGCTAAGTAAGAAAGGTAAGATACAATCGGATTAAACTCTAGGCCAGACATCTCTAATATGACCTTTGCTACGGCAGCCCACCAGCAACTGAGCCTCAGCATGGTGCAGCCAGGGAAAATAAAAAATGGTATCTTTTGGGGAGAAAGTTAAGAAGGCTCATGTTAGTGCTTCTTTTATTGTTATGGAAAGCTACCATACAAACGAGGAATACTTCCAGAGGATAGGGTTTGTTTTGGCTTCCAGTTTGAGGGGATACAGCTCATTGTGGTGGCTGGAGTCTGAGGTGGCCAGTTACATGTGTCCAGTGTCAGGAAGATGAGAGATGGATGCTGGTTCTCAGCTCTGTCTTTTCTGTTCAGTCTGGTTCTGCACACATTGGACTCCTTCCTTTAAGAGATGTCTTTCAACTCAGCCAAACCTAGTTGCAAGCAGGTTTGCAAACCTAGTTGAAGTTTCACAGTCATGCACAGAAGTATGTTTCCAGGACGACTAGAAAACACAGTCAAGTTGACAATGGAGAGGAATCGTTGCAAGACATGAGCGGCCCAGCATCCTACTCCCAAACGCCTCAGGGGAATCAGACAGTCAAGCCACTCAGCTCACACACACCTGCTCTCACATCTGTTCACAAAAAGGAAGCATCCTTAAGAGGGACAAGGGTGCTTAGGAATTAAAACCAGCACTTTGGAGACTTAGAAAAATGGATCTAAGGCCAAACAAATGCTTTCTGTGGCTCTCCTTATTTTCAGGTGTTCCTCCTGACTATGGGAAATTACATCTAGAGCCAGACGCTTGTGTTTGTAGATTAATCCAAGTGTTAGTTGGTCTAAGTCTAATGGAAATAAACAATGAGGCACTCTAAATACTACCCAGCCCACTGCACCCTCATAGTGTACTAATCAACTAGTCCTCTTAAAACTGAACAACTAACTGTTGGATATTTCTTTATGAGGCAAAATTTAGATAAAAGGAAGATTTGACCTCAGGCCAGGATTAAGTTAAAATACCAATTATGAAATTCCAGGTGTTACATTTATGTGAATGGGCCCATGTAGTAGCACATGCCCATAATTCTAGCCGGTTGGAAGCCTGAGGCAGAAGGATCAGAAGTTTGAGACCTGCCTGGCTAAGTATAGCAAGTTTGAAGGCTAAGCCAGGCAAGTCAACAATACCTTGTCTCAAAATTTAAAGTTATACAAATAACTCAGTAGTGCTCAGTAGTAGAGCACTCAATTAGCTCCAGATCCATCTCCGCCCACTCAACAAATAAATCGCCTCATGAATTAATGAAACGGAAATCAAGCTTGGTTCAGTGGTTAAGAGCACTTGTTCTTGCAGAGAAGCTGAGACTGGGTTCCCGGCACCCACATGGCAGCTCGCAGTCAGTAACTCCAGTTCCAGGGACTCAGCGACCTCTTCTGGCCTTTGCTGGTACTGCACACACGTGGTGCTCATGAAAACATGCAAGCAAAACACTAACACAAACCTTAAAATGTTTTTAAAATATTTCTTCCTCCTTTCTCCTTTCTTTTCCTTACTCCTCCTCTCTCTTCTCCTGCTTCCCCCTGCTCCTTTCCTCTCCATCTTCTCCCTTCTTTCTTCCCCTCTCTTTCATTCCTCCCATCTCCTTCCTTCAGAGATAAGCTCTCATTTACATAGTCCAAGCGGGCCTTGAACTCATAATCATCTTCCTCAGCTTCCTGAGTACTGAGATTACAGCCAGGTGTGGCTTCATCTAGCTCATAGCAGTTCTTTTTCAATATAGAGCCTCCATGAGGGAGGGAGAAGGCTTGGTTAATGCCACCAGCCCAGAGGCAGAGTAACAGTCACATGGAATAGCATGTGTGGCTCAGAAACACACCAGGACCCTTTCAAAGGGAGCTCAGGATGAAACCACAGTCGGGACAGCCCAAGGAAGGATGTTAACTCAGGGAGCTACACAGAAGGGACTGGCCTGGGCCTCGGAAGCAGGAGCCATGACTCTGCTCTCCATGGGCTAATTACCAGAAACACGGATAGGTGGGCAGACTTCCACAGCTCACCCTTCGGCCCTTGGGCAACCAGCAGGGATGAGTCCTGAGTAACATAATGGGTGCTATAGAAGCCTGATAAACACTGCAGGGCACTGTCTTAGGTTGGCACCTGGCCAACTGTAGGACTGTGGCCTTATGGAAGCTGCTCTCTGCCGAGACATAGTTTCCAGCAGAAAGTCTCTGTGACCCTAGACCTAGCCTGTCCCTTTTAGACTCTGTGGTTCTCTTTCCAATATCTTAGCTCCCCTCACCTCATCAGCGCTCAGGGCTTTTGAACCCCCACGCCATTGCCCACATAAGACTTTTTTATCCTAAAATATCTAGTAGCAAATAGTGCATTAGTATAAAAATAGCTGTCAACACTCAATCAACTAAACAACCCCTCTCCTGACCTGAGACCCCCAAGTGTGTTCCGCTTCCATTTCCTTCTTTAAGTAGCTCTGGGCTGTTCCTATCTGTCCCTCTCTGCTTCCCACAGGGAAGAGCACCCTTTCCTCCCTCCCCCCTGGATTCAGCTTTCTTTCTGTTGCCAGGGAAACTTGCCTGTCCCAATCAATCTGTAGGTAGTATAGTGTCCTGCCAGCTTGACAGCCATGACCTTCCTATGTGACCTTGAAAGTTTTCACATCTGCTCTCTTCCTGCAGGAGAGGCTTGTAGAAAGTTTCCGGCCGCCTGGTAGAAAGTGTTTGGATTGGAAGTGAGAGTGAAACTATCTAGAGAAGAAAGCACAAGAGACAAGCCACCCATAGCTTCTGTCCACTTGGATTCTGCCCCTTGGATTCTGGGAAGCCTAATGTTGTTGTTGATTGACCTTGCTTTGAAGGAGCTAAAGCAGAAACAGCCTCATTTCACTCTTGTCTCTGGGTGTCCGCCTGTGGTACCTGCTGTGCTCTCTGCTGCCACCCAGTGGCGATATTGACAAAGGCCAGATGGCAAATGTAATCCAGAGGCGCCCCTTGGACCGGCAGCCAGTCTTAAATCTTCAAGGTTATTCTGATGTACATTTAAGTCTTATGAGAAGGCGAAGGGTCTTTCTGGCCTGAGTTCAATCTCCAGGACCCACAGAGTGGAAGGAGCGAGCTCGTTGCCACAAGTTCTCTAATCTCCACATAGGAACTCTGGCACGTGCAATCACACATACACAATAAATAAATGTGATTTTTTTTAAAAATATAAAAAAAAACCCTAAAATTCTCCAGTTGTGTTAAAAAAATATTCATCTCCTTCTCAGGGAAGACAAAACCTGGGAATGGGATTTAAGCTCTTCAAAAATTATGGTGCCAGGAGCTGGGGAAGATGGCTCAGTCAGTAAGAGTCCTTGGGGGAAAGGCGTAAGGACCTGAGTTCTAATCCCCAGAGCCCACAGAAAAAGCTAGGCACCGCAGCACATATGTGTACCTCTGGCCTGCACAGGCATACATAGCGCCCTACAAATGTGCACACACGAAGCGTGGCTCCAAATCTGTTTTCCAACTGTATCTCTTCAGTCATTCGTTTATCCTGGCCTCTAAAGTAATTGGAAGTGCTCAGAGTCCACCCTTCATCTCTTTGTTCACGTTTTCTAAAGATGCGTTCGTTGGGAAGATGGTTCTTTCGAAATAAAAGGCTCCAAGCTCTCACCTGGTCCAAGCCCTCGCAGACACCTTGTCCTCCGGGAAGCTTTCTCTGCTTGCCCTGGTAGACTTTTGGTCATTCCCGTTTTGAACCTTACACTTCCTTTTTCTGCGCTTCAGATTTTAATTCTTGCTTAATAATGAATTCTTAGCAAACCTTTCTGACCCATCGGAGCCCTGCATCCGCGAGCCCTCTCACTTCAGCCTTGGCTGGTGCAAAGCGAGCACACAGCAAATTCTCTGCAAAGGAACTCTACCAAACCAGGGGCTCATGGCGAGTTCTGGGACCCGAGTCCTTAGAACAGAAACGAGCAGAGGAGCACGGAGTGAGCCAGGCAAAAGAGAGCGTGGCGCGGTCTTCAGCCCTGCCTGTGATTCCGCGGCTTTCCCAGCGCCCACGCGTGCCCCCGCTCCATCAGGGCCAGAAGACGCCATGCGCTTCCTCTGCTGGCTATCGCGTGTGTTACACCGGGACTTTACAGGTAGCCGAGCAAAGCCTTCCTAAGGGGAACCCTGTAACCTGCAGAAAACTTGAGCGCCGCAGCTCCCGCTGCTACTTCACGGCTGCGGATGCTGTCTCCCACAGACCGCATGGCTTCGGTTCAGGCCACCTCAGGGAGATGACGCCAGCACTGTATAACAGCTGTTATCCCAGCTATTCGCCCCACCAGTCTCTACCCTCACTGCATTTCCTGGCTAGAGTCTCTAGGATTTCAACCCACCGTGGACTGTTGGGATATAGACCCCAGCTCTCATGTGAGGCAAGAGGGAGGCTTGAAACAGAACGCGAGAGACTGTGTGCTGGCTACTTCCGTGCCAACTCGATGCAAACCAGAGTCGTTTGAGAGGAGGGCACCTTAACTGAGAAACTTGTCTTCATACGATCAGGCTGTGGGCAAGCCTGCAGGCCATTTTCTTAATTAGTGATTAAGGCGGAAGGTGGACCTGGTTCTATAAGAAGGGCTGAGCAAGCCAGGAGAAGCGAAGCAGTAATCACCGTCCTCCTTGGTCTCTACCTCCAGGTTCCTGCCCTGTCTGAGTTCCGGCCCTGACTTCCTCTCCTCCTCCGGCGTTGCTTTTGGTCCTACGAACCTAAGACAGACGGTAAGTGACAGAGGGGAAGCCTAGAGGTGCGGAGCTCCCAAAGAGAAACAAGACATTTGTCAAAAGAGGGGGAGGGGAAGGCAAGTGGAAATGACCGTCCCTCCAGTGTATTGGGTTCACTTGTGGAGCTTTGGCCCTCGCAGGACTGGACCTCAGCGAACCTCCTCACCTGTCTTAGAGCACCCCACACCCCGCTTTGTGTTACTGATGCTACAGTCACTGGAAAAAACAAACCTTGTAAACAAAACTTGCTCCTGGGTCATCTTCTTGGCCTAAGAGTCCTAAGGCCCAGTTACCTGTTCTTTTGATGAGCAGTCCCAAGGCAGGAGGGACACCCATGTCACCCGTCAAACTTTGTGACAGGTTCCAAGGGGGGTGGGGGGAGTCAGCCAGAGGGTTCCCAGTCCCAGGACCCACACTTTCTCCCTTAACTTGTGAAAAGTCCTTGAAATTCCTTTGTGTTGCTGGTGATGGCTTTGAGGCGAGGTCTCATGTAGCCCAGGCTGGCCTGGAGTCACCAGGTACCCAATATAAACACCTACCTGATCCTTCTGCCTCTCCCTCCCAGGTGCTCAAGACTACAGGAGTATCCCATCAGCTGACTTCAAATTGGCTTCATTTTTCTTTCTTTTTTGGGGAGTGGGGTGTGTGGGTGGGCATGTTTGTGTTCAAGACAGGGTTTCTCTGTGTGGCCCTGACTATCCTGTAGGTAGTATAGTGTCCTGCCAGCCTGCCAGCCGTGACCTTCCTATGTGACCTATCCTGGAACTCTGTAGACCAGCCTGGTCTTGAGCTCAATTTGCCTCCAAATTGTTGGAATTGAAGTCCTGGACCACCACCACCCAGCTCTTTTGTTTGTTTGTTTGGTTGGTTGGTGCGGTGGTTGTTTTACGTGTTTGGGTGTTTTGCGTGCATGCATGTTTGTGCATGGCATGTGCAGAGCCTGTGGAGGCCGGAAGTGGGTGGAATCCCTAGAACTAGAGTTCCAGACAGTCGTGAGCTGCCGTGTGGATGCTGAGAACCGAACCTGGCTCCTCTGGAAGAGCAGCTGGTGTTCTTAAACCTTCCTGAGCCATCTCTCCAGCCCCTGCCTTTCCTTTTCTGTGGTCCACACAGAAACTCTGGGGACATGAAAAAGCTGGCTTGGAAGACAAAGAAACTAAAAATATTTGGGTCAAAGGATGGGGCCTTACTTTTCACTGTTTAATGTATTGTGCTGTTTGCATGTACCATGGGATGCCACTTAAAAATTACCCAGGCTTAATGCATAAAATTAAAAGGCAAAGAATAGACAAATCACACGCTTTCTAAAACATACCTCTGCAGCAGCATATAAAAGAGATTACCCCATGCGATGGGTGGCTTTACGCGTCAACTTGACACAGCCTGAATCATCTAGGAAGTCTCTCAATGAGGATTTGTCTACGCTGGGTTGTCCTCTATGAGGATGTCTGTTAGGGACTGTCTTACCAGCTGTGGGGAGACCCAGGCCAGTGTGGGTGGCACATTCCCTAGGCATGGAGTCCCGAGTTGTGTAAGAGCAGAGAAACAGCTGAGCAGAAGCAATCGGGTAAGTGCGCATGCATGGTGTGAGCGTCGATTCTCTCTGCTCTGGGCTGGGCGTGATGTGCTGTTTGGAATTCTCGACTTCCCCACGGCAGCGGATTATAACCTGGAATTGTAAGCTGAAACAAACCCCGTTCTCTCCTAAGTTTGTTGTTATCCCGTGACAGCAACAGGAATGAAAGGAGGACACTCGAAAAGAGAAAAACTAGTCCTGTCTGTGTGTGCTGCTGGGTTTGTGCATGTCAGGAAGATCTTCTGGAGAACCATCTGCTGATTTGCACAGCCATATATTTGTGATTGAGACTGTCCCTGTTCCTCCCCTGCACACAGCATTTCTTTAACACCTTCTGCAATGCCGGCTTTGGGCTGCGAGTCGTGAACTGCCTTGGTTTGTCTTAAACTGTCTTTATTTCTCCATAATTTTTTTCAAAAAAGATCAGGATTGCTGGGTACAGCTATCATGGTTGGCAGTTATTTCCTGAGTTGGAGAGTAGCTGATGAAAGATCTGATGTTGTTTGGTGTTTCTGCCTCTTGGAGGTAAGTTCGCGTTTTTCTCTTATAGCCTTTTGATTGTTTCTTTGATTATGGTTTAGATATTTTGACCATAATTTATCATTAAAAAAAGTTCCCTGATATCTATCTGAGGTTTAAATGTCTCTTACATTTGAATATCCATTTTTTTTCTGGATTTGGGAGGTTTTCTGCTATAATTTCCTCAAGAAGTTGCTCTGTGCCTTTCATGTTCACCTCTGCCCCTTTCTCTTGGATTTTAGGGTGTGGTCTCTTGATCATATCTCAGAATTTTTGGATTACTTTGTTTATTCTTTCAGAAAACCAACTGGTTTTGTTTTCATTGATTCTTTGTGCCTCTTAAAATTCCCATTCACATTTACTTGTGTGTGGAGTATGTTCATGTATAGGTGTGTGCATGTCTGTGTGTGTGTGTGTGTGTGTGTGTGTATGTGTGTGAACAACTTTCAGAAATTGTTTCTCTCCTACCATGTGGGTCCTGTGGATCAAACTCAGTCACAGGTTTGGTAGCCAGTGCCTGAACCTGCTGAACTATTTTTCTGCCTCTTTTGTGTTGCTTCCTACAGTTTCTGTTTGTTCATTTCTGCTCTCATCTTAGTTATTTCATTCCTTCTGCTTTGGGATTTGCTTTGTTATTTAAGTGGCATTATAAAGCTGTTTATTCAATGATCTAATTTAGATACTATTGCTATTAACTTTCTCCTACTGCTGCTTTGCTTGCCTAGCTGCCTTGCTACACCATATTTTCATTTTAATTTCTTGCAAGAAAATTTAATTTTTTTTTCTGTTGTTTCTTTATTGACCCAGTGGTAATTCAGGAGCATTTTTAATTTCCCTGTGTCTACAAAATTTCTGATATTTCTCATCTTGATTTTCTAGTTTTATTCCACTGTACTTATGGAAATAGTCCTGGTATAAATTTTCACTCTTTTGAATTTGTTGAGTTGGGTTGTAGCTGAGATTATTCCATGGACTGAGGTAAAGAATATAAATTCTGGGACTGAAGAGATGGCTCAGTAGTTTGGAGTACTGCATGATCTTGCAGAGGCGGGGAGGTTAGCTGCCAGTGCCCACATCAGGCAGCTCATAACCGACTGTAACCACAGCCCCAGGTGATCCTAGGCCCCCTCTGGCCTCTGCTGGCACTGAACTCATATGCACATACAAATGTACCCAGATACCCATGGACTGATACACTTAAAAGGAAAAATAAAATAGTTTCCAAATATGGAAATTCTGAAGCTGTTGGTTGAATTGTTTGTAAATCACTATTAGATCCATTTGTTCTATAGCATCTTTCTCCCTCCCTCCCTCCCTCCCTCCTTCCCTCACTCGCTGCCTCCCTCCCTCCCTCCCTTCCTC
The DNA here is from genome assembly GCF_030254825.1 of Meriones unguiculatus. Taxonomy (NCBI): domain Eukaryota; kingdom Metazoa; phylum Chordata; class Mammalia; order Rodentia; family Muridae; genus Meriones; species Meriones unguiculatus. The sequence goes on along the minus strand of NC_083354.1, from coordinate 17,142,566 downwards.
CCTCCCTTCCTTCCTTTGGCCTGATGCTCTCCATTGATAAAGTGGAGTGTTGAAGTACCTAACTATTGCTGTATTGGATTTTCTCTTTACAGATCTAATAGTTTGTGGTATATAATTCTGTGCTTCAGAACTACATCCTATGTCTTTGTGATTCTGCCTTGTCAAACTGACCCCTTCATCGTTACATAGTGGCCTTCTTTGACTTTTTTTTTTTTTTTTAACAGCTTTTAGCCTGGGTTATCTGATAGAAGTAGATCTACTTCTGTTCACTTTGGGTTTTAATTTTAATGTGCCATCTTTTCCTGATGCTGGACTTGTAGTTCATGTGTCGTTCATGGTGAAATGAGTTTCTTGCAGGCAGCATATAGATGAGCGTGGTTCTTAAATCCATTTAGTTTTTGTGCTTTTTTTTTTTTTATCTTTGGATTAGGGATTTTAATGCATGTACCTCCAAAGTTATTAAGTAAGTATTTGTTCCTGAAAATTTGATTGTCTGCTGGTGGCTTTGTAAATTTTTCTTTTTTGCACTATTATATTTTTGTGGTTTGGGGGTTGTCTGTAGTGATGTGGTGTGGTCCCTTTCTCTCTCAGCTGCATATGTGCTTTGCTCAGTCAGTTTTAATCTTTTGTGCCTTTATTTTATAATAGTAGCTTCCAGATAGAGGACTCCTTTATCCGTTTCTAGTAGGATAAGCCTAATGATGCTTAAATTTTTGCAAACTTTGGAAGGTCATGGTTTCAGCCCATACCTGGATTATACCTGATTTGGAAGCTCCAGCTTTTGAAGTGTTGGAGTTACAAGATACATCCCACCTTCCCCAGCTTAGCAGCCATTGAGTGTGGTTAGTGTTGATACGTCAACAAAGTGAACCAAAACTCTTCCCAGAGATTGGAGCAAAGTTACTGGGACTCTTACTGTGTGAGAAGCAAGCTCTAGTATGCACTGGCACTGCTCAAAAGCACACACCCAGGTGACAGCTGGAGTAGGGGCACAGCGCTCAGCCTCAGCGCCTCTGACTCTTGCAAGCGGTTAAAGCCCTGACCTTCACCTTGGATGTGCTTGATCTTTTCACAGGACCTTGAGGACTTTAATAAGCACCAAAGAATTCAGAAGCAATGAAGCATACAGACATAAGCTAACAGGTTGTTATAAAGTCTAGGAGACTGTGACGGTATTGATTTATTTCCTCTACAACTCGATGTTTAGCCAGCTATCCATGTGTAAACCAGGAACCAGTGCTCAGGGATTTACACTATTCTTGTACCAAAGGAGGAGACTGCAGATGAGGGAAAGACAGCAGAGTTGTTTTTTAGTTTCTTAGAAGCCAGGAGAAGCCTCTCAGAAGAGAGATGTCAGGGACACGAGGAGTCAAGAGTCCCAGAGGGAGCTTGGCTGGTTTCACAGAGCTCTTCTTTGGTTTGCAGTGAGCATGCTCAATGATGGACAGGGTTAAATGAAACATGAGCCCAAGCCACTGCGTGATGGTGGCGGCTGGAGTCTTTAATCCCAGTACTCTGGAGGCAGAGGCAGGTGAATCTCTGAGTTTGAAGATAGCCAGGACAACACAGAAACCCTGTCTCAAAGGAAAGAGCTGGATTGGCCATTTCATCAGTCAGTCCCCAAACAGGAAAGAATTCAACTGAAGGCTTCAAGTTTGTCTCACTCTCTAAGCCCATTTCCAGAAAAGCCTGGCCTAGACAAGCCAGAGAGAACACAGTGAGTTAGACAGCCTGCGAGCATGCAGGAGGCAGGGAGGGGGTTTGCAGAGAGGAGGAGAGCACACTGTCTGCCTTTATACTTGAAGGCCCCAGGCTCCAAAAGGAAGACTTCCATTCAGAGGCCAGGGGCTGGAGGCCTCAGCAAACCGCTCAGCCTTTGTGCCTAGGGAAGTCAGCAGTACCCACTGGGAAGGGCAACAGAATGCGCGCAGGCCCAGTACAGGGATGTTCTAGACTGGTGAGAACGACAGAGCTGTGGTTTCACCAAGCCCCACCGTGACCTGTTGATGACCTTGCGCAAATTTTCTCTCTGCACCTGTTCCCAGCCATGTGAAGGGGGAGTCTAGGCTTTGCCTAACTGCAGCTTCTTCACTGTAAAGACAGTTTGTCAGTAAAGACTCATCCCCAGGCTGGGAATGGCAAAGCACTTGCTTACCATGCAAGCCTACTGTGCATGAGATCCTGGCTTCGATCCAGTGTCAAATAGCTGGCCATGGGTTCAGTTCTCTATAATCCTGGTACCTGAGAGGTGGAAGCAGGAAGACCAGAAGTTCAAGGTCATCCTTGGCTAGATAGTACAAGTTCAAGACCAGCCTCAGCTGCATGAGACCCTGACTGGGAAAAAGAAATTTTCTTTTTTAAATAATTCTCACTGCCCCAAAACACTTCTGGGGGTTCTGGGTTGGCGCACCTGTTAGTTCCCCAAACTGTGCTCACTTCCTACTCCACAGCATGCTACACTGAGGCCAGAATCCTGTGTCCACAGGTGGAGACTCACTACCGGAGAAAGGCTGGGGCCAGAGGCGGCTCCTCCCGAGATGAACTGTCTGAAGTCCTCAGGCTTCCTCAGGGTTCCGCAGGATTCAGCCATCCTGGTCACAGGTCAGTCCTTGCCCAGCCAGAGCGTCCTCCACCCTTAGTTGTGACTGCTCCCCCGGTTTAGCAGGGACGCTGCAGCCCACTCCCCGCAGGGAAAGCTTTTCCTGTGAGCTCAGTTGATTCCGAGTTATCTGTGAGGACCATGCTTCGATTTGCAAGAGCTGCTGTGAATTTCGAGGCCGTGGCATCATGCTCACTGTTCTGTGACAGTCACTCTAGCGCTATGCACTGTTAGGTTTTCGCCACAAGGCATTCTTTGACGTGGAGGGAGTGGGTAAGTTCTACAAGAACCACCCACCCTCAGGGACTTGCTGACCTTACCTAAAAACCACCAGCGGGACAATAAGAGGCCCAGTGACCACCCAGAGTGGCCCCCGATCAGGCACAGAGAAGCCAGGTTAGGGCTTCAGCAGGGCCTATCCCAATAAAACGAGAGCTCTGAAGCTGCCAACCGCCCCAGCCTGCCAGTTACACTAGCCTAAAAAAAATAAAACCCGGAAAGTCAAGGGTTACCGTGATCTCTGGCGACCTCTGGCGGCCGCATTGAGGAGAAGCAGGCAGCAGGTGATCAAGTGGCCTGAACCTACAAGCGCAGGGGTGATCAAAGCGCAGGAAGAACAAGGGAGCTTGTTCCCCCCAGGAATGACAGGAATGTGAGGTTGGCGGGATGAGCGGAGAACGCACTCCAGAGCCTGGCCCGGATTTAGTCCTAAGGGTCCATATCCTGCCCTGTGCCTTTGGCAAGGTTCTATGTGCCGCTAGGACGTCTCATGACTCAGGTGAGTCATGAGTGGGCACGCGATGTGCAGTACACGGCAAATAAGCCAGGGATACACTGGTCCCTGCACAGCACACAGCCTGGGGGGAAGCTGAGCAGAGGGCGCAACAAGGCAGAAGGAAAACCAGGCAACCAGCATGAAAAAAACCATCACAAATGACTCAGTGTCCAACTTCTATCGCCACCATTTTAATCACACTGTGTCACGGCCACTGTCTGGCTCCCGGGGTTCCCTGACAGACAGTTTAGCACTGACTCCTGCCCCCTGCTGGCAGGTTCTGTAAGTGCACCAGCTGCTGCTTCCAAGCGTGCCCAGCAGCAAAATGCGAAACTTGCCCAAGGTCAGGATTCCTGCCTTGCCGAAGTCTCCACCATCCTCTAGAAGGGCTGTATTTATTCAGCAAAGCACTAGAAAGTCTGGCAGTTGTTGCTCCTCTGTGGTGAGACCTAGTTGACAGGGTCTGCCTGTGGGAAACCCATGCCTTCCTGCATGCAGTAGCTCTTGTGTTGCATGACTTTCAGAACAATGTTGTCTGTCTTTATAAAGGACACACATTTGTTTTCTCTCTTCACCTCCCCCCTCCCTCTCATTATTGTTGCTTGATGGAGATTTTAGGCCAGGTCTTGGATCAACAAACAAGACAGTGGGTGTTCAGCTGGCTTGGGAACAGTGGACGGGTGTGTGGACTCTTCTGGAAGGGCAGGCATTTCTGGATTGGGAGCTCTTAAGCCCCTCAAAGGATCTTGGTATTAAGCTGGGTTTTTTTTTTTTTTTTCTGTTTTGTTTTGTTTTAATTGGAGGGGAAAAAAATCTAATGAGTTGTCTAAGAGAGACAGGATTATTGGGAATATCCGAAAGGTCAAGGGTGGAATGTCAGGAATGTGATGCCAAGGCAGCACAGACAGTCCTGGGAGGACTTTGCCTTTTTTGTTTTCTCCTTCACTCTGGGCTTCCTGAACACAGCTGACAGCTCAGGAACAGGAGCCCCACAGAACCTTGTTCTCATCCAGGGGATGCCGACAGGAGGGAAAGAAGTCTATGACCAGTCTGAAAGTTAAATGCTGGGCAGGAAGATTTTCTTTACAAATTATGGAACTGTGCCTCAATAACTGACTTTGCAAAAAAAGATAGTTTATGTAAAGGCTTTGGGAACTTGTAAAATCCAAACATCCGCATTTGGAGTTGTTCCTGCTTTGAATTCGGGGCGCGATAGTTGCAGAGTAGCTGGATGTGTCTGCATACTTGGGGGAGGAAACAGGACCAGATGTGACTTAAAGGGCTCAAGGAAGGGGCAGCCACAGGAAGCAAGCAGACTGCACAATTCAGGAAGGACACTGAGAGATCCAGAGAGCCACAGCGGCTACCTTTAGAAAGAAAGGTACAATGGACAGGTGGGCCTCCCAGGTCCCAGGGGGCACACCCAAGATTGCTGCACACAGAGAAATACCCAGAGTTCTACCTGCAGCCCGGCCAAACCGGTCAGCTCAGGAAGCTGGAGTCTAGAGATCAGCCCCCTGAGGTCAGGATGCAGACAGCTGACACAGTGAAGTGTGAGCCCTTTGGTGGGGACTCCTTTTTAGGGAGAAGTGGCTCCAGCCTCATGTATGTGAAATGGAGACCATGGGGAGCCTGTTATGAGAGCAAGAGGGATCATGGAAACAGTGGAGCCAGCCAACTTTGGCAAAGGGAGCTGTCAAGCAGGAGCAATTTTCCTTTGTGATTTTCTGGAATGAACCACTTGGAGGTCTCAGAGCATCAGGGTCATCCATCAACATCCCCAGCTGACCACCCACATCCCTCTATCCCACAAACAGGCCCTGGGGCTGGACAGCCGCTGTGGCTCCTGGCATCTACATCAGGACTTTCTTTCTGGCTTGTAATTCACTAATTCCACTCAGCTGGCTGGCCAACAAGCCCCCTGGGTCCACCTGTCTCCCATCTCACCAAGGATCACAGGTGTGTGTCACTACACTTGCCTCTTACTTGGGGTTCTGGGGAAATCCAGGTCCTCGTGCTTGCATAACATCCAAACTCCACAGAAATCAAAGGACAGAAGATAATACAAGAGCCACGATTCCTGTCGGGTGACAGTTTATTGAAAGGAAATCTTGCTTTATCCATGAAGTCGCTTCCACAGAGGTAGCTGTGATAAAAAGGTCTCTTCCCCATGACAATGCATAGTAACCAGTCCCTACTGAAAAACCAAACCCCATCAGGGTAGACCACTTGTCATGGTAGAGTGACACTCTGAAGCAGGGGAATTTTTTTTTTTTTTTCATAAAAGCCATAGGTGATTGTCTTCTGAGCATTGCATTTGGCAACGTGTATGTTTTTTTTTTTTTTACACAAAATATTTTTAAGCTAGCTAAAGAAAATGCTCTTGAGCAGGATTAGTTCTTAAGGCAATAAACAGAACAACCTGTATATATAAGAAAAACCAAGGAATGGCCGCAGGTTCAAGCTGAGAAGGACGCGGGGCCCTAACCTTCACCCTGTCGAGGAGGCACCTGTTACGGTCACAGGGAAGAGATGAACCTGGGATCTGCAAACGTCTCTCTAAATCTCAGTCCAGTGTCGTGCTGTCAGCTGTACTGTGCGTGCTCCCCTCGCTGTCCGCCTCACGACGGCACAGGAGACAGTCCCTCAACCTGCCCAGCTTCCTTGTTTGGCGAGGGGTGACTCCCCAAGTGTTTCCAGTGGTGGCTTCTGTTCTCCTTTTCAGGATTGGTTTTCTTTGATGTAGCTAGCCCTGTGGCTGCCATGGAGAACTGAAATGAAGACTGTTCCCCACACCCCAGGCAAACAATCCTTCCTCAATGTCTTGATTTTTCTCACCTGACTCTCTGGGGTTAAGCAGGCTGAGGCATTTCTAGGCTTATTGTATGCATCTAAGGGTGGCATGAAAAAAACTCTAGGAGCCAAAGAATTCCTGTGAGTGAGTTCTGGGGAGCTGGAGAACCAGCTGCAGGCTCTCACGTTCCCAAGATGACAGAGGGTTCGGATGCTGGGTAGAGGTTCACCCACACTCTCCTGGATGGCTACAGGAAGACAGGGTCTCCCATATCCCAGGATGACCTGGAATTCTTGATTCTCCTGCCTCTACTTCCTGAGTGTTGGGGTCTTATGCAGCACCATACCTGGCTTTTAGAGCTGGGTATTAAACACAGAGCTCTCTGCATGCCAGGCAGGCACTGTGCCAACTGAGCTACATCCCCAACCTAACAGACACTTCTACTTACTGTGTTTCCAGTGCCAAAGTCTGTGCCTCGCACATTTTGATGGACAGTACATATTTGTCAAATGGAGGAATGGCTGAGAGGAGAAATCTCTCCATACCCAATGAGGAAACAGAGGCAAGGGCCACGCCCAGCTGTGCTGAGGGAGACTGTGACCCCAGTGAGGTGTAATTGGGCCTGGTTCTCTGGTAGCAAATGCTCATCCTTCAGATCCCTTCACTTTAAATCTGGTTGGGTGAACTCTAACCTGCAGTGGACAGGACCTCACTGTAACCTGGTCCCCAGGAGTCCTCATACCAGGAAGCTTGGGGTCCTGCCACCTCTGCCTTACATAGCCAACTAGCAAGGTTCTTTCCTTAGTGATTGTCACAGTGGAGTAGGCCAGGAGATATGCCAGATGATCGGCATCCCTGCCCCCTCATCCTTGGACCTCACCATTTCTGTCACTTCATTCCTGGAAAAGCCCTTCAGATGGCAAGCACCCCAAATTCTTTCACCCGTCGTTCCAAGCTCTGGCTCAACCCCCACCTTCCCTTCTTGCACATTCCCCAGCTTTCAAGAACTTCTCTGTATTCCCTCTTACACCAGCCCTACGCCCACTTACTCTTTCTCCCTCTCCCCAGGAGCTTACTGGGTACCTCCCTCCCCAGTCTCATATCTAAACCCATAAACCTCATCTCATGGCCCCTCCTACTCCTCCAGTCCCAGGCCTGAGCAAGCTTTGCTTTGGAGGTCTGTCATGGAGGAAAAGGGCTGAGGAGACACACAGCACTTGTTAACAATCTCTTCTGTCTCCCTATTCCACTTGCTTGAAAGAAACTGGGGAGTAGCAACTGTTCTTAGCATGGTTCAGATAAAATAAGCCACAAGGGCACAGACTCAGCCCTGGGTAAAAGTCCTTCCCCAACCGCCAATGAGCCCTTTTCCCGTGTGACCCCCATAACGATTCCCAGTGCTGAGGTTCTGACACCTCACCACTTAACTTCCAGAGTAGCCTTCATTCTTCCTCCTTTGCCTCTGCTCTTTAATGCTCGAGATCCTGGAGCTTCCTATTTTAAAAGATGAGATCTGTGTGTGAACCTTACCAAGGTGTCACACTCCAAAGGCTCTGGGACAGTCTAAAGTAGACCGCAGCAGTCCTAGAAGGGCCTGGTTTAAAATATGTACAGTCTGTACATCATTGCATCCCTGCAGGTGGCGATGTAACATTTCAGCTGGCGTTTTGGAGCCTTTCTCCGGGTAGGAGGAGGGGTGATGGCAGACGGCGATGCACGAAAGGGTTTGTCTTGCCCAAAACGGCCCAGTTAGCTCATTTTAACCTTCAACAGTTCCGGACCTCAGATCCTGGGCCACTCAGCCACCTAGAGGCGTTGGGGAGTAACGTGAGCTGGTAACCGTGGGCCTGACTCCATTCGCAGGCCCATGTTTACTGCCGCCTGCTCTGGATGGCTGCAGAGGCCTGTCAGGATCAACAGGCCTGGGCGCGGACTCAGATCTGGCTGGTGATGGCGCTGTCTTTGGGAAAGGCATAGCTCAGTGGGGCTTCGTAGAGGCTTCCTCCGTCACTGCTGAGGTCGTCATCATCTGAGTCATCCAGTACTTTACTGGGCAGTGTCTTAAGCCTGTGGAAGCACAGAGGAGATGTTTCTTGGCTGGCTTCCGATGTGGAGATGGAGGAAAGGGTGTTGGGCTCCTGCCCTCCATTCTGCAGCATGCATAAGGGTGAATTTGCCAGCACCAGACCTTTTCCTTAGCAACAGGTGCAAAATACCTAGTCTTACATACCTAGTGGCTTATGTAAAACTGTATTGAACATGCCAGGTGACTCAAGCAGTTTTGATGAGATGAGCCACGAACAGTGAACAGATTTCCCTTTTTGCCTAACTCTAATAAGGGCTGGTCAGGGTGCTTCTTCTTCACTATGAATCATATACAATATTTTTCTTTTCTGAGACAGGGTCTCATGTAGCCCGTGCTGGTCTCAAGCATATGCAGCCCAGAATGGCCTTGAAGTGTGATCATCTTAAATGCTGAGATCACAGGCAGGTGTCAGCACATCCAGTTTATGGGTGGCTAGGAACAGAGCGCAGGGCCTTCTGCACGTGAGACAAGCACTGGCCCAACTGAGCCACAGCCTCATACTGTAATGTCTTAATAGCTGACCAAAACATTATCTTGTGAGTTCTTAACTGCTGCACCCTACCGCTGGCCTCGGGACCAGTTCTCCATCCTGTGTGGTCGGGTTATCAGTGAGCTGGAGCCATCGCCCAGCTTGTGAGAGCTACCTGGAGCAACAGCATTCAACCCCAGGCACAGACAGCCTCCACAGAAGGCTGGAGCTCTGGCGAGCATGAACCTAGGGTCACCCCTCATCTCAATGCCCCCACACTTCAGCTTCAGTGGGGAAAACCTTCCTCTAGCCCCATTCTTCAGCTTTCCTCTGAGCAGTTGGAAGATCCTCCTTCTTAGAAGTACATAAATGAGAACCGTGCACTCCAGACAGCTAGGGGACGCTCCTTCATGGTGGTGGGGACACCAGAGTCTCTCTGTGCCTCAGGTTCTGCCTAACACTAGTGTGAGAGTGGCTTATGTGAGACCGCATTAAACATGCCAGGTGACTCAAGCAGACACAGCCACTTTCACCTCAAGAATGGAATGACCCTCCCCTACAGGCATCAGGGGAGGCTGTGGGCCTCAGTGGGCCATTCCTTCTACCCACCGTAAGCCCTTCTTCATAGAGTTGAGCTGGCCCTGCAGCTGCTCATTCACTCCTATCTGCTCCTCCAGCTCCCTCTGCAGCTTCTTCTTAGCACTTTCCAGTCTGTCGATCTCCTCTTCGGCCTCTTCTACCTGGCGCTTCATGGCTTTCAGGCGCAAGCTCAGCTACATGACGGAAGATGGAGGTTGAGTGTTAGCTGAATGCCCAAGTGGAAAAGCCAGAGCAGGAGATGCCAGGGACCCAGCTAATTCCCAGGGAACCCTGACACACAGCAAAAGTGGGAGCACCTGTGGGGTGCGTGGAGCAGGGGCCACGGTATATACACTTTCCTTGTCTCAGCCTGGGACGCAGAATGCCATCTGAGAGAAGGCAGAGGCTGCCTCACCTGGTCCTTCTGGTCAGTCAGTGACAGGTGCTCGTCATCCACCTGCATCACCAGCTCCTTCACCTTCCTCTCCAGCCTGCGGTTGTTGAGCTGCAGGTTGGCCCGGTCCCTGGGAGTAGAGAAGGTGGCACAGAACACAGCCTCTAATTCTCAGCCTCGCTGGAAGAGGGAGCTGGGATGCCCCAGCCACAGGTGCCTGGGCATCTCAGGGTCAGGGAAAAACAACTGCACAGGAAGAAGAGGGTACTGGCACCACTGGAGGAGAAATGGAGCCCTGGAAAGGGCCAGAACTCAGCAGGGTCCTGAGTTCTTCCACTGCTGAACTTCTGGAGCAAAGAATCGCCAGACTTAGAAATCTTACTGAAGGCCACTCCAGACATGCCAGGAATCTTCAAGGAAGGTTGTGGGGCTAGTCAAGTCCACTGGTAGGAAGTTGGTACCTTCTGTTTGGATGCACCTGCCCTCAGAGCCAGAGCAGCCCCCTGCCTCTAATCTGGCCCAAATTCAACAGCTTATAAAGCAGCCCACTATGTTAATGGGATGCAGAGAGTGGCCACTTGCAATCCACTCCTAAGTTTTGGTCCAGGCACAGTGCATAGCCAGGCCACCTCATCATTGCTCACCTTGGTGGAGCTCACTGTTTTTGTCTGAGAATGGAAATGACTGCAAGGTTGCCTTGGCTCTGTATTTCATGAGGGCTGATAAGAATAGGAGAGCCCCCAATCCACCAGCCCTAATGAGTGACCAGTGCCTACCTGGCCCCCAGCCCCGCTCCTGCTGGGCTCACCTCTCTTCATTCTCCAGCCGGTCCTCCAGCTCTGCAATCCTGGCCTCCATCTGCACCACCAGGCCCTCTTTACTGGACCTGTAGGAACCTTCCAGGTGGATAATCCGGCTCTTTAAGTCTTTGTTCTGGAACCAAAGAGGGAGCCTGTGAGGGACTTGGTTGAGACGCTCTTTGGGCAGAAGCATACTAAATCGAATCAGGAATTCAGTCAGTGCCTAGGCACCCAGGGATCCCAGAGATGGTTCTAAGGAATACCTTTGAACTTAGGTCTTAGCAGGTCAAAGGAAGAAGCTCTAAGATGTTGTCTTAATGAGCCTGGATGAAAGGGGCAGGCATGTGCAGACACTCCTGAGACAGGGGGAAGGGGCAGCAGCCATTTTACCAGTTTGTTCAGGGATGGACTGACAGGAATAGAATGTGACTGCTCCTTCTCAGTCTGACTTTTTTAATGTGACTATTTTCCATCCCCTTTACACTGGAGTTAAAGCCTCCCATGTTGATGGCTTTCTCACCGCTGATGACAATCATTTTAAAATACTGTGTTAAAAATCATTTTTGACTGCTGAGTCCACCATAAGGAGGACATTTGGAGCCAGTTTCTCCATGAGTCACCTAGTCAGTTAGGAGTCTCACTGAACTGGAACCTCTGCCCACTCATGAGAACTACCTGGGCCGCCGGCATTGAACTTGAGAGTCGGCCTCTGAGAAGGGCTGACTCTGAGAGTGAGCATGAACACCAGCCTACCTCAACGCCCCACATACTGAGCCTGGGGTAGGGAAAGCCCCTACCACATTCCCACAGGAGACTACCAGGGAGCCCAACACGAGGGGGTGGGAGGCAGGAGTCCTGGAACTGGCAGTCCTCACCTGTCTCTCTAGGGAAATCTTGTCACACTCTAAATCTTGCTTGGCAGCTTTCTCCTGAAGTAGCTCGCCCCTCATCTGCTCCATCTACAACAAGCAGAGCAGAAGGGGTTAAAACTTGGTCTTCATCTTCTTTGTACTGACATGGTTCCAACAACCAAATCAGGTTTTCTTGAAGGAGACCAACACAGGGGTATCCGTCGTACTGCTTGCTCTTGAGTGTACGATCTTTTTCTTAGATGTTCTTGATCACTTGATGATTATAATGATAGTTAACTAAAAATAACAGTCACTGTAGCTGACCCTGCTAGTATATGATGAATGACTCTCTTTCATATTCATCTTGTAGGTCCCAGGCACGAAGACCTATTGGGGCTCCATGTCCTATGGTTCAGGATCTGTAGGTTCCTGGTACCATAAGATTTATAGTCACCTGTGCCTGATCTGAGGAATTTAGGAACAGTTCTTTTTATATCTGCACCACAGATTGGCAGCTGATCAAGCCCCAGCTCTGAGGGATTGCCTCTGAGCAGCTCTGCAAGCCCACATGTGTTGTCCTGTCTTGCAGCGACCTTCAGGAGCCACTGAGGTCTACCACAGCATACAGAAACTGCTGACATTAAAGATGATGACATCACCACAAACGAACCTATTTCACAGAATATAGCTCCAAATTTCAAGATGAGATTCAAGATGCTCAAAGTACCTCAAGCCAAAGAGATTCAAGATGCTCAAAGTACCTCAACTAGATTCAGTCAGATCAGATCATTACCAAGGTTATTATAGACAACATATCGCAAGTATAAGACAAAGACAGAATCATAACCATAGCCGGAAAAAAGTGTCAAGTCATCTATAAATAAGGGTCCACTAATATTAATGCAGATTTTTCAACAGAAACATTACAGGCTAGAAACTACATTCAGAATACTGAAAGAAATAACACTCAAATGCCCCATATGATACCCTTAAGTTAGTCTTAATAACTGAAAGAATAAAGCATTTCCAAGATAGGCAACACCAGATCAGCCCTGCAAGAAATATTAAAGGAGGCGGACACTAGAAATGAAAAGGTGATAAGCACTATCCTGAAAAGCACACATCTATAAAACCCAGTAGAAGAACATATATGCAAAAGAGAAGGGAATCTAACAAGTATACGTGAGGAAAACAAATCACAAAGATTGAGTAATAAAAGAGGCACGAAAGAACAAATACATATACAAAAAGCAGAATGTAGTTGACAGATGGGACTATATTTAGCAATAACCTAAAATGTGAATATGATAAATTCACCAATCAAAAGACAGATGAACCAAATGAAGAAATAAAAATGCCAACTGAATGCTTCCTACAAGAAACTGACTCACTGCCTACTGAATAAAAGAGCTGAGAAGACCTTGACCCACAGGTTGAGACTGAAAGTTTTGAAATTCTATGTCTTCTTAGAGAATGTGGTTTGAATAAAAATGGCTCCCATAGGCCCGTGGGCAGTGACACTATTAGGAGATGTGGCCTTATTTGAGGAATGTGTCACTGGGGGTCGGCTTTGGGGTTCCAGAAGCCCAAGCTAGGCCTAGTGACACTCGGCACCATGTCTACCACCATGACGATAGATTAAACCTCTGAACTGTAAGCCAGCTCCAGTTAAACGGTTTCCTTATAGGAGTTGCTATGGTTATGGTGTCTTCACAGCAATGAAGCCCTAAGCAAAGAGATGATAATGGAATAGGATTACACATCAAGGGCGCAAATGGAAAATATACAGATACAAATAACACTCCTAAAGGACCCATGGTAACTGAAAAAACTGAAAAGAAAATTTTAAAAAACCTTACAAATGAAAAAGCCAACCATAATCTGTGGACTAATGCAAAGGCAGTACTGAAGGTAAGCTTGCAGTAATTGGTGTATTTATTAAAACAGACGGTAAGCTGGGTGGGTGGCACAGGGTGGCACAGCACGGGGAGGTGGAAGACATGGTCACCCTGTCTGAAAACCCAGATAAACAGTGGGGCTGGACAGGTGGCTCAGTGTTAAGACTCCAGAGCAGCCAGAACTTCTTGCAACTCCAGCGCCAAGGAATCTGATACCCTCCCCTAGCCTCTGCGGGCAGGTGCTCGTCCCCTGTGCACACAAGATCTTTAAACTGGATCTCTACCTAACAATGCCCCTCAAAGGCAGAAAAGCAAACTCTAAATTAGCAGAAAGAAAGTAAGATCATAAATAAAACTGGCTCAGCAGGTCAAGGTGACTGCCATCACGCCTCAGTAATGTCTGGACCCACGTGGAAGGACTGAACTGGCTTCCACACGTGCCACAGTGCCCACAACAAGTAAATATAAATATGATAAAATGCCAATAACCAATATATTTAACTGACAAACCCACAAGGCTAAAGAAACGCTCAGCAGTTAAGAGCCCCAGCTGCTCTTGCAGAGGACTTGGGTTGGGTTCCCGGCATCTATACCACAGCTCACAACTGTGTTAATTCCAGTGCCATGGGATCTGATGCTCTCTTCTGCTTTCTGTGGGCACTACATACACAAGATGCCTGAACATACATGCAGGCAAAACACTCATACACATCAAATAATTATATAAATTAAAAGAATAGTATAAACTAAGCCAAAAATGTTTTTAAAAAAATAGAAAAAAATTGACAAACCTTAACTAGGTTAACTGAGAGTAATGATTCAAATCAGCTATGAAAAAAGAAACATAATACAACACATAAATTAAAAACATAACTCGTTATGAATAACTACATACTAAAGCATTGGAAAAGCTAGAAAAACCGTATTATGCTTTTACACATAAAAACTGAAGAAAAAACAGAATCTAAACTAATAATGAAGATTGAACAAAAATGCATGGGAAAGAGCCCAAAGCAGTAAAAAAACAGTTCCCATAAAAAACATCCCAGGCCTTAAGGCTTTGTTCCTATATTCTACAAAATAAACTCTCCACACGGGCAGCATTCAAACTGAACAAAGCTATATAGATATAACCTTGAAAAAGCCCTAATACCTCTGCAGAACAGAAGGCAAAAATTCCCCTTTGAATTTAGCGAACTGAATTCAATGGCACAACACAAAGATAATGTTCCATAAGCAAGTGAGATGCATTCAAAGGAAGCAAGACATTGCAACATGTACAAAACACTAAACATGACGGGACGCACAGACAGCATGACAGACACACTGACAGAAGAATGGACAAAGACTTTCATCAACACGAGAGAGCAGACAGAACAACTAGCCACAGACCATGAGTGAACATTACAGGTCACGTCCACTGATAGAATGGTGGATGAAGACTGTTTCACCAACGTGACAGGACAAACTGGTGGACAGAGACCATAAGATCGTTTCTATGGTTAGGGACAGAACATTTGGTAAGATTCAGTATCCCTCTGTAATGGACGACAACCTGGAGACCTTTTTGCTGACTGAACCGGTCCAGAAAGACAAACACTATGCTATCGCTCCTGTGGAGACTAAGAGTCTGTAGAACTGAATGGAACAGTGGTCAACATCTGGGAAGGGTTAGGGGGAGGATAGAAAATTCAATGAGGGGCACCACTCACAAAACTGCAGTAACTAATTCTGGCTCTTCTTCGGCACAGTGAGGTACTATCAGTTAAAGCACAGTAAGGTGTTCGCACCTGTATTCTCAGCACCTGGAAGGCTGAGGCGAGAGGACTGTTTTGCGTTCAAGGCCAGCTTGAGCATCTCACAGATAAAGGAAATAAAAAGTAAGCCAGGGCAGTGATGGCACAAGCAGAGGCAGAGGCAGGCAGATCTCCATGAGTCTGGTCTACAGAGTAGGTTCCAGAACAGCCAAGGGTACAAAGAGAAACCCTGTCTCAGAAAACAGAACAAAAAGTGCTCCCTCCCCCAAATGATTCATTTTAAAATGACTAGGTGAATACAAAGGTCTCAACACAGGATAATGTCCCACTCTTAGCTGTGGAGCGACTGAAAGGCGATATATCGGTGGCTTCCTGGAAGAGGCATCAGTTTCTTTTAGTGCTTTAGTCCTGGGAGGTTGACCACACCCTAGTGGATGGCCCCACACCCACGTGTACACGGGCATTGCTAACTGGACTCAGTGCACTCTTCATAGAAGGGGGCGGGCAAGCTCCTGCTTGAAGTAGATGGCAGTTAACATAGACAGCCCAACTGGTCACCGCACACAGAATAAGAGGTGGGAATGCTCAGCTCTAAACAGGATAAGCCACACCCCTCCCCTCAAGGTGCAGGGGTCTATGTGGAGGAGAAAGGTAAAAAGACGGTAAGAACCAGAGGTGGTGGATGACGTCAAGGAAACTTTTCCAGACACAATGGGACAGATCCACAGAGGAACTCGGAGACCGTGACAGCGTGTACAAGGCCTGCACAAGCTCAGATAAAACCCCAGCACCCAGGAGGGGAAGTGGACATGAAACCCTAGCCCTAGCTAGGGAGCTAGCGACACTTAATTGCTGCTCGGTGAGGGAAAATCAGTTTTCTTCAATGACGTGACAACTGTACTGACCACACAGCAGAGAAGGCCCAGTGCCCAAGGGTAGCTGGCCAACAGGACTCCAGGTTTTGTTCTGTTTTTCCTTTTAAATGAGGGAGCGTTAAGTTGGGGGGTGAGGGATGGTGGCAGAGTTGAGGAAGGGCAATGAACATGTTCAAAATGGACTATATGACATTTCCTCAGGAAAAAAAGATTAAAAGGGGAAACTATGAAGTTAAGAGGAGCTATGAGGGTGACATACATTGTATACGTGCGTGAAATACTCAAGGAACAAAAAGTATCACATTAAAAATTATTAGTTGTTGAGGAAATGAAGATACTTATTGCCCTAATTAGAAAATTACACATTGAACATTGTTAAGTGACACAGTGTACCCTATAAAGTATTCAAATATTAAAGCACAAAACT
Source organism: Meriones unguiculatus (assembly GCF_030254825.1). Taxonomy (NCBI): domain Eukaryota; kingdom Metazoa; phylum Chordata; class Mammalia; order Rodentia; family Muridae; genus Meriones; species Meriones unguiculatus. The sequence goes on along the minus strand of NC_083354.1, from coordinate 17,126,262 downwards.
AAACACCCAAATCTAGTTCCCTCAGGCCGTCCTTGAACAGGGCAAGGAGAAAATGCCAATGGTGCAAGGGGCAAGCAGAGAACAAGGGCCACTCCAACCGGCCACTCCTTTCCGCTTGCCCCTGAGCCCTCAAGGATCACATGCTGATGAAACAGCCGTGGACCTGCCCCTGAAACTGCCTGGTAATGAATGCTGCCTCACAGCCCGCTCTGGACCTAGGAAGACAGCACGCTTCCTCGGGGACGCCACTCTCACACCGTGGGGCACAAACCTGCACTTGAGGGACCCCATGTGCACCTTCCACGGTGGGAAGGCACCGCACAGTCAAGTGGCCTGGTCCAGCCTCCTCTCCCCCATGGGACCTCACTCACAGAACAGGGCCTGCGGGTTCACGTGTGTCTGAGCACAGCCCTTTCAGTTGCCTGGACAGATGTTTTGGTGACTGCCCTATCCTTTAGGATGCTGTTCAGGGAGCCTTCCGAGGAAGCCAGAGGACCCTGCCCCATCCTGCGGAGGAGGGAAATTTGTCCCAAAGGTGAAGGGATGCCAGTAGAGAAATCAAGTTGCTGTGGAAATCAAGGGTGAGGACAGCAGAGCAGAGGACAGCCTCTCCGGCAGCTGCACAGGGAACCAGATGAGTAGGCCTCGTTCCAGTCATATGCCTCGTCTGAACCCGCTAAACCTTCTGGAACTCCCACGCAGGTGCTGTCACCCTGCTTTTCTGATGGGACGATCAGATCTGGAGCAAAGCAGCTTGGGTATTTCGCCCCAGGGCTTCTGACAAAACCCCCTCAAGTTCTCCACCCCTCCTCCCCCGCCGCTGCTTCTCAGCAGAATGGTAGACACGGGACATTTGATGTATGGAAAAAATCCTACAGGAAGCAGAGTATTGGGGGATTCTGTGGAGCTCCCAAGGAAAAGTCTACAGGGGAGTAAGTAGAGAAGCTGTGGGGCATGGGGGACTGCCACCATCACGGTGCTGGGCCCAGCTGTGTGTGAGCTCAGACCTTACAGCTTACAGCAGCAGTTGCTGGCCTCAGACAGGGCATCAGCCGGAAAACAGACCTTCCATGAGGCAGAGCTCCAAGCACCGGGCATCTCTGAGGGTCCCTGTAAGTCCCAGCCCTCCCTGGAGCGCTCCAGACGGATGAAAAACAAAATAGTAACTCTTCATACCCCCCATGTCCCCTTGAAAGGGGGCGGTTAAAATGGAAGTGTAAATAAATCAGAACAGGAAGAAATAAAACAAAGCCATAAAAAGCCCAACAGTGACAGTAGCCAGGTGGGCCGTGTTCCTTGAGTCTCCTCAAAAACACACTGGATTCCCCTCCATGCTTCCAAAGAACAGCCTGAAACTATATTCTTAAATAAATCTGCTTCGTGGAGCCTCAAGGAATTCTGCATGGCATTACAGACAAGGTCCCGAGGAGAATGCTTCTGCCACAAACCCAGCCTAGTGCCAGGAGTCATTGCTTCTGAGGCTCAACTCAGCACCCATGACTCCAGAACCCGGCCCAAGGCCTGAGGTCACGTTCTTATCCTTGTTTGCACCCAGAGAAGTAAGTGTGAGGCTGGAGAAATACTTCATGTAAGCTTAGCGTTCTACGTGCTGTTTACTCTTCAACTCTAGTAAGCAGGCTCAACTAAAACTCTGCGGCCGAATTAAACCTAACAGCAACGGGAGGCAACGGCCTATTGTAGCTGAACTGAATGAATGCTAACCCGGGAGCATTTTGATAGGAAACAGCAGATCCAATTCTAGCCGCTTGTAACGTCAGAATGCCTGTGACCTGAGCTAGCTCTCGAGATTCGAAGCTGCAGGCTTTTGGGTTAATGAAAAGCCAGAGATATTTATGATTGTGAATAATGCCAGCCTCCTGGTCTGGGTTTATCGATGGGCTGTGAAGAGGTCGGCAAGCTTTTATTCCTGGACTGGCATTAAAAAAGTATATCCCAAGAATTATTATTAGCCAACTCACACAGGGGTTTTGAGTACCTGATACAGTAGGAGGCAGTTCTGAGCCTGGAGTCGCTTTAACTAAAAGAAACCCCACTTTGATCTATCACTTTCCTCCTGGAAAAGGGACTATTTGGAGTCTCATTTACTGGTTCCTGTGTCCCCAGGTACTGAGGAACAGGTAGGTGTGAGGCAGCCACAAAGGAGCAGTTTCTGAGAGTGACTGTCATGCCTCAAGCTTTCCCCACTAGGATTTACCTGGCGGTTTCCAAGGCAACAAGGCATCATGTTAGCCCCTGTGAAGATGGTGAAGCTTCCCAAAGTTTGAAGTTGGTATTTTCCCCTGCCTGCCAGCTGCCTGGGTGGGATGAGTCAGCCTACCTCTGCGCTGGGTCATCCTGGCTTTCAAGGCTGAGGGGAGGCCTGTGACTCCCAGCAACAGCATACATAGAACGTCCACTGAGCCAGGCTGCTAGCTACCCAGCACATTCAACACTCAGCAGGCTAGACCTCTTTCTGCCTCATTTACACATAATGAGTCAGAGGTGGCAAAGGTAAATGCAACCCTGCGTATTTTAAGTGCTAATAATAACAACAACAACAATTATTATTATTTGAGATAAGGTCTCATGTAGCCCATGCTGGCCTCACACTCCCTATGTAACCAAGGATGACCTTGAACTCCTCTTGCCTTCACCTCTCCTCTGTGCAGGGATAACAGGCATACACCACCTGTTTAGGAGGTGCTGGGGAATGAACTCAGGGCTTTGTGCGTGCCAAACAATCATCCTGTCAGCTGAGCCACACCCCCAACCCGTGTTCTTAACTTGAAGACCTTTAGAATCTGATCCAAGGATGGAGTCAAACTGTGGCCCTCCCTCTCACAAGCTACACAACTGTAGGCTGTGACTGTGCCTTCCAAGCCCTGAAAACAGCTAGGATCCAGCACTTATGACTCCTCAGTGGGGCTCGCGGAAGTCATGGACAGAAATGTTTTAGCTTGTTTTCATGGCACTGGGAATTGAATCTGGGGCCGCCGGCATGCGAGGAAAGTACAGCACCACAGGGCCGAATTCCCAGCCCACAACAGTTTCACTAGTAATCTGCCCAGGTTGGCCTTGTGCTCACTCTGTAGCTCAGGCAGGCCTTGACATTACAATCCTCCTGCCTCAGTCTCCTGAGTAACTAGGTTTATAGGTCCTATTGGGTCTGGCAGAGAAACATACTTTTGAAGAAAGAAAGGTAAAAAGGCTTTCCTGGGATTAAAATAGTCCCAAAGTCAGTAGAACAGTTAGTACCTCAGTGAATCTTCCTTCAGCTCAGAAGTCAGGGGAAGTTTTTCTGTTCTGTGTATGAGAAAACAGACAATCCTCACCTTTTATAAATACGGCATTCTGCCAAAGCAAATCTACTTCTTTTCAACATTAGCCATGCTTGAAAAGCAGTCCGAGCTTCAAGAGGTATAGAAAACATTTATCTCGATTAGGGTTCTCTGAATTTATCTACTATCCTAAGTATGTATGGGGAAAAGGCCTCGAGACTCAAAAAGTAAATAATGTGGCCAGCAAGTGTCAAATAAACACAAGAATAATGAGCGAAGCCAGAGGCATCGAACAGAACGTTCTCACAACCGCCTTCTCTGCCCCGAGAGCAGCTCAGTGAAGGTCTTTCTGGGGGCTCCTCCACCCCCAGCTCCTACATTGACCCTTTAGAGCACTTATGTGCTTCGCTGTTCTGCTGAGCAGCCTTCCATGGCTCCCCACACCTTCAGGATACAGTCATTCAAAGGCCCCAGTCCTCCTCTCCAAACGTGCTCCCGCTGCTTTCCTCATGGAAACCGGAAACTCGTGTGAGCATTCACAGCATCTCGACATCCTGTGCTTACCAGCCAGTCTGCGCGAGCTCAGATGCCACGCCCACTCTGCTAAGCAGCTCTCAGGTAGATCATTCCTTCAAGGCTGACGCCAGGCCGAGATTTCTCTAAAAACCCTTCCTTGGCCACGTTTACCGTCATGGCCTTTTCCTCACTGGCTGGAGTCCTGCCCTTGGTATGTAGCCTCTGTGCTATTTTACTGTTAGTTTTCCACTTGTTGAATCTAGTTCATCTCCTTCAACAGGCCTAACCTCATGTCGGACATTCTGAGCTTTGCCACTCTGCCTTTCCTGCAGTCATGTTTGCCATATTTGAGGCTCTGGTGGTTAAAAAGCCGTCCTTGGGAGGAAAAAACTTACGCTGCCTCTGCAGCTAGCTGTTCCACGACTCTGACCAAAGCCCTTTGTGGCTCTGGACCTCAAATCTTTCATCCATTACACAGTTCTGGAGATGTCACCTCTGACCCAAGGTCCTGTCAGAGGGCTAGCATTGTCGGAATCCTTTCATCTGGCCTGTTTACCTAAGACCTATCTCTGGGACTAGGGAAAAGAACTGGATGTACTGGGAGGAAGCAAGAATTCAGAAGAACTTAAAAATACTGAGTTTTAAGTAGAAAACAGAAAACTTTAACTTTTAAAAGAAAGTAAGAGCTTAAAAAAATTTCCCTCATGCTTTCTCTTCAGTGTCTAGCAGCAATTTGCCATTCAATGTGGTTCCCAGGATTCAAGGTGATGCCACTTTCTGTCCTCTGGTCACCAGCCTTTGTCAGGGGCATCAGAAGGTTAGAAGTGGTGAGAGCAGGAAGAGGGTCAGCTTTCAAGTGTCCCTCTTCTCATTGTGATATGGCAGGCAGCTATAAGTGCATGGCCCTGGGAGGTCCCCACTGGCACCCAGAGCCCTCTCCACTTGCCCTTTAATTTTAAAGGCAGAAAATCAGCCTTGGCTCTGCCTCTGCTTTGAAAGAAAGGACTGTTAGTAAAGCAGGCGCATCCCTTTCAAATGTCCCTCTCAACAGGAGGCATCAAAGGGCCAGACGACATCAGAGACATCTGTCTACAGGCATCACTCACCAGCCATGGTGGCACACACCTGTAACCTTAGCCCTCAGAAGCTGAGGCAGGACAATAGAGAGTTTGAGGATAGCCTGGGCTGCAAGACCCTACCACCAAAAACCATGAAAGGAAGAAAGGAGAAGCATCGGTCTATCTTGGAGCTTTTGTTTTGTCTTTCATCACTTTCTACATCAATTTGAACTTGATTTTCAGTTTCTCCATGTACAGCAAACTTGGGCCTTCCCCTCTCTACCTCCTAGAAACAGTGAGAAGACAGACAGCAGAAGAGGGCAAGAGAGCTAATGGTGGCAGGTTAGGAGAGGGAAAGCTGTTAGAACCTTCCACACAAATAGTTTCATTTCGCTTTTTTTTTTTTTTTTTTTTTGGGAAAGGATCTCTGTAGCCCAGGCTTGTCCAGACCTCAATATGTAGCTAAGGATGGAAGACTTTGAACTTTAATCCTCTTGCCATCACTTCCTAGGATCACAGCCAAGCATTACCATGATAGTTTATACAGTGCTGGGGACTGAACCCAGGCCTTTGGGCATGATGGGTAAGTACCCTACCAACTGAGTTATACCTCCATCCCCAGCCTCATTTTCTGAGGCTCCGGAATCTGGGATTTCCCCAAAGCTTTACGGGAGGCAGCACAGGGGCAGGCCGGGGACTCCCCACAGAGCGCCCTGCATGGACCTCAGGTTCTTGGCTCAGTGGAAAATTTTCAACATGGACCACTGAGGTGAGTAGTCACATCCCATGACTCTAGTGCTCAATGAGAGGAAAAGGAAAAGGCCAAAGGTATTCTGGGAACAGATACCTCACGGTCCTGGACCAGTAGCTGAACCAATGCAGGCACTGTGTCCTGGTTCAGCATGCCTGTGTTTTGTTTTGGGTGTAAATCATGGAACAGGAAACTGGTTTTAACCGCCCGTAATATTGAGAAGGTGACATAGCACAAGGAAAGTGGACAAAACAAATCTACGGGCACTTCTGCCATTATGCACGCTTAAAAGATCTCAGAATACCCTGGGGTAACACGGCTGCTTAACCAAACCGGCAGGAATGCCTAACAAAACAGCCGTGTCCGGTAAGAACTCGGGGGAGCTGATGTCAAGGTTGAGCTGTCCATCTGTGTCTCGGTGCTCAGGAAAGTCCCTCTCTAAATGGCTGCTGCTTGGGCTCCTGAATACTCTCCCAACATCAGTCCAAGGAACCAGCAGAGCTAGAGCCTAGCAGCCTGGGTTAGAAGTCCCTGCCCCCACCCACCCCACAGCCCACGTGCCACACTTCCCAAGGAAATCTGCGCCCATCAGAAGGGTAGGCGTCAAAGGAGTCAGTTAGTATTTCATCTTCAGCTCTGAGCAGGGACTGCCAGGCCAGTGATGACAGCCCTTCACCCCCAAACTCCCAGCCCAGTCACCCTGAATTAGACAGACAACACCAAGCCCTTGGCCCACTGTAGCTGATACATCACTTCCTGAAACCGCCCTAGGAAATTTCCCTTATGTTACTCCCTCCTTCCCTCCTAGTGGCTTGTTATGATAAAGACTGATGGATCTTCTGTCATGAGCTGTATGGCCAGACTGTTTCCTCCTTGCTCTAACTGTGAACCCTTGGGTTTAGCCCCTCATGGCTCCTTTTTTCCACAGTGCCATGCACCCACCCTTCGACAACTCCCTTGTACCTGTTCTCTGCTCCAAGTGATCCTCTCAGACAGCAAATCAGCATTGGTTCTTTCTTCTTCCAGTTCAATCTCCAGCTGGGACACCTTATCCTGAGAAAGGAGAACATAAATGGGTTAGTTACACTGACCTGGGTGAGGAGCAAGAGGTGCCCATGGGAGGAAAAGCCAAGGCAAATGAGAGCTGAGTACTCTTAGGTCTTGGGAACATAAGGAAGGCATTTCTTTTCCCCTCTCCCTTCCTTTCTTCTTTCCTAAAGGGTCTCATGCATCCCTGGGTAGCCTCAAACTTGCTAAGTAGTCTAGGATGCCCTTGAACTTCTGATCTTCCTGCATCCACCTCCCAGGTGCTGCATTACATGATTGAGCTTGTATATTCAGTGCCACAAACTGAACCCTGAGCTTCATGCTTGCTAGGCTTCATGCTTCGATCAGCTGAGTGACCCCCAGCCCTTATACATATCATTTCTTGTGCTGTCCAAAACAGGTATTTGAAAAACATGTGTTTTGTTGATCTTGTGGTATCACTGGGCATGTAGAAAATACACAAAAGGGAAAAAAGCATTACCCTAAGACCCGATGAACAAAAACAAAAACACTGAGGATATGTCAGCATGTATCTTAAACTGGTCCCCATTCAAGGCAACATACAGCCTGAGAAGCCATCCTGAGGCATTTTGTAAACACTGTGTGCTCAAGAGGCTAGCTAGCTCCTGTGAGTGCAAGCACGTGAGTCTGACCTGCCTCTTCTCTACAGTACTCATGAACTTGGCCGTGGATGGTCCCAAACCTGCATAGGACAGTGGTGGCTAATTCTGGTAAATTCATCATCACAGAGTAACAAAATCTGTCCCTCTGGTCTGTGGAGGAATTCTAATTCAGAACATGGCTGTTCTGGCAAGAGATCACATCCAAACATCTTTTAGGTCTGTGTGATCAGACTGGAATACAAATACGCCTTTAATCCAGGAGACAGGCAAGCCATATAAACCCAAGGGTTCAGTTAGAGCAGGGAGGAAAAGTCTGGCCATACAGCCCATGTCATAGGTCTGGGTAAACTTTGCCAAGGTGCTTTTGTGTGTGTGTGTGTGTGTGTGTGTGTGTATTTCTAAAACAATGTTTTCATTCTTTCTATGTTGTGTATATGGGGGCTAGTCTGCATGCATGTCTGTGTACCACATGTGTGCAGTGCCTGTGGAAGCCAGAAGAGGGCATCGGCTTTCCTTGGATTGGAGTTACAGGTGGGTTCTCTTAACCAAAGAATCATCTCTCTAGCTCTGGCAGATGCCTTTTAAAAACCAACATTTTGAGCTTCCACAGGTAGCACCTGTGTGTAGGTGTGAGCTATGGAACTGCCGGAACTGATGACAGCCATGGTGTCTCTGTAAACAGCAGAAATGAAACCCCGAGAACTCATGGAAACGTTGAACCGTCTGTGAATGAATGGCCTTGTCAGGTGGTGACCAAAACCTCCAGGGAGGACCAGCAAGATGGCTGAACAGGTAAAAGCACTTACTGTAAAGACTGAGCCTAGAGAGCAAACTCCAGAACCCACAAAAACAAAACAAAACAAAACAAAAAAAACTTGACTCTACAAAGTTGTCCTGTCTTTCCACACTCATGCTTGTGAGACGCACTAGTGTGCACATGCACAAAATAATAAATAAAATGAAATAAAATAAAATAAAATAAAAACCTATAAAGAAACCCAAACCCTCTCTCCTAGGAGCAGAAAGTCCCAGAAACCAACTTGGGATGTGGCTCGCTCCTGTTCCAGGTCGCCTACCTACCCAGATGGCTCAGAAATCACAAATATCCACAGAGCACCAAGGCTGGGGCTGAATATCCAGAAAATGCTGACTGTGAGAGAGCTCTTGAGACCTGAGAATTAGCTAGGTTTTAGTGAAGGAATGGGAAAGGCATGAGTCAAAACAACAAGGCCCTGCCAGCCAGCTCTCAGAGCCACACCCTTCAGGTGCCTTTCACGGTGGCAGAACCCCCAGGGGCTGGCACTGTAGACCAAGTGGAGAAATGCCTCTGTAGTCTTTAGTGTCAAGACCCCAACTTACCCAGAGGAAATGCCTTGTTAAAATATTCTGGACTCAAAGGAAATGATCCGACAACAAAATTTTTAATATCTATTTATCTATCTATCTATCTATCTATCTATCTATCTATCTATCTATCTATCTTAGTTTTTTTGAGACAGGGTTTCTCTGTGCAGCCATGGCTATCTTGCAACTCTCTCCATAGACCAGGTTGGCCTCAAACTCACAGAGATCCGCCTGCCTCTGCCACTCAAGTGCTGGGATTAAAGGTGTGCACCACCACTGCCTGGCTCTGATAACCAGCCCAAATCACTTATCTCTAAAAAAAATCTATTTCTTTCACTTATCTTTTAAAAAGTTTATTTCTGGGACTGGAGAGATGGCTCAGAGGTTAAGAGTGCTGGCTGCTCTTCCAGAGGTCCTGAGTTCCATTCTCAGCAACCACATGGTGGCTCACGACCATCTATAAATGAGATCTGGCGCCCTCTTGTGGCAGTCAGGCAGAACACTGTATAGTAACAAACCTTTTTAAAAAATCTCTTTCTTTCCTTTCAGTTGGGCATCTGTGGGAGGGCTGTACATGTGAGTGCAGGTGCCAGCGGAGGCCAGCTGACACACCCGCTGGATTTCCTGGAGTTGGAGTCACTGTGAGCTGCCCAACATGGGTGCTGGGAACTAAATTTGAACCCTCTGGAAAAGCAGTTTGTTTTCTTAACTGCTGAGCCATCTGTACAGCCCAAATCACCTCTTAGTCAGGCTTTTTGCCTGTCCCAATCCATACTGTCCATGAAACATATGAGGTCTAAGCCAAGGCCCATCAGATCGAGGATCTTTATTCACTACTTGGTAAGTTTCTACGCGCGCACGTGCTCTCGCGCATGCATGTATATGTGTGTGTGTGTAGAGGTCAGTGTCAGGTCTTCCTCAATCACTCTCCATCTCCTTTTTTTGAGACAGGGATCTCTCACTGGCCTGGGGCTCACCAAGTAGGCTAGACTGCCTGGCCAGCCCCAGGGATCCTCCTGTCTCCACCTCTTTGGCACTGGGATCACACTGCCATGACCAGCTTTTTGCATGTGTGCTAGGGAGCTGAACAGAGATCTTCATGCTTATATGAAACACACTTTACCAAATGAGCCATCCCTCTAGCCCATCCAGTTGCTTTTAACCAGGTTGTATAGGCCCTAAGACGATCCATACCTAGTTAACTAGGGTGGCATTAGGTTATTCAAAAATGACTCCCTAAAGAGATCAGAAGCAAGGTATTAGAAAAATACAGCAACCCCATAAACAAAGCAATAAAATTGCCATTGGGCTACCTGGGTCTCTGAGAGAGGCCCATCTAATAAAATCTCCACTGGTTCAGACTTCACTCCTAGATATAAACTGCAAAGCACCCTGGAGGTTTAAAAAAGCTATTTCTGTTTATTTGCGAAGCTGACCGAGGAATTCATTGATTTTGAGTTTAAGCCATCTCCCTCTGGCCTTGAGCGCCACGCCTGTCTTTTATCAAAATCTTGACCATGTTAACGTCTCCCCCAAAGTCTGAGACTTGTTTCCCAGACTCTTTCACTCTCTAATTTCCACTGGAGAGGTGAGGGGGCATACATGTGTTTCTTGTTTAGGGTCAATTTCACTCTTGCAAATTACTCCTTTTTAGCAATTCAGGCTTTTCCTATCTTCTCAGAGGTTCTGGTATTTTATTTATGTGGGTTTTTCTCAAGCGTTGTGTATTAGGCTCCTGAGTACTCACCCACAAGTGGTGACTGCTCTGAGCAGTTACAGACAACCTTGGGAAGTGGAAATGACAATGAAGTGGGCCACACTTTGCTGGTGACTCTGGCAATGACACATACACACTCAGGACGATGGGCCGGGACCAAGAATGGACTGTGTGGTTTGGTCAGCTGGTCTCTGACATGCAGGGGTGGGAGGTTTGGGGTCTGAGGCACAGTGGGTCCTGACTGGACCAGTCTTGCAGCCTTTGTAGGAGACACATTGCCAAAGGGACACGTCACCATCAACTATGTTTTTGGAGGATCAACTTGTATCCTCTTCAAATCAATGAAGCCATTAGACTAAATCACACCCTTCATGCCTTCTAGCTTTGACACACTGCAACATGATAAGCTCCTTCCCACCAAAAAAACAAAAAAAAACAAAACAAACAAACAAACAAAAAACAGATATTTATAACATCAAAAAAGAGTAAAATCCCGAGACTTCCTACATTCCCTGGTGGCAGACGTGTTCTCCACAGCCCGGTCCCTGCCTGTGTACCCACACACCTCCATGTGCTTGAGAAGTCGGCTTCGGTCATCCTTGAGGTGACTCTTGGCCTCCAGCTCGTACTCCAGATCCTTCAGCGACTGCTCCAGAAGCTGCCTTTTCGTGAGCGCTTCCTCCTCGGCTCGCTGGTAGTCCCGCAACTCCTCCTCCTTGAGGCGCAGCTGGAAGGAGAGGATGTTAGAGATCACCTGGCGGGGGGGGGGGGGGGGAACGGCAGCAGGCTGACCCGACAGCTGAGAGCTCCAGAGATCGTACAGGACACGTGCCGGCACACAAGCCTGTGCACCGTGGTATGCACGCCTGGCTCAAGCAGGCCACAAGACAGTGCGCAGGCCCACCCCAGAGCAAAGAGGAGCAGATTCCCTCTCTCTCTAGGCTTCGGTCTCCCCACTTGATAAAACGGGAGGGTTTTTCAGTTGCAATTAGTAAACTAGTAGGTTATAAAGTCTGTTGATTAGACAGGGACTAGCATTTTAACAACAGAGCACACACACAAAATCAAAGTATGAACACGTACTGTGATGCTTTTATATTAGATATTTACATATTTGTATGGATGGATGTGTCATTACGTTGCATGCATCATGCCTTTATTTTACGCGCCATGGTCAAAACCACTTGAAAGTCACCGAAGTCGCTAAGTGTTCTTGTATCAGCATCATCTCAAAAGAGGTTTAAGGGCTTAAACTAAAAACCAAATAAATGGTCTCTAAGTAACCGGCAGGCACAAAATCCAAGAACACGACCACACTCATTAGGTAACAGCCATTGCTGTGTGGAAGAAAACGAGTAACCATAACTGCAGTGCTCTTTTCCTCCACAAGGTGGCACTCGTCTAATAGTTTTGAAGAATGTGCAACAACAGCTTGAGTCCCAGGGAGCAGACCACCACACTGGCCAGAAGGCCACAAACAACCAGCCGGTGGGCTGGTTCAGTAAGGCTCAATCCTGGCTCTTCAGTCACCAGTGTGAAAGTCTCCTGGAGCTGGAGAAGGCTAAGACTAGACCACCACAGAGATTTATTCCTTCAGGGAGTCCATAGAAAATCTGAGGAAGCTCCGAAGGATCAGGCTAGGTTAGGAAGACCCAGGAGGGACACTCCAGCATTGTATTCTGGTGGAGACACCCGTCTCCAACACAGAGCCAAACCCCAGCCATGTGTATCACAGCCCCCTTGGGAGAAAAGAACTGTGAGACACAGGCCCTGCTCAGGTTTGGGCAGCAATGATGAGTGACACTGAGAGATCGCACAGGAGCAATCACACACAGAAAGAATGGAATGGGAGGCTCTCTGGATACAGAGGTTTGATACACTGCAGAAGAGTGTGTGGAACTTCTCCAGCGCTCAAATTCCTCCTAACAACACAGGGGAGATGTTAAAATGTACTTCACCTGAGAATCAGATGGTGCCCAAAAATAATGAGCACAAAGAATGCCAATCAAATATACAGCCAACATTTCCTTCTTGGCATCCCCCACAACACCATACGTGCCTTTCTGAATACCTAACACACACACACACACCCCTACCCCACCCAGCAGGGTTCCACCACCTCCTAACAGCAGTAAGTGTCCTCCTGAGAGTACTCAGCACAGACATGCAGAAGAGAACAGCTAATACAAGCTGAGCATGCCCAACTGAAAAACCCAAAATGCGGGGCAGGAGAGAGTGCTCAGCAGAGGTTCAGAGCACTGGCTGCTCTTCCAAAAGTTTGGCTCCCAGCACCCACATGGCAGCTCACAATCATCCGTAACTCCAGTTCCAGGGGACTTGATGCCCCCTTCTGGCATCCCTGGGTACCAGGCTCACATGTGGTATGCCTATATACATGCAGTCAAAATAATTATTCATATATATATATATATATATATATATATATATATATATCCTTTTCTTAAAAGTATAAAACTGAAATGCTCCAAAATCCAAAACTAAAAGACATTATGGATTGCAGATTTTTTTTTTTGGATTGGAAATGACAAGTAAATTCTCCACAAATATTCCAAGATTCCTGAAATCAGAAATACTTTTAGTACCAAGCAAGTCAGATAAGACACCACCGAATGTCTAAGAACAACTTGCCCTGAACCAAAGTAAGCCAGACAGCCTGGAAAGAGAGGGGGATCAGCAGGAGTGAGGAGATAAAGCAGGGTGGTGGGGTGAACGGGATCAAGAGGCATGGGATTCATATATGGATGTCAGTGAGACCCACCGTCATATACAATCCATTATCTGCTAATAATAAAAGTAAGCAAATAGCTTTTCAACCTGCCAGTGCTCCCTCTAAGTAGTTAAGCAGGATTTAGAAAATGAACTCAGCCTTGCTTCCTAAGGAGCACCCTCATCAGGACCTCTGTGTCTCACATCACAGGCAGAAGGCAGTCACCTGGCCTCACCCAATCTCTGTGGCCTTCTGCTTCTCTATCTGCATAGGGGATCTTCATGTTTCCTTCTTCCCTAGAGCTTCCAGCCCCAAAATTTTTATACAAATGACCATGTGGGTCCCTGTGCAGTGTCACAGTGACACTGGTTTTGAATTTAAAACAGACAAGGTATTTGTTGTGTTCTGGCAAATGTCTGAGCCCTTCCATCCATCTGCTATAAAAATGAAAATAATAATTTTTTCTTAGTAACAAGAGCTGTGATGTCAGCGTACCAGTTTGTTTTCTTGGACTCAAGTATCATGTAACCCTGAGGTAGAGGGAATTCGTTATCAGGGCCCTTTCAGAAGTGTTCTGGAAATCTGTAATAAATATCCACTGTTCTTTAATGGGTTCAGCACTGACTCGGGAAACGTTCCTTTGATCATCAAAGAAATTAAAATTTACTGCTGGTGGTTTTGTTTTGTTTTTAGAGAAAACTTGTTTTCCTGTAAAATCTGTGAGCTCTTCACATGGGGGGCAGTGGGAAAGAGAGAGAGATATATGTATTAAATGTCCAGGACCTAGATGCCTCCACTATCCATTTCATTCATTATCTCATTTATCATTAAGCTACTAATGTTTTGTAGAGAGAGATGCTGAGAAAATTGAGACAGCTTGTTCACAGTCATTCAGCTGGCACAGGCTAGAATCACAACCAGGTGCGTGGCTCACACCTGTAATCCTAGCACTCAGGAGCGAGGGGCAGGAGACCTGGTGAGAGAGAGCAGAGTCAGAGACATAGAAAGACAGAGACAAAGAGACAGAAAGAGAGAGATGGGTAGTCGTGGAGCTGGAGAGCCTCCAACACCTAACACCCCCATGAACTTTTCTCTTCCCAGGTCAAGAATGTATTGTTCTTAAATATAAGACTGAACATGATTTAGAGCATGCAAGCAGACTCAGCAGGCAAGGAGCTTGGCGCATAAGCCGGACAATCTGAGTGTGATCACCAAACCCACGTAAAGGCAGGAGAAAACCAGCTCCAAAAAGTTGCTCCCTGAGCTCCATACATTCACCCTGGTGCTTGCACCTTCACATACACGTCACATACCCACGGATAGATAAATAACAAAAAAATATGTTTTCAGTATCTCAGCATTCAAAAATTTCTAAGACTTGGGGATTGAACCAAGTCTAGGCAAGCACTCTATCAATAAGCCACATGCCCAGTCCCTAAGGACATCTTTTGGTCTATTTTACTGTGGCTATCCAATTCTTATCTACCACAATAGTAGTCAAAAGATAACGGTCAGGACTGGAGAGACGGCTCAGTAGTTGAGAGCACCTGCTGCTCAATCATGAGGACCAACGTGTGGATCCGAGCACCAGCAGCAGGCAGCTCATAACGCCTGCAACTCCACCTCCAAAAGATCCAACACCCTCTTCTGGCCTCCATGAGTAGCAGAATATACAAGTGTGAAAACACTGAGACACATACACATGGAAGCATGCATACACACATAAGCAAAATAAATCTTAAAAAAAAAAAAAGGTTGTTAAAAGAACCTAGTCATTGGCTGCCATCTTGTTCTAGGGATAATGGAAGGCACAGATGTGGAAGACATGTCTGGACACAGATGGACCTAACAACATGCTTGCTTTGCTTCATAAAAGGTGGCTCAACTTTTCAGGCAGAAAACTTTGGATCAAACCAGAACTTGGCCCAATTAAACGTGTGTCTGTTTCACTTCTGTTGTCGGTGGGAGTTTTGTGTCGTAGGATGCCTCCTGCATGGAGTCACTAGAGAATGGAGAATAAAGCAAGCCCCCAAAGCTTCCCTCCCTAATCCTTCCCAAGATTACCCCGCAGAAGTTACCTCATCTTGCATTTTCGAGGCTGCCAGTCTGGCCTTTTCTGCCTCCAGGCTTTTCTCCTTCAATTGCGTCTGCATTTCCGCAAGCTCCCGGCGGTTCTTCTCCTTATACTCACCCAGCTGCTTCTGCAGTTCCAAAGAGGATGTGCGGGAGGCCTCCGCAATGTCGGCCATCTAGAGGAAGCAGTGTGGTATGAAGTGGCCCTGCAATGCTCCTTCTGCAGCCCATTCCAGCAAGGAAAATGTCTCCTCCGATCACTAACTTTAAAGCCTCCACTGAGGCTGCCAAGTACCAGACCCTGGGCTGGGAGGTCGGGCTAACCCTTCCTTGGGAACAACCACGGAGGAGTGAACAAAGAGGCTGGACACAGTCCTGCGATCAGAAAATTGCTTTTCACTGACCAGTACATGACTAGGGCTTGTCCTTAGGCATGAAGGGCCTTGATACTGTCCTTTCTGAACACACTGAAATCATATATAGCTTCCAGAAGCATTGCCAGAGTTAAGACAATACCCAGGAAGAATTCTAGTTAGAGCTAAAGAAGTCACTATCAAAATGCCTGGCACAGGGAAGGGATCAGGAAAATGGCAGCCTCCTGGGTGCACTTCTGGATGGCAGGGAGCCCCATGACCATGTGCCTTTCCCTGTGAGTGTTTTGGGGCAGAGGTGAGCTGAGGGGCAGCTGTTTCAGGGTTTTGAAACTGCCTTTAGCACTCCTGGCTATGTCAGAGAGATGTGAAAATGCAGACTCTGCCCAGAGGCCTCAACTCCAGCTCAAGGAACACTGGTTAAGTGTGTGTCCACACCAGGCCACCTCTGCTTATTGTTAGTAAGTGACCAGGTGCCCAGGGCCCTGAGGGTTTTGGTGTTTACTTTTTAGATAAGTTTCTCTGCATCTGGAACTTTCAGCAAGTCCAAAGAATGGCTGCAGGGAGTCTGTGCTTGCGGGGCGGGGGTGGGGCGGGGGTGGGGACGGGACTGTGGGTTTCCTGAGCCTCTATGGGAGAAAGTGCGGATTCTCCTGGGCCTGCCTGACCCTTGCTCTGCTTCTGGCCCCTCACCTCCTTCTGCAGCTTCTCAATGGTCTTGTCCAGGTGCCACCGCTCACTCTCCATCTCGTTCTTCAACTTTCTCAGCTGCTCCTTCTGCTCAGTCTCGGCCTGGAGTTTCTCTAACAGCTCCTTCTGCTCCTGGGAGGTTTGGCTCAGCTCTCTCTGCAGATGGTAGGAAAAATACGGCAGTGTCACTCACCTACCTAGTCGCCCTCTGCCACAGGTGGCAGGGGGAGTTTCACGGCCACGCCAGAAAAGCAACGAAACCTGCCACCTCTATGCAAAAGGGAAAGAAGGAGATCAAGGACTGAAAAGGCCAACTGACTTCTCCAGCAACCCCCATAGGAGCAGAGGTGGAAGGACCCGCTTTGGAAGCAAAGCAAGCAGCCCAGAGCAGCTGGGGGGATTTAGCCTAGACTCCTAAACCTGAATGTTTGGTCTCAGAACAGAACAGGGAAGGTTTAGACCAACCTAGACCATCTCAGCAAGCACCCTGCCCGCTGAGCAAAATCTCTAGCCTAGTGCAGGAACTTTATTTTTTGAAATTAGTTCATTTGTTTGTTTATTTATTTTGAGACAGAGTTTATCTGTGTAGCCCTGGCTGTCTTGGAACTCACAGAGATGGCCTGCCTCTACCTCCTTAAGTGCGGGGATTAAAGGCGTGCTCCAACACAGCCTGTACAGGGACTCTTGAGGTCTGCCTGGTCTCCTCCCCACCACCATCCAGCTACCCCTGCACCTTGAAGCTACTCCTAAGTCATCCCATGCTCTCTTGGGTTTGCAGAGTATGCTACAGGTATGCTTGCAGAGCATACAGCGTGGGAGTGAAAAACTCCTGGGAAGGTCTCCTGAATCCTCAACTCTTACTGAGGATGCTGTGCTTTGGGAAGCAGCAAACAATGCCAGGCTGCTAAAGTTCACCTCTACAGAGAACCGAGGGCAACAAAAGCTGTTGGGGAAAAGAGAGGAAAGAAAGATACTCAAAAGGTGTGATGGTTTGAATAGGAATGCCCCCCCATAGCCTCATGTATTTGAATGCTTGATACATAGGGAGTGGCACTATTAGGAGGTGTGGCCTAGTTGGAGTAGGTGTGGCCTCATTGGAAGAAGTGTTTCACTATAGGGCTGGGCTTTGAGGTCTCAGATGCTCAAGCTACACCCAGTGTAGCACACAGTCTCCTGCTGCTGCCTGAGGATCAAGATGTGGAACTCCCGGCTCCTTCAGCACCAAGTCTGCCTGCACGCTGCCATGTCTCCTGCCATGACAATAATGGACTAAAGTTCTGAAACTGTGAGCCAGCCCCAATTAAATGTTTTCCTTTATAAGAGTTGCCATGGTTATGGTGTCTCTTCACAGCAATAGAACCTTAACTAAGACAGAAGGCCTGTGTGGGGCAATCAGCCCACTACAGCTACAGTTGAACACACACCAGAGGCAGGGTCAAACCCTGGGATTTCTGTTTAGAATTTATTTTCTGGTCTTGAGGAGAAGAGGGGAGAGAAGTTGCTACCACTCAGTGAAGTTGATGCCATCATGTGGGGGAAACTCTAAGGGACTAGATCTCAAAAATGTGAATGTCCGTTACCCTGCCCCCATGGTGGTGGTGACGGCACATGCTTTTAATTCAAGCCCTGGGGAGGCAGAGGCAGATAAATCTCTGAATTCGAGGCCAGTCTGGTCTACAAAGTAAGTTCCCAGGACAGCCTGGGCTACACAGAGAAACCCTGTCTCTAAAAACAAAAAATAAACAAAAAAGAGGTGGAAAGCAATAGAGGAAGACACCCCTATGTTGACATCTGGCTTCCACAGATGCCTGTGTGGTCCAACTCTTCATCATCCCTGATTTGTGACTCTGGGACCACAGGGGCATGGGTGTACACACTTTCAAAGGTCCCGAGCTTGCTTCTTTTTCAGTGAACTTGAGACATGTTTTTTTTTTGTAGCTGTAGAAAATCCCTCTCTCAATCCCTCCCTCTCGTCCCTCTCTCTGTCTCTCTCTGTCTCTCTCTCTTTGTGGGGGCATTTCTGCTGGGGATCAAATCCAGAGTTCTGTGCATGATAGCAAGTTTCTATACCACTAAGCTACATCCTCAGACTCTAGAACATATGTTTTAGATAACTAAAGGAGCAGAACGTTTTTCTAGGTGGCATTTCTAAATTGTGGGACATTTTAAGATTATCTGGTACAACTCTCAAATTCAAGTTTATGGATTCCAATCTGTTCCAAAAACTGTCACTCCACTAAAAAGGGCTAGAATTTGCATTCTATGTAAGGGTACCCACTGCTGTTTATTGAATCTGAGGTAGTGAGATAAGTCTGACTTATCTTTTTTAATATTTTTTTTATCCTTAGAGGAAGGCTCTCAGTGCTCATCCCTCCCCACACAACCACCCCCCACAGGCTTTGTGTACTGAGACAGAAGAAGGGAAAGCCCTGTTGCTTCTAACAGCTAATAGTTATTGTGCTCCAAGGCCTCTGAGAAGCCACCTCTCTCTTGTTTATTGTCCCCAGGAGCTCGGTGAACCTTGGTTATTGACTTTAGTCATACAGTCAAATACTCTGCATCCAGGAACAGGTACTGGTCCCTTCGCTCCGGGTCCCATTGTACATCCACCAGCTCTATGTCTTAGAATCACTTACCTGGTTATTAGTGAGTTTGTATCATTAGCCTCAGAGACATCATCTCTGTGGCTACAACGTACCTCACTCAACATTGCTTCCCCAGATGGTTAAGGCTACAAAGGGGATCTGGGGAGTGGGCTCAGCATGAAGACCTGAGCCACGATCCCCAGCACCCAAGTAAAAGCCCAGTGCCGTGATGTCTGTGTGGGAATTCTGCTCGACGCCTCCTTCCTCCGCCTAGAGCTTGGAACCATGGCTCCAAATTTGACTCATTTCCTACAGCGGGTCCCCATTGTGAAACTTCAACAGCCTGCTTCAGCCAGCCCTTCATCCCTCACCTTCTCCAAAACGCACCCCAAGGATATTTGGGCAACATTTTAAAACCTAAGAATGGAAGCTAGAATGAAGACACCCCTGGATCACACTGAGGCCGCTATGCGAAAGTCAATTTACAGCTTTAGCGCTGGCTTTGACTACAGAGGACCTCAAATAATCTCCCTCACATCCAAACTGGAAAAAAATCTCATTTTCCACGAACCTCCTGGTTTTGAAGAGAGATAGCTATCTGGTCTCAAGGAAATGACTTCTTCCTGCTCCTTTTAATAGCCGTCTTGAGAGACTGCATAGTGTGTCGCGTGTTTGCCCAGAGGAGAAGGGAAATTGGCTTCTGCAGAGAGGCCCCCCGCCGCCTTGGGGACAGGTCCTGCCAGCCTTCACATACAATCTGTATTTTATCTCAGCAAAACTGCGGAGAACTTTCACATCAAGGCCTTCTCAACCTTGGCACAGTGACATAGGCCAGAAAACACAGGGCTGGCCTGTGTTTTCTAGGATGCTCGTCAGCAATCCTGACCTCCATTCACCAGACCTGCAGCATCTCCCAGTGTGGCAGTTAAAGCATCTCCAGATATCACCAACTGGCCCCTACTTCTGAGTCACCAGTCTAGGTGGATAGTATGAAGCTCAGGGTGGCTATGCAGGTGAAAGGCATTCCCTAGAAGGACAGGCCCAGTGGCCGTTTCTACCTACATGGATGAGGAAGGCAAGACTGAGGGCTTACCTGAGCTTGCTCCAGGTCCCTCTCCAGCGCCCTTCTGGCACACGTGGCTTCCTTTTCTTCATTTCTGGCATGCACAAGGGCTTCCTCTAGTTGCTGTACTTCACTCTACAGTGAAATAGACAGGTCAAAGGACATGAGCACACACTCTGATGTTCTCTGATGCCTGGTGTGTCCAAGGACAAAAGACAGCCATGATTGTAGCGTGCTTGTCACAGGTTCTTGGGTGTGTGCCCTTTAGAGTCCCATCTTTATCCACAGGTGATCTTCTGGATTGCCTTCATCTTCTTGTTTTCTTTAATACAAATACCCAAGCTTTAGCCCTAGATACTCAGAAACTTCAGGACAGGGATAGACAGGGCAAGGCATTGCTGTAGAAGGTGTGCAGGGGATCTGATGGGTGCCCAGGGGGTCCCTCTTTTATTCAGCTGCTCTTTCTTATCACCTCTTTCCCTAACTGCTTACTACTTCCAAAGCTCTGGCAAACCAGATAACTGGTTTGCTAAAATCTCCAGAAATATCAGCTATGTGTTAGAGAAAGAATGTGTTCAGTGACTCAGCCTAATAGTGGTGTGAAGATGGATGCTCCAGGTGTTTGGAGGTCCCCCATGGGGCCTCAGAAAGATGAGTACATCTGATGTTGGACCCACTGGTGATTGTGAGGCCCAGGCCTGTGTTTCTCCCCCTGTTTTCACCACCCCTGCCTCCGGGCCTCCTGTTTCCACCATTCTTAGAGGTGTTTGCCATTTACCTTGACATCTTAAGTTATTCTTGATGGTCCCTTCCCACCTCTGAAATCATTTTCAGGAAAGAGGGCTGCAAGCTGCCAAACCCCGGCCAAGGCCCAGGGAGCCTCACCTCACACTTTCGGAGCATCTCCTTTGCGTGGGCCTCGTCATCCTTCACATCCTCCACCTGCCTCTGCAGCTGGGCCACCCTGCGCTCCAGCTCTGCAACCCTTTCCTGCAGCTTCTCATTCTCCTCCTTCAGCACTCTCTCACGCAGGTCGGCCCCTGCTTGGCTCTGCTCTGCTGAGCTGCTCCGGCTGGCCAGGGCCTCAACATTCTGAGAACAAAGGGAACAAAGGAATGAGTATCCACAGCTGGTCCCTAACTCATGAAGGAAACCAGCTTCCAAAAAGTAAACTGCAGCTGGAACCTCCTGGCAGACGTCTGATATAACATCAACAGGGACATGAGGCAGGATGATTGGAAGTTCCAGGCCAGCCTGGGATACCTGATGAGTTTGAGGCTAGGCTAGCCAAGTTAGGGAGAGCCACTGTCTCAAAATTAAAGATTTTTAAAAAGCTGGGATGTAGATTTGTGGCATTGGACTTGCCTAGCATGTTTGAGGGACTCAATTATTTATTATTATTATTATTATTGCTCTCCTCCTCCTTCTTCCTTTATTCCAAGACACAACCCTGGCTGTCCTGGAACTTAACTTGTGGACCAGGCTGGCCTTAAACACACATACATCCTCCTGCCTCTGACTCTTAAGTGCTGCAATTAAAAGCATGTGCCGCCACCACCCAGCTGAGGTGTTCATTTCCAAACCCAGCATTAAAATAATAAATAGTAATAATAATGTTAAATTTCAGAGGAAGAAGATAGGCCACTTGCTGTTACCTGCTTCTTTTTTTTTAAGATTTATTTATTATTTATACAACATTCTGCCTGCACCCTGGATCTTAGTACAGATGGTTATGAGCCACCATGTGGTTGCTGGGAATTGAACTCAGGACCTTTGGAAGAACAGCTAGTGTTCTTAACCTCTGAGCCATCTCTCCAGCCCTGTCACCTGCTCTTAAGTAGGGTATGGGCCAGGGTAGAGATATGTAGCTGTGCTTGGCTCTTTTTATGAGCTTTCCACTTTCTAAGGAACTTAGGAGCTATTTTCATCCCACCTTAAAGATGAAAAAAAAAAAAATGGGTAGGCTGTGGGCACAGCAGCCCTGTTAGTAAAATGCTTGCCTAGCATACATGAAGCGCCGCGTTTGATCCCTAGCATGACATACACCAGAGGAGGCAGCGCACTTTCCAGCACTAAGGTGGTACAAGCAGGGGGAAGAGGAGGTCGGATCATCCTCAGCTATATAACGACTTTGAGGCTAGCCTGGGCTACATGTCACAAACAAAACAAGCAAGCAAGCAAGCAAACAAACAAATGAACACAGCACCCTTTTACAAAAGGAATCATAGACCAAACCAACTAAAGCTCAAAGGAATACATATCTGTGATCTTGGTTTAGACAAAGGTTCTTCAGCTACAATACCAAAAGCACAGATGACAAAAGAACAGACAGACTTCCATGTGTATGAATGTTAAGTCTGCATGTATTATGTGCACCATAATACATGTGTGAAGTACCTAAGGCAGCCAGAAGAGGGCACTGTAACCCCCTAGAGCTGGAGTCACAGGTGCTTGTGAGCTTGAAATTCACTGTGAGAGAAGTCACACACTTTTACAACACCGGGAATACCACCAGAATAAAAAGGTGGCCCACGGAAAAAAAGAAAGTATTTACAAATCAGAGCATACTAAAAAGATTCCTCACCCTCATAATAAAAAGATAAACCACTTTTTTTTTTTTTTAAACAGGGTCTCTCACTTAGGTTTGACTATCCTGAAATTGACTATATAGACCAGGCTGGCCTCAAACTCACAGAGATCCACCTGCCTCTGCCTTCCAAGTGTTTAAATTAAAGACACATGCCCAGTAAACCATCTACTCTTGGTGAGGGCAAAAGATATGAATGGATTTGTTTCCAAACAAGACAGAGAAATAAACACATGAATGTGCAATACTATTAGTTACTAGGGAAGGGCAAATCGAAACCACCGTTCACACATGCTAGAAAAGATACGGAAAACTAAACCCTCATGAATTGCTGAGAAAATATAAAATTGTGTAGCCGTGCAGGAAAGTTGTCAGCTCTACAAAGAGAGGTTAAACCAAGTTTCCCTTGACCAGCAACTTCATTCTTTTCTATACACCTAACAGAAATAAAAACTTCCACTTATATCATACATATATATACACATATGCATATATATGTATTTATACACACATACACATATGTTCAAGGCATCACATTCATAGCATCCTAGAAGTGGAAACAACTTAGATTCCCATTGATGAATGAATGGGTAAATAAAATGTGGTACATTCTTACAATGAAAGGAAATAAACTACTCATGTAGACTACAACAGGAAACATGATGCTAAGTGAAAGAGGCATTTCATGAAAGCTCCTATATTAATGTTGGAGGAGATTTCTAGAACAGTAAATCTAAAGATATAGAAGGTAACTTCATTGTTGGCCAGGGATACAGGAAGGGGTATGGGGAAGGGGTGGGGAGGGTCTGCAGGTGGGTCTCCATTGTCAATTGACACCGAATGAAAACACTGTAGTGCTGACTATAGTGATGGCCACATAATCCTGGAATACACCATAAATAGTGAAGTTGTGTATTCTGTGACTTATATAGATTAATGTAGCTGTCTTTATTTCCTTTTCCTTTTCTCTTTTTTTTTTTCTTTAGATTTATTGACACAGAGGAAACCTAGAGAGCAGAGTAGGTAAGATGGGCAAAGATAGTTTGTTTAGCCCTGAGCACAGGTCTAGTTGTTTTTAAAGATTTATTTTTTATTTAATGTGCATGAGTGTTTGTCTCTGTATCACATGCATGCAATACTTGAAGATGCCAGCAGAGGGCAATGAATTCCCTATAGGTGACTGATCTGCCATGTGGGTAGTGGGAACAAAATTTGGTCCTCTGCAAGAACAGCAAGCTCCTTAACTTCTGAGCCATCTCTTCTTCCCAGGGCACAGGGCACAAGGATTTGCACAAGTGTTAGTTAAGAAAAAAGGGAGCCCTGAAGCATGCTAAACCGCTCAGTGAAAGAAAAAACACGTGTGTGACCATAGGTTCTCACTCCCCCAAAGTCTCTGGAAAAGGAAGGATGCTGAAAACCAGACCGGATTTAACCTTGGTTTGGGCCTAATTTATAAGCTGTCTTGCTAGGAAAGGGCACTTGGTCTGGAAGTTCCAAGCTGAAGGGTCACCCCAGCCCAAGCCTCCACGGTGACACAGGCTGTGTTTGGCTCTACGGGAGCATGTGTATATCCCAACACTTAGTGCTGTTTTGATTATTTGCAATGTGCTAATTTGCCTTCCTCTGTGTTCACAGTGTGGTAAACCACATTATGTTTACAAATAGTTTAGCATTTAACATAAGCCTTTGTTGGCAAATCTCTCTAGAAACCTTCTCTGGCCCCCGTTCTCCTACCCCCGTTCACTATTTTATAAAAAGACCATAAAACAAACTTCCTCTTTCCTGGAACCATACCTAATTCAACAAGAGCCCTGGCATCTAAGAACAAACAAAGCCCACACCCTTTTGTTCAGGGCAAGTGCCACATGAAAGTCCTTCTACAAAAGATCCCAAGCAAAGAAAATTAGTGTCGAAAAGCTCTGCAGGGACTCCCAACTCCCAAATGCCGTGATTCCCACATCATCCTTTCCAGATTCACAGTGATGTCCTGGTCTGGTTCATGGGGCAAAGCTATGGGGCTGGCAAAGCTCTGCTGATCCAGACGGTCCCTGTGCAGACACAGAAGCCGTGTTTACAGTGCTGGGGCTATGTCTGTGACTCGCTGACCTGACGTCCCTGATGATGTAACAAGATTAGAAAGACCACACCATCAGAAAGTATACCACAGACTCTTTGCGCTTCTGATTTACCACTTAGCATTTTACCATTATTCCCTCCCCCGGCAGTCAGTTAACAAAAGTCAACTCTAATTCCCTCAAACAGGCTTTTATCTACTATTGTTTTCCAAGCCTGGACCATGACAGAAAGGTGCGGTAAGATTCAGGCAGCCAAGGTCAAAAGTTTCGGTGGCATTGGTTACAGTGTGTGGAAGAGTCAAAAAACATGGCTGGTGGGGTTAAAGCTGGCAAGAAGGCGCAGTCGGCAACGTGGTAGTCGTTACGGCATTTCCTTGGCACATCAACTTCTCTCCTGGTACCACAGCCTACCCGTGGGCTAAACGGTACAACGGTGAGGCTACGGGCCAGGTGTGGTGGCGCATACCTTTAGTCCTAGCACTTGGGGAAACAAGCAGATCTCTGTGAGTTTGAGGCCAGCCTGGTCCAGAGTCCCAGGCCAGTCAGGGTTACAAGGTGAGACTGAGTAAAACAAAACAAAAACAAAGCCAAATGAGGAGCTCTACCACAAAAGCCTACTAAGTGTCATTTGGTACTGTCAGTTCAACGGAGCTGTGCAGCTGGCAAATGAAGGAATGAGGGGCAAAAGCAAGCAAGGGGCAGGATAGTCCCCCGGGGCCTTTCTGTGTGCAAGATGGTTACTGCCTACTTGGCCTCCCTCTGAACTGGCGGTACCGACAACTGTGAGGAAGGGAAGTGGGGCCACGGGAAAGTGGAGGCAAGTTTACCTACTGCAAACACTTTTAACATCTGAATTCCGGACCGCAGAAATTCAACATGGTTCACATTTTTACAGTAAGTGTGCATTTTCTTTTAATGCAGCCAATCTGGCCACGGGCACTTGGTGGACAATCCGGCACGTTCTTGCCTCCTCCGGCCTCTGGAAACCCTTCCCCAGCCTATTCCCAGGCCCTTGTGCTCAGCAGAGCTGAGCCGGAGCCCAGTAGCAGCTGTACAAACAAAGCGCGCGCAGCTACCTCACGCTGGCTTACGTGTGAAGCAATTCCCTCACACCACTGGCCAGGCGCAGGCAGCCCGGCACCCAGCAACTGCATGAGCGGTCCCCAGCACTCACAGCAACCGACAATGGGAGAAGCGCATTGTGGCGCGGGTGTGTTCCTGCACTCAGGTTAGTGCAGACAGAGTCCTTCGAGGTTTCCCAACCTGTGGGTCACAACCCCCTTGCGGGTCACAGATCAGGTATCCTGCATATCAGATATTTACCTTACAATTCACAACAGTAGCAAAATTACAGTTGTGAAGTAGCAAAAAATCATTTTATGGTTGGGGGTCACCACAACCTGGGGAACTGTATTAAAGGGTCGCAGCATTAGGAAGGTTGAGGACCACTGCTTGAGAGCTACATTCACACTTATGAATGACCCAGTGTCAGTGCTAGGAACAGGACTCTGGGAGAACAGCAAGCAGTCTTCACCCCTGAGCCATCTTTCCAGTTCCCAAACCTAAACAGTGGAGACCTTCCCGTCGCCTTTCCAGGGCAGCTGTGTGCGGCACAGAGATGAACCTGTAGTATTCAGAAGGCAAGTCAGGTGTCCTGGCTGGTTCATTCATTAAAACTTAGACACGTTATTCAGTATGTGGGTCAGGTAAACTAATGGTGACGAAGGGGCAAACAACATCTTTTAATGTGCTGAACTGCTGAATTGACGCTACTTTTAGACTCCTTCCCTTTCAACCACGTGCTCTAGTTACTAATTTAAAAGGCGGTGGGAGCGGGAGAGAGTTGGGGGAGGTGAAAATTACTGTGACACAGAAAAACCAAACCCCAGTCGGTCTCTGATGTCACCACTCGCTGCAAATAATGACCGCTGGCAAGTGCCACACAAGTTGATCTGCACTTCCGAATCCTCTCACTGGCCCCTGAAACAGGAGGACACACCCATTTACGACAAGCACAAGACTCCAGCCCAGCGCACAGTGGCAACGCTGCGAGTGTTCTGCTAAGCTGAGGCACTGAGCATCCTCTCCTCCTAGAGCTCAGGTATGACACTGCGGCCACCCTCGCCCCTGGTGGCCAACAGGCAGACAGGGCCAGGGCCTCTGGGCTCGTCCCAGTGCAGAACCAATACATAACCCTTTCAGGCTTTACTAATTAACAAGGTTTCTGCCGGAGCCGGCTTTTGTTTCCTTTCTGTCTCCCTTTTCTGCTGAACGAGGGCAAACAGCTGAGGCGTGGAGGCCAGCAGGCCAGGGGATAGAATGCTGGCTTGCCAGTTCCGTGCCACTGGCCACTCCACACTCCAGTGTGTTGAGGCTGGAGGAGCTGAGCTGGGAGTTACCAGGTGACCCCCACACACACCTTCACCCCATTCCACCCCTGGCTCAGCTCACCTTCTGGGTGGTTGCTTTGGCTTCACAACACAACGGCATGCTTGCTCTCCCTGGCCCAATGACAGCCTGGACCGAGAATGGATGCCTTGCTCACTCTAAGATATAGGAAGTCATACCCTTTATACTGCCTTCAGGGTGCCCCCACCCAAGGGACAGTGAGCTATTCAGTAGTTTTTAAGAAGCGTGTTTTAGGCCAGGCAGTGGTGGTACACATCTTTAATCCCAGCACTGGGGAGGCAGAGGCAGGCGTATCTCTTTGAGTTCAAGGCCAGCCTGGTCTACAGAGTGAGTTCCAGGACAGCCAGGGCTACACAGAAAAACCCTGACTCAAAATAAAACAAGCTTGTTTTAGTCTGACGTCTCTCTCCACCCCTTTTCCTAGTTCTCTGTGGATTGTTATTGACATAAGATCTCCAGTTTGTGGTGGTTTGAATTCTCATAAGCCCAGGAATCACTCAATAAATGTTCATTCTGTCTCCACATCTAGAACAGGACCCGAGACGCTGTCTCTAACAAATCCTGGGTCAAGCTGATGACACCCCTTCTCATGGCCTCTCTTGTACACCAGCTGAGATCTCCTGGTCTTTTATGCTTACAGAGTCCCAGATGTTTCAAGGGGAAGTCGAATACAAAGCCAACAACCCTGAGGCTTCAGTTTCCTTGTGTTAGGTGTGGCTTCTAAACCAGACCCTGCTAGTCTTCTTATGACGAACTCACATCAGCTCCTCTACAGCATACAAGGCCAGTCCCACTAGCTTCCGGCCAGTTCTAATAGTCTCAGGGACCTAGAACAAACTTGAGGAAAGCAGGCAGTATCTGGCAACATGGAGCCAAACATGAACTTCCAGGGCTTTCACTCTTAACCTGTCATGGTCACGTGTTATATCCACCTGCTGCCAGGTCTGAGTCCTCGCCACAATACTGAGAGCAGAAGGCAGCAGGCAACTTCTCCCCATTAAAGTAGAATGAAGTAGCAGCTCGTTTTCTCCTTCCTGTCACTAATTCACCATACCTCAGTCAACATATTTTCAATCTGTGCGTTTGATGACCAAGTGGTCGTTTTCCTACATACAGAACCACCTAAAAGATACTTCTCTCTCTCCCCCCCCCCCCTGCTTTGTTTTTTTTTCAAGACAGGGTTTCTCTGTGTAGCCTTGGCTGTCCTGAGAGTCGCTTTGTACACCAGACTGGCCTTGAACTCACAAAGATCCGCCTTCCTCTGCTTCCCTGAGTTACAGGTGTGCACCACCGCACCCAGCGTCTTGCCTTTTCTTTATCCTACTTAATCATTCCAGGTTTCTCTTTTTCTCCTATAGTAACTCAGTGATTATGCAGCTTAAAAATGTAAATGGTCTCCTGGGACTGGCTGAATGGCTCAGTGGATAGAGGCTCTGACGACCTGAGTTCAATCCCAGAACCTATAGAAAAGGGGAAGGTGAGGACCAACTCCAAGGCTATCCTCTGACCTCCATGCACACACATCACAAACACACACATACACACAATGATAAACATATATACATACACACATATATACATATAATATAACTCATTTCCTTCAGTCTCCTTGTAAAATAAGTAAATCACGTTTCACTTTATGAGGTTAAAAAGCCCACAAGATTCCCTCTCAGAGAGGCCCGTAATTCAGACACTGGCTGCTCTTGCAAAGAATCCTGGTTTGCTTCCCAGAATCCACGCCAAGGCTGGCAGCCGTCTGTGATGCCATTCCAACTGATGCTCTCTTCTGTAGGAACTGCATGCATGTAAAGCACATATACATGGAAGCAAGCATACACATACATGTGTGTGTGTGTATATGTGTGTAATCCCAACACTTGCTCCCAGAGTGAGCTCGACACTTAAACCACACAATAAACATATTCAGATGCTCAAGATGAGAATAAGAATAACTTCCATTAAAACTCTCTCAACTAAGTAGAGAAAAGAATACTGATTTTCCCCAAAGACCATGTACTCAGTTCATGCCTAGACATAAGATTCTATTCGTGTGAAATTTCCAGAGAAGAAAAACCCAGAGAAACATAAGCCTGGCAACTGAAAGGGGATGAGGAGAAGGGTGTGGGGAGCGAGAGGTGCTCTGGCATTAAGCTGGTGGGGCTGCTGAGTGCTCTCATTGTAGACACACAAAACGCCTGAGCTACACATGCTAAGGCAGTTCAAATGGTGGATCTGTGCTATGCGAAGGGCATTTCAATAAAAGCAAGGGAAGGTGTCATGCCCACTTTTTGGTGTGGTCTCTGAAGAATCTAACTCAGGTCCCCACGCTTGCAGACAAAGCATTTTACCATGAGCCCCCTCCTCTGCCCCCAGCTTTAGTTTTTTAATATCACCTTTAAAAGAAAGAAAGAAAGAAAGAAAGAAGGAAGGAAGGAAGGAAGGAAGGAAGGAAGGAAGGAAGGAAAAGAAAGGAAGGAAGGAAGGAAGAAAGAAAGGAACCTTTTCTGAATGTTCTCCAGTTTGTCTGGGTTCTTGAGTTTCCTGAGATAAAGAGAGCCTCAGTCATATTTATAAGACAACCCCTCCCTCCCCGTGAGGGCTGGTCTAAGCTAACCTGAGAACCAGCATATGAAATATGTGTTTGTGGAATCCAGCATGCCCCGCTTTTAGCTTCAAGGAGCTGCTCGAGGAAGAGCCTCTGCCCAGACAACGCCATGCTCCAGAGCTTGTGTCACCAGGAAAAAGCTAAGGTGGAAGCAGGAAGTTAACACAGGGATTGGCTGCTGGCTGAGATGAGCTTGGTCACTGAGGGACCACAGGACCTTACAGATGGCCACAGAGCAGCTTGCTGTCAGTGCCCATGATCGACAGGCTGAGCAGGATTTTTCAAGAGGATAAGCAAGTACGGTGTCCCCACACTGATGTGGACACCCCTCCAAAGTAAGCTGAGGGTTCAGCCTGGAACCACACACAGGTCTCCAAAGCCACCACTTTACACGTCCCCATAGCTCTGGTTACCTGGAGAGTCTGGCTTCCACCTCCCCGCTCTGTTGCTACCACTTGTCCACAAAGGCTGAGGAGCGACTCAAAGCGGTGGAAACCACGAGACTTTTAAGAGTCTAACACGCAGGGCTGCGGCTGTAACTCCGCTGATAGTGTGCCTGGCTAACGAGCGCGAACTCTGGGTTCTATCCCGAGCACTTCGTAAGCTGGACACAGTGGTTCACACCTTTAATCCATAACTCAGGAGGTTGGAGGCAAGATGATCAGAAGTTCAAGATCCGCCTGCGCTATATAAGAGCCCCCTTCCCCTAATAAACTAAAATACCTGCTCTCAACGCAACAGCCTCACGTTTGTTTAAGGGCTTCTTAGCACCCTCAGCTTAAGACAAATGACCATTCAGAAAATGACCAAATTGCCTTTTTCCCTCCAAGGCTATGACTGGAGAAAGGAAATGACTGAAGTCGTCTTGGGAATCAAGAGGCCAGACCAAAGCTTGATGACCGAGTCCTAGAACCCTTGGGGTTAGCACACATAGGAGGAGTGACCTTTACTTATTTCCTCCTTTAATTTAATCAATTTAATTTAATTTCCTGGAGCAGAACTAAGAAAGCAGCTCCTACCAAGAGGTTCTCTGGACTCTTTGCAAGCCAGCCCCCTCTGCCAGCAGGGGGCAGCAGCCAGCTCTGACCGGCTGACCAGCCTGGAAACCGGGGCCAGCAAAGGGAACTCTCCAGGCCCACGTTAGGCCACCTGCTCACTCTGAGGTTTTGTCTAAGTATCGGTGCCACAGAATCACAGCTTGGTTTCCTTAAAAACACAGGTGGCATTCTATTCCCTGCACAGATCAAGAGAAACGAAAGATAAAGAGTGCCAAATGTCAAATCACTAGTCGCTGTGTAAACACCCCACAGTGTCCAGGAAGGAATTACTGTGCACACCCAATGTTACAGAGCATGAATCACAGGCTTCCTGTTGGGCAGGGCCTTGAAGGAGGCAGGTGACTCTCTGGCCTCCGGCCCCTTGGACCAACTGGTCTGGCCAGGCTACAGGCAGGATTCTTACTCTGTCCCTTTGTTTCTCAATGAGGAACAAAATGCCACCTTCCTCCTCAAGAGCTGGGAAGGACAGAGGGGTGGGTGACAGAGCCCAACCAAAGCACCCAGGGTCACTCTAGAGTGGCTCTGCAAGACCTTTCCAGGGCAGTCCTCCAGGGCCGCTCTCCAGAAATAAGCCACTTTGAATGCTGGCCAGAGACCCCACAACCATTTCCAGTTCATTCCTGCCCTCCAGGTACACGTAAATCCTGTTCCCGGTCCTCTTAAAGTGACCACGGGATTAATCCAGAACATAAAAGAAGTAAGCCTGAGGAAACAGTAAAGCGCTTGTTGTCCAAGTATGAAGACAGTTTGATCCCCTAAACCCAGTTAAAATAAAAGAATCAGGGGGCTGGCCAGATGGCTCAGTGGTTAAGGAACACTTGCACCTCTTCCACAGGACATGAGTCCTGTCCCCAGCATTTGCAAGTGGTGGCTCACAATCATGTGTAACTCTAGCTCTAGGGGATCTTCTGGCCTCTGAGGGTATCTGCATTCATTTGTGCGCACGTGCACACAAACACACACACAGAGACACAGAATAATAATCATAATATAATAAAGTTTTAAAAGCTAATAGGCAATGAGGAAGAATGGGAAAGGATGAGCAAAAGGACCCGTGGAACATTAAAAAGGAACCGGTAGGGAGGTTCCCCAGGGGATAGCAGTACCAGGGTAGTTAGGGAAACCAGGGAAAGGTGAGTCACTAAAACACACTTTGTTCCAAAAATGCCAGAATGATATCTAACCTCCAGAACGATAGCTAACTTGTATGCTAATTTAAAAATGAATAAAAGATGTTAAAGCAGGGTGTGATGTGGGTGCTTATAACCCTAACTGCAGCACTGGAAGGCGGAAACGGGAGGGCCCGAGGGGGGCCCTGGCAAACCAGCCTAGCCTGTGTGGTGAGCTCCAAGCCAATGAGTCTCAAGCAAAAAAGGGGGATAGCCCCGAGGGATGCAAGGTTGGCCTCTGGCCTCCGTACATCTGCACCCACACATGCACAAGCGTGTGCACATACACTCACTCACACACATACACACACAGCATCCCACACACGCACGCATACAAACACTCACAGCCACACATGTACCTCTGTGCACATCCCACATGCACTTCTCACATGTAAATATGCCCCCACACTTGCATTTCGTACATACATACGCACCTCCATATGCAATTCATACACACACAGAGCATATACCTAAGCCGCCCGCCCCCCCCCCCCACAAACAAATGAGAATCTGCACATATCACATCCTGGTACAGAGCACAGGAAACTATTAACGCAGCAGCACCACCTCCATGACAGCGGAGGTCACAGACACGTGGGTCTCCCAGGAACTCCACTGAGCAAAAGAGCTCCTCCCTATCCACCTTGACACACACTGGAAATGTGACAAGAGCAAGAAGTGTTCCTCACTTGAACTACTGAGACGTGGGGCCGTTTATTACTGCAGGGTAATCTAGCTTATTGAGCCATGCAAAGAAAGGCCTTCTGTTCCCAGGCTCAGCCTGCTCATCCCAAGTTGACAGAAAGTAGAACTCAGGTCCGTTACAAGCTCCCTTCCCAAGAGCTGGAGGGACATAACAAGGAGAGGGCATGGGCCTCCGGAGCTTCTGCCACTAAGTGGGACCTGTGACTCGGTGCCAGCCAGCTGTCCGTCACTGAAGCACCAGCTCCACTCTGAAGTGGCAGTGACATCACCTGCCAAGAGTCCTGTGAGGACGGCAGCGGTGAGTGCTAACTATGCGACAATGCACAGCTGTGCGGCACACGGCACAGGACCAGCAGTGGTTACCGATGTGTCCATCACTGTCAGAGGCCTGCTCTCGTGTGTCAGCTGTGGGAAGACAGGCTTTTTTTCTTCCTCTATAATGAAGAGTAATGTCTATTCTCAGAGTGGATTCAAATGTTCCATGTTAGTGCTCATGGGGCACCCGGTACCCTGCCCGGCAGAGGTAGTTGCTCGGTGAGCAGACACCTTACTGTTCTGTCCATTTTGTCCTAGCCAGCCCTAGAACACCCACGGGCCAGTGAAGCATGGAGGAACCTGACTGTGATGGCACTCTGCCTTAGGCTCCTCTCATGGGGGTCCTCTGAGATATCCCATGCCACATCAGTCCCCATTGGGGGCACTGAACATCAGCATTAACCTCAGAGACCCTCAGCGTAGCTGGGAAGAAGGCTGCTGTCTGAGGAGCCCCCTCAGATAGCATATGCAGAGACCTAGCCCATCCCTGAGGCCAGCTTGTGAGACATTCCTTCTTCAGCTAAGCTTGAACTGACTTACTGCTGAGGACCCCACAGCCTGGCAGCCCCTCCCAGTCCCAGCTTCCACAGGGACTGCGTTACAGTGGGGCTCTGAGGAGAAGCAGATCACATAGGAACGTCTGCCCTTCCCCACAGAACCCCTGGTCCTGGTGTAAACGCAATCCAAGCTGAGTCCTGAGGTAGCAACCTTATCTCTGCCCTAAGGCCTCCAAGCAGGCCTCTGGCAGTGGTCTCAAGGAACACTGGAGGCTCAGTGAGACAGTTTTCCTGACCCTGTGTAGCCTCTGGGACTGACTGGGAAGCAAGCAAGCCTTATTTGTACAATCACAAAATATGAGAGCAGGGACTCCAAGCAAGGACTTCAGTGCCCATCATTGAATATCTACATATACACACTGGAATAACGCACAGAATCATTCTTGAAGGCCATAAATTCACACAAGAAAATTAAACACGGACCCACAAGATGGCTCAGCTGGTTAAGGCACTTGATGCCTGACAAGAGATCCATTCCTGGGACCAATATGATGGAAGGAGAGAGCAGGCTCCTGAAAGCTGTCCTCTGACTGCCACATATGTGCTGTGGGGTATGAACAAATCAAGCACACAAATAAACTATCAATTTTTCAAACAATGGTCACCACAGTCTGTCTCAAGGTCACGGCTTATGTGATAGAAAAGATGGCATCAACCTGGCAGAAAAAGGTCACTCCCCCTCTCCGACCTACCAAAGTTTCTATTTCTGCGGGAAGTTCAGACCTGGAAAGCCGTGCATTCATTTCGAAGTCAGAAAATGTCAGTATCTGTGCACACACTCCCGGATCCAACTGTGTCCACTCCCAACACCACTCGGGTTATGGACATGAGCGGCCATCTTCAGTGTTTATGTACGTTCTGGGGACATAATCTCGGGTCTTCCTGCTTCCACAGCAAGTTGCTTTTGAGAAAGGAAATGGAGGCTTTGAT
This sequence comes from Meriones unguiculatus, assembly GCF_030254825.1. Lineage (NCBI taxonomy): Eukaryota > Metazoa > Chordata > Mammalia > Rodentia > Muridae > Meriones > Meriones unguiculatus. The sequence continues at coordinate 17,092,008 of NC_083354.1, read as the reverse complement.
GGGTCAAATCACTCAACTTAGTGTTGCACAAATAAGAAACCCAGGAAACAAGACTGAGAGCCAACAAAATGGAAACTAGACTGAGCGTCCAGGGTCAAGACTGGGATCTGAGCACACCCAGCTTGCCCAGGGCCCTGCACACTGACCTTTTATGGTCTAGGTTCAGGAAATTAATTGTTGTGATAGAAGTCTGTAAGGATCTAGATGCATCCTCTTCACCCAGCACACGTATTCCCTTACCCCATTCTGAGTGTGTGTGTGTGTGTGTGTGTGTGTGTGTGTGAAAGAGAGAGAGAGAGAGAGAGAGAGAGAGAGTGAGACAGACAGAGACAGAGACAGAGAGACATAACATTACTTTGGTATTTTGGTTGTTTTGTTTTGTTTTTTATTTTGGAGACAGGGTATCTCTGTGTAACCCTGGCTATCCTGGAACTTGCTCAGTAGACCAGGCTGGCCTTGAACTCACAGAGTTCTGCCTCTGCCTTCCAAGTGCTGGGATTAAAGGTGTGTGCCACTACCAGCCAGCTGTTTTTTGTTGGGGGTGATCATGTGTACATAGATGACCACCTCTACTCTATTTCCTCTCTCTGTTTCTCAGGAGCCGTTTACTTTATCTTTGGAGGATCTTCCATTGACCTGGAACTTGCTTATTCTAGTAGGCCGGCTGGCCAGAGAGCCCCAAGCATCCTCCTTGTCTCTATCTTCCTGCACTGGGATTTTAAGCAAACACCACCATGCTTGGTTTTTTACATGGGTGCTGGGATCAAACCCAGGTCCTTATGCTTACAGGCAAGCACTTTATTAGCTGAGCTAGCCCCTGTATCGTTTTATTGTTTTGTTTTCTGAGATGGGGTCTGCCTTAGCTGGAATTTCTATCGCTGCGATGAAACACCATTAAAGCAAGCTAGGGAGGATAGGGTTTCTTTAGCTTACACTTCCACCTTGTAGTCCATCATTGAAGGAAGTCAGAACAGGAACTCAAACTGGAAAAAAACTTGGAGGCAGGAGCTGATGCAGCGGCCATGAAGGAGTGCTTCCTACTGGCTTCCTCATCGTGGCTTTCTCAGTCTGTTTTGTTGTTGTTTTTAATATAGAACCCAGGACTGCTAGCCTAAGGATAGCACCACCCACAATGGGCTGCCCCTACCCCCATCAATCATTAAGGAAAGGCCCTACAGCCTTGCCTATAGCCCATCTTATGGAGGCATTTTCCTAATTAAGATTCCCTCCTCTCTTTAGCTTGTTTAGCTTTAGCTTGTTTCAAATTGACATAAAACTATCCAGCACAGATCTCATGTGGCCAAGGCCTGTCTTCAACTCCTGATTCTCCTGCCTCTGCTTCCCAGGTGCTGGGATGACAGGCATGTGGGCATGGGCTTCACCATGCTTGGCTAAGCAGCACTATTCTGGTTATGTCACAAGCTAAATCTGCTTTTGCTAGCTGGACTGAGAACCTAACCTCAATTTACAAAACTGTCTCCATGAGAAAACTCTTTCAACTTCTAAACACCCTCTATAAAAATAAACTCCAGCCCTCCATGGAGGTCTCAATTAGCAGATTTCTTCATTAGGGTGTTGTTTACCTTTGCATCGCTAATCAGCCCTCCACAAACACTGAAGGGCCCTGGCCTGGCTGTGTTGTCACTTCAGAAAGGATGCCTGAATTTCAAAAGAATGTGTGAATTGAACACCCAGCACTTTTTTTCCTCAAAGGTTCCCCCCCCACCCATACTTGGGGCAAGTGGTTTGCTGGAGGCTTAAGGTCTTTTTTAACTGAGAAGTGATTGCCCAGTTAATGACTCCACAGCTGCCTAAGTCGGTAGAGTTTACAGCTGACAGTCACTCGTTTTCCAGAGGAGCAAGCCAGGGTCTAGAGAGGAAAATGCTTGTTCAGAGTGACACAGGAGAAATTCAAGCTACAGAGGACCTTAAAGACCTTACCTCCAACTTAACCCTTGTATTAGGAAGGATCTGAATAGGAAGAGTAGAGGAGGCGGAGGGAAAGGAGGGGGAGGGAGAACAGACACAGAGAGGTGCTCCAACACTCTGCCCTGCTCCCCACTGTGGAGTACAAGCTCCTTCTCTACCGTCCCTGCCTGAGAACACGATCTCGGCTTATCAGACCCCAGAGAGACTAAAGTAGTCTTTGTTTTTGAAACAAGGTTGCATGTAGTCCCGGCTAGCCTTGAACTTGCTAAGGAGCCAAGGATGACCCTGAACTTCTGACTCTCCTGCCTCGTCTCCCCAGTGATGGGATTACATGGTGTGTGCCTCCATGCTACTTTATGTAGTGCTAGGAACTGAACGCAGGGCTTCCTGCATGTAGGGCAAGCACTCTACCAACAGCTGTGCCCTGGCCGCAGACATTGCTGACCACCAATGGAAATGGGTGTGAAGAAAAAGGCACATGCATGAACACACACACATCACACACACACCATACAAACACATCACACACAGAGAGAGAATCAATTCCAGCTTCCTACTTTCTCATTTCTAAAAGCTCACTCCCTAATTCTAACACACACACGTTGGCCCTGTCCTTTCAAAATGATCTTGTTGGAATTAAACATCCACATGACATCACCTAGCTTTGAAGCCGGGCTCATATATGTGTGTGTATACACACACATATATGTATATATAACATATATACATACATACATACATACATACATACATATACATTCATATATATAATATATATGTTCCCTACATTTTCCCTCTAATCTTGCCCAAGCCTTCAGTTCAAACATTGAATTAATGCAGCCTGTCTATGCTGTGTACTGGGCTCATTTTCAGTTGCAGATCTTTGCAGTACCCTCTGTCTCATGTACCCAGGAATTATGTAACAGATTTCCCCAGAAGTGTTTCAAATCAAAGACCACAGATACTGTGGAAGATTCTTTGAAAAAAAAAAAAAAAGTCTGCCAGGCTCAGTGTTTAGGAGCACTTGCTACTCCTTCAGAGGCCCCAGGCTCAGTTTTCCAGCACCCACATAGCAGCTCAAAGCGCTCCAGTCAGTTCCAGGGAATCTGATGCCCTCTTCTGGCTTCCAAGGGCACTGCATGATGCGGTGCACATAGACAAACCCAAGCAAACACTCCTCCACATAAAATAAATGATTCTTTTTGTTTTGGTTTGGTTTGAGACAGGGTTTCTCTGTATAGCCTTGGCTGTCCTGGACTCACTTTGTGGACCAGGCTGGCCTCGAACTCACAGAGATTCAGCTGCCTCTGCTTCCCTAAGTGCTAGGATTATAGGCATGCGCCACCATGCCTGACAGAAATGATTCTTTAAAAAATGTTTGTAAGCCAGGTGGTGGTGCACACCTTTAATCCCAGAATTTAGGAGACAGAGGCAGGTGGTTCTCTGAGCTGAGGCCAGCAGGGTCTACAAAGGGAGTTCCAGGACTGCCAGGGCTACATGAGAAACACCGGAAAAACGAATGAACGAACGAACAAACGAACAACAAAAAAGTCTGTGATCTAGTCATACAGTTCTAAAAATTCTCATGTTGGAATTCTTCCTTAGAAAATGAAACCTAATCATTGCCCATGTATTAAATAAGACTTTGAAAGTCCAGTAACAAAAAACATTTATCATTATCCCAGTAGTTCCGAACATCATCTGAGAGATTATTCTGCTACCTCCATGCCAGTTTGAGCTACCAACATTTTCTTTCTAGACAAAAGCATGAGCTCCTCAGTGGTCTCCCTTCAAGCCTTCTTGTGTCCTCTAGAATCCATCCCCATACAGTAAATTAATGGAGTTTTAAGGCTTTTATTTATTATTTCTAATGTGGTGGTTTGAACGAGCATGCCCCCCCATCAGCTAACATATTTGAACACCAGGTCCCCACCTGTGGCACTGTTAGGAGGAGGATGGCTCAGGGGTAGGTCCCTGAGTGTGGGCTCTGACAGTGCATAGCCTCACCCCACTGCACCCTCTCTGCTTTCTGTGTGTGGCTAAAGATGTGATCTCTCAGCTTCCTGCTCAAGCGGTCTGCTGCCCAGCCTCCCTGTCATCATGGATGCCATAAGCCCAAACAAACTCTTCTACAGGTTATCTTGGTCATGGTATTTTATTGCATGGGGGGGGGCACAGAAAAGAGCTAATAACTATTATTCACTGTGTGTGTGTGTGTGTGTGTGTTACTTAAGTGTGGGCACATAAGCCACAGTGTGCATGGAGAAGTCAGAGGACAGCTTCGTGGAGCCAGTGCCCTCCTCTTTTACATGGGTTCCAGAGACTGAACTCCAATCATCAGGCCTGTACAGAATTTTTACCTGCTGAATCATCTCACTGCCTAAGAGGTGCTTTTCAATCAAAAGTGAGATCATGTTGCCCTATCCTGAGATATTTTACCAGCTTCCCCATGCTCTCAGGATAAAGGCTCTTGCAAGCCTCCTCTCTCTTCACTTGGTCCACAGATCCTCAGTGATCTTCCCTTTTCAGCCCCATACCTCCTCCCGCTCTCCCTCCTCGCTCACGCTGCCTTCACTCACTCTTCTTTGGTCTTCTCTTTAAAGTCTCTGCTATCATAGGGACTTTGCACATCTACCTTCCACTTCTGTTCAGTCCACGGTCTTCTCAAGAACACAGTTCCTGACCATCCAGACTGGGTGAAACCCCAGCCCCCCTCTTCCAAGACCTCGTCACAGTCCTAGGCCTACAGACTTACGTGAGTGTCCACCATGTATGGTTCCCCACTAGTCTGTGAGTCTTTTCAGAACAGAGAATGCCTGTCAGTTTTTACTTATTAGTCTGGACCCTCGTAAATACTTAACAACAAACAAACAACCACAAAATTGCTGTGCCAGTTACTACAGTGAGAAACTGATGGGAGAAGTCGAGCACCTTGCAGGGTGTTCACAGTGGAGAGCATGCAGGGACTGGGTGGCAGGGGAGGAGCCTTCACTCTGTGTAGGGAGACGGGCCAGCCAGGCACAGGTTGATAAAATGGCACTTGTCGAGTACGGAAGTGTGGGAAGGCCAGCTCCTCCCTTTTCATTCTGTCATGCACTGAGCTCATCGTGTCCAGCCATCCTCAAGGATGAGGTTCACATTGTCAACTTGACAGGACCCAGAGCCTCTCAGGAGAGAGAACTCTTGGAATGTCCGTGAGACAGTTTCCAGATGGGGTTAGCTGAGGTAGGAAACTCACCCTAACTGGGTGTTAGCATCCCGTGGGTTGGGGTCATTGGCGGAATAAAATGAAATCAAACGTGCTAAGCACCAGCATCCATTGCTCCCTGTTTCCTGACTGGATGAAATGTGACTAGCTCAGCTACCTCACTCTCCTTCCACCAACGTCTTCCTCGCCATGATGGACCGGTAGGGTATCTCAAACCGTGAGCCCAAATAAATTTTCCCATCCTCAAGTTGCTTTTGTCGGTATCTGGTCATAACCAAACAACACTAACCTAAACAATGCCATGTATGCTGTTTCTGGCATTCCACCGACGGCACAGGCCCTGAAGTACCCTGTACTGTGAGACAGCTCCTTTTTTTTACTGATACGTTTCTCCCAATTGGGGGGCGGGGAGGGCCACCATCTCCATGCATACTTGTGCACTGACCCAAATCTCCCCTGCCTGGCACACATGCTTGGCTGGTTGTGGCCTTAAGATTAAAACCACCATGTGAGGAGCGGAGGGGCGGGGGACGCAGCTCAGCTGGTAGAGGGCTGGCCTGGCATGCCCACAGCACTCGGGAGACGGAGGCATGAGACTCAGAAGAGCCACCTGTGGCCACATAGGGCACTCTGGGACACCCTGGCTTACCGAGACTCTGTCTGCACTACCATACGGGGGTCCACGCCCGCTCCCTGTGTGTGGCCCTCCCTGTGTCTATGCTTGGAGAACATCCCCAATTCTACAACTTTCGGCCCCCTTTTTTTTTTCTTGTTTTAAACCCACTCCCATTAGCTGCTGTCCCCAATCCTTTTTCTATTTAAGACACACAACAAGCCTAGGGTTAAGAGGGTCAGTACTCTTGTGACCCTTTTGTGTGGGCTTTTGTTTGCCAGATCAAAGTCCAAGCTTGTGACTGGGGCTTTATTTATTTATTTATTTTCCTATCTGAAAAAAGGGAGGCAGACATCTGCCAGACACTTCTCCTAGAGGGCGTTTTAACCAAGAGGAACCTTGTCAGGCCTCCCAACATCTCCGCCTCCTGCACGTCCCCTCCAGCCCAAATAGGCCTGTTCTTTGTTCCACAAAGCAAACAGCTAGTTCTGACTGCCAAGGCAGACAAGGTGAACACACACACACACATACACACACACACACACACACACACACACACACACGAGTACACAGAGAGGCCTCTTGCCAAAGGTATGCTTTCCTGTTAGACTGTTGTCACCGGCACCCTTTGTTTCAAGTTACCGTGTGTGTGCACCAGGTACTAATAAGGCATTACCAGATGACCCGCGCTGACTGGGAAAATCACTCTCCAGCCTTCTGTTTCCAATGCCATCCCACACCAGCAATCACAGGGCAATGAGGGGAGGGTGCAAGGGGTGGCAAAGGAATCAGGGGGAGGCAGTCATAGGACTTCCCATTCTGGGGTGGGCTCTGGTCTGTTTGCTGAGCCCAGGCAATGTACAACCCCCCCCAGCCCCCACCCTCTCAGACCTGAGAAACATGGGCGTTACAGGGCAGCAGCCATGTAGACCTTCACTAACCTCTCTGACCTCCGGGTACCTACCTATGGGTGACCGCAGTGTGGCAGGGACGTGTTGCCACATCTTCGAGTTTGCATGAGTAAATGTGTGAGTATATACATGTGTGTGCACACATGTGAATGTGTGTATGTCCAGATGGAGGCAAGAAGATATACTCTTTTTATTTAAAAGACAAGCTATGACCAAGGAGCCAGGCTGACTGGTCAAGGCACCTCAGGGACCCACCTGTCCCTACCTCACTGACTGACGTGGGGTGACAGGAATGCTTCACTGTGCCATGCTCTCTTTGTGGATTTTCAGGATTGAAATCAGCAAGCATTTTACCGACTGACCTCTCTCCCCGACCCTTGCCAACCCTCTTGAATGTGCATTCCTGCTTTTTATCCTCGGGGAAGCCTGGTAGGGTGGGTTCTGTTAAGATGCCTTATCAGTAAAGTGGCAATCCTAAGTGGTCTGCTTCAAGTCAGATAGCCAGGATCCCAGCGGAGTCTATCCTGCCCCGGATCATGGGCTTCTTATCCACTATGATTCGCCAAATACAATGTGACACTAAATTCCATGCCGATTACACAAGACCACTGACCTGTTTCTTGAAGGCTGTTAACAATTCTTTTCTGTAACAGATTTGGATTAGAGTAGAGCGCCCCGTTCCTCCTAAAGGGCACGCCAAGCACAGCTCTCAATCTTTGCTACCCATAACTCTGTGCAAACTGTAATGATTTCCTGGAAAAGAGTCACATTTTGGTGACTTGACAAAGGAGAAAAGAGGCAGCTGTCCGGGTTTTGTGTGTACTGAATATGGTTGCTGCTTTTTGAGCGCATTCAGTTGCTTTCTAGAACAGCTTTCTTCCTGGGCTCTTCCTCTATCTTATCACTGCTCTCCAGAGTTCATGAGGCCGGGCTCCGAAGTCCTCCCAGGTTATCAGTTCTGCTTTAACAAGCAGGGCTTATCTTCCCCCCTAAGATATTCCTGGACTTCTGGAAAATGCCTTCATTTTTTCTCATCAATTAGTCCCTTAATGTGCTTCCAAAAAGTTATGACAATGGATGCTTCCCACTTCCCCCAGCTCCACATGGCTTCCTAGGTTACAATGGATCTAGGACAGTGTTTCAGTCAGGGCTTCTATTGCTTCGATGAAACACCATGACCAAAGTAAGTTAGGGAGGAAAAGGTTTATTTGGCTACACTTCCACATAGCAGTCCATCGTTAGGAAGTCAGGACAGGAACTCAAACAGGGCAAGATCCTGGAGGCAGGAGCTGATGCAGAGGCTACGGAGGAGTGCTGCTTACCAGCTTGCTCATCATGGCTTGCTTAGCATGTTATCTGGAGAACCCAGGACCACCACAGCCCAGGGATGAAGCCACTGACAATGGGCTGGGCCCTCCCCCATCAAATACTAATTTTAAAAATGGCCTACGGCCAGATCTCCCTCGCTCACCACCACCACCCCTGCATTTTTCAAGAGAGGGTTTCTCATGTACCTATGGCCGTCTTCAAACTCAGAGATCCGCGTGCCTCTGCCTCTCAAGTGCTGGGATTAGGTGAGTATGACCCCCCTCCTGGCACAGTCTACCGCCAGATCTTATGGAGACATTTTCTCAATTTGAGGCTCCCTCCTTTCAGATGACTCTAGCTTGTGTCAGGCTGACATAAAAGTCTCCAGCACAGACAGTGATACTTCATTGCAGGCAATCTTCATCCACCCTGTGAAAGGATGCTGCTCATTACCCAAATCCTCCCAGGACGAGTGCACCAGCCCCGTGCTCTCTCAGGGTTTAGTTTTTTTCTTTAATGTTATTTTTGTGGAATAGGGACTTGAACTTGGGGCCTCACACTTGCTAGGTAAGGGAACAACAGCCCTAGCCCTTAGGGTTTTGCACAACCTCCCTGCCCCCTCCACTGTGGTTCACCCTCTATGATTCACCATGTAAATAAAACCTTTGAAGAGGAGGGTGGCTTCACTTGTGTATTTTCCTAAACTGACTGAGTTCTGGGGTGACACTTCCCTTCTTCCTTCCTTCCTTTCTTTCTACTGGGAGAAAGGAAAGCTGTTTGTCTTTCTTCCTTTTTTTTCTTTTTTCTTTTTTTTTTTTTTTTTTTTTTTGAGAGTCATCACATGTGTTAAAAACCAGAAGTTCAGGTTTTACAAGAGGTTGGACTTTAAGGAAACAAGCCAGAGAAATTCAACCCAGAGGGAACACCTTTCCCACAGGAGAGGTCAAAGCAGGCTGGAGGGCAGAGGCGTGGCAGTGGATTCTCAGCCACTGCATCTCACAGCCCCTGTGAAAGCTAGTGATGACACCTACCCTAATCAGAAGGCCTGGTGGCAAATGAACAGACTGAGAAGGCAAGGAGGAGATGAAACCATGTAAGTGCTGACAGCTGATCTGGGAGTCACGCTTGCAAGCAAGCAGGAGAATCTTCCTACAGAAACTACTGGAAACATTCCTGGCTCAATGACCCACAGGGACCTGCTAGATGGCAAGCAGGTGGTTCTCCGCCCTCCAGGGCCTCTCTGGGAGGAAATGAAAACCATGGAAGGAAGACTTGCCTTCCAGCAGTGCTGAGAGGCGAAGGCAGCTGTTGCCATACAAAGAATGGGTGTTAAGTCTCTAAAGAAGAAGTGAGGCAAAGCTACAGCACACAGAGGAGAAGAGCTACCTCCTGGCTTTACATTTAGCATTTTATAGGAAGCACATGGAGCTATTCTGAGGGGTGGCAAACGCGCCAGGATCTGAGCTCATGCCTAGACAACTCAAGTTTCCAGGGAACACCCTTGGCCAAGATCTGTGGGATGGGGTGCCAGCTGAGCACTGCGCCATCGCTCGTGGCTGGAGTTCAGGCGTGAGGAGGGGTTCCTGGGCCAGTTGTAATGGGATGGAAAATGCAAGACACCCGTTTGCCGTTAGTCTAGGATGAAGAAACAGAACCACTTAACCTAAAAGAGAAAGAACAGAAAGTTCATAGGAGTAGGTCCTTTCCTCCAATAAAATCTGCCCCTCTTCATGCCTTTGAATGTCCTGTTCCTAATTTCGTGGTTTAATGACACAGGAGTGATGTATTCTAAGAGACTCACTGTGGGAGGGAGAGGCTGAGGCCAGGTGCAGAGGGCACGGAGCAAGCAAGGGCGGCAGCAGAGGTGAGCTCTTTCACGATCAGGAATTGGAGAACCATAGCAAGGCCTGGAGAGCAGAAGAGGGGAGAAAGAATTCCACGCCTTTGTGTGCTCACAGCTTCGCAGGCCCCATCTGCCCTTCCACTGCCTCCACTGCCTTCACACACTATCCAGTTACGCTCACTGGCTGGCGATGCCTTCCAAACAACGTGTCCCTAGACGGGCCTGCAAATGTGCAATTTTGAGATGGAAAGAGCGCAGACATATGTGAGCGATGGGCTCTGGAACCTCCGCCTTGCTTCGGAAGGTTGTTTTTCGAAGTGCCATTCAGCGTTTGCACACAGCTCTAAGTGCTGCTGTTCACCCCACACCCCTGACGACTGCAGGCTACAACAGTGGCTGCATGACTCTGTCCCCTACCCAGACTCCTGGGAAAGAAATCTAGGTCTCTGTCAGCTTCTTAGCCCCAGTACTTGGACAGAGGATGTATATATAGTTGCAGCTCAGTAAATACCAGCTATCTGCTGCAGGGCCCTGGGAATTTACCAAGGACACCATAAGCACAGCCAATGAAACAGAGTTTAAAATCATGGCACCTCGTTAAAGCCACTAAATGGTACCTTGGAGGAGTCTAAAACCTGACAGTGGGTTTGCTTATGTACACAAATGCTCCTGCCAGAGAGGGAGGCCTGAGGTTTCCTTCAAAATCGTAGAGGACTGTGGTCCTCACACTGTCTCTAATCCCTGAAAATAAAAGAAAGGTGGAGATGGCTCAGTGGGTAAAGGCACTTGTCACCAACGCTGATGACCAGAGTTTGATTCCTGGGACCCACATGGGAAACGGAAGTGCCAACTCTTACAAATTGATTTGCGCTCTGATCTACACATGTGTGCCATGGCATGTGTACACACATATACACTAAATAAAAGTTCTTAATGTAATTACAATAATTATTCATTTTTGGTTATTAAGATAATCAAGTGTCTCTTGTCTTGTTTGGTTAACACACAGATTTTTTAAAATCCACATTCCACTCTCTGGGATTGTTTTGACTCTTGGTGTGCCATTTAATACTTGATCTGTTCCCACCTGCTTTGGGTCATCTGCAGCTTTGATGTGTCTGCTTTCTACATCATTCTGTCATGAAAAACAGGACAGGACCCGACATCCAGTCACACATCACTAGAAAGTTCCTTCCACATCTGTCCAGTACCCCCGTCTCCCTCCCTAGAGGCTCTGCTGGAGGGAAGAGAGTACAATTTGAGCAGTTCTCAACAGGTTTTGCTAACTTTTATGGGCCATCTGTTCTTTGGATCTTACTTAAATTATGTATATTTTTTCTTTAAAAAGGAACAAGATGATAAGATGTTATCACTGTTAATATCACTCTCCACTTGAAATCACAAGCTTATCATTGCATGCCTTAGACTGAGGCCCGGGGAGATGGTCAGTGGAGCAGTTTGCTCCGCAAGCATGAGGCCCACTGTAATCCCAGGGCTGGGGAGGCAGAGGCGAGAGGGGAGGATCCTAGCCAGCGCTCTAGCCTACACCGAAAGCTCCATGTTCCCTGAGAGACCCGCTCTCACAAAATAAGGTGGTGGGGCTAGAGAGAAGGCTCAGCAGGTAAGAGCAGTCTTCCAGAGGAGCACACAAATTAGGTCTCTTCCAACCACCTTAACTCCAGTTCCAGCAGATCCAACTCTTTCTGGCCTCAGTGGGCACCTGCATGGGGTGGACACAGGCTCACACAGGCAAACTCTCAAAAATCTTTACTTAATAAAATAAAATGGACAGAGATTGAGGAAGATACCTGATGTCAACCTCTGGCCTCCTCACGTACATGTCTTCTGCGACCCCACCTCCCCACCTCCACCTACTTCTGATCTCACGTATTTAACCCCTTGCCTTGAGAATGATGTCAAATCCGACTTCAGCCTTATTCAGAGCTCCAGACTAACTCCTGTGTGGGCAGGCCATCACCCCATACCTCTCCACAAGGAAGTAAGATTTGGAAACGAAATGGCTGTTCAGCTCCCTGGAACGACAATGTGCTTCCCTACAGTGGCATGTGTGCCTCAAGCACATGCAGTTAACACACGGAAGCCCACCATCTTCCTGCACCCCCTCAGCTCATAGGGACCTACACCCTCAGAGCGGAGAGAGAACTGGGTGTACTTCTCAAACTTACAGGTCAAGCAAAGCTTTCCTTTCCTGGAGTAAATGGTTTGAGTTTGCCTTTCGTTTTGTTTGTCTTTCTATAAACAACAACAAGAGTGATTCCTGTTTCACTGAGGCTGCCAGGAGCTTTGGTGTTAATTTCTAGTTACCTTCAGGATCTTCAGACTAATGGCTGTGCTATATTTTGTCCTTGCTAGACTACAAACTGACTCTATTAAAATTTGTTTTCCAAGATCGTTTATAATTACTCATACTTTTATTGCTACACAAGGGTCTTTTGTGAGAAGCTTCAGCTTCAACCTATTAAAAACTATCAGCATATTAACAAAGTCATAAAACTACCCCTCAAATGGGAACTGAAATTCCTTGGTCTCACACTGTACTGTCTGGTAGGGCTGTGGAACCGTTCTGAAATGTACGTTCCCTGTGGGGAAACAATCAAGTCAGAGCACCTGTCTTTTCAGTCACGTTTTTCTGAGGCCACGAAGCAGATCAGATTCTCCAACCTATGCAGAGGGCACTCTGCTTACTGCAGGTCTCCAGGGCTATTTTCGCTGGTCTGAGGAACCCAAGGGTTAGTTATGACCTGTACCTTCTAAGCTAGTCCCCATTAAGTGAGGAATCCAAGACTGAAAACCTCTCATGAGGTGAGAGGTTCTGGGAAACAGGCAATGGAAAGCAGAGAAGGGGAGAGCTGGTCCCACTAGCACTAACCAAGTCTGACTGGGGACAGGCAGTTTTACAGCACTTTTGCTGGCATCATTTCATGGCAGGCTTCATGTAGACAGAGTAGCCATCTCTTTCTTTCACATCAAGGCATTTATTTTAGTCAATTTAATGTTTTTTATTAAAAAAATACTTGAGGCTAGATACTTTTTAAAGCAATGGTTCTCAACCTGTGAGTCATTACTCCTTTGGGGGTCAAACAACCCTTTCACAGGGGTCACCTGAGACTATCGGAAAACACAGATATTTACATTATAATTCATAACAACAGCAAAATTACAGTTATGAAGTTGCAACAAAAATAATTTTATGGTAGGGAGGGTCACCACAACACGAGGAGCTGTATTAAAGGGTCGCAGCATTAGGAGGGTTGAGGCCCACTGTTTTAAAGGAAAGGGTGCTTAGATCACAGTTGTCAGCGTCCAAGAATGCCTTGTCAACCCTGGCTTCTGAAGGGGCCCCACTGAAGACAGGATCACATGGAAGGATTATACGCAAGAGAGGATGGACAGCCGCAAAGCCAGAGAGAAAGCAAGAGGCTCAGGAGGAGCCAGGCTCTTCTTCAGGATCACTCAACTATTGCACGTGCCCACTGGGCCAGGACACACTCTGAAGTTCCAGGCTAGACCCTCTCTGACTCCAGGCACCCATCCTTAGCGCCCTCTCAAACCCAACACAGACTCAATATGGACAAACTGCTCCATATGTAGCCTTTGCAAGTCACTGGGTAAAAAAGCTAAAGGTCACACCTATAACATCATAGGAACTTCCACTAAAAGACTACAATGGTAAGAAATGAGACAGGAAAGAGTAGACAGATATACTAGAGAGACAAAATCAACCAGACTTCTGGTAAGAACAACTCTGCAATTTCTTGCAGAAGAGTCCAAGTCCTGTTTTTTGTTTGTTTGTTTTTTAAGACAGGTCTTTCTATGTGATAGCCCCAGCTGTCCAAGACTCTGTGTGTATAACAGGCTGGCCTCAAACTCACAGATATCCTCCTACCTCTGCTTTCCTTAAAGGTATGCACCACTATAGCAGGCTGTCCTGTCTGTTTGATGCAAGTCTGATCTCCCTTTGGTTGTCAGTTCCTCCTTTTGGTCAACAGAATCCTCCCCAACCTCCTGGACTGCTGTCATTCTCACGGTCATTCAGAGAAACAAACTCAACGGACCTGCAAATTGTTGTACCTGTTTCTGACAGGTAACCTAACACAGTAAGACCAGATTATTTGGGACAGCTGAAGGATCTCAGGCCCAACTCAGAGCAGCGGGAAGATGGCTGATTCCAGAGTTCACCAGCTCGGTCAGCCAGGGCGCTGGTTCTGACTCTCCCTACTGCTTCCAGCCCCCTGACTCAGCTGCTTGTGAATGCCTGAATTCCTGGCCCTCCTGGCTCTGACCTAGTTTGCAAACTTCCTTTGGCAGACCTTCAATTTTCTTTTTTTTTTTTTTCTTTTCTTTTTTCTTTTCTCTAGAAGGCACACCTAGTCTATACGGAATGTGCAAAGAAACTGGGACAGTAGGAGCTCACAGGTCATTGCCCTCTTAAGTGACCTCACTACATGCTCACTGACTGAAGAGCATGGGGGCATTTCACATATTCATCTGAAAAGATCCTTTAAATGTATTGGGAAGGAAGGAAAGTTCATTACCAAAATGTGAACTTTGTTTTCCTATCTTAGGTGCTCATGCATTAAACAGTTTACTTTGGATAAGCTTGTTTTTTTGAAATTCTCTTCTCACTGTTTTGTTTAGGTTCTTAATAAAACAATTGGAGACAGGAAAACTGCATAGAAGTACAAGCTGAGAAGGAAAGCTCTCACCAGCAGATGACACTTCACATATCTACAACGGGATTGATAAGCCATAAAAAGTGCAGCCCCGTTTTCCGTACAGAGAACTGGAGATGGGAAAAGTGAAAGATCACTTGTCTACATAGTCACATTACTGCTTAATGGAGAAACAAATACTTACTTTTATCCCACAGTTACTGTTTTTCAAATCCCCTTTGGGCAAAATCTACATTGTTTTGAAGAGCTCAGGAAATTTTAACCAACATAAACTAAACGATGAAAAGTAAAACAAATCTCAACAAATTTTTTTTAAAAAATTGAAACCATCTGTTCCACAGTCAAAATATAACCAGACTAGAAAGAGCAAAATATACTCAAACATTTAGAAATTATTTCTGCAGTTGCTCAAGGTTCTCTCCTCACACATAAAGCCTCGGAGCTAGGGCCCACAGATGGGAGAGAACATGCGACATCTGTTTTTCTGGGTCTGGGTGAGCTGACTCAGTATGATCTTTCTGGTTCCATCTATTTGCCTACAGAGTTCATGATTTCATTCTTCTTTACAGTTCAGTAGTATTCCATAGCGTATAGATACGGTATTTTCACTCACTCATCTGTAGAAGGGCATTGAGGATGTTTTCATTTCTTAGCTATTGTGACTAGAGCAGCAACGAACATGCCGAAGCAAGTGTCTGTGAGTATAGCTGGCTGGTGCCGAATACTTAATTCTCTACACTGATTTCCAGAGCTGCGCCACTTCACACTGACGAGAGCAATGAATGAGGGTTCCCCCTTTCCCCGAATCCTCCTCAACACTTCCTGTCAATTGCTTTCTGAGTAGATTATGATGAGATCTCAAAAGGAATTTTAACTTGTCTTTCTATAATTGCTTGGGATGTTGGGCACTTCTTAGCCAATTTTATTTATTCTTTTCAGAACTCTCTAAATAATCCAAGGTTCAAATAGTAATCAGGGCTATGGTATTCTCAAGCGAGTAGAGAAGAACAGAGAATCCAAACACAAAGCCACATACACGTGCTGACCAACTCATTTCGACAAATATTCTAAAGCATTCAGTATCAGAACAACTAACAGATTTTCAGTAACTAGTGCCAGAGGAATTAGAATTCCATAAGCAAAATCCATGAACCTTTACCTTATATAAAATTTAACTCAAAACGAGCCACAACCTTTTCATTTAATTTTTATGGGTATGTGTGCCACAGCGCATGTGTGTCATGTGAGTGCAGGAAGCTGCAGAGGCCAGAAGGTATGAGCTCCCCTGGAGTTGTAGGCAATGGTGAGCTGATGTGGGCACTGAAAATGAACTCAGGTCCTCTGCAAGAGCAACAAGTGCTATTAATTACTCCAGCCCCTGAAGTGGGATGTAAATTAAAGAAGAAACCTTTGGGGTGTAAGTATGCAGAGAATAATTAAATGACGCCATAATCACAATCTAGGAAGACAAATTAGTAAGTTAGACTCTACTAAGACTTAGCTCTAGAAAAGACTCTTAAGGGGAAAAAAAAGATAAAAAGCAAACTATTGGCTGGAGAAAATATTTGTAAGCCAAGGGTATGACCTGGTCTACTTAATTTCTTTGATGGGTTTCTAATAGTTTCTCCTTAGACTCCTATCCAAAGTCTAAAAGGCACAGCTACAGGCACTGGACTAAAGCCCTTTTCTCCATAGGCCAATAAATGGTGTGTTTGATGCCACAGAGAGAGAGACCCTGGAGAGGAGAACCATAAAAATTACCCAACTCAGGTAGTAAAGGTTCATCTGTCCTCTTTTAGGTCCTCACACTTTGTACTGTCCTTTAAAAGACATTATCCGACCTCTTCTCTTTCTCTCTTTCTCCTCCCTCCCTTCCACCCCCTCCTCTCTCTCTCTCTCTCTCTCTCTCTCTCTATCTCTCTCTCTCTCTCTCTCTCTGAGACAGTATTTCTCTGTGTGGCCTGGACTCACTTTATAGACCAGTCTGGCCTTGAACTCACAGAGATCCATCTGTCCCTGCCTCCTGAGTACTGGGATCACAGGTGTATGCCACCACGTCTGGCTTTTCATTTCCAATATCTTAACAGAACAAACCCTGCTCTGAGTTTGTCAATGCTATCCGGCACTTCTGGAGCAGAAGTCCCATTGGGCAGGTAACGAGCTCATGCCTGACTCTCCATCTTTGCTGTCCTCTTGTGCCTTTTTGCTCCTTAGGTCTTTGGCTCCAACCTCAAACACTCCCAATGCCACCAGCTCTGGAGCTAGCTATCACACCTCCCAGCCCCTCTGCACCTCTTCTCCCTCCTGCCTTCAACCACCTCATCACTCCCGTAAGAGCAGACTGTTTCCATTCTCCCCACTCTATTCTTTTCCTATTTTCCTGCATGTGTGCGCCCCATGTTTGTAGGATGGTGCACATGCATGTGCGCTTGAGGCTGATGTCAAGAATCGTCTTGGATAGATTTGCACCTTACCCACTAAGCCAGGTCTCTCACTCAAACACAGAGCACACTGATAAGGCACCAACTAGTCTCACTTGCCAGCTTGCTGTTCTGGGATCTCCCTGTGTATTCTCTTTTCGAGGCTGCAGACCTCCACTCCCATCCAGCCTCAGTAGGTTCTCATGCTACGTGGCAAGGACTTTGACCACTGAGCCAGTCCGCCAGCCACCTTCCACCTGTTTCTGGTGCTGTTCCTGCCCCTGAGGGCTTGTTGACTGCAGCCATCTCCCTTCCCACTCCATCTTCCTCTTCCCCATCTTCTCTTTTCTAGCTTGTTCTCTTCTACTGTTGCCTCTTGTTTTGGGCTGCCTTCTCCCAAAGCACATGTGTGCTTTTGGAACATGGATGTTAGATGGATTTGGTACACTAGAACAAGCAACAGAATGGCGAACACTTTCTTGGAGCCCATGGGAAGGAGAGGGGCTTCGGTGCTTGATGGCTCTTAGAAAACACTAAATGCTCCTGTTTGTGAGATTAGCAAGGATAACCACAGCAGAGTAACTCGGGTGACTTCCTAGTAAGGTAAGGGCATCATGCATCCTCTAGCTGTCCGGGCCCTCCACATCACACCACAGACAGAGATAGCACTTGAGCTGAAGGCATTGCAGAGAAAGAAGGCCATATCTATAATGAGAGAGCACTTCCAACCAATAATCCTTCTAGAAGCAGTAGCTGTGTGGACATGATCCTAGAAAGGGTTATCAGCTTAAACTCCAGCAGACATCCAGAACTGGGGCCCAGTTGACAAAGTGCTTGTCACACATCCCAGAACCCATATAAGTGCCTGGCGAATCAGGCAGGCTGCCTGCGTGTGGTTGTTTGAATAGGTATGGCCCCCAAACACTCATGTGTTTGGCTGCATGGCCCACAGGAAGTGGCACTGTTAGGAGGTGTGGCCTTGTTGGAGGAAGTGTGTCACTGTAGAGGTGGGCTTTGCGGCCTCCTGTGCTCAAGCTATGCCAAGTGTGGCATACAGTTTCCTAATGCTTCAAGATGCAGAACTCTCAGCTCCTTCTTCGGCACCATGTCTATGTCTGCCTGCACGCTGCCATGTCTTGTGCCATGACAATAATGGACTAAGCCTCTGAAACTGTAAGCCAGCCCCAATTAAATGTTCTTCTTTATAAGAGTTGCCTTGGTCATGATGTCTCTTCACAGCACTAGAAACCCTAACTAAAACACTGTGATTCCAGCTTCAGAGAGCAGAGACAGGGAATCCCAGGAACAAGATGCCTAGTGAGACTAGCTCTGAGTTTACTTGAGATACCCTGTTTCAACAAATAAGGTGGAAGAGTGATCAAGGATGATTCCAGACATCAACCTCAGACCCTCACATGTATGTGCATAATACCCACATCTACACCCATATACTACATACAACATACACATGCGTGTCCTGGGTTCAGCATAAACCAGGTAAGGTGGTATGTGTCGATGACCACAACACACTGGATGTAAATGCACGAGAATCAGAAGTTCAAAGTTATACTTGGCTATATAGTGAGGCCAGCCTGAAAGGGAGGAAGAGAGAGACACAGACAGACAGAGGTCGAAGGAATGGAGAAGAGGGAAGGAAGGAGGGAGGGAGGGAGGGAGGAAAGGAAGGAAAGAAGAAAGAAACAAAGAAACAAGGAAACAAAGAAAAAAGAAAGAAAGAACACAAAGAAAGAAACAAAGAAAGAATTTAAAAGCAGAAAAGTCAAAGGGACAAAGGAACCTTGTCCCCTGCAGGTACCAGGTCCAAATACTATTATCCTGCCCTTCATATAGGGTGCCATGTGAGTTAGGTTCCCAGTTGTGTGACATCTCTGGACATTAGACACAATGAGAAACCATCCTGACTGCTGGGTGCAAACTGGACTGGACAGATACATAAATATACCCAACATAAATTCAGAAAGCATTAACAAGAAGTTCTTTCTGGGTCAGTGTGATGCTAGTTACACACCAGGCCAAATGCTCAAATTTTACCATCATTTGTCAAGGTCATTACTAGTGGCCACAGTGAACAGAGTAAATTATTAACTCCCATTCTCCACCAAGCCAGACTTGGCCACAGAGCTCCCTACCTGCCTGCTCTGGTTTCTGTCTGATCCGGGAAGTGCACCATCCACAGCAATGGCGCTTGCTTCCAGCTTGACTAAGACAGATACAGGAAACAGCACTGAGCAGGGTCCTTGCGCATACCAGATAGCTCTACAGGAAGAAGGGAGCTAAGGATGGGGCAGGAACACAAAACCCTAGGGGCTCAGGAACCAGGTATCAAAGGGGCATGGAACTCTCTCACCCAAGGTCATGGCCTCAGGGAACTGGAAGGCGCCTAGACCAGGTAGAATCCTTGCAGAGTAGAGAGCAGGTGGAGGCTCAAAGCACAGGATTCCTTTAAATTGCACCAGTGCTAGACTCAACTTCAGGGCCACATTTATAAAGCTGCCTGCCTCAGAAGGTTTGCCTATGTGAGTTTTACTAGATCAAACTACTGCCGGTTCTTCAGAGCCTTGGTTCTTGCTATAAAGAATGGACTCAGGGTTTCCCATCTCAGCTCACCACCTCTTGTCTTCCTACACTGTGAAATCACTAGTAGTGCCTGCTCAAGCAGACAGATCCAGGTTCTTGGACAGTTTGGGATGGACAAGACCAGAGTTTAATGCCCTCCTATGACCCATCTGCCCAGATGTGCTCAGACCATCTTCAATGCCACCTCTGCTGAGCCCTGCCATTTATTTGTGTTACTTCTTTATACTCAGTTTTGTAGAGAGAGAAAGGCTTTGAAGCATATCCAGGCTTTTTCCTCCCACTATGTGTAAATGGACTCAAAGTTTCCCTAAATCAAGACACAGCCAGGATTTCTTCCCTCCAGACCACACACTTGAGAAACATGTACAGAAATTTACCAAATAAAACAAAAGGAAGGGAAGTGTTCAAAGGCAAAACTATGTGTGCTTGGCCCTGCTCTCCACAGCATCTGTCTCCCCAAGGAGAAAAGCCCATCCACAGTGCTGGAATTTCCTGAGAGGAACACTCCCTGGCACTCCCATTCTACTCGCTGGCCAACTGTACAGCCCAGCTTTATTCGCTGCTCTGGAAGCTTCTTCAGTCTTCCTGGGAAACTGAGGCAGGACAAAAAAGACAGAAAATTTGGGGAATCTCAGAAGGAAACAGAGCCCTGGTTGAAACAAGAAGCTTTGAAGATGCTCACCAGAAACCCCATTTACTTTATTTTTTTTAATTTATTTTTATTTTATGTCTATTGGTGTTTTGCCTGCGTGTATGTCTGTATGAGGGTGTCAGATCCCTGAAACAGGACGGTTGTGAGCTGCCATGTGGCTGCTGGGTAGTGAACTCGGCTCCTCTGGAAGAACAGCCAATGGTCTTAACTACTGAGCTATCTCTCCAGCCCCCAAAAACCCCATTTATGAGAAAAGAACGCGCACTAAACCTCTTGACAACTCCAGTGGCTCTGGTTTCACCTCATCAGATTTTAATTCCATGCAACTCATCTCCAGAGGCACCTCACTTATTTCACGTATCAAAAGTGACACAACTTAGGCCCTAGGGATGAGACTACTATTATTTTGCTAAAGGGCTGTTGTATTAAACCTACCCCCTAAACTCCTAGCTCTGTAACCACAGACGGATGAGCTCTCAGACCTCATCAGAGAAGCTTCTCTGCATCGTGGACAGTGGTTAATGCAGAAACTTACAACTGGTCGAAGTGCAGAGAACTGTCTGTAGAATGCCCAGCCACAAATATGACAATGACATCACAGGCTCAGAGACCACTGTGGAAGAGAGGGTGGAAAGATTGTAAGAGCTAGAGATGTGAGAGGAGCAAAACAAAACAGTGTCTTCTGGGCATGACAGGACTCATGAGCCCAAGCAGCTGTGGCCGCCTGCCAGTCGACACTCCAGCGAGGAGAGGGAAGGAGTTTGTGAGCCCCCACTAGCTCAGAGCTGTTGACAGTTGGTGGTGGCAGGAGGGAGAGTCAGTTTTCTTGGAGGGTGTGGCCCTGGTAGGACGACCATGCTCCTGTGGCTAGGCCCACACCCATGAGTTTCCAGGCAGCACAAACTGGATCTGGTGGGTCATTTAAAAGAGTGAAGAGGAGGCCATGCAGTGAGGGCTGAGGGATAGATCGGGGACAAGTTGGGAGAGGAATAGGAGTGAAGATGATCAAAACATATCTATGAAGTTCTCAAAATGTTAACAAAACATCATTTTTAAAAGGGAGAAAAAAAGCGAGGTTTCTCTAGAGCAAAAAGAGAGTAGAAATATGGCGAGTGCTAAGACAGCTGCAACTCACCCTTGAAGAACCCACGTGAACATAAGCCTTACTTCCTGAGCACCTCCTTCTCTTAGCTTTGAGTATGTATTAAAAGCATTGTCAATAAAATCCCCAGCCCTGCTTCATCTTTTTAGCACCAAAGTCTAACTGGAGACTCTAAAAGATTAGGGGAATGCCTCTGGATGCTGAGGGTGATGGTATAGAGGTGGGTCTCTGTCCAGTCACCAGTAATGTAACAAACAACTTGCCCTCTAGTTTGCCTTTTAGGAAACCAGCTGAACGACGCCGGCTCAAACAAGTTCCCTTGTCAGGAGGTGACCAGGGCAGAAGGATTTTTCCACCATGTGTGACGGTAACTTGTTCTTACACATTTCCAGAGTCCTGAACACGTGACTGAGTCTGCACTTCAAAACTCACTAAAGCACATCTAATCACTTCTCAGGGTACCTACTTACCGTGGTAATGACTGCCATTGGAAGCCGTCTGCCGCTGATAGTGCACCTAAATCAATCCTATCAGTCCAGGCCCAAGATGGACAAGGAGGCTACCTGCAGGACTGAGGAGAGGGCTTGGTAGGTAAAAACACTTGCTAAGCAAGCAAGAGGACCTGGGCTTGCATCACCAGATCCTACAGGAGAAGCTGGCCATGGCTGTGTCTGTCACCCTAGCAATGTAGAAGGCAGAGACAGGAGGATTTCTGGGACTTGACGGCTACCAGCCTGCCTGCCTCAAGAGAATAAAGCAGAGAACGGTAGAGCAGGTTACCCACTGTCTTCCTCTGGCCTCAGCACAGGCATCTTTATACACAAACTACACTCTCTCTCTCACTCACTCACAACTCACATACACACACTCACATACACTGTATACACTTACACTACATACACACAGTCTTTTGTATAAATGCATAAATACATACAAAATCATACTGTCTAGGATAAGTCAAAATATTGTAGTAATTATCTATATTACATAACCAGTTTCATCAAAATCCAGCAACATTTGTTGTCTCACTGAGTTTCCGAGGTAGTAGAAGCAGTTGGGGAATGCTGGCTCAAAGTTTCCAATGAGCCCGGAGCCAGGATGTTGGCCATGTGCGTGCTAGGCAGGTCCTCTATCACTGAGCTGCATCCTCAGCCCCCTTCCCATTTCTTTTGGAGACAGGGTCTCACTAAGCTGCACAGGTAGGCACTGTACCCACTCCATAGCCCAGGCTGGCTTTGAACTCTAACAACCAGGACAATCACAGCCATCCCATCCTTAACATCTGGGAGGGAAAAGCTTTATCAGAAAGCTTGCTTAATTTGTCTTACACACACTCTTTCCCTCTAACCCTCTAAACTTCATTTGGTGGTTGTTTTCTGAAGCCTTGCCAAGATCATTAATTAGATTTTTATTTGGTGGAAGAACTTGGCATCATTATTTGGTCATTTTAGGTGGAAAATGTAACTTGTCATATGCTCTAAACCCATTATGTGGGAATCAGCATAGACATAGGAATGTCTACAACATCAGAGAAAGCCAGGCTGCCGATGGCATCATGGGAACCTGATTCTTGGTTGGCCTCCAGTGGCTGCACTTTGGGGATCTTGCTCTTTGGGAGCCTCTTTTCACATTGAGGGCTGTTACAGGAATAACAGTGTGTGGCTTCCTAGTAAGTCTTGGAAGACATGGTGACTTTTCTCCTTTTTTCCTCTCTGCTCTCTTGCTTGGTGGGAAGCTAACGTCTGTGTTTCAAGGCTGTTCAGATAGCCTGTAAAAACTCCCAAGCTGTAGAGGCCGACGCCGCCTGTCAGCTGTCAGCCTGGAGCTAGCTTGTAAAAAGAAAAAAACCAAACTGTAGAGACTGATGCCGCCTGTCAGCTGTCAGCCTGGAGCTCTGGTCAATAACTCCCCCTTGTCCTCTTTTGTGGTGGATGAGAGAATCCTACAGACTTTATCCAGGGCCATGTGCGTGCTAGGCAGGTCCTCTATCACTGAGCTGCATCCTCAGCCCCCTTCCCATTTCTTTTGGAGACAGGGTCTCACTAAGCTGCACAGGTAGGCATTGAACCCACTTCATAGCCCAGGCTGGCTTTGAACTTTCAGCCCTCCCACCTTAGCCTCCCAAATACCTGGAATGACAGGCCTGTGCAACCAGGTTCATCTCGGCCAACATCCTGGCTCCGGGCTCATTGGAAACTTTGAGCCAGCATTCCCCAACTGCTTCTACTACCTCGGAAACTCAGTGAGACAACAAATGTTGCTGGATTTTGATGAAACTGGTTATGTAATATAGATAATTACTACAATATTTTGACTTATCCTAGACAGTATGATTTTGTATGTATTTATGCATTTATACAAAAGACTGTGTGTATGTAGTGTAAGTGTATACAGTGTATGTGAGTGTGTGTATGTGAGTTGTGAGTGAGTGAGAGAGAGAGTGTAGTTTGTGTATAAAGATGCCTGTGCTGAGGCCAGAGGAAGACAGTGGGTAACCTGCTCTACCGTTCTCACAGCTGCCTAGTTCCTGTGGATTGCCCATATGCACACCTGGAAAGTCACTTGATTTAACACCTTCCAAGAGTAACCATGACTTCTTCCTTGTTCACACTCCTAAACTCCAGGCAGTATTTGTGAGGATCCAAAGATCTCAGAATATCCACCCCACCTGGGAAGGCTTTGATATGTTAGAAGGTGTTTAAATGTTAACCCACTGAGAATGTACCTCAGTAGGTAAGGTCAGCCAGCTATACAAGAAGCCATGGGTCCAGTTCCCAGCAGCACCTAAAATGGAGTAGTGGAAACAAACAGATCTGTAATTCCAGCTGCTCTAGAGATGGAAGCTGGAGGATCAGACTTCTACAAAGACCCAGTATGACAGACTTAACAAACAATAAGTAAACAAGAACTCACCTCCGTGAGCCTTCATCACCTACTTACCAAAGCTGTCCCTTCATGTTTGAACCCTAACAGCTCTTACCTGCTCATACCCTTTACAATGTCAGCATGACTATTAGAAAAGTCCCAGGCAGAATGGAACCCTCCCTGGTTCTCTTCCCTTCCCTTCCTCTCCTGGAACCAGCAGAGAGAAAATGGGCAATAATCTTACTGAAAAACAGAGCTGGAGAGACTCAGAGAAGCCGGCCTCTGCATGGGGTGGTAGCACAAACAGACTATCACTTGGAAAGACAAAGGAATAAACCCTAATCCATCTAAGAGTCTCAGCTTCTCTGTATCCATCTCTGTTAGTCTCTGTCTCTGTCTCTCTCTCTCTCTCCCCTCCCTCCTTTTCCTCTTCTTATTCCCTTCCTTTTACTCTCCCTTTCTTCTTTCTTCTACCTACTCTCTCTTCTCTCTCCTTCATCTCTTCCTCAGTTCTCTCATCTCCCATTTCTCCCTCATTCTCTTCTCCTTTCCCTCCATCTCCTCCTCAGTTCTCTCTCTCTCTCTCTCTCTCTCCTCTCCTCTCCTCTAGCATTCTCTCCCATCTCCCATATTTAATGGTCTTTAATGTTTCCCACTAACTATAATGAAGGAGTAAAAGGTACCCCAGGACCTAAATGACCTGCTCCTGCTCCATCTCACCCCAGACTTCCCATTGCCCCTAGCCCAGCCTCACTGACATCACTAAACATCCAAACAGGCTCACTAAACATCCACACTCCCTCCTCAGGCCAGCACTTTGCACATGCTATTTCCTTTGATGGGACTCTGTAATTTCTAATTCTAATCTATTTAACTCCTGTTCTGTCCGTTAGACCCCTATCCTTTTACATTCCTTTCCTCCATCAACTGCAAAGCACTTGCTACAATGGAATTACATGTTTACATGTATGATTTTATAAGCAATGACTATCTTGTCCCTTTGTTCACTTTAATCCCTATAACCCAGCACAGTGCCTAGAACAAATTAATGATTATGAGTGGACTATCAATTGAACAGATCCATTCCACATGATTAGAAATGACGTGAACTTTTTAACATCAAACCAGCTGTGTTGTTCAATCTTGATCTCCTGGACCCTCCCCATCATGGAGGAGAGAGAGTCAAACACTCTCCTCCCCACTCAGCAAGTGTAAGGATAAAATGAGGGACGGAGTGTGTGTTTTTGAGCCCAGGCTGCTCTGTTCTTCTGGGGCCAGCTCAGATTTTCTATCTCTTTCTCCATCTGATTAAGTCTCGACACTTTCTCTTCACACTGCATATGAATTTGTTGTGGTTTTCTGGGTCAGCTGAAGGCTCTCTGTTCCGAACGCCCTGTTCCCAGGACCCTGTTGGAATGCTGTAAAATGCCAGCCACCCTGAGCCACATCCATGATGTTTCAGTTCAGTCACTAGATGCTATCAGATATCCCACCTCCATCAGCACCAGCCCTCCTGAGGAAACTCTTCTTCAGCTATCTTCTCTGCACAGCCAGCATCCTCCCCACACAACAGCAGCAAATCCCCAGTCTCCACAGCAGACCTAGAGGACAGCCCCTTTCCTGTCATCCAGGAAAGCTTCAGGCCGTCTTTGGAAATACCTCGTTCTATGAGGGCCCACCTCATACAATCTTGAGTTTTGAATTTTTGTTGTTGTTTTTTGAGACAAGTTCTCACTTAGCCCAATCTGGCCATAACTCACTACAAAGCCACGGATGACCTTGAACCCACAATCTTCTGCCTCCACCTCCAAAGGACTGTATCCTTGCACTGGCTTCATGCAGGACTGGAGACTGACCCCCGATAGTGTGCTAGGCAAACCCTCCACCAACTGAGCTGCTCTCCCAGGTCTATAATTTTTTTTTATGTGCTCATTTATTCTAATTCATTTTCCTGGCCAATATTCTTTCTCCATTGTGTGCCTAATAATGATTTAAACTTTGTGTCAACTTTCACCATGACTCCACAGACTCACAGCATGCTAATGTCCAAAAACTCTTGAAGAGAAGGTAATTTGTATTTATTTCTACCTTCTAAGATTTGAGCCAATGAAGGCATTTGGGGTGTCAAATCACAAAGTGAACCCTCTGTTTCTGGAACCCTGCTATCAACAGCAGTCCTTCTGTCTTGCTCTCCTAACCAGTTAATACCAAAGCAGCAGTACCTAAAAGGTCAAGGTCATTTTTATCTGCACATCTTTCTTCCCACAAGACCAGAAAAGATCCTCAAGCTCAAGGCCATGGCTTGGCTGCCTTAGTCCTGGGAACCAGCACCATGCTGGCACATGAAACACACCCAGACATTTGATGACAGATGAGTCATTGTCTCAGAAAAGGACATGGGGCCAGCAGACGGCTCAGCAGGGGAAGTGTTTGCTGCACAAGGTGAGGACCTGGGTTTGACCCCCCAGCACCCACACAGAAGCTTGGCATGGCCATGCATCCCTATGACCTTGGCACTGGGAAGTAGCAGGAGCAGGAAGCTGCTGGGGACTCACTGGCCAACTACTAGAGAAAATGGTGGCCTCTGGGTTCAGGGAGAGACTGTCTCGTTAAAGAAATGGGTTAAAGCGGCTGAGAAAGACACTTGGATTTGACCTCTGACTTCCACATGATCCTGCACTGACAATCGCAGCAGCACCCACACACGCGTGCCACACACACCCACACAAGATACCCACATCTGGAACCTCCTTACACTGTCTTCTACAATCCACAGCACATGACCGGGGCAGCTCAGTCAACACCCCAGAGTGACTCACAGGCACACTGTTTGCTGAGACATGCCAATGAGCAGGGTCTGGAGTTTTCTTGTGAAGGGCACGAACTTGGGGACACAATGTACCAAGATCAGAGCCACAGAACAAGGCCTTTGATACCACATAGGTGCCTTATTTACGTACGTTTAAATCAATTCGGGAGGTAGGAAACCGGTACAATCATTAAAAGATCCAGAGAGAAAGAGAGAACCCTAGAGAATAAAAAGTGTTTTTTAAAAAATTTGTTCAGACAAGTTCTCACTATGTAATCCTGGCTGTTCTACAGTTCACTATGTAGAGCAGGCTGGTCTAGGACTCAAAAGGCCTCTGCCTCTTCAGTGCTGGGATTAAAGCGTGCGCTACCACACTCAATTATGAAAGATGTTTTTGGACAGGGATCTTGGCTCCTGCTTTTGCTAAGGGCCACTCCTGTTTCTCTCTAGGCCACTGGGTCTCAACCTTCCTGATGCTGCGACCCTTTAATACAGTTCCTAATTGTTGTGCTGACCCCCAACCACAAAATTATTTCACTGCTACTTCATAACTATAATTTTGCTACTGTTATGAATCATAATGTAAATATCTGTGTTTTCCGATGGTCTTAGGCGACACCTGTAAAAGAGTCCTTTGATCCCAAGGGTCGAGACCCACAGGTTGAAAGCTGCTATTCTAGGCACTCCTGCATCTGTAAAGAGACATTTTACGTTTCCAGGCACCTGTTTAGAAACTCTGAAGTTAATCCACTGCTCAAGAACTGTCATTCAACACAAACTGATATATTTTGAAGTTAAAATGCTAAGGAAATTAGTTTCCATGGCTCCCCCTGGCTAACCTGGCTCTCTTAGAGAAGGAAGGAAGGAAACTGTTATACTGAATCATAGTCATGTCTGAAGGGAAGCAAGTCCACTGATCCCAAGATTAGCACTAGATTCCCCATGTGACCCTTGGCTGACCGGCCACTTGGAAAGAACCCTCTTAGGGACTGGTTTCTACCTTGGGTTCTCGCCCTGCCTTCTCTTAATAGCAGACAGTGGTCAGGGCATAAAAGCCAAGTAAATCCTTTCCTCCCCAAGTTGCTTCTGAACGGGGCTCTATCACAGCTCTAGAAACTAGGACACAGAATCATGATTACACCTCTGCTATGGCTGCGCTACAAGCTGTGCCCTGCAGGTTTGCTTATTAAAGCCTGGGTCATTAGCTGCTGGCTTCATTAGCTGGTGGCACTATTGGGAGGCCTGCAAACTCCAGGATGTGGGCCTAGCCGGAGGAAGTCAGTCACTGGGAGCAGGTCCGCGGAGGTATCTCACATCTGCCTCCTCCCTGCCTCTTCCTCCTCCTGTCTGCCACGATGTGAAGAAGCTCGCCTGTCACTCGTCCATTCCACAGGTGCGATGCTCCACCCAAGCACATGGAGCCCAGCATGCATGAGCCAAGCAAGCCCTCTGGAACTACAAGCCACAATAAATCTTTACCCTTTTAAACTGTTCTCTCAAGCACGCAGAGTAATGAGTGTCAGTACTAGGTGTGAGTAATTAATATCAGCACTATCACACACTCAACCACGATCTAAAGCACTTCTCAATACTGTGAATATGGAGGCCCCATTTAAATAGTTCTGGGGATTTCAGGCATGCTGTGCTTCTGACAGATCCAAACCGACTCTTTGCATTGGAACGGCCACTACCTCTTAAATCACTCTTAACCCGGAACCACCACCGCTTCCTGAGTCCCGGCCCAGATACACACCTCCCTTTCCACGAATGCTGTCGATCCTCTACCCAGAACAAGCACATCCTCAGCCTCCACAGCCCTGTGTCTGAACACCACTCAGAGTCCAAGCTGGACAGTGTCCTGCTGTGGAACCTTCCCAACTGCCACCACCCCACTCCCTAGCACACAGGGCATGTGTCTCCTGTAGCACTGTCTCCACCTCTCCCCTAGTTGACCCGAGTATTACTTGTTTCAATTCCAGTCTCCTAGTGGAACAGATTCTGCTGGGTTTTATCTTTGCAGCCATCGCAGAACGGAGAACCACTGTCGGCCCTTGGCAAATGCTCAGTAAACCAATATGTACAGCTTGTGTTTGAAGATAACACAAACAGGGGCTAAAGACATGGCTCAGAGGTTGAGAGCATTTGTTGTTCTTGCAGAGGACCCAAGCTGGATTCCTAATACGCACATGGCAGCTCACAACCATCCATAACACCAGTTCCAGGAGCTCTGATGCCCTCTTCTGACTTTTATAGGCACGTAGACACGCACACGGCACACATACAAACATGTAGGCAAAACACTCATGAACATAAAATAAAAATAAATAAGCCTTAAAAAGTCAACATAAAGATCAAATCCCCTATTTAAAATATAATATAAACAAAGCTAACTGGAATGCCAAAAATAGTCTCACTCAACTTGAACCTTCCCTCTTCTCCCTCATCCGTTCATTTGCATTCTGCTATGTGTTAGGCACTCAGACTCTGATGATAAAAAAAAAATCATATTTTCTGACACAAAAATAAAAATGTCTTTTTACCATCCTCAAAAGAGTTAAAGCACTTAGATGCTGAGTTAGTCAAGCTGAACTAGCAACATGATAATGCCGGCAGCTGAGATTTGTTTCCGTGAATAATAATCTCTCTACAGAAATGGAATCCTCAAACAGTCCCATGCCACTTCGGGATAGTCGGGGTCAGCTGTTTCCCTTAGGGTTTCCATCCCTTTAACCCACAATATTTAAGCCCATGGGCATACCAAGTGGAAAACGAGAGCATTCCCTAAGATGGCAGGAAAGATAAAGCCCACAGTGCCAGCCTCCTGCAAGCTGTGAAGACCAAGAGGCAGCACAAGACCTGTTTATGTGTGTGCACTCCAGTGTGCGGGAGCACGCATCTGTGTGCAGGCACAGGAAGCCAGAGGTCAACTCAGACGTCATTTGTCAGGAACCAGCTACTCTGTCTTTTGAGGGAGGGCCTCTCACTGGTCTCGAACCCACCATGTAGGTAGCCTTCCTGGCCTGGGAGACCCAGACATCTGTCTCTTCCCACCTCCCCCTGCACTGAGATTCCAAGCACACACAACAATTCTCAATATTTTTCCACGGTTCTGGAGAGCAAACAGGTCCTCATTTTTACACAAGTGCTTCACTCATTGAGCCATCTCTCTTGCCTCTCTTGAGGAAGCTGGATTTGAGCTGACCCTGTGCTCTAAGAAAGCTTAAGAAACTATTTCCCTTCTGCATTCTTGATAGAGGAGGGAAGGTTAGGGATGAGAAAGAGAAGCTAACACCATCACCACTGTGATGTTGGACAGTCTTCATTGTATTCCCAGAATGGCAGTGATTCACACACACACACACACACACACACACACACACACACATACACACAGCCACCGTCCCCTGAATCCAGCCATCCCATCAAATCAAAGTAGAAAGAAGACATTTCCTTTTTAAAAATGGGAAAAAACTGAAAAGGACCTATCAGAGAAATGTATAGGAAAACAAGGAGACAAGTCCTGGGTAGCTCTTTAGAAGACTCATAGAAACCACTTGCTAACCACCCATGCAGACCCTTCTCCAACAGAAGGGCCAGGGAACAGGCTGCACAACAGCCGGACCCACCATAGTTCTGCAGAGGGCTCTGGTCACCCTGCTGAGCCAGGAAACCCCACACAGCCAAGGCATGGTGAATTCCTGTCTGCTGAGCCACGTGGCTGTTTCTAGCTATGAAAAAAAAATTTACCCAGGATCTGTTTGGAACACCAGTAAAAGGTTCTTAATGTAATTCTCCGGTTTTCACCAAGTGTTCCAGTAATTTAAGACATTCAGTGCCCGGGCTCAGGCCAGATATGGTGCCTAGTACTTGGCAGTGATAAACAGCGTTTTAGAGGGTTTAGCTTGAGGCAGTGGCAAAAGTCAGAAAAACTGGCGAGAGGAGGTTGGGCTCTCTCCTAAGACCTTCCAGAGAAACAAGCACTGTCATGCCTTTTACTTCCTATGGAACTGTCGCTTTTTAGTCACCAGCTAGGATGAGGCCTTCCTGTGGGACAGATGAAAGGCCGAACACTAGTGAACTAGTGCTTGCTGCCAAGCCTGAGGACCTAAGTTCTATTCCTAGTTATGGAAGACGGAGAGAACTATCTCCCAGAAGTTGTTCTCTGGCCATACACTTGCCACGGCAGGCGTCAACGCCCCTTCCCACACACAAATAGATGTGATAAAAGAGTGTGTCAGCTGGCTGCAGGGGCACACACCTGTAATCTCAGCACTCGGAGGGGCAGAGGCAGACCCGTTTCTGTGAGTTCAAGGACAGCCTGGTCTACAAAGCGAGAAACCTTGTCTTGAAAACACCAAAAACAAAAAGCAACAACAAAAAAAGATTGTGTCACGTCTGTTCAGCAGACACTTTTAGAAGCAAAGTTACCAAAAAATGCAAATGCACTCAGAATATTCTTTCAGAAACTGCACAAGAATTCTCACAGCAGTGGAACCCTCCACAAATCTCCTTCACTACCACTCGAGAAAACCCAGGGAAATCAATGGCAAGGATATGGCCCAACCTGAGAGGGAGTGTGTCCTCTGCTGTCTGACGCTGACGACACTACAGGTGTGACCTCCGGGCACTGTGCTGAGCTCACGGACTAGAACTACAGACCCCTGCCCTGAATGTGGGTTATGTTTGGGTCACACACCTTTTGTTAGTTGAGGGGTTGTTTGTTTTAGCAACACTTAAAAGTCTGGAGGCTCACATCAACATGCAGATAGCCAACTCACCCTTAAAAAGTCGAAACAGGAGTTTCTCCTGCCATTTCCTAAACTCACAGTCTCCAGTGCTATTAGAAACACCTATTTCTACCCATGGATGAGCACGGCTTAGCAAATAAGGTTTTGTTTTGTTTTCCAGCAATGGAGGCTACAACAGGGATCCGTAACTGGTCAAAAGGCAGAGAATAAATGACTGTGTCCCAGCTCCAACTGGTACATCTGTACAACACCTCAACTCCTCCGGCTCAGGGGGCAGGGGTGACTGCTGTGAGATAGTGCTTTCTCATGCCAGGGATGCTGCATCTGTGTTCACAGCAAGGTTACCTGCACAAGCCCACACTAGTCAATACAATGTGAAAGGGGAAAATTTAACAAGGTCCCATTCCTGGATAACAGCTATGGACAGTTAATAACCAGTGAGCAGAGAGAATCCATTGTCTCCAGGAACAGTCTCCTCATAGATTTTCCAGTTCTAAGTGGTCAGCCCTGAACACATGTACATAGGGTAACACCAACTGGACTCAGTATGTTGTGTGTGTATGTGTGTAACAATAATAATTACAGAGCAAGAGATTGTGAATGCAAGAGAGGATGGTCAGAGGAACATAGGACAATTTGGAGAGAGAAGTAGAAATTATGTCCATACCATACCCTCGTGTATAAAATTCTGAAAAGAAAATAAAAATCTCAACAATCTAACAGTGTGGACCAGCTTGGCTGGCTCAGGAAGCAGCCGGCCACTAGAGCTAAAGGGCACAGTCTGCATTTTGCCCCACTCCACATCAGCCCCTGCTATCACCCTCACGGCACTCACAGCTCCACCCATTGGTGCTTCCTATTTGGCTTCAGAAGCACTTGAGTTTGCTGCTCCTCGTCTCAACACAAAGAAAGGTTCTGGCTAAAAACAGCCCTTGTGCTTAAGCAGCCAACCTGAAAGAGGAGGCAGGCGAGAGCGTGCATTACCGCAGGGTATGATGGGAACCCAGGGTACAGTAGAAACCGGAGGTGTGACTAAGTCCCAGGTGAGAGGATACTGGGGAAGGCTGGGAAGTGGCAGGCAACCCATTCCTTATATGCAAACAAGGGAAAAAACAATAGTTTTCAAGAGAAAGGACTTCTGTCACCTTCTGTCATAAACAACTTTGAATTTAAGCCAGGGACAATGGAGGGCCAGGAAAATATTTTAGCAAAGACCAACTGGAAATCATTGGTTTCTGGGGAGAGATACAGGTGACGATGTAGAATACGGTCTTGGGCAGTCTAGCCCACATAAGGGGGAGGGGAGCTCTTTTGGCTCAGCTTCCTATATTCTCTTGCAGAGATGATAAGTCTCAACTAACTTACCCTTTCTTTATTTCACAGACTGCCATGAGTCTATCTTTTCTAAAGATTTATTTTATTTTATGTGTATAAATGTCTTCACATATGTATGTGTACCAAGTCCATGCCTGATCCCTATGGAGGTCAGAAGGGGACAGTGGATTCCATGAAAATGGAGTTATGGATGACTGTGAGCCACCATGTGGGTGCTGGGAATCAAACTCAGCAACAAGTGCTCTAAACACTGAGCCTTCTCTCCATCCCCAGTTATTCGTGAATTAGTATAAAAAAAAAAAAAGTCACAACACAATCAATAGCCTGGGTCTCTACTGGCTATCCTCAACTCTATACAACAAAGACATCTTCTTCTGCCTGTCATGTTTTCCTTCCCCACTTACACATCTGTGCCAGCAGCCCCGGAAGTTTCCAACTAAACAGCAGCCTCCATTCTACACACTGTACTAGATTCGTCGTCTAGTCAAACGACTACAAGTACAAGCCCAAGCAGTGCTCCCTAACACCCCCGAATGAGTCTCCCAGCATATTCCACATTAGACCTGTGCTTGATGTGAGCTCTTACAGTGATTTAAAAAACATGGTGTGCTCAAAGGCAAATCCCTTGGGCCGACAGCTGCTGAAGGACAACTGCAAGGATACAGGGCCACTGCCCAGATGCAAAGATGCAAAACCCAGGGACTTCCCCTCAGCTCAGGGACAACTAAGTCAGTTCTGTCCAGCCCCCCCCCCTCAAATTAAATCAAATCTAAAGGTCAGGGGCCAAACCAACAAGGGGCCTTTTTAAGTATCTCAAAGTTATAATAACCCCAAATAGTCAGTTTCCCAGACTTCCCTGTTGTAATAACAAACAAACTTATCTTTCACTTCTTGTCATTATCAATTATCATGACATCATTGAAAATCAGTGAACCACCATAGGGCTAAGCGGGGTTGGGGGTGGGGAGCTGCCACTGTCATCACTGCAGACTATGAAGAGTTCTCTCCCCAGCACTTTTACCCTTTGTTTCAGTTCAGGCACTGAAAAAATGTACACTCTGTAACTCTCCTTCCCTAAAGATGGCATGGTATTTCAAAGCATTTTTCCCTTCAACAGCCAACGTGCGCCCTGCACCAAAAGACTTCCACACAATTTACAACCTATTTATAAGAGCCAAGAATTCAATTAAGGGGAAAACTTATCATGGAAGAGTTGAGGCAATTTGGCCAATTAGCCCTCTTTCAATTCTGCTGAGAAAAGAACATGAATTATCTAACGGAAGACTGAACAAAGCCCAAAGGAAGCAGCTGGGGTGGGATAAAGGGTTCCAGAAATCCAGGTCCTGTCTGCAATTCTGTGCATGAGCACAGTCACACGGTACCTCAGGAGCTGAGCCTTGAGGATGCCCCCAGGAGGGACTCCACAAAGCCAAGTCCACTCAATGCTCTAAAAATCTCACCCCTTGCAAAAAAGCATTTAGTCTTGACTGACATTCAAGCTGACAGACTCAAAATGTACAGAAGCTAAGCTATCAAGCTGTCCCTTGTCAACAAACTCATTGCCATGATCTGACCGAGCCAGGGGGAAGTGGCATGGGAGAGCAAGCAAAGCTGCATCTCAACCCCCTCTGTGGGTGGTAGGCTCACCTTGGTTGCCTCCTCCACACTCTCCCTGAGGGCCTGCAGCTCCGCATCATACTGTTCCTTCAGCTTCTCCATCTCCTGGTCGTGGCTGGAAACCTCCTCCTTCAAGGCGCCCTTCAAGGCAGTCAGTTCACGCTCCCGCTTTCTCAAGAGCTCTTCCTGCTCATCTTTGGCAATGAACAGATCCTGAAGGTCCCGTTTGGCCTGAAGGAGCTCCTAGAAAAGAAGGAAAATTGCAGAGCTGGAGAACAGACATCTTTGCCAGTGGCCCAGCATTGCCCCTTCAGACTGACCACTAGGTGAATGGCCACTTAACCCGTCCCACCCACTTTCTCCTTCCCATACCACACAGATTTTGAGACAGTTTGCCCTTCTCAGAGCCATCATTACCTTGAGGCTTGTGTCTTAGTTTCTTAGTCATTTCTTTTTTATTTTATCTGCATTGGTGTTTTGCCTGCATGTATATCTGTGAGATGGTGTCAGATTTCCTGAAACTGGAGTTATAGACAGTTATGAGCTGTCATGTGGGTGCTGGGAATTGAAACTCTGGTTCTCTTAAGCTCTGGGCCATCTCCTTGGCCCCTGTATCTTTAGTTTCTTTGAGGTTTCATGGGACCGTGTTCACTGTCATTGCTTTGGAAGAGTTTTGTTTCTTGTTTTGTTTTTCCTTTGTTTGACAGGTTCTCATGTAGCCTAGGCTCGCCTTAAACTTGCTATGACGCTAAAGATGACCTTGACTTTCTGCTTCTTCTGCTTCACCTTCCAAGTGCTGGATTGCAAGTCACGCACCACAGAAACTTGTAGATGTGGTTCTAGGGGTTGAACCCAAGGCTATATACATGCTAAGCAAGCAGTCTACCCAGGGACCACCCCAGCCTGACGTGTTTCTTTACAACTCATTCAGATCTGTGCCATGGCTCAGTGTCCCTGCTATAGCCCTTATACAGTACTGTTGCCCTAGAGCTGAGGTTCCTCACTTCATCTGCTACCAACCCTCCAGGGTGCTGCATGTGACCCTGTTCCTGCTCCTAGTACTCAGGGCAACTTTTTCTATCTTTCTCACCCGAGTAGAGACTTGCACTCACATTTTCCATCCTCCATTGTCAAGAGCTCACAAAGAGTCAGGAAACAGGGACCAAGGTTTCCACTTCAAACCGTGTTCCCCATGCCCAAGGGTGTCCTGCCGAACATGGCAGGTCCTGTCAGAGGCTTGGTCTCGCTTTGTCCTGGAAGCCGTGGTGCCCGGACTCCCACACCTCCGCTCCTCACTGCACCAGGCCTTCCCTCCACTCGAAGCCCTCCGCCAAAGTGCTGCCGCTACCCCACATTCCTTCCCATTTCTTCAACTCTTGGTCACCTGTCACCTTTGCCACCAAACTTCTTCAAAACCTTGGTTTCTGTTCACCTTAATCACCTGCTATGTGGCTTTTGTGGCCCTTCTACCAAGACAAGATCACAGAGTGTCCTCCTATTCTGGTTTCATTTCTGTTGCTGTGGTAAAGCACCCTGCCCAAAGCAACTCAGAAGAGGGAAAGGCCCACTGACCCACAATTCACAGTTATTGTCCATCACTGAGGGAAACTCAAGGCGCAAACTCAAAGTAGCTGGTCAGATTGCATCCACAGTCAACAGCAGAGAGAAATGAACAGTCCCATGCTGCCAGTGTGCTTGCTCACTCAGTTAGCTTTGAAGAAAGCTAATGAAGATTCCATGAAACAGCGCTGCCCAAATCCATGATGGATCCCCCCCCGAAGTCAAGGTACTCCCCCACAGGACAACCTACCGCAGACAATTCCTCCATTGAGATCCCCGGCCAGGGCATTCTACATTTGTCAAAGAAGAACCTCCTCTCTCCCTTGAAATCACAGGGTAGTATGTTCCTTCCCTGCAGCCGCTTTCTCACAAGGATCACGTGTGGCTTTTCTCCCTCCCAAAAGCAAAGATAGCCCTAAGAATGCACTTTTACATTTGTTCCTTTCCTTTGGCAAGCTCCTTGACCTTTGTCCAGGATTTGTTTTGTTTTGTTTTTTTGTTTGGTTTGGTTTGGTTTTTTGAATTGCCTCTCATCTTTTCCCTGCACTAGCACCCCGGTGACCTGCTGCCATGAGCTTTGAGCATTCCACACAAGCCTCAGATTAAGTGCGATTTCAGGTTTAGGAGGAACCACTATGAGCCTTCCTCTCTGCCTCCTTTCCTTGACTCTGTAAGTGGCACCACCTGTTTCCTAAGCAAGCAGCCACTGTGACTTCTCTCACTCCATCCTTCCCAGGCATAGAGTCAGCGATGAACATCTGGGAGGGGGAGGCCCTCCCCTTCTCTGTCCAGGTTAGCTCCTCAGCCCCTTTGCTGCAAGCACCGCTCTGTCAAGCAGGCTCACAAAGGCAGGCTCTAAGGTGTCACCTAAGAAACTCTAAGAAGACCCAGACACAACGTGGGGGCCTCCTCTAAGAAGTCTCCCCACAATCTCCTTCCTGAACAGTCACACGCACCCTTCCTCTGAAATGGTTTGCACTTTTAACCCTGCAATCTATATCTTTTGAGTTTTCTCTATGCTTGTTTTGTTTGTTTCAGATGCAGTTTCGTGTATTCCAGGCTGGCCTCAAACTCCCAAAACAGAATCAGAAGAACTTCTGATCCTCCTGCCTCCGTCTCCTGGGTGCTGGGGTTAAAGGCACGTGCCACCACGACCATTTCATGCAGGGCTGAGAGCGGAAGCCAGGGCTTTGTGCACACCAACCGAGCTACAGCCCCAGCCTGTGTTCATCATATATTCTTAGTGAGAGAGAGAGAGAAAGGAGCATCTAGGAAAGACAGAGCTCTGCTTAAGACAGAGATCAAATGCATTAGCGGCACTGTCACTTCTGGGTGTGAATAAGTCAACCTGCTCCGTACGGGTGGAGTCTCAAGAGGCCAGGGTTCTGTCAGTTCTCCCTTCACCCTGCCTTCTGATTACAAACACACCCTAATCGTTCTTCTGAGCTCCTGGGGATTCAGAGAAGATGCCACTGGGCCCCTACTTGCCACTCAAGAGGTGTGTCACTGTGGAGAAAGGAGAAACCGTTTGATCAATTTTTAAAATTAATTGTGTGAGTGTGTATATGAATGTGTGAGTGTGGGGTGTGTGTGTGTGTGTGTGTGTGTGTGTGTGTGTGTGCAACGTGTCAGAGGCGTGCTGTGGCCACGCCACAGCCTATGTGTAGAAATCAGAGGGCAATCTGTAGAGTCATTCCCTCCTTTCGTTTTCACATTCATGCCAAGAACTCAGGTTGCCAGGCTTCCCCAGCAAGCACCTTTATCCACTGAGCCATGGCATCAACCTTAAATTATTTTTTCAGGTTACCTACAAAGCAATGAGTTTCACTTAAAAAGAGCTGACAAGGGAAGTCCCTCCTTTCCTCTAAGCCAGTGGTTCTCAACCAACCTAAGGCTTCGACCCTTTAATGCAGCACATCTCAGATATGTTGTGGCTACCCTGACCATAACCACACCAGCAGAGCTCTGATGAAGCACAGAGACGGCTCCCAAAGACCCAAGAATTCCTCATCCTAACACTCAGTAAAGAGACCTCCTGGCTGTCCCTACCTGTCTCTTTTTGAAGAGGAGCAGAACTCTCCCATCACTGTTGCCGTTGGCGACCTCTCTGGGACTTGATGGCGCCTCCTGCCAGCAACCTCAGAGCCACCCCTTCCTGCTTTTACTCTCACACATTTTTCAGTTGTTCTTAGATAGGGCAGTTCCTCTTCCCACCGTTATCTCCTGCAAAACATATCTGCGCAGTTCATTCTACCCTGACAGGGTGTTATCTGGGGCTGGGCTGTCGCTTAAGTGGACCCTGCTGCACAAATCCAATCAGATTACACCTTGCCATATCACTCAACAGGCACATACAGTTTCTGAAATGTCCCTTTAACACATGAAGGTTTAATTATATCAAATAAAGAAGAGAAAGGAAACTAGGAAAAACTCAAAACATAAAGAAGTATCCAGTAGAAAGAATGAGAATGACTGGAGACTACAGTCAACAAAACAAACAAACAAACAAACAAACCAAGGGGAATGTGGCTACTTAGATCACTGGTTTCCAAGCCTTCATGCAGTCAAGATGGGCCAGGTGTAACAAAGAAGCGCCCATTCACACCGCCCATTCACACCTACGGTGGGGCCTGTGAGGCAGCTCAGCATGGAAAGGTGCTAGCTCTCAAGCCTGGTCACTTACTGTGAGCATCAGCACCCATGTGCTAAAAGCAGAGAAATGACAGGGCACGCCCATACTCACACCCACAAAATAAATAAATAAATGCAATAACTTTTTGTTTGTTTTTGTTTTTCTAGACAGGGTTTCTCTGTGTAGCCTTGGCTGTCCTGGACTCACTTTGTAGACCAGGCTGGCCTTGAACTCAGAGATCCACCTGCCTCTGCCTCCCTGAGTGCTGGAATTATAAGCATAATCAACCACGCCTGGCTGCAATAATAAATTTAAATAATAAAGAAATGTAACTAAAACAATCAAACAAAAAACCCTAGTGTAGACGAAGGGTAGATAAGGGAAGGTCTAGAAAGGCTGATTATGTTTGGCACTTAATTGTTTGAGAGTAATACCATTTCTAAAAGTCCAAACAAATCACTGTTTAAAGAGATAAAGATCCATGCATAAATGAGAAAGCCAGGAGCTCTGAGAGGCTGACACACCTCCAACATCACACATCTGAGCAGGGGGAGCCAGCTCAGTGAGAAAAGTACTTGCCTTGCTACCACCAGGACCCCAGTTCGGTCCCCATTTTCACACTTGCTTAAAAAAAAAATAAAGAAATAAATGAAGTCAGTCCGATGGCAGGTGCATTTAATCCCAGTTTGGAGAAACAGAGGCAAGCATCCCTGGGGATCCCTGGCAGCCACCTAGCTAGGCTGCTTGGCAACGTCTAGATTTGTCTCACAGTGAATTCTATCTCCTATCTATCTATCTATCTAGCCACCTATCTATCTATCTTTATCTCTCTCGCCTGCCTGCCTATCTACCACTCTCAGACACACTCAGATCCCACAGATGATAAACATTAGAGCCAAGGGTGTGGCCTGAATAGGACCTAGTACTTTCTTTTTCCCAGGTAGTGACAACAAACCTGACCACAAAACCACCCAGAAAGCTGAACAGTGACACTGTGTGTGGCCTAAGCATTAGATGCAAACATAACAGAGTGCTGCTTGACTGGAAAAGGCTGGAAAGGTGTGGGGTTGGGGAGACACAGCCAGAACCCAAAACCACGGGAAGGAGAGGGAGGAGAGCAAGGAAGTGCACCTGGCATCGGTCTGCTATCCTTTGCAGCAACCATGGATCCTAACAGTGGGCTGCTGGGAAATGGGCACCAGGATGTCCCAGGGCTGCAAGCCCTGACCACAGAGACATACGTCCTGCATGCCCAAATGAAGAAAACTACACCTGGACCACACCCATTGCAGGGGTAGAAGAAGGTTTTATATTGCAGGTGGCCAACAGAATTCGGCCTCCCCCCCCCACCCTTTCTCTGAAACAGCAGTTCTCAAATCGTAAGTCAATAGACTCCTTTGGGGTTTGAACAACCCTTTCACAGGGGCCACATATCAGATAGCCTGCATATCAGATATTTATGTTTTGATTCATAACAGTAGTAAATTACAGCCATAGCAACAAAAATGATTTGCGGTTGGCAGGCACCACCACGCAAGGAACTGCATTAAAGGGTCTCAGCAGTAGGAAGGTTGAGTGTTGCAGGATATTTGATTCCACTGTGAATGCTGAGACTGTAATGGAAAAACCTAGTTTCTAGTTGTGGTGTGGCTCAGCCTTAGCACACACCTTTAACCCAAGAACTTTCTGTAAGCAAGAGCTAAATAAAGTCAAACATAGGTCAAGAGGCAGAACACACAACCAGTTGACAGGGAATGAACATAAGTAAACACAGGAAGAAGGGACACTGAGATAAAGAGTATTTAAAATAGTGTGGAGAAGGGGCCTTTTCCTTCTGGGACACTGGCTGAGCAGGAAGCTCAGCTGGGTGCTTTCTCTGCCTCCCTGAACTAGCAGGTTTTCACCCCAGCATCTGGCTCCTGAGTCTTCATTGGTAAAATCAAATGCCTGGGATTTTCTTTCTTATAAACACTGATTTAACCAATGGGCTAGAAAGTATAAGATGGCTGGCAAGAACAATGCCATTTTCAGCTGCTTTTACTAGAATGTACATAATGTTAGAAGTATCACGGTTCATGTTTACTTTAGAAGTGCCTGGGCACCAGCTATCTCCACCAAACATTTCACAGAGGCCGATGGACCTGAATGCCAGGAGGAAGAGCCCAGGAGACTCTGTGGGAAAGGGCCACCTCTCAGCTCTGCGGGCCCATCAGCGACATCTGTTCATCAGAAAACCCACCTGGATGGCATTTGGGCAGACGTTGCATGTGGACCTGATGCCACCAGAATGGGCAAAAAGAAGAAGAAAAAGAAGAAAAGGTTCACAAACCCAGGAATTCTACAAATAATAGATCTTCCCTATTCTTCAGTTCTTAGCCTAAGAAAACAACTATCTCTACACTGCTTTCCTTTAAACCTTTCCCCCCACTCCCATCAGAGGCTCACTATGTAGCTCTGGCTGTTCTGGGACTCACTAAGTAGACCAGGCTAACCCTTAACTCACAAAGATCCACCTGCCTATGTTTCTCAAGTGCCAGCCTTAAAGACATGCGTCACTATGTCCAGGTATTTTTTTTTCCCCTCCTAGTGTTATTTTACAAAGTTCATGAAGAGGCCTGATGCTACTGAACAAAAAATGATGAGTTTCTCGGCTAGGGTGGGGCCAGTGGAACAGCATGTACCTAGTATGCCCAAGGGCCTTGGCTTCAGTCTCCAGGACCACAGCAGGAAGAGAGAGGGGTTTCATGGAAAATATGGCCTGCTACAGAGGCACCAAGCATCCGGGCATCAGCAGCTTTCAGAGAGTCAAAACTTACATGTTCACTGTTCATTGTGTCTAAGAGTCTGTTCTCAGGCAAAAGTCACGGAAACCTGGCCCCAACTCCAATCTATTATCAAATTTCTCCAGGGTACTTCTTATTAAGATACAAAGAATAAATTGAAAGTGACTAGGAAATGGGATCTTCTTTATTAGTACTGTGGGAACAAGACTATATTTTAAAAGCTGCTGAAAAGTCAGAGGAAAACAATATGGGATTTCCTGGAAGCAAGGCAAAACAGGAGACATGATCGCCGACAACTTCTCTGCCTCCCTCCTTCTGCAGATGACACAGGTCTTGTCAGGAAAGAGACAAACCACTAGGACCCCGAATGCAGGGCAGAGTTCAAGAAGGGATGTGCTCTGTTCCCATTCCAGCTGTGGCCTGATCACGTCAAAGCCAGAGTCTCACAAACAAGCCTACAAATCTAGCTTAAATCAAATTCAGAATAAATAGCAGGGTGAGTTAGGGAGCTAAAGACATGGGCTGGCAGTGTGGCTCAGTTGACAGAATGCTTGTGTAGATACCTGAAGCCTGGGACTGGATCCCCAGCACAGCATAAACTGGGAATGGCGGTCCCATCTGCAAGTCCAGCACTTACGAGGTGAAGGCAAGAAGCTCGAGGTCATCCTCAACGAGTTTGAGACTAGCCTGGGCTACATGAGACCCTATCTCAAAAACTAAAATAGCATGCAGCTCATCTTAGAATTACTTCACTTTAGAAAAATATGGCAACACTTCAAATTCATTTAAATTGTGAAAATTATTCTAAAAGGAAAAAAAAAGTAAAATACTGCAAATTTGCTATAATTTACTTCAAAGATGAAGAGATGAGCATAAAAATTGATACTGGAATATGGCAAAACTTTGACAACTCCTTGATCTGTGTTGAGAATTGATCAATGTTAACATACTATTCTCCCTGCATGAGTGTGAGTATATGTTATGTGTGAGCATCTGTGAGTGTACAAGAGTGTGTTTATACTGTGTGAGTATATGAGAGTGTGTGTTTGTGTGTTTGAGTGTGTTAAGTTTGTGAGAGAGAATATAAGTGAGTGTGTGCCCGTGAGTGTGTGTAACTGTAGGATGTGAGTGGGGATGGGCAGGGTGTAGGCCAGAAGTCACCTCTGATGTCACCCCTCAGGTGCCATCCACCTCATTTTCTGACACAGGGTCTCTGGGCTAGGGACTCACTGAATGGGCTTGGCTGGCTGGCCGGCACACCTCAGGGATCTGTCCATCTCTACGTCCCATACATTAGGACTACCTGTCCAGTTATTTCTTCCAGGGTTTCTGGGGGTTAACCTCAGGTCCTCCTGGTTGCCCAGCCAGCACTCTATGGACTGAGCCCTCCTCCCAGCCTCCAACTCGCTATTCTTCCTACTTTTCAGCATGGTGGAAAGTTTTCCTAAGATGATGACGGCCTCGTGGAATCTAAATGCAGGAGCCAGTGGAACAAATGCTCAGAGCAGAAAGCAGCTTGTAGCATGCAGTCCCCTAGGTCCCATCCTCTGAGGCACATGAGGCTGACAAGGGGCCTATAGCCCCCTCACCTCGATCAGGGCTCCCTTCTCCCTGTCCTCAGACCGCTTGGTGCTGTCCAGCTCGTCGTGCATTTCTGACAGTTGGTCCTGCAGGTCTCTGATCTCTGTCTGGTGCTGTTCTCGCTCCATCTTCACCTGGAAGAGCCTGGCAGAGAAACAGGAGAGGTCCATCAGAGAGGCTCCTCAGAGCCTCAGTCCTCACCATGTCTGACCATAGGCTTTCAGACTGTCCCATGGTCACCTGTAGCCCCAAGAAGCCTCCTCAGGTCTGCAGTCTAATTTGGCCAAGGTGT
This sequence comes from Meriones unguiculatus, assembly GCF_030254825.1. Lineage (NCBI taxonomy): Eukaryota > Metazoa > Chordata > Mammalia > Rodentia > Muridae > Meriones > Meriones unguiculatus. Next base: position 17,048,508 of record NC_083354.1, on the reverse strand, counting down.
CAGATGAGACCTCAAACCAGCGAAATGGGACAGATTTGAGGGACATTCCTACCAGAAAGAGATCATGAAGTGCTAGAATTTGGGTGTGTTTGCAAACTGTTTCCAGAAAGAAAATCAGACCTTGATGTTAGATTTGCCACCAAATTTCACAGGATAGTATTTCAGGTATAGCCTTGGAGTTACTTTTCCTCTCTACAAACTGAGCAGAAGTGTATGGATCACAGAGCACTTGCCTATTCTGGAGAAAGTGTTCAAAGCTGGGAGGCTGTGAACCAGGCTAATGCATTCTGGAGGCTGAGCTGAGGTTCCTGGAACCCTTAGTTTTAGGTCTCACGCTAAGAGCTCCCAGTAGAAACCTCAGTCACTTCATATCACCCCTCAGAGCACACTGCTTCTCACTCAGCTGCTAGAGGGTCCCCTGTTGGAGCTGAAGCTTTAGGAGACACACTTGAGGTACACAGAGGGTTTTGATAATTATTAACCTCCCTGCTTACAGATCCAGCTGCACACTTTTGTGAGAGGGAAAAAGAAAAGGAAGGTGAATGACCTTGACAAACACTTGGAGGAAAGAAGGCGAGAAAAGAACAAAAGGTTCTGGCAGCAGAACTCGCGAGGCCAGGAAGGCACAGCTCCACCAGATACTCACTCTTCCAAGTGTCTCCTCAGTTCGCCTTCACTCTCCTCCAGCCGTTGCCGAAGCGTGGCCGTCTCCTCCACGTGGCTCTGGTGCCTGCCTCGCAGCTCTTCCAAGTCTTCTCTCATTTTCTCTCTCTCCTCCTTGATGTTCTGATGGTTCTACAGGAGTCAGTATGATTTGTCTGTCAGTACTGAGCTACCACCACCCTCATGTCCCTGTCTGTCTGTGGCACGGCTTTCTGTAGCCCGGCTAACAGCAAACTGGCTATATGGCCAAGGATGAGCTTGAACTCCCTGATCTTCTTGCCTTCACCTTCCAAGTGCTGGGAGTACAGGGGTGTACTGTCACGCCTGGGTCATGAGGTGCTGGGGCCAGAAGCAGGCCTTTATGCGTGCTGAGCAAGCACGTGACTAATGATCCACATCCCCAGCCCAGAACCCGCTTGTGAACGCTAATGGACCCCATGCACTTGTTCCACCATTATTAAACAACCTAATCAAACCGTGTCATTAAGGCTTAGAAGCCTCAGAAAGAATATGAAATAGTTAGTGAACAGAACACTTTTCAAATAAAAACACAAACACAGCTAGACCTCAGTTTGCTGTTTTCTATTACATAAGTTTAAATGCTTTAAGTAAGAACAATACGCTTAGTTTCCTGTTGCTCTGCCTGTCTCTAACGGTATTTCATTTGCTCAGAGCAAACAGTGTCTGTATGCTCTGGCTGCTTTAAAAAATTCTTTGGCTAGTAGCCACCAGATTCAAAGGAATGTGCTCAGGGATGAGAAGAATGTTTCTTTTAGGGGAGGAAATGACTTTCACCTCACCTGGACATCTCAATGTCTTTTTAAAAACCCTTATCAACCATGACTGAAATGGGAAAAATAACAAGAGCCAGCGGATACCTTCCTCTCCAGCTGCAGCTGCTGCTGTAGTTCAGACACTTCGAGGATCAATTTGTTCTTCTGATCCAGTAGCTCGTTGACATCGGAGGGAGAATTCAACACCTGCAATTAATTACAAAGATAGCCCGAGTTAAATGCTTGAGATGCTTCTCTTTATTCTCCTCCCCCACGGTAACATCGGGGAGATAACGGATGAGACAGAGCTGGCCATCTAAGACTCAATGGAGCCTCGGCTTCTCCGAGCCCTCCCCCACAGTTAACTGTGAAGCTGCCTCATGATTTATCTTACATCCTTCACCACAGTCCAAAAGGCCTATTTCAAAGATCTCCACCATGACTAACACTTGAGGAAGGTGACTTATTGAACATCTTTCAGATATATTAGGAAATGTTAAGGTGCTAAATTTAGAACATGTGTTTTCCTGCTTGAGTGTGTATCTCGAAGCCCAAGGATGACCTTTGGGATCTTCCTATCTCTGCTTTCTGAATGATCAAATTTGAGGGAGAAAAAAAGGTGTAGAGTAACTGTCGACCTCTGGACTCTACATGTATGTGCACATACATGAACAGGTACTCACACACACACACACACACACACACACACACACATGCACACACACCTGTACACAACATACACTTATATCCCAATATGATGTACACTATCAAGAGCAAATCCCAGAGTGAGCTGTGGGATTTAGATGCTAATCATGTATCACTATCCATCCACGCTAACAAGTCTACCAGAGGATCACAAGAGCAAAGGAAACTTCCGTCCTCTCTATTCAGTCCTCTCTGAGCTTAAAATAGCTCTAGGTACACCCACTCTCCCAGGCTGGGCATGTAATCCATTAGGACATATAATTGCCTAACATACATGAGGGCCAATGCTCAATCCACAAAATAAATCATATCACAATCCTGTAAGCAAAAGACAAATCTTGGGATAAGGGTATTAGGAAGGTAAAAACCACAGAAAATGTTATTTTTAAGACCTTTTCAAAACAAAAATAAACAAACAAACAAAAAAACCCACCTTTTTAGTTTCTTAGATGATTCCTAAGCTATATTGTAAGTAAGGTGAGATTCTAAAAGTTCATCGGAAAAGAGTGTCTAAGAGTACAACTGGGATGTAAAGTAAATAAATTATAAAAAGAATAATAAATTTAAATTTTAAAAGGGTGTCTAAGAGGAAAATAGTTGACCATACTTCACAGGTTGTGCTGAGCTGGGGAGGCAATGGAGTCCTATCCTAATGCAGCCAAAATAGACAAAGCTTGGTTAACATTTTGGCTTTCAGTTGAGGTCTGAGGAAGGAAGACAGGACATGCCATAGGACACAGGTAAACCTGACGGGACCCAACCTCAGCAAAGTCTAAAACAACAGCACCTACAGAATGAAGGTGACCTACATATGATTTACTTCTGGGGAGGAAATTCCAGTACATATGTAAGCTGTCATCTACCAAGCATGCAATTAGAAAATCCTGGATGTTTAGAGAAGCAGGAAAAAACTGACCAATCATTGACAGAGAATGCACAGCAGAGTGAAGACACAGACCCAGAAAAGGAGGGCAAAGGAGCTATAAGTATTATTCTTTAAAACACAGAAAACTATGAACAAAATGGATGGAAAAATGATGGTTTCCCACACCAGTTAGAATCTAGAAACACAGTCAAATGGATATTTCAGAATGGCAACACAGTACCTTAAATTTAAGAATTCATTAGGTGACTCTTAAGAGACTGGTCCCTGGGCGCTAGGGTGATGGCTAAGCAGTTAATGCTTGCCTGTGCAAGCAAAAGGATGCAAGTTTAGGTCTCCAGACCCCGCAGGGGTGCTGAGTCAGTAGGTGGCTCACCTGAAACCTAGCCTACGAAACAGAAAGCAAGATCCCTGGAGCAAGCTAGCTCTGTAAAATAAGTATCAGTGGACTCCAGGGTTGGATGGGAGACCTTGCCCCATCGATTACCGTCAAAAAGGACTCCAGAAAGACTGTCTACATCGATTCAGGCCTCCACCACATGCACTCCGGTGCATGTCCATCTGTAAACATTCGTGTGCACACAGACACACAGACACACATGAACATACATATACACACATGCACACCACAAACACACATATGAAATGAAAAAGAAGGATAAAGAGGGTGTTTTCAGGATATTTTAAAAGAATAAGCCTTTAACCTTAAAAAAAAAAAGCCAGAAAACAAAATTAATGAACTTGAAATATTAAAAGAAAAGTGCACGTCTTTAATCAGGAGGCAGAGGCAGGTGGATCTCAGTGAATTTGAGGCTAGTCTGGTCTATATAGTGAGTTCCAGTTCAGCCAGAAGCACATAGTGACATGCTGTCTCAAAAACAAAACAAACAAACAAACAAAAAACAAGAGAGACCCAGAATATTTATGCCAAATGAAACCACACGCAGACAGACAAAAACACACAGAGAGAGACACACACTCACATAGACACTCGTGTATCATGCAGACATACACAGAGAGACCATAAGAAAAGTTAAAATACATGCACCTGGACTTTGAGAGCAGAATGTGAACGAAATATTCAAAACAAATGGCTAGGGTGTTTCAGAGCTGAGTGTCAAGAACTCAGTCAGGTTAAACTCAGGCACACCACACTCAAACTTCCAAGAATGGAAGATCAAAGCAGCTACAGGGAAAAAGATATATTGGTTTTGGCAGAACTAAGAATGCTGCCTGCCTTCCAGGGAAGCCATGGAAGCCAAAAGATCAAGGTCTCTAAAGTTATCAGATAAAACAATACTTCCCAAACTAGAGAGCCTCAAACAGAAGGGTGAGCAAGAGAACCCACTGCCAGCAGAAAAGATGGGACAGAATATAATGGTTCCCTGGAACGGAAGAAACCAGCCTTAGACAGAAAACACAGACACACAAAAAGAATGAATGTAACTGCAAAGTGAAGACACCAAAATGGAAAGTATGTAGACACAGGAGAAGCAGAAGACACAAATAAATGGGAAGAAGGTTCATGTTTACCTGAACAAAGTGATATCCATATCCAGTGTAAACCCAGACAAGAGTCCTCCCTGTCCACTCTTGGCTTTTTATTATAGATTTATTAGTGTTGCTATTGCCATTTTAAATGTGGGTATGATTCATATGTGTGCATGTGTGTGTATGTGCTTCCAGAGCCAGAAGTGTCTGCTCCTCCAGAGCTGGAGTTGCAGTGTGGACCACATGACAGGGGTGCTAAGAGCCAAGTCTGCTACAGAATCCCACTATTTACCCTTGAGCCATCTCTCCATCTCTGCTCACCTCAACACCATCTCTGGAAAATCTAGCATTTGTATGGAACGGTGAGAAACTCAGAATGGCCAACTTGAAGAAACAAAGAAAGGGATGAAGTTAGACGGCAGGCATTGCCAGATTTCAGAGCTTATGCAGAAGACACAGTCCGTCACTCTGTATGGAACTGATGCAGAGGAACAGACACAGAATCCAGGCGACAGAACACAGTCCTGGTGGTCCCGGTCTAACAACCAGGCCTTATGTGCATCACTAGGAAGAGCATTAATTGTTCCACCACTTTTCACAGTATGCAAAACTTCTACCTGCTTTATGTCCTGGAAGTTCACTCCTGCTTACACGCCAAAGAGGACTGTGTGAGTATGTGTCTGTTACAATGAGTGTGTGTACAATAATGTTCGAAGTCTGCTGTAGCTTTATTGCTAAGACTCTCAAGCTAGAAATAGTCACCAGGGCTGGAGAGATGGTCTTGAGTTCAATTCCCAGCAACCACATGGTGGCTCATAACCATCTACAGTGAGATCTGGTGTACAGGCAGAATGTTGTATACATAATAAATAAATCTTTTTTTAAAAAAAAAAAGGAAATAGTCACCAGAAATATGCTAGTAACTATACACATACACACACCAATTAGTATGTAATAAAAAATAGTTTCTGACACATGTAACATTAGTGAACTTCACTGACACAATATTGAAAAAATAAAGGTGTGTAGACAGTAATCAGATAACTATATGAAATTTAAGCAAAACTATTCGAGGTGATGGGTGTCACAATAGGATTACCTCAAGAAAGTGGACTTGGCTGACAGGGTCAAGAGCACACGCAGGGTAACTTCTGGGTGAGGGGAGCACCCTGTTTGTGATCTGTGTAGGATTTACACAGGTGCAAATCTGTGTTAAAAACCCAGCAACTATGCAGTTATGATTCATGCAATTTACTCTAAGTTTGACCCCCAGTAAACCAACATAAAAGGACTTGTTGAAGAAACACCTGTTGGATGAAGTTCCCTGGGCTCCCGTGTGTGTGTGTGTGTGTGTGTGTGTGTGTAGCTGGACCCTCCATTTCTAAGCCTACCTTGCCCTGGGGGCTAAGGCTCCATGACTCCAGACTTTCATCCTCACCTTCAGCATAGGCCTGTCAGCAAGTGCAAATAAATGCATTTGGGCCAAATTGGCTTTCTCCTTCTAGTTGTTGCATTTCCACTACGAGAGGATGGATTAAATAGTCAGTTAGGAGGCCTCAAGTCTGATCTGAGGGTGAATATCAAGGGCTCTTGTTTCCTTTCTACCATGGAAGTGATAACAGGATGAAGCTCTCAAGAGGAATTGGCTAAAATCCTACAGCTAAGTGGCAAGGCGAAGAGATAAAAGCAGGAATCTAAGCTATAAGAGGCAGAGTCTTGGCTCCCAGGTCCAGGTGTGGGTTGTGTATCATAAACCTAGGAGAGGCGCTTCTCACCGACTTCAGAGCTCTGCAGCAAAATCCCAAGTGCCAAGTTTTTTCAGCAAAATGAAGGCAGGCCAACTTAGAATCTAAGCCAGCACAGCGGGAGAAATCATACACTGCAGGAAAGGGAGGAAGGAAGGGAGAGGGAAGTAGGGAAGACAGGAGGGAGGAGAAACAAAAAGAAAGAAAAACAAAAACAAAGCCCGTCTGCTTTGCTGCTTCCAAGATGGTCTCAGTCCATAACGAACACACTCTAACATTCTCTCCTAAAGACTCACTTAACACACTCCCAAAAGATAAAACTCCACAATTTTGCCAGCACAGAATCAGATTCAGAACATAAGAAGGGGAGAGGGAGAGGCAGAAACTTGAGCAATTAAAGTCAGACACCGTGCATGGTGCCAGAAATCTCATCCTCTCTTCCTCAAGCCAGCAGGGCTTCTCAATGACTGCAGCTCGCTCTAATCTCCTCTCTAGAAGCAACAAAAGGAATGAACTTTTGCAACCCGATAGCATTTGTGTCTGTCTGAAATCCATTCATGGAGACTGGGATGCAATTCTGTTGGTAGAGTACTTGCAGGCATACATGAAGCCCAGGGTTCCATCCCCAGCACATTATAAATGGATATGATAGTTCATACCTGTAAACCCAGCACTGAGCTGAAGGCAAGAGTTCAAGGCCGGCTTTAGCCACGTAAGACTCTGTCTCAAAAGAAAATAAAAATGCCTCTCACGGTGGCTTAGAATGGAAACGTCCTATCTTGCTCTTCACACATCCTGGTTTCATGTAGCAACTACATAAAATTACTTCAAGAAACATAAACATGGCAACTCACAATTCTCAATAGTGTCCGTGCCAGTCTTTCAAGCCAGAATACCCTGCCTTCCTGCCTTCTCACAAAGAACGCTTTGACCACAAACATCTTATTTGCGAAAGGGATACACTGACTTCCCCAGTTCTGGCTCACTGCCAAGTTCATAATCCATCATGACAATCTTAAGTCCAAAGGTTATGTGCAAGTAAATAAAAATAAAAAAAAAGAATTGTAGTCATGATTTAACTTTAAAAGCTTTACCAAAAAAATTTTAAATTGATGCTAAGAGATGAGAAAGTTGATCCCAGCAGCACTATGGAATAGGCAGATGGGTCTCTGAGTTTGAGACCAGCTTGGTCTCAAAACAGGAATTATCAGAGAGAAGGATTGGGTGTGAAAAACAACTAAAATTCATTATATGCATATGTGAAACTGTCAAAAAATATTTTTTAGTGGAAAGAAGTTCAGCTCCTGAAAGCTATGCATAAGCAAAGTGTATAGTTTTAAATTCCCAAATCAGAATTATGGTAGTATATACATATGAATACACGCACACACACCCCTCACCACCCTCCCCCTGACAGCACTGACACAGGCAAGCTGAGTGCTAGGAAAGAGTAGCTGATGCATAAAAAATTCTGTTTCTACAGCAGGTCATCACATCTTCTCCAAAATGACTGGCTCTGGATGGAGTTCAGATTTGGGATTATTATTTGGGGATTGGAATATCTGCATGCATATAGTAAGATATTTTATGAACGTAAGTGGGAATGTAAAATTCATTTAAGTCGCATACATTTCTAATACACAGAGCCCAGAGGTGATTTTACACAATTGTTTTAATGGCTTCCTGCATGACAAGTTTGTGTTCATGTCCCTGACTGTGATCAGGTGTTAAATTCTCCACATCTACTGTGTCGACACTAAAGAACTTCGGGGTCTTACGGTATTTTGGATTCGGGCATTTAACCTGTGGTTAAAGCCAGGCTGATTCTCTGAGGTACTCCTTGTTCCTTGAGAGGGCATACCACTTACCGCTCTCAACAGACAGCTGAAGAAACCAGCCCTCTTCACACCTCACATTAAACACACTCTGAAAAACAAAACAAAACAAAAAACCTCTACAACTTACTTGATTGTTTCCTTGTGCGCTCCCTGCTGCTCTGGACTTTAATGTCTGGATTTTCTCAAAGACCAGGTTCACCTTCCTCTTGGTGGCATCCTCATTGTCTGTGCCTCTGCGGAACAGCATCAGAGAAAACGTCAAGGGACGCAGCATCAGCCTCAAAATGTCCCTGATACTTTTACGCTCACAACACAAGAGTAGATAAACTGCAAGGCTACAGAAAAAAACACTGTTTGATGGGCAAGACGGAAGGGCATTACTGCTCAGTTTCTGACAGGAGATGTTCATTTCCAAACACCTGAGCATTACAGATGCACAATCATGACCAAGCTTGGTGAAAATACACTAAGCTGTTGCTTGACTCCTATTTGCTCCAAAAGGAAGTGTGCACACGCCCACTCATGCTTTTAAACAAGTGTATTTAGCTTACGTTTAAGAAAAGGAAGCCCTAATGCCAACACTGTCCAACAGCAGCCCTTTGTCTCCACTTCCACAGTTAATCATATCCTTTTACCACAGCCCTGGCAATTAAGGGATTTAAAACAAAATTCTATAAACAGGTACCTACCATTAACTTCCACCTCACCTGTCTCTCAACAAATCAAATGAAAAGGAAAGGAAAGGGGGCAAGGTGGGAGGGGAGAAAGAGTGAAAAAGCCCAGAGAAGGGGAAGGAGAAGAAAAGGAAAGGAGGAAAGAGAGGGGGCCAAGGAGGGAGAGAGGGAAGGGAAGGAAAAGGATTTTAGAAACCACAAGCTCCTCTACCTTAATTTTTTAGGGTGAAGCCTGTAAAATTCACAGGCAGTATGAAAAAAAACAAAAAACAAAACAGACAAACAAACAAAACAAAACTCTGTGGTTATTTTGGAAGCCTTTTTTGTATTATTCTGAGCCCACTTTGTCAGCTCTGTCATGCAGACAAGTCAATCACGGTACACAAACGCCCTGTGTTGACAGCTGGGCGTCTCGGGTAGCCAGTTGCCACTCCCATCATACTGAAAAACCCCTGCCTTCTCCTCTAACCATTCCATAAGACAGAAACGTGAGATTCCTGCTCCAGAATCTCAGCATGGTTGGCACAGAGGAAGAGAACCAAAGTGGCAGGATATGCAGGGCAAACACTGCTCTCAGAGTGCTTGAAGCCAGGCTGGGGCCAGGCCTCGCTCTGGGAGAAAGGAGGAGTCTCCACTTCTATCTTCCAATAAGGGACAGTGGAGACTGCAGGGGCTTGGAAGACCTCGAGGCGGCTTAACACGGACAGACCGGCAGACCTCCCCATCCCTGAACTTGTTTTGATGCACTGAAGGTCCTTTCAAAAGCCCTGGCTAAGGCAGGGGCAATGACTCAGTGAGGAAACATGCTGAGTCTGGATCCCAGCACTCACTTAAAAGCTGCCCCAGTGTTTCGAGGCAGGGACAGGCAGATCCCGGATGCTTGCTGATTGGCCAGGCTAGCTGAAACTGGGAGTTCTACGTTTAGAACTGCGAGATCTGTCTCAAAAAATTCAAGGTGGAGGACGACAGAGGATGCCTGACTTTGCCCTCTGACCCCCACAAGAACATGAATGTTCAGTACGTGTACATACATGCACACACATATGCATACCTCGTGGACACACACATACAAATATAAAAATCTCCGTATTTGTAATTGTCTTACCAAAAATGTCCTTTCCTGCCCTCTACCCCTAGTAAGAAACTGCATCCATAGAGACAGAATGGCTCAGATAGAAGAGGAACTAAGAGTTAAAACCCTGCCAGAAGCAGCGACGACTCTGTTCTTTAAGGAAAACCACGCACCCTTCTTTGAGGTAATTGTAAAGGATCTGCTTGGCCGTCTCCTCATTGGTTTGTTGCGTGAGCTCCTGCTGGCCCTTTAAGAGATCTGGAGTGGCCTGGAACATAATAAAGTAAGTTATGAGACCAGGAGGGTGACGCTCCCAGGAAGACGGCAACAACCTTGAAGCAGAGGCTTCTAGCACATTCCTTTCCAAAATCAATTCATCCTCCCTCCTCCCAGCCTCTACGTGCTTTGTACCCTCGGGTGCATGGTGCCACAGCCCCTGGATTTTCTCAGGGGTAAATGAAAGGTTAACCACAATGCCTTCACACAGCTGGTGCACTGCTATCTCATGGCACCTGGAACTCACCAGCCTTGTCATTGTCTTTTATTACTGTTATTAGTATTGTTTTTACTGTTACTATGAAAGCATCCAATGTGCCACTTAGAATCTATCACTGTGCCATTAACCTAAATTAGGATTAATTAACCTAATTTCTCAGACCAGAAACCAACGCAGCCACCCATACGGACACGAACCTAACCTCAGAACCTTATGTGTTAAAAAGCCCATTCAGTATATGCAGATATCATGTACTTCAAGAGAGGCGGAATCTCTGTGTGTCTATTCGACAGGGAGGTTTACACAAAGTGAGGCTGGGAGCACTCAGAAGAACCTAGGAAACCATACAGTTGGCTGTGGGACCTGATACGATAAAAAAAAAAAAAATAAAAAAAATAAGAGAAAATGTGCAAGCGCTGGGGAGCTGGCTTAGTGGGTAACGTGCTTTCTCTGGAAGCATGAGATTCCCACTTCCATCCCCAGCACACATGTAAAAGCCTGGCACTGGGCATGCCTATCATGCCAGCCCTGGGGAGGTAGAGAGCGATGAAGAAAGACACTGGATGGCAACCTCTGCCCTCCACACACTAGGTACCTGCACATCTACGTATGTGTCCACACATGCAAATGTGCACTTACACACACAAAATCATCAAATGTGCCCGTACTAACTCAATACAGGGCACGCGTACCTAGAGCGCATTGCTTAGGCCACTTAGCAAAGGAAAAACTCAGCCTGGAGGTGGTGGCACACACCTTTAGTCCCAGCACCTGAAGGCAGAGGCAGGTGGATCTCCCGTGAGTTCGAGGCCAGCCTGGTCTACAGAGTGAGTTCCAGCACAGCCCTACTACACAGAGAGAAACCCTGTCTTGAGAACCCCCCCCAAAAAAAACAAACAAACAAACAAATAAAATTTAAAAGGAAAAATATTAAAAAAGAAAAGTGTTACCTGAGTATTGGAGTCGGAAGGAAACGTCTTCACTGAGATTTTCTTGGCACCAGAATCTGGTGTGGCCGCCACAGCCCGGTTCTGTAACATCAGCGTGGCCGTGGCTACTTTGATTTCTTCCTCTTTTTTACTCTGCGCTGGAAGGGAGGAGGCACACGCCACGGTGCCCTCCTGACTCCCCTTGCCCAGAACTCTCTCATCTTTGCTCCCGGGGGGAGGCTTGGGGAGGGCGCCCTGAGCGGCTCCCTGCAGCTTTGCAAGTGTGCAGCTCGGACTCTGTTTTCCGCGGTGCTCCTGGGCCAGCGACTTCTGCGGGAAGACCTGGGACGGCCGAAGGAGGTGTTCGCTCGACTTGCCCAGGTTCCTGCTGAACTCCGTGAGGTATTCGGTATTGCCCTGGAGACCGAACGGAAAGGCGCTGTCGACGCTCCGCGACCTTTTCCTGTCGTCCGGGTTGATCCGATTTCTCTTGCCAGATCGTCCTCTCCTCTGCAGGCCGGGCTTTTGGTCAAACTTCTCGATTAGCTGGTCCACGCCGGGAATGGAGCAGGTGTCAATGTCCCGCCCAGTGCCCGGCAGGAACGGGATGTACCTTCTGTTCTCGTGCCGGTTGACGTTGTCGGCGTGGATGGCGCACTCCTGATCGTCGAGCAGGAACCTGTACAGGGAGGTGGCCGAAGTGGGAGTGGTGGATGACGACGAGGACCTCCGCGACCGAGCCCCGTCCAGGACGGGCCCCGCCGAGTCCTGTCGCCGGAACGGTAGCACATCCGGCCTGCTCTTCTTGGTTTCCGGGTAGGCCTGCGGGCTGGGGGACTTCCGTCGAGGGGAGAGGGCCTCCTCGCCCGGCCCGTCCTTGGCGCACCTCTGAACGTTCACGCACACCGAGGTCTGCTTCTGGGGGTCCTCTATGACCACCGAGCTGCACAGGCGGATGGCCGTCACGTTGGTCTTGGTCAGGTCTTCCGAAGTGGGGCTGTTGGGCTGGGAACCGCGGGGTTTGGGGAAGCCGTTGCGGGGCTTCTTGCAGTTGGTCCCCTCCTCTGGGGCGTTTCTCAGCCAGGGGCTCTCGGGAGGGTGGTGCTTTTTGGAGTTCGCCTCGCTCTTCTCGGGGTCGTAGGGCTGCAGGAGTTCGGGGTGCCTCTGGAAGTTGAGCACGTGGGGTAGTTTTGTGGGCCCGTCTTTGCGTTCCAGGACCCCGTTCCTGCCCTCGTGGAGGGAGGACGGCTTCTGCTTTCTTACCGGGCTGCTTTGCAGGTATGGGTTGTCCGGGAGCGGCAGTTCTTCGGAATTGTTCTCCTTCAACAGGGTCGCGTTGCCTGGGTGTAGAGGCAGGTTATTTATCACCGAAGAGGGGAACGGTGGCCCGTTTTCCGGAAAAGGCGTGCCTGCCACACACCGTTCGGCGTTATTCAGGACTATGTAGGGGTGGCCATCGATTCCCTGGACCCTGATGCTGACACCATAGGAGCCTGACTTTGAGGGCTGGGAATTCCTCGGCTTGGAGGCGTCATCACTGGCGAGTCTCAGGTGGACCCCGTATTCCTGCTGCACGTGCTGGTATTCACCAAAATACAGCTCCATGGTTCACTGTCCCGGCCGGCAGGAGGAAAGAGGACATTACGTTAGAGTCACATCTGTTTAGGCAAAGAATGGGAGGATAATGAGGGGGATATGTCAGGGTTCAAAGCCAGCTGGGCACTCTTTAGAGGCTTCAGAACCCATGACTGAGCACTGCCCTGCCCTGCGCTCCTTTCTGGATGTCCTTGAGCCTGTGATGGCTGGCATGCCAGCACTGGCTGCAGTCCTGGCCTGAGGGCAGTCTCTGGTGTAATGACCTGGCCTCTGGCACAGGGCCACTCTGGTTTCCAGCTATTCTGGTCATTTTTTTTCCCTTAGTAGGTTTCCTCACACTTTGTCCTATTTATCTTTAACCAAGAGGCTGTTCTGGTTGCCTGCAATTAAGAACAAGGTACTTTTCCATGAAAATGGTTAAGAGCTAAGGAAATCGGAGGCTCATGTTTAGTTTTCCCTTTAAAACACCATCAGCCCTTCTAAATGCACATCTGGCTTTAAAATCTTTTACATTTACCTTGTGGTTGTGCGTGTATATGCATGGGTGCCAAAGTGGGCATGTGACCAGAAGAGAACACACCAGTCAGTTCTCACCTTCTATTACTTATACCCCCAAAACTTGAACTCAGGTTATCAGGATTGACAGCCAGCACCTTACCCACTGAGCCGCCTAGCTGTTCATCGCTTTCCCACCATCTCCCTCCCCACACACCTAACCCCTGAGACACGGTCTTATTTATCCCAGTCTGTCTTCAAACTTGCTATATATCCAAAAATGACCTTCAACCTCCTGTCCCCATCTCTTGAGCGTTTGGAATATGAAGTGTCACCGTGCCTGGTTTCCACAGTGCTGGCAAACAAACCCAGGGCTTCACGCATGCTAAGCAACTGGGCTACACTCCAGTTTTCCTAGCTTTGAGATCTTTAATACTACCTAATTGCCATGTTTAAGACTTTTTTTTAACTCTAAGGAATCGTTTGTGAAGTTAACAATGAGAATAAATGATGGAATCTTTTAAAATCTTTTTTTTTTCATGCCAAAAATCCCACCTGGCATATTCATCTGAAAAGTGTTCCTGGGGGTTGGGAGACGAGGGGCTAAGACTCCAGGCCTTTATTTCATGATGGCCCTGATACCACACCAAGACTCACTGCTCCTCCTGTGCAGACTGTGGCCACCCTTGCCCGAGCGAGGCCCGCGGACCTGACCCTAACCAGGACAACCCACCATGCCTATTTCTGAGTGCGGGAGAAACCATCCCAAGTAATGGCAGCCTCACAGAGACCTCCAGGAGACCAGCAACTGCTCTTCACGGATAACAGCCACCTAGTTTTTGTCCCTTTCCGGGGTCTTCTTGAGTCTTCCTTTCTAGTCTGCAGTCAAGTTGTTTGTTACAGCCAGAGTTTCAAATGCATGTGCACAGAGTTTTGCAAAGAGATATCATTCCCTCTATCCAACTCCTTCTGTTTCCAGCTTGTGCTAGTAAACTATACACAAATATTACAGTCGTTTCTTTGAAAAATTAGTGCTTGGGACTGACTCAGTGATGAAGAGCATGTACTACTCTTACAGAGGACCTGAGTTCAATTCCCAGCAACCACATCAGGGGGCTCACAACCACCTGTAACTCTGGCTCAAACAGGCCCAATGCCCTCTTCTGGACTCTGAGGGTTCTGCACGCTCGTGTGTACAAACCCACAAACATACACACATACTACCTCTTGAGAAAAGCCAACTCATCGGCCCTCCCTACTACAAGGGAAGGCTGGGAAATAAAGTCTTTAAAAATGTTCGTTGTCAATCCACTGGGCTTCACTAGTGCCTGCTAGTGTCATTAGACATGGCAGACGACAGCTGGAGGGCCCAGCTGCCATGGGTCCCTCTCACTTCGTGCACCACTTATTCCGGGCACATTTGTTCTCCTTGATGCTGCTGGAGTCAGGGAAAGGTGCAGGAAAAGGCCAGCCCCATCTCCAGGGTGCTGAGAACACTCTGAGGACTAACTCTCCAAGTTCTAAGTCTCCAAGTTCTTAAGTGAGTCCCTGGATTTTGACCCTTCTCCCCTGCCTTCTTCAGTAATCAGCCTGCGTGTCACAGCCAGTCAGGCTGCGCGAGGCTGCGGGCATGGGGGCTTCATTTTTCAAGTGCAGCTACCACCTCTGCCCCTCCCCTGGCCATGGAGTCCTCCGCTAACCTCTCCACCCACAGTCTTCACTACTGTGGGTCTCGATGTGTTGATTCTTTCACTATCACTTGAGGAGGGCTGGGAAAAGGAGACAAACCTTTGAATTTAACTAACTTGATAGTTTTTATTGCATTCATTTATTAGTGTGTGTGTGTATACATATGGAAGCTGGATGATTCCTTCCTTACAATATATAGGTTGTGGGTTCAAACTCAGGTCATCAGGCTTGACAGCAAGTAAGCACCTATGACTGAGCCATCGTGACAGCACTGACTTGATAATTTTAGTGATAACTGTTTTAAAATTGGCATATGCGGATTATACATGATGGGCTTTTTCGTGACATTCTCCTACACACATAGATGTTTTCCTCATGTTCACCCTTACTGCCCTCTCATGTCTCCCTGTCATTGGAGCCAATACTCATCCTCCTCCCAACCAGTCCCCTTTTAGTTGTGCGTGTCTGTGTGTGCATGTGCGTGTGTGCATTTGCATGAGTGTGTGTCCCAGTGGTTTGAATCAGGCTTGCAGAAGGACTACCGATGTCATAAAACAGCGCAGGTAGGCAGGGAGCGAAGGACAGGAAGGCTCTATTCGGAAAACAACTGGCTTTGCCTTAGAACTAGGAAGCAGTGCATGACGGAGAGTACCAAACTCAGCAGACACATCTTTTGACCCCTTTTCTCAGCACCATCATAGGATTCTCTTTCTATTTTTAAAATCTGTTGTAGGCAGTGCTGGGGACCAAACTCAGGGCCTTCCACATGCTAAGGAAATACTCCAACACTGATATACCTGCGGCTTTTTTGTTGTTGTTAAGATCCTTTGTGCAAACAGAGGGACTTGAGGGTGTGTGTGTGTGTTCTATTTACTAAATGGGGTTTCTTTTTATTCACTAACAATCTCTTCTTACGCTAATGCCCATTCTTCAGTGAAAAAAAAATCATCTAATATTTATTAATGAGAAGCTCAACTAGGGTTTTACGAGTTCTTTGCCACAGTTGCTACAATCAACTCTAATTACATTTCAGTCCTTGAATCTGGCCACCATGGTTTATTCCAACCCCAACTCCAGGTTGGTGAAGCAATCCACATATCTGAATTTAATGTACCATCCACAATTCACATTTTCTTGACAACACACCTCCACCCAACGTTTTCTCAAAATGATGACATTTCTCAGCTGAGTGCCTGAAGCAAATGTAGGGCTTTTGTTTGTTGTTGTTTTTTCCCCCCTAACCAATCAAAGCATAAACACTGAATTAATGAACCAATGCATCTGAGGATAGCTGTTCTCCACTTGCAGGGACCAGGCCTGGTGTTAGATCCTAACACAGATCACAGATACATTTGTTCCATCAGGCAGCCCACCAAGGGCTTACATAATTTGCCAGTAAACGCTGATCAATTGCCAGGATGCAACATTGTAGCTCTTTGGCAAATAAAAGTGGTGTTTTAGAGTGGAAATGAGGCTTTCTGAAAAGGCTGCTAAGTGATGATAATCACTTTAGCTAGTGAGATCAATGGGTATGTGTGTGGGAACAAAGGCTCAACTCTTGGCAGAGCACAAAACGCATGCCAGATGGAGACGTGTCCTCTCTGTGGGCCATCACACATGATCAGCGAGCATGATTAGTCACGTAAAGCTGGTGCATGTGTCCCTGCCTCTCCACGCTAACTCCCAGTTGCCTTGCCAGGCACAGCAGAGGGCATCCTGGCTCCCAAGGAAGGACAGCCAGACCATCCTAAATCTTATTGTGGCTTCTTCTCCCAGGATGATGGGCCCAAGCACGCAGCATGGTACTCGGCATCAGGGTTCAGGGGGCTCTGTTTGATTTGTATGGATAATTCTGTTTTGTAGAATTATTTGAGTTATTTACAATAGCAGCTATGGGGAAGGTGGGAAGCTAGTGAGCCTTACTACACCTCTGAGCAAGTCCAGGAAATAAAAAGTGAGCCATCAGCCAAACAGTAATTTCCCCTGAGTGCTATGCTCCGGCTGTCAGTCAGAGGAGAGGGAAGCCACTGCCAGGCTAATATGGAACAAGTTAAAACTTCAAATGACAACATACTCAGTCTTAAAGGGCATGCCTGAAGGCCGGTAGGAAGGGTTTCACTCCAGACCCTCCACTGTAATGGAGGCCGAAGAGCTGGCTCCATCAGTAACCTGCCTGCCTGCCTGCCACCTGCCACACAGTGTGAGGACCTGAATTCAACCCTCAGGGGAAAAAAAAAAACCTTAAAAAAATCAAAACCTGGGGGTGATGAGGAGCCATGTTTGTCATCCCAGTGCTGGGGAGGCAGAGGCACGTGGAACCCTGGAGTTTGCTGGCCAGAACCAGTGAATCCCAAGCCAGCGAAAGAGTTGGAATCATACCCGAGGTTGTCCCTGGCCTCCACATGTATATGCGCGTACACACACACACACACACACACACACACACACACACAGAACCACCGCTGAAACTGAAGATAAGAGTGAGACACTAGAAGCCTAAAATGAACAGAAGGAGCATCTATGTCAGCGTGTTCCCAAATTGTACTGAAAGCCACAGCCTTTCTTAAGCAAAGCCTTGAGTCCTGTGGGTGCAAAGACAGGAACCTGACAAGGTTTCCATGACTCCTAAGGCACCCTCCTGGCGCCCAGAAAACCCCAGGGACACCATCTGAAAAATGAAAGTGGGGCTTAAAAATGAGAGCAGAACTCGGGGTGGGGAGAGCGGGGTTACATTTTAAATACCATTAACAGCAAAATTCTCTGGTGTTCAAACATTTTTAATTATTTTTCAATTCTGAGTATATGTGTGTCTGCGCATGAGTTTGTACACACGCATGGAGGTGCTCTTGGAGTCTGCAGGCATCGATCCCTGAAGCCGGGGTTGCAGGCAGACAGCTATGAGCTGCCTGATGTGGCTGCCAGGGACAAAGCTTGGGTCCTCTGCAAGAGCAGCTCTTACCGGCTGAGCCATGTCTCAAGCCCCAGTTCTTTTGTCTTTTTCAGGGGAGGGAATCACTGCATTTTAGCATTGAATCAGCTCCTGGCACAGCAACCGCATTCAAAGGAAATGGCACAGAAGAAGAAAGGGCTCACAAGAAGCGTCCTTTGACCTGGGCTGGAGACCATAACTACTCAGCCTGGGTCTCAAGGTCAGGGTCACTGAACTAAGCCATACAACGCATGGGGTTATGGTGCCGTGAGGATGGCCCCCTGCCCTCCCGGTGCCAGCTTTCACCTTTCTATACGCATGAGTCTCTGGCTGACCCGCTTCTCCATCTTGGTAGCCCACAGATCACCTCTGTTTATGGCACTTTTATGTTCCCAAACAGCATTTTAAAATTCAATGATAATGTGCTGGAGAGATGGCTCAGTGGTTAAGCGCATTGCTGTTCGGTTCCCAGCACCCACGTGGTAGCTCACAGCTGTCTAACCCCAGGTCCAGAGGCTCCAGTGGTCTCTTCTGGCCTCCGGGTCACTGTATGCCTGTGGTACATAGGCACACATGCAGGCAAACACCCATATACGTAAAATAAAACACTTCTTACCAAAAAGGTCTGACCTGAGAAGAAAACACCGAAGGTCACCTCTGTCCCTATACGTCCAGTACACACTTACATTTAGCAATCAACACAGCAAGGCCTCATGTATTCAGGCTCTGGAAAGATAAGGAGTTCATGTTCAAAAGAATACTTAAGATATGTTCACGTCCTGGCCCTTGAGATGATTTCTGAAAGCTCCAAAAGTGCAGAAAGAGCCAAGATGCAGAAAGGCACAGCTGTGGGCTAGGATGGGGCTCATGCTTGCTTAACATGAACAGAACCCTTGGTTTGGTCCCCAGCACCATATAAACCCAGAGACAGTGATTCATGCCTGTCATCCTAGAAAGATGGAGGCAAGAAAATAAAAAGCCCATCTTTGGCTACACAGCAAGTTTGAGGCTAGCCTGGGCCATGTGAAACCCTGTTTCAAAAACCGGCAACAAAGGAACAAAAGACAGAAGGGTAGGACTGGAGAGATGGCTCAGCAGCTAAGAAGCACTGGCTACTCTTTCAGAGGACCAGGGTTTGAGTCCCAGGACCCACATGGTAGCTCACAATCATCTAAAATAGCAGTGTGAGGAGATCTGGCCCTCTCTTTTGGCCTCTGGGCACTCCCATACACACACTATGAACCTTTTTAAAGGAAAAAATAAACATTAAAAATAATAACAACAACAACAGAAAGACAGAAGAGAGAAGGATTCGCAAGAGGGCTGAAACCCCATTTCTAACTCAGGAACTGGGGTCAAAACCCAGCTGGATACCCGTTACCTCCCTGAGTGTTTGCTTCTCTTTCTTTCTTGTCCTTTCTTTCTTTCTTTCTTTCTTTCTTTCTTTCTTTCTTTCTTTCTTTCTTTCTCTTTCTTTCTTTCTTTCTTTCTTTCTTTCTCCTTTTGGTTGTTTGGTTTGGTTTTTCAAGACAGGGTTCCTCTGTGTAGCCCTGGCTGTCCTAAAACTCACTCTGTAGACCAAACTGTCCTCAAACTCAGAGATCCACTTGCCTCTGCCTCCCAAGTGCTGGATTAAAGATATGTGCCACCTTGGCCCAGGCTTAGCTGCCTGCGTGTTTTCTTATCTCTAAGGTCAGACTAGCAAGAAAGACTGCATTATGAAAAATGCAGAAAGCTGAGTCATCTATAATCTATGCTAAGTAAAAGGGCTAGAATCCGGAAATAAAAAAACAACAACAACCAAAAAAACCCAATATTGTATTTATGGCCAAAAGAAAACTGATGTTGTTCATAACACTTTCTTAAATACTTATGAGGCAAAAAGTTCCACTCTTGACCATACAACACCAACATTCCAAAAATAATTTATTAACTAATTAAAGAACCAGAGGGCAGGGAATCTAAAGTACAACGCTATGTCCACAGATGAGATATAATAAACATTGCCAACTGAATAAATGGCTCTCCTCACAGGGCCCTGGACACAGCCAAGGTCTTAGGCAGCGACACCAGCGTCTACCATCTGTGCCTCTGTCTCCTAGGTGGAGGCCAAAGCAGAGCAAATGGGTAAAGCACCACCCCAAATCTCCAGGGGCAAATCTGGCTTCTGAAGCTTCCTCAACCCTGTGCACCTATAGTCACTGTCAACCAGCCAGTGGGGACACAAAACAAAACCTGCCAGCCAGCCCTGACCTGCCTCTACCTTAACCTACGCTCAAGCCGTAACTCCTAAAGTCACCAGTCTTTTCAGATTTCTGTCTTGTCCCGAGTAACACCAGATCAGCTCAGCACGGGGAAGCTGTTCAAACACAGAACATCCCTACACTGTGCCTGCCTGAGCACGGCCACTAGCCACCACACCAGGAGCCACGAGGGCCGGGGACATCATGCAAATAACTAGCAGGAGTGCCTGTCTACACTATGTGGCCTGGCCTGGATCTATGGCCTATGCTTTCTTTCCTTCCTTATTCTTCCCTCCCTCTGTCTCCCTTCCCTCCCTCCCTCCCTTTTCTTTCCTCCCTCATTCTTTCATCAGGGTCTTACGTAGCCCAGGATGGTCTGGAACTCACTCCCTAGCTAAGACTGACCTTGATTGTCCTGCCTCTGCACCATGGGTGTTGAGATTACAGATGTCCCCATCACAGTTTATGAGGTGCAGAGGGTGGAACCCGGGCCTTCATGCATGCCAGGCACGAACTCAGTCACCTCAGCTACATTCCCAGCTTCAACTGTCAGTACTCCCACCTCCTGGAAACAGCCCGCTCTCTCCCAGGGATCACCTGGAGCAGGCACCAGCACTTGGCTTGATGGAGCTCCGAGAGGGCCCAGCAGTGTGGCTCCTCTGTCAGGCCAGTTTTGTCCCCCCCCCCCCCAACAAAGCACAGTTTAAGCTTTTCCAGACATGTTTGTTGTCCCAACATGGCAGACAGGAAGTAGGGTCCCTCCTTTATATCACTCAGGCCAGACCTCGGTAGCCCCAGCATGGAACCATGCCTAAGAGAAGTGCAAGTTCGGATGGTTCGGTGGTTTCCTTCAAGGTCTCACACTCAAGTCAGGAGCAGCCTCGGGACTCCCACACAAAGTGTCCAGCTTGACTGAGTCTCGGGTCTTCCTGCATTCCTGCCTCCATAGTATGTTTGGTATAATTATCCTGATCTGGCCACTGGAGGGCCGTGGACCAGCACTCATCCTCGAATCCCACTCTGCACCTCTGTGCCCACGGCAGCATCTTATTTGGCAAAGCTTGGTGGGAATGTCACACAGCCACCCTCCTGAAGCGTCTGCCCCCAGGCCTCATCTCATCTTTGGCTCTGGGCTCTCCCTTGCCTGTGGCTGGGCCTTTAATAAATTACACCTGGCAGTGAGCAACATCTAAAGGCACGCATGTGTTCAGATAAAACAGTACACAGGAAAAGGATATTCACAAAGCAAGAATGTGTCTCCACTGGCCTCAGTTTCCAAACACCAAATCCCTTTATGTCTGATCTCTGAGAACCTCGAGCACAGTTTAGAACTTAGAGTCTGCTCTCTGTCCCTTCATGCTCTGGGCCCTGGAATTATTAATTATAATTAATAATTAATTTTTTGGAGGCAGGGTCTTACTAGGTAGTCTTGGCTGGTCTGGAACTCACTATGTTGATCATGCTGGCCTCAGACTCACAGAGATCCACCTGCCTCTGTCAAATGCTGAGATTAAAGGCATGTAGAGCCATGCCTGGCTCACCTCCCATCTCTTACTGGGATTGTGAGCTTTTAGGTGGGTTCTGGGGATGTGAGCTCAGGGCCTAATCATCGAATGCTTTATGCAATATGGCCTCTCCCTAGCCCTCTACCACTTCTTAACTCTATTGGACCATCTCATGGCATAAGGGCATTATCCCAGCATTCCGTCCACTTTGGTTCTTTCTGTATCTCATAATTAAAATATTATAACCTGACACACACACCAGGAATCCTGACGCTGCTGCCAAGTGGCAGCACCCAGAGGTGATCAGCTCTTTCAGGGTTTGCCGATGCTATGATTGCCCATGACCACTAAGCTCTTCCTGAGCAGCTGCTACCACACTGGCCAGCCTTCTGCGGTAGTTACATGGAGTACTGAGGCCCCTGCCTCACAGAACTTACTTGTAAAAGATAGCAACCATGGGCCCAGACTCCTGAGAAGACAAAGCTGCCAGGGAGACAGTGGATAGAGAAGGACCACTTCTGTTAGAGAGGTTAGGGAAGGCTGTACTAAGAAAGGAACCTTTAGACTGGGTGGTGCACACATCTTTAGTCCTAGAGGCAGGGGCAGGTAGATCTCTTGAGTTCAAGGCCAGCCTGATCTACACAGTGAGTGTGGAGCCAGGGCTCCACAGAGAAACCCAATCTTGAAAAAGCAAAACGAAAAAAAGGGAATTTTTAGGTGGAAGGGAGTGTGAGCTTTGCAGGGAGTGCCCCACAGGGAAAACAGTGTGGACTGAAGTTTGCAGGGGAACACAGAAGGGGGGGTGCTAACAGCCTGTAGCTGTTCCATGACTTTTGCTATCTGTTAAGACACCACTCTCTTCCAAGTGTCATCAAACACAGCTTCAGACACCCGCAGCAGGACCTCCCCACTCTGTTGTAAGCCGCTTACCTGACGTTCCCAAAGTTCTTTAAAAGCATCCTGATTTTTCTATAATTATAAACACTATATGAAAGTTTTACCACATCAGACTATGGTCTTGGAGGCTGAACCCACATTCCTAGGCCATGGTCACTCTTCTCTTGCTCCAGAATAAGTTCTCCTGTATTTCTTTGAGGTGAGAGCCATGTTTTCAAGTCAACAACAGGCTTAGAGCTCTGAGCCAGGCAGGTCAGGGGCTCAATGAGAAGATAAGGTTGGGGGAGTCTCACGAGACCCCAGGGTTTGTCAGACTTGGGGAAAACACCAGCAAGACTCAGGCATTACAAAAACCCAGGCCTGGAGCAAGCATAACAGACATGAAGGCAAGGCTGCAGTGTCCTGCTGCACGGTGAGCTCAGCTGCCAGTCAAAGTGTCAGCGGGGGTGGGGGGGTAATAGAAACACTGGGGAGTGTGGCTCAGTGGGTAGAGTGCTTGCCTAGCATGCAGGAGGCCGGGGTTTTGATCCCCAGAACTACGCAATCTAGGTGTGGTGATACAGGCCTATAATAGCAGCACTCAGGACACTCGGGAAAGAGACAAGAGGATCAGAAGTTCAGGGTTATCCTTCGCTACAGACTGAGTTTGAGGCCAGCCTGGACTACATGTGACTCTATCTCAAAAGAGAAAAGGAAAGCTGACCTGCAAGACAGCAACCTTCCTTGCCCACACCCTCTCCCTCCACTGCATGATGAACCCTCTACCAGACCTGTCTCCTGTCGGGAAGAACAAATAGCAGGCATAACCTGCTGCCTGTGTGCAAAGAACGAGCAGGAGCAGTATTAACTTTCCTTCTTCCTCCTGGTGGCTAACTGTTGTGCTCAATGGCTGCCAAACTTCTAAGGGTAGAGCAAGATCTGCTGCTGGGTATGGTATGGTGGGGGATGTCAGCTCAGGGAAATACCTCTGCTCTGCGCCTTGGGCATGCCAAGGAAGCCATCAACAAGATAACATAAACACAGGAAACAAAGTCGCTCCTTGTCTCTTGCCTCTGCAGAACCCACTGCCCACCCTCCACCTCATTCCGTCTCCTGCAGGTGAATGGCAGGCAACGGAGAGAAAAGCATCCCTCGGCTAACTCGCCTGAGCTTCCTCGCAGAGGAGCCAACCTCGAGCTCCCAGTTCCGTGTTCTAGAAACCCAAACTTCTGTGCAGGGATCTTCTCCATCCCTGCGATGATGTCTCTCAGACCAGTCATGTAATCAGAGCAACCTTAGTCTAGCCTCCACCCTCTAAGCCCAACCCTAACATGGGGTCCCTCGCCTTATGCTGTCACAATGATCAACAGAATGGAGTTCTTCAGATTGTGACAATGGCAAAATTAACCCTTATATGCACTCACTATGAACCTTGGTGTCTTTGCTCTGAACATTGACCCACTCGGGACTGCAATGTCCAAAACAGCCCTCTGGACCTTAACCCAGGTGGAACATTAACCTGCTCCTCAGGCCAGGAGGCTGATGGGCACAGAAACCTGAAGAAGGGCAGAGGCACTTAGACGCCTGTGCCCCCTCCCCCCCACAGACACACACCTCTCCAGGGGCTAATTATACTTTTTTTTTTTTTATGAAAACCAAAGTATCTTTTTTTGTCTCTGGCACGTCTCTCTGATGGTGGCCTCCTGACCTCAGCTGTAGAAACCATGCTATGGGGTCTTAGACTAAGGTGCCTCGTGCCCTGACTGTCCTGGCGGCAACAGAAAGCAGACATTCTTACCAAAACAGGTGTCAAGTTGTGAAATAGAGCAGGCAAAGTTAAAGAAGAAGAAGAAGAAAGAGAAAAAGAAAAGAAAGAAAAACAGAATCACTGAAAAGAAAGGAAAAGGAAAAATACTGAAGGGGGAAAGGAAAAAACACAAAACGAGACAAAGAAAGGAGACAAAGTTGGGGCCGGAAAGACAGTACAATAGTTAGAGCAATGGCGGCTCTTGCAGAGGACCCAGGATCAGTTCCCAGCACCCACATGATGGCTCATAACTCCGGTTCCAGGAGCCCCAACACCCTCTTCTGACCTCAGTGAGCTTCAGGAACACACATGTTGGACACCCATGCGGGCATGCAAAACTCACACATGTAAAACAGAATAAATAAATCTTTTAAGAATTTAAACCATATGTAGCTGGGGAGATGGCTCAGTCTCTAAAGGCCTTGCCTTGATAGCATGATGACCCGAGTTTGATCCCAAGAACCCACACATGTAAAAATAAAGTAAAATAAACAGCTGCAGGCATCCATCTGTAATGCTGGTGCTGGGGAAATAGAAAGGAGATGGTCCCTCACTGGCCAGGCAGCCTACATGGTTGGCGAGTTGCAGGCCCTGCCTCAAATATCAAAAAAACGAGAGCCGAGGTCAAACTCTGGCCTCTACGTACATAAATACTCATGTGCACACACACATTAAAGGAAAACTGAAACAATATCACAGGAAAGGGGGGAGGGGTGTATTTGCAAAGAGACCCAAAACCAAGCAATTGCTCCTGCTGGAGTGATCCAGTCATTTCTCACAGAGGGGCGGGTTGACAACTCTGGAATCACGACACAGGTACACTGACACGGAACAGTAAAACTGATGGCTGTTAGGGGGAGCCGCTTGTTTCTCACTGTTGGGAGGGGAGGGGACGTGTGTGCAAAGGGAGAAGGCTTTCTCCCTTTGTGAAAGGTTAGAGTTGGAAATGTAAATAGGAACTCACCTTTTACCTGCTACCCAGATGGCTCCATGTGGAAATACTTAAATGTTCAGCATACAAGGGCCAGTATACACACACACACACACACACACACATACACACACTTCTTAGTTCTTTTCAGCTGACAGGACCCATAAGCGGCAGTGTCACCCGACCCCTAAGTAGCGAAGAGCAACCTCATACCAAGATCTCAGTTTCTAATGCCAATAAATTCTCCATAAAAGGATCCACAGCTAACTGACAAAGGGGCTGATTCTAAGTCTGGGACAAGAAATTCACAACTGGAGCATGGAGCATCACCTAGTATCAGACATTAAAGAAGAGTTTAGAATGATAGTGGTGATGATGACCATGACAAAGGGACTACATCAGTGGGGGAGTAGAGCCAACTCAAAGAGCCCAATGGCCGTAGCTAGAAGAAAAGTAGGTAGTCCTGGATGTATACATTTCTTTGTCTAAGAGTTATTTTTAATTAGATGTGTAGATGTATGTCTGTGTATGTGTACTGGAGTTCAGGTGGCCACAGCACCTGGAAGAGGACTTCAGATCCTCTGGGGCTAGAGTTACAGCCAGCTGTAAACTGCCTGAGGTGAGTGCTGGCAACCAAACTCAGGTCCTCCCTGTGAGCAATAAGAGCTCCTAACCATGAGCCATCTCTCTAGCCCTGAAAAGTTTAAATCTGTAAGCTCACATTCAGGCGAACATGTGACTGGATATGTACATGGGGAAGACACAGACACATTTGCAGATTCTGACATGTCCATTCTGATCCACACTGCCTTCCCTAAGGGTCAGAATATGACTCTTCATCCACGGGTGTGCTGCACACAGTATCCTTCCAGAAAGTATAGCGTGGAAAGAAGGGAAAACAAAGTAAGGTGTTCGAAGTACAATGAAAAGCACTATCTCAACCTGGGTAGTGATCAATGAAGACCAGCATCGATCACACTCAGTCATGTTGGTATCATGGGAAAAATACAAGACAAATTTCACCAGAGGTTCAGGCTATAATATGCCTGGCTGCTACTCCTAAAAAGATCAGCAAAAAGAAGGCCCATCCCAGGAACCATGACAGCCAAGAGGAGTTTAAGAATGGCAACTAAACATGGTATTCTGAACAGAAAAGGAGAATTTCATAAAAACAAAGGAAATATAAATTCAGCATGGCTGTCAGTACACCATCCACCAATATTTGAACTAAACTGGATGGTGTTAGAGCTAGGGTTGTAGTTCAGTTGGTAACATGCTTACCTAGCACACATGAATCCCTGAGTTTGATACCCAGCACTTATAGTCCAGGTCTGGCACACACCTGTAATCCCAACACTGGAGAGATGGAAGCAGGAGGATCAGAAGTTCAAGGTCATTCTCATCTATATATGGAGTTCAAACCTGGGCTACATGAGACCCTCCCTAAATAAATAAAGTATTGATAACGGAGCGAAGGGTACACAGGGGAACCTTCTATGCAGTCCTCATTATTATCTTATAAATCTAAAAGTTTTCTTTAAATTCTTAAAACAAAGCAAAGACCGAACAGCTGGGGTCAGTGTGATCACTCTAATTGAGACTTGGCACTCTCAATTCCTGGCTCACCCTATGCCTTGGGTCTGTTGGACAACCAGAGGAGGATTACTGGTGCCCTACGTTCTGCAGGTCCCCGAGCCACATCTCTAGACATTGTTTCTGGATTACAGCTTAGCCAGAAAGGATGAGGTAAATGTCCTCCCTGGGCCTCACGAACCCAGCATTACACAGAACAGTGCATCCCAAGGGCTGAGCAATGGCTCCGCCTCAGAGAGGAGGAACAAGAAGAGAGGGGATCCACACAGGGATGCTGCTTCCCCAGGAACAGAGCTTCTGAACAAAACGCACAATGGGCATGGAACCACATACACCAATGTGACCTCCACATGTTGGTCCTTGCTCTTCCCCTCTGTGTCTCAGAGTCAAGGAGTCCATGTCTCCATTGGAGAAACCGTCACTGGATGGAAAATGAAAGAGCTGATTCGGTCACACAGCAGAACCAAGAGTAATCAAATCGGAATTAAAAGGAGAATTTATGCAGGGCAAGGAAGGAGAAAGATGGAGGCGAATTGCATGGAAAAGATATTCGTTAGGCCTGTGTGACCATGGGAACCCAGGTGACAGGAAGTGCTGGTGGCGGTGTGACTGGGCTGAGCGACCACGTAAAAACACCCCTTAATAAGCACTCTGGGCACCCTGGCATCCCAGACCCAATGTAGGAAGCCTCCTTCCCTGCTCAGAGGCCCACGCCAGCTCCTCCCCTCATGTGATGGCTTCCTCCTTAGCTATCTCAGCATCAGTGGGGTGTGCCAGGCAACCTGAATGGTCACCTATTAAAATAAAGCCAGCTACCATCACCAGTTCCCCAGAGCTCCAGCCACCTCCACCCCTGTTGGCTTCAAAGCCTCAAACCACCTGGCTGAACACAAAGTCTGTCACTAACAGTGCAGGTCCCCCCAACACCGGAGCCCTACCACATCCCTGGGGCATGCCTTCCAGCATCAACCCTTGTGGTAACTATAGTTCTACATGTCTGTCTTTGAGACAGGGTTTCTCCATGTAGCTCTGGCTGTCCTGGAACTCACTCTGTAGTAGACCAGGCTATCCTAGAACTCGCAGAAATCCACCTGCTTCTGCCTCCTGAGTGCTGGGATTAAAGGCATGTGCCACCACCATCCTGCCATGTCTGTCTTTTTTTTTGTTAATTTTTACTTAATGTCTATCTCCCTCACCAAACCAAAAAACAGATACAAGGTTTTGAACTCAATGGATGAAAGACTCCCATAAATCTAAGACCTCCTCTTCCAAGAGAAAAAGAGACATTTCAATTTTGAGTGACGAATGCAGAGTTTGACTCCTGAACCACTTTACCCATAGGTGTCTGATGCCAAACACATCAGCAATTATCACTAATCAGTAATGATTACTAGTAAAGTCAAAAATCACACTGGCTATTCTTCATGTGTCAAGGTCGATGCTAAACAGTCTATATCTGTAATATTTTTCCATGACTCTACTGGTAGTATCGTGTAATTTACCATTTTGCAGATGAGACAACTAAGGCTCAGAGAGGTTCAATCACTTGCCTAACATCACTTAGCAGCTGTAACAGCCAAAGGTCACATGGACCTTTCTATCTCCAAAGCTCAGCCTGTACGACAGGAGAAGGCATCTTGGTTAAGGGCCTGGACCCTCTACAATATTCATGATGCTTCCCAAAATACCAATTCCAGGAGCACCCCTGTAAAGCTACACAATCCACAAATGGCCAAATGAGCTTTTGGAAGTCATCTATAGCATAGGTTGGGGGAGGGGAGCCCTTACAGAGAATTATAAAAAAACGGGCTGGGTGGTGGTGTGGTACATGGAAAATCTGCCAGGAAACCAGCCATTGGGCATCTACCAAAGCTGTGTGCCTACCCAGCGAGCAGTGAGAACGGGACAAGTTCCCAGGCCACCTGGACCCCACATGGACCTGGGAGTCTTTCTGGTGTGTTTCAGATTCACAGCAGATGGGAGAAGCTGTAGGCAAGGAGGCTCTCTGAAGGGCAGAGCCAAGGTATTAGGAGAGCTGGCTTAATTGTGATGGACAGCAGAGTATAAAGAGTGATGTAAAACCTTAAGAGAAAGTAAGAGTGCTGCTGGAGATTCTGAAGAAATGGAGAGTTGTGGCCCCAAGCACCCTGGAGGCACCCAGAGGTATCTCCCACCTCTGGAAGCAACAGGCTCTTAGTCAAGTCTCTACTTCCACCTTTTGTCCCATTAAGGAAAGAGTGGGAGCTGAGAACATAGCTCAGCTGGTAGAGTACTTGCCTAGGATACATGAGGTCCTGAGTTCAGTGCCCACACCCTGACAAAATGGGCATCACGGTGCACTCCTGTAATCCTAGCCCCCATGGGTGAAGGCAGGAGGATGTGAAGTTCGAAAGTTTAACACCAGCCTAGGGATATATGAGAACCCTCATCACTGGACATATACCAAAGACGCGTGCACACTCAGTGTGCCTCACAGTGAAGCTAAGATAAGTTCCCAGGCCACCTTGATCCTGTGTGGACCTGGGGGTGTCTCAGATTCACAGCAGACGAAAGAAGGAAGCAATAGGTTCCTCTTACATTCCAACATATGAGCTTGGAAGACCTCCAGATGGTCTCCCAAGAAAGACCAAGCAAACTGAGAACAGGATGGCCACTCATGAGGCCATTATGGGATGGAAAGAGGTCATGAATGAATAAGCACTTTATTACCTGTCACTCATGGGGGAAACAGGAGGCATGAAGTCTATGTTTCTATAGTCATTGCAAATCCAGCCTCTCTCTCTCTCTCTCTCTCTCTCTTTCTCTCTCTCCCCCTCTCTCTCTCCTTTCTCTCGCTCTCTCTCCCCATTCCCTTCTGTCTCCCTCTCTCTCTCTCCCTCCCTCTCTCTCCTTCTTTCTCTCTCTTTCCCTCCCCATTCCCTTCTCTGTCTCCCTCTCTCTCTCTGCCTCCCTCAAATCTTCTCTCTCTCTTCCTCTTTCTCTCTCTTAGTCTCAGAAAACTAGTAGACTCAACCCAATGGATCCAGAGCATTGATTCCATACAGGCCTGCCTGACCTATGTGCCCCACAACAGCAATGAATGAAGCTCAACACAAAATTCTAAACTTACTTAAACCTTATGAGGGCTGGAGAGGTGGCTTAGCGGTTAAGAGCACCAATGTTCTTTAGAGGACCGGCATTCCATTCCTCACACTCACATGGAGGCTCACGACCATCTATGACTCCAGTTCTGGGGACTCCAACACCCTCTTCTGACCTCCACAGGCACTGAACATTCACAGTACATATACATGCATACTGGCAAAACAGAGAGAGAGAGAGAGAGAGAGAGAGAGAGAGAGAGAGAGAGAGAATAAAAATAAATAAATCTCAAAAATATTAAAAAAAACATATGGCAATTGGTTTCTGTAACTCCGTTATGAAATAGGAACTTCATAGGTGACAATGTCCTACTGTATGTCTAAAGGCTGGACACCTGTAAGAGAATAAAGAAAGCATTCTAACACAGATAGCCAAAAAGAAAACAGGCTATTTTTGGAGACTCCATCAGTGTGGTTGTCCATTCACAGGCACATTTGAGATGGGAATCCAGAGTCAGTGAGGGCAAGAATCAGAGAATCAATAATTCCAACCCTTTCCCCATACAGGAGACATCCAGATCATCACACAGGGAGCTGGAGACAGAGGAAAAGGAAGGCAGGGCACAGGGCAGCAAGGAGCTTTCTGCATATCCCTGCCTAACCTGCAAGCTAGCTGGGAGAGAAACCTCTTCACAAGCTCTTGCCTGCCCCTGAAGGTGGTTTGGACCTATTGCCTATGGACCCCTAGGCTGGACCAGAGCGTTACTGGTGCTCTCAAGAATGGCTTCAGGCCCATCACTGGCATCCGTCTCAGCTCAGGACAAGATCTCTAACCCTCAGCAGCTGGTTGCCTTCTTGGAGAAAAGAAGTCAACCCAAGCCAGTCCCCAGAAGGAAGCCAGGCAGTGTCGCACAAAAGTCTATGCACACTGTCGGAACAGTCAACACTGATCGGGTAACAGAAAACAGACTGGAGCTTGCCTGGAATTTTCCAAGAAGTATTTGATGCACTTGGTTTAGAAAATTTTTCAGAACTGGAAAGGCGGCAGGAAAATGCATGGGGTGCTGCAAAGTATTAAGAAACTGCATACAGAAGTGAGCTAAAGGCCAATGAAATTGCATGCCTTCAACCCCAGCATTTGGGAGACAGAGGCAATAGGATCTCTGTGAGTTCGAAGCCAGCCTGGTCTACATGGAGAGCTCTAGGCTAGCCAGGAAAACACAGTAAGACCTGTCTCACAGAGAGAGGGGGGGGGAAGACATTTGGTGGGTCTTGAATACCACACAGCACAAATGTCCTCACAGTTAACCTACAAGTTCCCTGCCGATAGGGACAGCCAAATACTTTGTGGAGGGGAGCGAATGAGAATATTTTTTTATTCGGTATTATGACGACTCACTTGTATTTCGTATCAGAAAGAAGTATGTGCGCACTCATTATTATCAACTTAGCACACACACTCTTTTAATAGTTGGTTTGTTCTGAGTTAACCCTTTCCTGGAGCACACACCCCTGCAAGCAGACAAGGCTGGCACTGACTTAAGTAAGAACTAACTTAACAGTCCAAGGAGTGCCTGAGCCCAGCCACACAATAAGGGAAGAGAGCAAAGAATGATAGGGTAACAATGAGAGAGAGAGACATTGCAGGCCTCAGAAAGGTGGCCAGCCACCTAACCACAGGAGGGGACTGAGCTCCAGAATGACCGGCAGGCAGCCGTTGTCAACCCGCTTCTCCCTATATAAGCAGCTGGCTGGAGACAGTCAGAAGACAGCCTCCAAGGACATCAAGCTGCTTTCCTCTCAGACAGTGAGCTCTCTGGGTACGGTGCAGCTTTAAGATTTAGCTTTAAGATTTAGAGCGATGGCTCAGCGCTTAAAAGCACCTACTGCTCTTCCAGAGGACCCGGGTACAATTCCTAGCACCCACATGGCAGCTCACAACTGTAATTACAAGATCTGACATCAGTAGACATGCATGTGGGCAAAATACTAATGCACATAAAATAAAAATAAATAAATTATTTGGAGCTGGGCGTGGTGGCACATACCTGTGATCCCAGCACTCTGGGAGGCTGAGGCAGGCGGATCTTTGTTGAGTTCGAGGCCAGCCTAGTCTACAAAGTGAGTACAGGACAGCCAAGACTACACAGAGAAACCCTGTCTCAAAAATCCAAAAAAAATTCAACCCCTCCCTCTGCTGATTCTGAAGTGGTGATGATCATGAAACTTAATTTTTTTTAATTTATAATGTCTTCTCTCTCTCTCTTAGTGTGTGTGTATGTGTGTGTGTGTGTGTGTGCTTGAGAGAGAGAGAGAAAACACCAGATCCACCTCATCACACAAGCCTGTTTAATTGCAAACATATAAGCACCTACATGCATACACCACACACAAAAAGAAATTCTTATCTTTTCAGCAAAAGCAGAAAGAAGCTGAGGCGTGGGTGTGCCATGTCTGATACCTGTGGACAACAGCTCTGTGCCTTTCCGAGGCCCTTGCTTACCCACTTTTACTAATCAGGCTCCCTCCCAAACTTGGTCCTCAGACCGCAAACAGAAAACCCTCCACTAAGCCATAGCACGGCTTACCGGAGGCAGGTACTCACTCTCGGGGTCCCGAGCCCTCTGTATCAAATCCTTTCTGGTGCTGATGGCTGGTGCCTCTAACCTCCCAATAGGGAAGGAACCATAGCCACCAGCCAGGCTCAAAAATGACAAGTCTAAATGCAAAACAGCACACAGGAAAGGCCCTCTGCAGGGAACTTTCTGTTCATGACTTTTTCCTAGTTGTTTGGGTTTTCAAACCAAACATAGTTTTTATTGGACCTATTTCTCTGCATTTTTTCTCATAAGAAAAACAACTCCCTGATTAGGCTCCACTTAGAACACACAGCCACACCTATGCTTTATCTGAGTGCCTTCCAATTGTCTGAAACCCTCACAGGCCAGGGCCAATTTTAACAAATTTTTTGAGCGGGTATGTGTGTAATGCTAGACCTCACAATGTATGTGTGCTGAAGGAGGCACAAATGCATGTGCACCCATACATGTAGAGGCCAACAGTCAAGCCCACGTGCCATTCAGGAGCCAGTTTTAAGACAATATCTCATCTTATTTAAGATAGTATCTCTCACCCTGCACTCAGGAGGCAAAGGCAGGCAGATCTCTAAGTTCAAGACCAGCCTGGTCTATAGAGCGAGCTATAAGTTCCAGGGACAGCCACAGCTACACAGAGGAACACTTTCTTAAAAAAAAAAAAAAAAAAGGTAGTGGTTCTCACTGGCCTTGAGCTTATGAATTAAACTAGTCCTACGGATCTACCTATCTTTGTCTCCAAGCTCATTGCCTAAGGTCTGAAGATAACACATAGGTCCCCTAAGCACTGTAACAACTCAGCTATCTCTCCAGCCCAACACTTTCTTTCTTTCTGTCTTTCTTTCTTAAGAGTTATTTTTGTTTTATGTGTGGGCATTTTTGACAGCATGTATCTGTGTGCCCTGATGACTGTAGTGCCTGAAGAAACCAGAGAGGGCACCAGATCCTGGGTAACTGGAGTTACAGACAGTTGGGAGCTGCCGCATGGGTGCTGGGAACTGAACCCAGGTCCTCTGTGAGAGTACCCAGTGCTCTTCCCAGCTGAGCCAACGCTCCAGTCTGACCGTTTCACCTACCAAAGAACACTGCCCAGGCCTCAGCAACCTGTCAGCGTCTCAGACCTCCCCCCCCTCCTCCTCCTCACGAGTGCCTCGCTTGGGTTACAGCAGCAGTCCCCTAAGGTCAGCTCAAGTCACAGGCGTGCCTCCTCCGACCCCTTCTCCATTCTCCTCAAATCCAGTGTGATCATTTCAGACAAGTCTCATACACTCGCACTTCAGCTTGAAAATTGCTTATTTCTTTCTTTGCTTTCAGGATAAAGCATAAACGTCACATCATGGCATATAAAACCTGGCTCCTGACATCTCCATCCAAGTGCTGGCTCTGCAGTCTCCAAGGGTAGCTTGCTCCTTTCTTTGCTCAAGCTTCCCCTACAGACCCTACTCTTCTCAGGCCTGACTCTTCCCTTGACCAGATTCCAGAATTTCTGTTTACTACCATATGCATGCCCTAGAGTGGACCTCATCCCCATGTCCCTTTGCATATCTGCCTCAGCTGCAGGGGAGTGCCCTGGCTTCATCCCTATCACAGCTAGTTCCTAATAGTATACAATGGATAAACACAGGATCAGCGCAAGGAGTCAAAGGTCAACTTTGAGTGGGCTTAGTGTCGTGTACCTTTAATCTCAGCGCTACCAAGGATGAGGCTGGAGGATCTCAAGGTTGAGGCCAGCGTGGGCTACACAGTGAGTCCCTGTCTCAAAATAAATAGATCAATAAGATAAATAAGCAACTCTGAGGGAGTCTAAGATAGTCTCTGGTCAATTCCTCTGCTGCCTGAGGCAAGAGGAACAGGAAAGTACACTACTTCCCAGAGACTTAACTCTGGGAAGATGGCTCCCCCCAAGTCATGTTCCAGAGTAATGAGCCCTGTGATTCCAAAGAGAACTACCAGACTGTGTACCCGGGAGACTAAGAGCCTCAAGGTAGTGTCTATCAAAGAAAAGAACTTCAGCTTATGACTGTGTGTTGGAGGTTGGAGGTTCAGGCCTCAGGGAAACCTAACTCCGCCTCCAGCAGAATTAACATAACCCAAGCAGCTAGCCCTGTGATGCCAATGAGAACACCTTCTTAGGATGTCTTCTTCCTAAAGATCCCACTTCTGCAGGAGTTCAGTTGGGCATGGACATACAGTAGCTGGCTGAAGCGCTTAGCTTCCACCACCCCCACCCTCATCTCAAAGTCCTTTGAAGACACCAAATAGAATAATGTCTTAAAATCCTTTCAGGCTAGAAGCAAATTGTCTGAACCAATATTTTCAACTTAGAGAATTTAGATATCAAGAGGGAGTACCTTGGTTTGGGCAGCAAAAAGACTAATTGTTTTTTGGGGGAGGTTGTTTTGTTTGTTCGTTTTTGTATTTATGTATATGGGGGAGGGGAACATACATGCCATGGAGTGGAGGCCAGAAGATAGCTTATCAGAATTGGTTTTCTCCTACCATCTAGGTCCCAAGGACTGACATCAGCTCATCATGCTTGGCTTTACCCCATGAGCCACCTCAGACATAACTGATTGCTATTCTAATAACCTTTCTCATTAAAAAAAGAAAAATCAAAACCCTCATTAAACATGTTTGGAACGGTAAGAACAAAAGCAACAGGGAAAAGCCAAGCAGATGGGGAGTCTCCGCAAAGCGTATTTGCTAAACACAAACAAAGAAAACGCCGTTCAAACATCAGGTTGCCATAGGCTCCATCAAGCCAGGCAAGGTGGCTAGTGTCTTCTCTTCTTCATGTACATGGCCAGCCATTCTGGAAGCCCACCTCAAGAGAGCAGAGGTGAATAGCTGATGGCCACCTCCAGTCATCAGAAGACCCAACTATTAGCCATCCCATCCCTCGCCAAAAAAGCAAAAAGCCTTTTCCACACCCTGTGCCTGGCCCAGAAATAAGACAATAGCCATAAGTCATATATCAGCTAGTCCAGAAGATGGTAGGCTGCTACTTCATAAGCCTCAACCTTTTGATAAATAAATGTAATAATAAATCACTGTTCTATACTATACGCAAATAAGTAACTGAGAACATGTAGCCATCCTCGGGTTCACTAAAGCATTTTTGTGAGAGTTTAATGAGCACACTGCATCTCCTGGTTGATGTTTTTAAACAGTTTAAAACTTTCAGGATCAGGCAGGCTTTCCTAGGAGATATCCCGGAGTTTTAGTTCCTACCTTGTTCTCACTCTCCCCAGACAGACTGTCCCCCCCACGCCCATTACCAACAGACTGGCCCCCCACACCCATCACACCACCTTGTAATGACTGCCAAAAGAATTCCACAGCAAGTGCTGGCTGTTCGCTGGGCTCCTCACCAGCGTCCTTCTCAGAACTTTCAACAGGCGGTCAGCTTCCATCTGAACCTTAAGATGGTTTGCAAAATCCATGTCCTGCACACCCATTCCCACCACCTCCCCTAAGACTTCTTAAACACACACACACACACACACACACACACACACACACCACTCCAGCCACTTCAGCTCTCTTGCTGTTCCCAGAACACACCAGCAATCCTCCTGTCGTGATATCTGTCTGAAAGTCTTTTCAAGTCCTGGCCTCATGTTTGATAACAGCCAAGGAGGCAGGCCAGCTGCAGATCTTAGCCCATTGTTGCTTTTCAGAGAAACTCTCCCAACAGCTCAACAGCTCCTAGGAAAGGCCTTTCTGATAAGGGAGGCTCCAATCCCCTAGACCACCTTATCTGGCCATATTGTTCTTTTCGGCTCTTATCACCCACTGATAAGCCTTTATCTGCTGGTGAGTTACTCTACTACCATTCAAGCTGTCGTGATGGGGCCTTTGATTAGCCAGACATTTGGGACTGCATCCAGCAGGCAGTGGGGAAATGCCTTGTTTGCATTCTTACATGAATAAATGAATCCATCAATCAATAGCATTTGTATTAAAAGTTGTATCCTGCTGGGTGGTGGTGGCCACGCCTTGAATCCCACAACCCAGGAGGGAGAGGCAGGTGGATCTTTTGAGTTTGAGGCCAGCCTGGCCTACAGAGTGAATTCCAGAACAGCCAGGACTACACAGAGAAACCAAAAAAAAAAGGAACTCCCAAAGAGTTTTTCTGAAGGCCCTGCTTTATTCATGTTCCCACCGCTGTCATTGTGGGAAATAGCTTACAAAGGACAGAAGTAAGAAATTCACAGCGACAGGACAGGCTGGTCGGAGCAGGAAGTTATTACCTGAGGGTGAGTACAGAAAGGGCCACCGATCTCAAATTCAGAGTAGTAAATACCTCATAATGGCCCACAGTCAGTAAGAGAAATCAGATATGCCAGGGATGAGAGGGAAAGGGCCCGCACTCTAGAGAACAGCGTATGGCATCCGATTAACAGGATGGGGGAGGTGGGACAGAAGCGTGCCGCTGATACAAAAAAAGTACGAGGCACCTCACAGCTGGCAGAGCATTAGTATAAATGTGACAACGAGGATAGCTGAGGAAGTGGGCGAGTAGAGAAAGCACATAAGGCCCTGTGTTCATTCCCAGCCCAATCACACACTGTGGGGGCGGGGGAGACGACGGGGTGGGAGGTAAGAGAAGGTGAGAGCAAACAGAAGGTACTGCGCACGTGCATAAAAGTGGCCTGAATAATTGCAGGAAGCCAGCCCTATAGAAGGAGGTCCAGCCCACTGAGAAAGCACAGTATGAGTCAGGGACAGACTGGTCCAGCCAAGACCACCACGATGACTGCCCCTGAGAGACAGACCCCCTTTGCCCATAGCTAGCAATCGGAGAGCCTTAATAGTCACTTTCTAAACACTCCCCCGACATCCTGGAAGACGCTGTGGAAAGTACAGCTCTGTGATCGCGGCTTCAAGCTGACATCATTGGAAACACCTCCTCCCCTCTTCAGGAGAGCTGGGAAAGGATATACCTCTCCGTTTTCCGTTTGAAAGAAAGTATACACGGATGCATGAGTGTATGCACACGTGGACGAATGCATGGATGCCTGCAGGTCACTACCTTCTCACAGTATTTGAATCTGTACCGTAAAGCCCCATTCAAAGGAGTAGGAAATATGTTCCATGGGCAGGAAAACAAGAGGTCCCCAGGAGTGACTTAGTCTAAGACTGAAAGGGCAGAGATCGCAGCAGCTGAAGCCTTTAAACTCCACCAGGACCACTGGGTATTTAACCCCTCAAATGCTTGCAAGCACTTCCTATGTACAAACCAGGGAACCACTGGGAGAGTATAGAGTGACACAGACCCCAAACTGACAGACTCTCTGAGCTTAGAAAATAAAGCTTTCATTTTAAGCTTCTGTATCGCAAGTGAGTTTTCTCAGCTTCCACCTGGAACCCAACATTGGTGCATTGGCTGGGAAGCTAAGTGCTCACACCTGTAACCTGTTTTGGGGATCCCCACCAGTGAGCCTGTAAGTCTGAATCTGATCTGTTTGGTGGTACCAATCTGAGACCTAAAAGAGGACAGCTGGACATGGAAAATCTCCTAAGGTCAGAGGAGGACCGGGGACATCTGATCCCTCTCTGGTTCCCTTTGGGGAACTCTGTCTGATCCTATATTGTTGAAGTCTCAGGACCATGTTCTTTTTGTCTCTCCTGTCTGTCTGCTTTATTGTCTTGCCACTCCATTCATTGATGTAAAGTTTTGTTTCTGACTATACTCTCCCTCATCAGCCTGTCGCCAGAATCTCAGGGGACACCGTGTATCCTGGAAAACTCTGCATGTTCTGCCAGCTTGAACAGCCAGTCTTCCAGACTGGCTGGCCATTTGAGGGCTCAGTTAACCTGTCTGATTTATTTGCAGTCTGAAATGTCATCTTCAGATCCCCTGGGCATACAGACCAGGCCCCATATAGTGTTGCCTGGATTTTCCTGGTGGAGAAGGCCCCTCACGTGTTCCTGTTGGGGAAGCATCTGAGCATGGTGGCCTGTCCATGTCTGTCAACATGTGTTTATAGTTTCGTTTAGTTTAATTGCTGTTCTGTGTTTTATACTCAGAAGATAGGCCACACTTAACCTGCTGGCCATTCACCCCTTCGGACTTGGGCAGGACACACAGCGCTCTGTCTGTCTTTGAAAGTCGGTTTTATCAGTGTCTGTCCATGTCCACATCAGTTTGTTTTTCTGCGTCTCACAGTCTTGGGAAAAGGCTAAACTTCATCTGCTGGACTTAGTTTTTAACTCATTTCAAGGATTTTCGGGAAAAAAAGGCAGCTGAACTGATAAGCCGGCTCTACCCTTGGAGCCCTGCCCCTGCAAGCCCAGGACTGCCTGGACAAGCTGCTCTTAGAGGGGCACCGGCGGCTTCTCAGCTTCCCCCGTAAGAAAGCTAGTGGCTGGTTCTCCTGCAAAGCCTCTGTGGTCATGAGAATTGGATTCAACTGGTAGCAAGGTGCTCCTCCCTTAAAATTACAGCTGAAAAAAGTAAGGAAGGTTTTATTTTGAACGTATAAATATATGTATGGCCACCACGTTTATTTCTGACTGGCCTTAAATGTATGCGTTTACTACTAAGTTCTGTATGTCTTGGTTGTAGATTATTGGTTACTGGGTATGTTTAAAATCTGTAACAACTCTAACAAAAAAGTTAAACTTATAACTTAGGCTTGGAGCCATTCTAAACAACAAATGGCGTGAGCCAACTAAAGAAACCAGGTCTCCAAAGGTACTTTTGGGATAAGATTTTACATAATTTCTGTCCTGAATTAAAAATCAGGCTTAAAAAACAAAGAAAGAAAGAAAAATTTAAAAAAAAATAAGATTTAAAGCAACGTTTGTTTAATAAGGTATTATGAGCTGAACCTCCAAGAGTTGGGATACAAAAACTTTTCTTGCTGGTAGCTAAACTTTATAACATCAAAATAATGCACTTGGTATTGATTTTAGAGATACCAAACTGTTTGCACTGTTAAAATGTGGCTTTGCCTTCTAAAAATTATTGTTATGCTATGTGACTTCACTCTTAAAAAGAGGTACTTTATTTTGATATTGCAAAAATAAGTTTTTAAAAATGTTTAAGGCCAGGGGCTGGAGAAATGGCTCAGTGGTTAAGAGCACTGGTTGCTCAAATAAAGCATTAAA
This sequence comes from Meriones unguiculatus, assembly GCF_030254825.1. Lineage (NCBI taxonomy): Eukaryota > Metazoa > Chordata > Mammalia > Rodentia > Muridae > Meriones > Meriones unguiculatus. The sequence continues at coordinate 17,008,785 of NC_083354.1, read as the reverse complement.
AAAAAAATGTTTAAGGCCATGAAATGTTTTAAAATTTATCAGGTACATTATAATGTCTTTATTAATATATGATCTTGATAAATAAATTAAAAATGGTTTAACTATCTCTAAATCTAGTTCTTTTTCATTGTAAATTATTTCTCTTTTATGATTACTAACCGTATTAATGCCTCTTGGGAAGAAAAAAAAACTTTTGTTTGGGTAAATCAACCTTCTTACGTTTTATTATCTGTAAATCTGAGCCAGCTTTGGTTTGATGACCCAGGCACAAATTGGATACCATTAGCAATGCTGTTAACTGGACCCAAAAGATTTGTTGCTGCTCTTATATTAGAAATTACTGTCTTAATTGGAATTTGGGGGTCAGTCATGGCAGTAGTTTACAGGTTCATACTGCAGAACATGTTAGTCAGCTTTCAACAAAATGTGTCCTTAGCACTAATTACTAAAAAAAAAAAAATAATAATGAACATCTAAAGGATAGGATAAATGCTTTGGAAAAAGCAATTTTCCTTATGCATAATCAAATTCAAAATATTAAAGTTAGATTAATTGTTCCTATCATTTACAGCTTAAATGAATTAGTGTCACTCCACTTCCATACAATGCTTTTAAGGTGATCTGGGCACAGGTTGAGGTCTACTCCATGAGCTATGGAACAAATAAATCTGCGTTAGCCACAATCATGTAGTCTTTACATTAACAAATTACAGCCAGCAGTTCAGCTCAGTTGGAGTCCACCTCAGCTTCCAAGGTTGCAAATACATTCTTACAATCTCTCACTTCTTTTATATCAGGACAGGACTTCTGGTCTATTGTCATAAATTTAGGAGGAAATCTGGGAGTTTAATTTTGGTTTTTGTCCTTCCAGTCATCATCCCAAAACCTGAGAAAGCCCTATGCCACACAATGAGATCTACAGGCCCTTAAGTTAACAAATAAAAGGGTGGAAATGACGCTCAGCCATATACAATGGGAACAGAGAAAAGCATAAAGCCAGCCCAGCTGCTTGACAAAGAGCCAGTGAAGCTGAGCCTCGTGATGCAATCGCTGTGGTGCAGTCTCTCACTCTTTTGGCCTTGATCTCTACATGTCACATGCTTGGGGGTCTTCTATTATTTGTACAACTTGAGGACACTGGATTGATGGAAAATTTCTTATGGATCATTTACACCTTCTCCCAAGAGTACTGTTTCTGTGCTTTCCCAGGAATGTCCTGACCATAAAACCCTCCCACCTTTAGGGAGATAACCTTATCTGGGCCTACTTAAAGGTCTGCCTTACGTGCTGGAGGTTGTGACTCAAATAATTATGCCAGAGACCTCCTTATGAGGCTCCAATTCAAGAGACTCTTGGCACATCGGCCCCTGCACTCACTCAGAAACAAAATAATCAGAACAAAGTAAATTTAAAAAGGTAAACAATATTTGGTAGACTAGAGGAGTTGGCAGCAGATCAATTAAAAGCCTCTTCCTACTACCGATGGACAAAGAATGGTGTGGATAAATGATAAAAGAATAAAATATTAAAACCTCCCTTTCTTAGAAAAAAAATTAACTTGTACAGGCCACTGTGGTGTCTTATGACCAAGAAAGAAAAGCATACGAAGATTAGACATATAAATAAATTCTACAAAAATATAAAATATAAACATTGTATTATGACAGAAATTAGATAATAACCGCAGCAACCTTAGCTTAAGGACTTCTCTTAGGCCTACTGACAATTAGCACTCTGACTATTAAAAGTTGATGATACACTACTTGGGACATGACAATCTGCCCAGGATGGCCTGCTGGATGCTCTATGACAAACCCAGGAAGATTACTGGCAACAAGACACAGAACAATGCCAACATTGTAGCACTGGCTTTCTTTCCTCCTGAGGCAGCATATCAGGCCAGGCAGGCCTGGAATTCAGATCCACCTGCCTCTGCCTCCTGGTTGCTGGGACTTAAGGGATGCTTCATCATGCCTGGTCCTATTTCTTTTTTTGTTTTGTTTTGTTTTCTCACCCACAGGATTTTTACTGGAGCCAAAATAAGTATGTTGTGAAAAAGTGAAACACGGTTTTTAAAGGTGGGGGGAACTTTAGCTTTTCAAAACACAAGTGACTCAGATTTTGGTCAATAATGCCACAACACCACCATTTATTTAACTATAATTGGAATTTTAAGGTCCAATCTTTGTTTTAAAATTTTTTATTGCATATTTATTTACTTGCAGCTGTGCCTGTGTATGTGTGTGAGTGCGCGTGTATTTGAGTGTGCATGTGTGTGTATGTGTGTCAATGTGCGTACTCAGGAGCACCATTAGCACATATGCAGATGTCAGTGGACAACTTGCAAGAGTCCTTCTCTCCCTCTGTCGTGTGGGTCCCAGATGTCTGACTATGGGCATTAGGCTTAGTGACAAACGCCTTTACCTGCTGGCCCTTTAGGTCATACTTAATGTCAAACAACAAAAGCTCGGACTTCACATGTTTGAGGGGAGCAGAGGCAGGAGACCTGCTCTCTAAGTGATGCTTGCCACTCCAGGTGTGGTGCTGTGTGATCATCAGGTGGGTTCTCATTCATCACAGCAGGGGATGAACGCCTCCACAAAAGGCCAAGCAACCTCCAGTCCAGACGGGGAAGACAATTCACACCCAATCAAGAGTCTTTTTCTCAACAGACGTAGTTATCAGACCTGAGACAAGACTGGTTTTCAAACTCACTGTCAGCCTAGCGGCTGCTGAGCTGATCCCCCTTTAGCAGGCTCTGGTCTACTCTGGCAGGGTGAGCACGCAGCCCTCACACTGGAGTGTGAGTACACAGGCAGTGAGACTTCCTGCCCTCTTCCCCTCTTCCTCCAAAGAAACTCACAAAACTCAATAGGAGGGAAATCCCTGACCAGGTCTTTATTCCTGAACTTGCCATTCATTGTTTTCCAATTTCATGACATATGGTTTGAAAAGATTTCTTTTTTTTTTCTGAACAAAGTAACACCAACATAGAATTGAAGGAAAAAAACAAAACCAAAGCGGAAAACCACACAGATACATAAGTAAATCCTGGTGGGATGCTCCATACTGTTTATGCGGTAAATCTGAAGACAGTTTTGAGTTTTCATCTTACATTTCTTTTCTATGTTTTCAAAATATTTCTGTGCAATAAGCATCATTTGTTTGTTTGTTTGTTTGTATTTGAGACAGGGCTTCTCTGTTTAGCCCTGGCTATCCTATGCAGACTAGGCTGGCCTTGAACTCAGAGATTTGACTGCATCTGCCTCTCTGAGTGCCGGGCTTAAAGTCGTGCACCACCATGCCTAGGTTTCTTGTTGGGATGAAAATGCAAGTCAGTTGTTCAAGTACTTGCCTAGTACACACTGGGTTCAATCCCCATAGACTAATTTGACAAATGTAATATTAAACAAAAATAAAATGTGGCTCAGGCCTGAGTTCAATACCCAGACCCACAGGACCAAAGGACAGAACCAACTCTTGCAAGTTGTCCTCTGACCCCAACACAAATGCACACACATAAAATCACACACACATAAAAGAAATAAGTACAAGTCTTTTAAGTAAAGTCAAGACATGAAAACGGTACATGCTCTGTGACTCATTCGGTTTTTCGTGAAGTTCAAAGAGGAAAAACTTACATAGGGTAAGAGGCAGTGGCCACCGCTGAAGAACTGTAACTGGGACAGAGCATGAGAAAACCTATACAAGATCCCATATGCTTACGACTGGCATAGTTTACTTTGAAAAATAAAATCCGGGTTTGAGCCATAACTGTCACTGCCTAAAAGCTGCGGGGCCTTGACTCGATTTCTTTAACATCTCTAACCTGAAAGTGAAGAGAAATCAGCTGCTTCACAGAAACGTGAGGAGAATTAAGCGCGGTGGGGCCTGTGCAGTGATGCCTGACCAAGTAGGGCTCAGTGCTTGACCAGGACGGCTGCAGCAAACAGCTCCCGATGTCTTGGCTGGTACCAGGCCCTAAGCTCTGAGCCCTTGATTCTGTTGCCACTTCATCTCTCCAGTTCCCGTTCTCATCTCTTACTCAAGTCAGGAGCGAAACTGGTGGCCCAGGGAACCCAGAAGCATAGGACCCAAACTCATCTCACAAAGGGCGCATTACACTGCAGATGCTGTCTCTGAGGTTACGGCCAGAGTCACCATATCAGGACCGACCACCCACTGAATGGGGAAAGAAAAATCACTGGAGGCTCCCAAAGCCGTGGCTGATTTCTGCAGGAGAAAGAATGTTTTATTCTGGTGGGATAATTCATTTGGAACGGAGGAGTCGCCGGGGAATGGAACGGGTTCATCTTTCTTGCCTAAGGAAGGAGAAGGGACAGCCGGCCCTCTCTTAGAAGTGTTTCATGTTGACTGGCTAAATTTACCACCCTTTCCTGTATCCCAGATTTACACTCAATTTGCGAAGCATATGCCTGTGGGGAAATAACGTTAGATGCTGGTCACACAGTAAAGGATTCGGATTAGCTCAGATCATTGAACCACCGTAAACACATCCTCCAGGCTGAGGTCAGCCTGCATGCTGACTGTGACTCATCCCGACCAGCCTTCCCTTTAGGCAAGGCACGTGTGCTCCGGTTCAAACCCAGCCCCACCGCTCCCCAGCTGTATCACTTTGGCAAAGTACTTAATCTCTCTGTGCCTCAGTTTCCTTAGTAAGACGGACTCACAAGGAGGTCATTGCAAGAAGAAGATGAATTAGTTCCTGTCCCGAGTAAGTACTTAGAGAAATGCCAAGCCCTGTTGAGTCATTTGGAGTGTTGGCTTATTCCAGACTTATGATGGCTCCTGAATGTGGTGCAGAATTCAGCTAAAATTATGCAATCTAATCACAAACTTTGTGGATATAGCATAGAGTGTCTGAAAGGCAGGAGGCGTTTCTTAAACATAAGTCAAGGGAGCATGAACACCATGTCATCTGTGCACCGCAACACACACACAATTTAAATCAGGTCAACTTTAAAACATAACAGGCCAATGAACTCAGATTCTCTGCATCTCAACTTAATGCCTCCAAAAGAGGGGAAACAATTCCCAATATGTCTAAGCACTTATTTGACTATATATGCACATATACATGTATATGTATGTATTGATAGTTATGTATATGTACATATATGTACACACACACACACACACACATATATATATGCTATGTAGTTATGTTATGCAGTTATGTAGGTGGGTTTGGACTGTGGGTTCCTTTCACCCTGCAGCAAGAAGGCTCACTAAGATTGTGCGTTTTCCTTCCTTTGTAAATGTGGAAAGCTTTTCATTTTGTTCCAAAGGAAACGGCTGTAGCAAAGTTCGATGACATCAGACACCACCATTGTCTGATGGTGTGAGTATCCGGTGGCCGTTACAGAAGTGCTTAATGCTAAAACCCAGGAGCACAGCACCTAAGGGCAACTTCATGGGACATCCCGTACAACATTCTTCCTTCTGATTTACCGGATCCCAACCCAGAAAGCCAGCCCTAGAGCAAGGGAATGATGAACAGCACAACGCAATAGTCTACTACCCCACGGCCCGGCCTCCCAGAAAAAGCCTTTGACACTCACACACCTCTGTGTTCCCATGGGGAGGGAGTCATGCTTGGAATGTTGCCACGTGTGACCCTGCCTTCACACCAACGGACACGTTCACATTTTTCTACAGACCGACCAATGGCACCGAAGATGCCTATCTTACTGACTGCTAGCAGCGGTTCTGGTCTTGTTACCAAAGCAATACAATCCAGATAGCACTCCCTGCTATACTGGTCCAGGGTAAGGAAGAGGGCAGAGGCAGACAGACACCTGTGCATCCGAGGCCAGCCTGACAGAGTGAGTTCCAGGCCAGCCAAGACGACATAAGTGAGACCACATATCGCAAAGGAGAACAAAGACACACAGACTCCAAGAAGCCCCACGCTACAAACACACCACACTGCAAGCCATCTCCAAGAAGATTTTGTTAGACCCTTTTCTGTGAAACCCCCTCCCGGCTTTATTCTGCAGACCCTGGCATCCCAGGTGTCAGTGTGCCCCAGATGGACGGGAAGTTCCACACTCAGATCAATTCCCAGCAACGACCACGTCTGAGAGCTAAGAGTAAAAGCAGAAATGACAGCTGAGTTTTATTTGAGAAATAAAATTTCCAACAAGCCCTACTTCCTTGCGGAGCTGAGCTGGGCTGTACAGTTCGTAAAGTTTGCTTTGGGTCTTGACCTAAACATCCATTCACTCTTCAAATATGTCTCGCTCTGTGCCAGGTACCAGGGGAGGTTTAAAGAAAAAAAAAAAAAAAAAAAAAAAAAAAAAAAGACCTTATTTTATGGCTGGGCTTTTCCCCTTTACATCAACCAGACACAGCTAAAGCAGACTCCCTGTCCTCAGGTAGACAAGTTTCAGACTGTCCTAGCCAGGGCCTTCGAGGTCTCTCCTTCGGCTCCCCTCCCCCACTCTACTAATCCCAAACCTGGCTGGCCAGGTTCAGCAGACAAATGCCAAGGAATTGCTTACAACCCTAACTGAATTCCCAAAGTAATTTCAAGTGTTAAATAAAGAGAGCATTAAAAAGAAACCCTATAGTCTAACTCCACTGTCTGTGTACTGTGTTTCATCAGTAAATGAGACATTTTCTCCCTAATGTCAGAACAGGCCTGTCCCCGCCCTGCCCCCAAAAGCTGGGAGACTCACACACTGAACAGCCTTGGCCACGAAACCCTTTCAGCAAAGCACCGGGAGAAGTTCACGGCCCTCAGTGTGTCCACCTCGGAAACGTACACGTGGCCTCGCCATCTGTGAGGCACGCTTTCCTCCAGAAGCCAGGCGTGACACCATGCCCCACAGATGGCACAAGCCAAGCCACCAGGTAGAAAGGCCACTGAGCTCTGGAAGCAAGAAGTCTCCCCAGTCCCTCTCTCCCAATGCCTGTAAACACCCTGTGCCCATCACCTCAGAAGCTGGTGGGGAGGGGCACCGGGACTCAGCTCCAGGCAGAACAGGGCCAGCGATTACTGGCTGGACCCTGCAGCCTGTCAACCTCTGCCTGAGCCACTGGCTCACTGGGGTTCTCTCTCCCCCTGTGTCCTGGCCCAGCATTGGAGGGGTCTCCAGAGCAATACTAGCAAAAACAAAAGGTAAGGCTACAACACTGATTCTGAGGACAAGGCTTCTCCCCAGCACCTGCTCCATGGTACATTCTTGGGAGTTTGGTGAAAGCAAGCAGCCAGTGGCCTGCGGCTTCTTGCTCGCCTCCCCATCACCTCTCCAGAGCCAAAGCAACACACAGAGGCTCCCCAGCTTTCACAGGGCCTGGTGGGGTCCCAGTGCCCTAAGCCCAGAGCTGACCTGCTTCCCTGAGTGGTTTTTTTAAACTTCTTTTTGTTGTAGTCTTCACTCTGGGAGCACAGAAGGGGTGGCTGAGGTGAGAAAGGTGGCAAGCTCTTTCAAGGTGACTGTGAGGCTCCACAGTCTCTGCAGAGAGCTGGTTTTACATCTTTATGCAGCTTCAGGCTTCTCTTATAGACTCCCGTCGAGGCTCCTGAAAGGGGGGGCACATAGAGCCAAGAATGCCCTCTACCCCTTCACAGGACACCCACACTCACCTCCCCGGCTCCCCGCCTCCCAGCCTCGGGTCTAGGTCAATGACAAAACTACAAATCTGCCAGGGCCTCTGCCTCGAGTCTAAAGCAAAGGATATTATTAAAGGCACAGGTTAAGGATCCCTCACTCCTCGGCTCCTCATTTAGAAGCCCTCGGTGGCGTGCAAAGTAAACACTTCCCAAGAATGCTTTAAAACGAAGGGAGGTTTTTATTAAATGACTTAATTGAGGGCCACTTCTCCTGGCGGAAAGCTTTTAAAGCGAGGAAGAAAGGGGGCCTGGCGGGTGTCTCCCAGACACTTGTTTTGAAAACCTGCCATGCTGTCACGGGAAATTAAGCACAACGGGGAGGAGGGGGGAGGGGAGGGGGCGGGGTCCCCGTGTGTGTTCCTTCAGTGTGATCTCCCGCAGAAATAAAAAAAACCCAGAAAACCTATTCCTGGGCGCGCCTAGCAAGAGTGCCCCATTCCAGCGAGCATGTCAAGGGTCACTGGAAGCATGTGATGGGAAAAGTGGGGAAAATTAAGGCTTATAGGCAAAAAAGGATCCAATAGATGATGAAAGAAAGGCATTTTAAAACTTAAAACAAGACACTGGTAAGGACAGCCAGGATGCCTTCAGTTCCAGCACTTGGGAGGCAGAAGCAAGCTTCATCTGCATATTGAGCCAGCCAGGGCTACACAGTGAGACCTTGTTTACACCCAACTCCCACCCCCACCCCCACAAAATGGTGGTGAACAGCACTAGAGAGCTGGTAAATGATGCAGAGATAGAAAAGAGCTTTGAAAACATTTATCAGAGAAGGCTCCAGATACGGAAGGCCACGTACGACAGGAAATCTCCAGAACAAGCATTTTTGTAAAGGCAGAAAGAAGATCCGCTGTTGCCAGGGCCTGATGGCAGGGAAAATGTAGGTAGGTACAGGGCTTCTGCTTGGGAACATGAGGCGGTTTAGAATCAAATAGTAAAGATGGTTGCCCAACACGGTGAATATACCATCCTACTGAAATGTAACTTTCACATTGTGTATTTTATCAAACAAACAAACAAACCAAAAAATAAAAATAATAAAAGGCCTCCCAGGGACTGGAAAGATGACTCAGTGGTTCCAAACACAGGCTATTCTGGAAGAGCGCCCCGTTCCCAGAACCAACAGAGCCTGTCACAACTCTCTGTAACGCAGTTCCAGGAACTCTGACTCCCTCCTCTGGCCATCACAGGTAATGCACACATGTGATACACATGCACACATGTGATACACATGCACACATTCAGGCAAACACTCACATACATGTTATTTTTTTTAATGTGCTGAGAGGCTTCAGAACCAGAAGCAATCCATCCCTTGCCTGGGCACCAATACACACACCACTGACTGAAATAAAACGGATATTGCTCTACCAAGTCTGTGCATGTCAGTGTAAGAACTTTTCACAGAACAGTCTGATCTACCACCCAGGCTGAGACCCAGCTGCTCTCTAACTGCTGCCCTCATCGCCTCCACTGTGCTCATGCATGAACTACAACTTCTGAAAACACCTGGAGAGGGTGCCTGTTGGCTGGGAGTCTGGCTTGGTAGCACTAGTGTGGCATGCACAAGGCTGTGGGTTTGATCCCAAGCACTATAGTTACTATTATTATTAATTATTATCGTTATTATTTAAAGGCATACCTCCTGGAATCTCACTAGCACCTTCACACTGGAGCAGCTGCTTTCTCAACCTGTGGGTCTCGACCCCTTCGGGTTTCTCTTATCAGATGTCCTGCGTATCGGGTGTTTACATTATGATTCGCATCAGTAGCAAAATTACAGTTCTGAAGTAGCAACAAAAATAATTTTACAGTCGGTGGGGGGGTCGTCACAACATGAGGAAGCATCCTAAAGGGTAGGGGCATCAGGAAGGCTGAGAACTGCCCACCTCCTTAGTGCGCTTGTCGCTGTGATAAAACAGCCTGGCAGAGAGCAACTTAGGGGGAGAGGAGGTCTGCTCAGCCCAAAGTTCTGGGTCACAGTCCACCGTCGTCGTGGGGAGTCAGGCAGGACCTTACACCATCCCACCCACGGTCAGGGGCTGAGTGAAGGGTGTTAGGATCCGCACTTGTCCTGAGCCAACTTTCACCTGGCTAACAGTTCAGGACCCCCCTGCTTAGAGGATGGTGTGGCCCGCAATGGCCTGGCTCTTCTGCATTAATGAACCGTCCAAACAACCGCCAACAGGCAAATTTGATCTAGATAATTCCTCGTCAGGGCTCACTTCTGAGGTGATTCTAAATTGTGTCAAATTGACAATTAAAAGTAACCAGTAAAATGAGACAGGATGGGGATTCAATACCTCCCCCCCCCCAATTCCACCCCCCCTAAAAAAGGCTTTTCATGCCTGTTGCAAGCCCTAGGCCCTAAGGGGTGGGTGAGTCCTCCAGGGCTGAATGGAGCTACCTTTGAGGTTAAGGGGTTTCGCTGCTAGAAGCGTGGTTATTTATATGTAAATAGTGCAAGCAATTACAAATGAAGTTAAAGAGGGCTTAGTAGAGTGTAAAGAGGCTATTCCCGCTCTGGGACACCGCCAGGCCAACCAGAAGAACCAACAAACGTGAAATTCCACTCTTTGCACCCTAAGTAGGAAAGCAGGGGTCTTTATCACTTAGTCGAAACTCCCTTTGGTTAGAGATGGTAAAGAGAACTACCACCTTGAGGGAACACAGCTCAGGGCATCACCCTCTGCAGCCAGGGACTGTCTCAGAACTGAGACAGCATCCCTGACCTCTACCAGCTGGGTACCAATAACTGGGCACCACCCGCTGTGGCTACCTACTTCGACCTAGCAACAAGAAGCAGGCTGCGGCCCCCGCATTACAGATGAGGGAACCAACTCCACATGAAGAGGAATCTGCCAGAACCACGCTCCCGCTACCGGTACCTAACAAAGAGGACTTTCAGCACCTGAGACCAGGAAGCTCTTACCCTATAGCAAGATGAAGACATTTTAAGATTTAGATTACCAACTCCTGATTAAGAGTAACTAAAAAAAAAAAAAAACCTGCAGAAACTGTTTGTTTTTTAAAGACAGGGTCTTTCCTAGTCCAGGTTGACCTTGGGTTTATGACATAGCTGAGGATGACCTTGAATGTCTGATCCTTCTGTCTCTACCTCTCCAGTGCTAGAATTATATATAAACGCCACCGAATCCACCTGGCTATGCAATGCTGGCCATGGAACCCGCTCAGTAGTATTCTAACTGCCGTATTCTCACTACTAAGATAAATGTATATTGGGCTGTAGAGATGAAGGCTCGGTGGTTAGGACCGCTTGCTGCTCTTGCAGAGGACCAAGGGCTTGGTTCCCAGCATCTATGTCAGATGGCTCTCCACCAACAGTAACTCCTGCTCCAGCCAATCCAGCACCCACAAACCCAGACTTCAGGGAGAAGTATCCATGCCTGGAGAAGGCCACTGCTAGTTAAAGCTATGTCTAATCGCCCAGCCCCACCTCTCCCTCACCTCCTCACTTCCCAGAGCTTACACGAGGCCCAGGGAAGCAGGACTAAACTGGAGTGGACACATCTCAGGCAAAAACACCTAAATCCTAAACCAAAAATTCATAAACGAGGGAGATCTCAAGTTTGGTCAATGTCACCCTGGGGTCCCCAAGCAAACTATTCCCCCACACACATTTGATTCATTTACTTTATTCTACATGTATGAGTGCTTCGCCTACATGTCTGTGTACCACGTGTTTTCTTGCTACCCTTGGATGTCAGAAGAGCACATTGGATCCCTCAGAACTGGAGCTGCAGGTGGCTGGGAGCCACCATGTGGGTGCTGGGAACCGAACTTGGGTCCTGTGCAAGAGCAATGAATGCTATAATCCACTGCTATCTCTCCAGCCCAGTTCCTCTAACCCTCACCTCCCACCCCCACCCCACCCCAACTTTCCTGGGCTTCTGAGACTTGACTGGGACAGGGAGAGATGCTTTCCATTTTCCATCTGCAGCTGTGTGGTTCTGAAGAAGAATAGAGACCTCAAAAGCAAGCATAGTGGAGAATCAAAACTGTAAAACAAAATCTTTCTTCCAAACAAAATCTTTCTTCCAAAATAGACCCGTGGGGTTGGGGAACCGGGCTCAGCTGGTTGGGCAACTGACACGCAGGGGTTCCATTTCCCAGCACAGGATAAACCAGGCGTGGTGATGCCTATCCACCTGAAACCCCAGCACCTGGGAGGTGGAGGCAGGAGGATCAGAAGTTCAAGGTCATACTCTGCTACGTAGTGAATCTGAGGTAACCGGGGCTACAAGAGAGCCTGTCTCAATAGTAACAACAATATCGGTCTTACAGATACAAATTCTACAAAACAATGCCCTGAACCCTCATATACTTCACCCAGGGAAAGCAAAAATCCCTGCGATTGAACAGCAGGGCAAACTCCACTATAGAAATACCCTGGCTGGCAGCCTTGCTAGCCAGCCTATTCCAAATTCATAGAACATGCTCTGTGTTGCAATCCTGGATGCTCTGAACTCCCTTTTGACTCTTCACTAAGTCCCTAGCAGTGCTCCGTGGATGTGGGTCTTTTGGGGTGAGAATCCTGTGTGCGTGCCCACGGTGGTGACGGCCACTCATTTGCCAACCTGTCCTAGGCTCATCGGTAATGACAGTACTGTCGGGCTTGAAGCCCCGACTACCTACAAATTTAAGAGCTCAAAGTAATTATGGTGCAGTGAAGTTGCTTCGATTGCATGCATCCCATGAACAAGACTTGGACAGCGAACCTTCACTGTACCCTAGAAGGCCCAGCACTGAAGCTTCTTTTTCACTCTTGCCCAATAACCAATTATTTCCAGAACTCAGGGGTTTGCAGAGCTTAAAGAAATGCAGGAACAGTGTCTCTCTCTAACCCAGACTGGGCCCATTCAGAGCCTTCCCCAACAGCCAAATCTGCCTTCTCCTCTGAAAAATTAAGAAAAGAAGTGAAGGAAAGGAAGTCTGTGAAAAGTCCCTTGGACCACAAGGACACAACGGTTTTTGAGATGTTTATAGCTTCCAGGAGGGAAAAATAAATAAATTTATCCAAACTCAAGGGGACTGTGCCATTGGGGAGGGGAGCACTAAAATCAGAATGTCTTTTTTTTTTTTAAGATGCATGTTTTTATATGTATGAGTATCTTGCCTGCATGAAGGCATATACACCTCTGTGCAATGCCCAACAGAGGTCAGAAGACCTCGTCAGTTTCCATGGAACTAAAGTTACATTTGTGAGCTGATCTGTGGTGCTGGGAATCTAACCCAAGAACAGTGCGTGGTCTTACACACCAAGCCATCTCGCCACCCCCTGAAAACACGATGTCTTAATCAGCTCTGCTTAAGGCAGCAGCCATACAAAGAGCTGAACTCTGTAGTTAAGACTCTGAGGACTTGAGAACCTCAGCTCAGGCACTGGGGGTGGCCTCAGGGCCTGGAGTCTGAGATGTCAGGGTTGGAGCAGAGGAAAAGAAGGGCTGAGTGTGCAAACTGTCACTTGGATATGGTCAATAAACAAATAGTAACTACTGGGCTGAGGCTGTGGCTCAGTTGGTAGGGCTTGCCTGGCATTCATGAAGCCCTGGGTTCAAGTAGCAGCACTGCAAAAACAGGCATAGTGTTATTTACCTATAATCCTGGGACTTGGGAAGGTCAGGCTGAAAGTTCAAGGTCACCATAGGAACCTAGTGAGTTTGAGAAGATGGGATACATGAGCCCCTGTCTCAGAAAATAAAAAGAGTATTTTTGGTTGTGGTTTGGAGACAGCGTTCAAGTCGCCCCAAGCTGGCCTTGCTCTCAGCCCAGGCAGGCCTTGACCACGTTCTGACACAGCCTCCTGAATGGCTCGGATGACAAGCCCGTGCCACCGGAACTGGCATAGTAACTGGGAGGTCATCAGCCCTATGAGACACTACTTGGAAGCCTGAGGAGTGAGGGAGGCACGGCTTGCAGGCTGCTCAGAAGCCTTGTGTTAAAGCAGCCGCGGCAGAACGAGGCCTGAGCTCACTCACGGTCAGGCTCCACTGAGAGGCTGGCGCTCTGTCCTGGCCCGGTCACAGATGCACAGCCTGACCAGTCACCAACCGCCAGACAGGCCTGCCCTGTCCACGAAAGCTCTCCAGCCCCCTAAAGACCCTTCAGGATATTGCATTCTCCAGTGCGAGGCACCCTCTTTCTGCATGATGCCTGCCTGCTCCACCCCTCCTCCAGTCAGAGAAGAACCACAACTCCCTTACTTGAAACCCAGTGCGGAGTCCCAGTGAAATAAGCTGGAGCTTAAATCTCAGAAAGGGTTTCTTATGCCTTCCATCTCGACCAACTGCAGGGGAACAGACCTAGGGGAAGGAAGCCTGTGCCCTACACAGCCAGCTGCCCTGTGCCCATGAGTACCCGGCACACCAGAACCCACAGTCTGCAGATCCACTGCCCAGACTCAGGCTCCGTAAGGCAAGGGCTGAATCCTGTTGACCAAGAACTTGGCAGGTGGGACACAGCCCTGCCAGCAGCTAAGCAGCTTTTTAAATAGTTGCTCAATGAGTAACCAAAGAGAAAAAAAACAAAAAACAAAAAAACAGTAACAACCTGTCATGTGGCTGAGCAGGAAATCCCAGCGCTTGGGAGGCTGAGGCAAGGGGATCTCAGCTGAAGGTGAGCCTGGGCTATATAGAAAGACCCAGCTCCTACCATCCCCAGGCCACCTCTCTCTCTCTCTGTCTCTCTCTCTCTCTCTCTCTCTCTCTCACACACACACACACACACACAAAACATGGATAGGGGGTGGGGACATTGGCTTGGGGAGCAGAGGAAGGCAGGCACATGAAAGTAGAGGAGGCCCTGATGGGGCCTTTTTAAGTGTGGGGTGAGCATGCAGAGGTCAGAAGACAACATGCAGGAACCCATTTTCTCCTTCCACCTTGTAGGTTCCAGGGATCAAAAGCAGGCTTAACAGCAAGCACCTTCACCGGCTGAGCCATTTTACAAGCCCCAGTGGGGACACTTGACTGACACTCCTGCCAGCTTCCCACTTCACAAAGACCACTCAGCCCTGGTGCCACCCCTATAAGCACCCCTCCTCTCCCTACTCCTGCCCACCCCCACCCCCACCCCCCGGTTTTCTGGGTTCTCATATCATAATGTGTTTCATGATGACAGCAACGCCAAGTGCCAGCATAAAGTATGCGCTTGGGTGTCACCCAGGGAAATTTACCCAGTTTTCAATTCCCTTGAGCTTTTTTCCCCCTCCTTGAGTGCCAGCCTCTCTCTGTCTCTGCCCTTTAGCACCAGGACCAAAGGAAGGAAGGGAGGAAGGAAAGAAGGAAGGGAGGGAGGGAGGGAGGAAAAGCCAGCCAGACCTTTTAAAAAGGTTAATGACATCTTTTAGATAAATGAGTTTCAGAGGGAAAGAAGACAACATAAATTCCATCACTCCTCGCTCCATCAGCATGAGAAAGTAACTTCAGACACACACACACACTCTGGAAGCCATTATGCTAAGTAGCTGGTTAGAACAATCACAGCTCTCTACACAAACCATGGGTCCCTTCTGGAGGCTGTCCCCCTTCCCCTTCCCCTTCCCCTTCCCCTGGATGAAGGCAGCCCACTCACTGGTCCCATTTTCCTTCACTTACTCTCTTCTGGGACATTACAAGTGTTATCCCAGAGTGAGGAGGTGTTGTATAAACCTGTGTCTGGAGGAGAGAGACTGCACCCTCATCTCACAGGTAAATGCCACTCTTCAGGCGCAACTTTTCAGACACCAAGAGTTTGAGAGCATCTCTAGGTCAGCCTTGCTCCCCAGACGGAGAGGAGATTCACAGGTTTACAACCAGTCATTATGATGGTCTGGTACACACGCATTCTCGAATACACACACACACACACACACACACACACACACACACACACACACGGGTGGGGGATAATTTCTTATGGCTCTGTTCCCCAAAGGGTGAATTTGGGGTCAGGGGTCACCCTGGAACACCATGTACTCCATATAACCTCCACTCCTAAGCCAAAGCCAGTGGTCACACTTCTGGCAGCTGGACACAGCAACAGGAAAGGCCACCGTAGCAGGAGGAAGAGAAAGTAGGACAGACCACTGGAGCAAGCCTCTGTCATTTTTTTATTTTTCAAAATCAATGTCCTTCTGGCCCATGTTAGAGGTCAGAAGCAAACACCAACACCCTCACCAGGGCATCCTGAAAGGGCATCATCTTGACACTACAAAAACACAGCACACGAGGCCAGCACCTAAGGAAAAGGCAAAATCTGACTTGTGGCCATGTAGCAACACCCAGGAGGAAGATCTGTGAATACTTATTTAGGCCACCACAGAGCAGTAGTGATGACCGTTAACCTGGGGACAACCACGCTGGTAAAACATATGTGACCAAAGTCACTGGATTCAAACATATGCTCAGCCTTCTCCTTTGCCCTGTTATTTTTCGGATCACCTGACAGGTGAGCTCTGCCACGGCAAGTCCTTCACTCTCACTCGGGTGTTATTCCATCAAGAAACAAACACACACTGGCTCCAGACGGCTGGAGCACACATCAAAGATAACTCACAGACGCATACACGTGGGCACGAGTACCAAAGGGATCGCTTCACCTTCGGGAAAATCCCCATGTTTATGTAAACGCCAGAACTTCTGTGTGTGCGCGCGCCGGCGTGTGCGCGTGCAAGGAGGAGTCTACCAGAGCTCACCAAATCCTGCTTTCCTCTCCTTTCCATCTGAGGTCCTTTTCCAGATCACTTGGTCCTCCTCCATAGGTCAACCCTGTGCTATAACCTTGACTCTGGCAAGGACTTGAGATTTGAATGCCCACACTCCGAAAGTGCCCTCGGAAATATTTACTGTAAACAGAGTTAGGAACAAAGAGAACTTTTTTCTTGGGGGGGGGGGGGGAGGGATGGCACCACCTGCGGTCTAAAGTTGGCCTGCGGTGCCCACAGGCCCCCCTGGTGGAGAGCTGGCTCAGGAGCCCCAGTGCTCCCGACCGGTTCTCCTCAGGGAGCACCCAGAACAGCCGGGGCAGCTTCTGAAATGTTCCCACCGGCTGCCCCCAAGACCCCTGGAATCGGGGTGTGGGCAGGCGGTTGGGGTGCCGGGGTGTGTGTGAAGGGACCCCACGAAGGTGAGAATCTTTTATTAGGTTTGTTTTTAAATCCCACGAGGTGCGTAGCCCGGTTGGCAAGCCAGGTCCTTTTTTTAAAAAGAACTCGTACAGTATTTTGAGCAGGGCACCCCGGCTTTGGGAGTGTTCTCGGGGTGAGAGGGCACGCACACAGTAAATACACAAGTTCTTTTTAAAGAAAAAAAAATTCTCTGTAAGTCCAATAGCGCAGCCAGGCACCTGTCTGGAAGCCAAACGGTGATGCAACTTGGAAAAAGTCCCCTCGGAAGGAGAGAGAGAGAGAGACAGACAGACACACACACAGAGAGAGAGAGAGAGAGAGAGAGAGAGAGAGAGAGAGAGAGAGAGAGAGAGAGAGAAAGAGATGTTCTGGGGGGGGGGTGAGGGCTTTCGGGGTGACCTGCCTGGTCAGCGCAGTAGCGCTGGGGAGCAGGACGGAGGAGCCGCCACCAGCCTGTTCCGTTTGAGGAGAGCTCGCTGAGCCCCAGCGCTGCAGGGAAGGGCAGGGAGTGCGGTGGCGCGCGGGGCTCGCCAGCCGCTGGCTCGGGAACCCCGCACCGGTTCGCCCCCGGGCGCTCCGGGGTGCGGGGCGCAGGGTGGGCGGCCGGCGGGCGCCTCCAGCCCCGCGGGAGCCGAGGACCGCCGCCCGGGCTGGCTGAGCACTGCGCAAAGCCGCGGGGAGCCGGAGCCGGAGCCCTCCCGGGGCAGCGCCGGGCCCCCGGCGGGCCGCGCGCACCCTCCCGGCCCCGAGCCCACTCACCGTCCGCGCCTCCCGGGTCCCGCTTGCGCCGCTTGCCCGCAGAGCCGGGCCGGACACCAGCGGCCGCCGCGCCGCCAGGAGGCCCCGCCAGCCCCGCCCCGCCCTGCGGCCGCCCGCGCGCCCGCCCTCCCGGGAGGAGGAGCGGCCGCTCTGCGTCCCGACCCTCCCGGCCGCCCCTCGCGGGCCCTCCCGGGAAGCTCCCCGGAACCCTGTCCCGTGCGCGCCCTCCCCAGCACCCGCTCCCCACCCTGCAGCTCTCATCCTCACCTCGACCTCAGCGCTCCCCATCCACCCCTCCTCCAGGAAGCCTTCCCTGTTTCGCAGTCCCACCCTACCCCAGATCTCACCCCAGCCCGCACACCCACCGTCCACGCAGCCCCGTGGACCAGCCCTTCACCTGGAGCAAACCACAGTGGTGGAAAGGCACGCAGCGATGCCCAGGAACTAACGCCGGGCCCGTCCCTGAGGTCACCCCGGTAGCAGACCTGGCATTAGACACGAGATCTCAGGCCCCAGTTTCGCTCTTTTTTTTTCCCAGGGAAGGTGGCATTACCGGGCCAAGCGTGAGGGCCAGAGCAAAGCCTTGCCATTCCCAAGCCTCGGGACACTGGTTTCCGCGGGTTGTCGTTCCGAGGAAAGAACTGCAGAAACGTCACGTGGCCTCCACTGTTTCAGTAAGCAAATGTTTACCGGCGTGTTGGGTGAAATCAACACTCAAAAGATTCAGTCGCTCAAAAGAGCAACGAGAAAAGATTGCGAGAGGTTAACAGGGATTCCTCTGTAGGGAAACCACGCAGCAGCAGCGGAAGAGAGACTGCACGGCGAGGAAAAGCGTTCGCGCACGCAGTTACGAGCGCTTGCTGCTCGGGCAGACCCGGTTCAATTCTCAGCACCCGCAGGACAGCGCCCAAAGCCCTCAACTCCAGTCCTAGGGGATCTAGTGCCCTCTTCTGGCCGCCTCGGGCACTGCATATATGTGGTGCACAGACGCACAGGCAGGCCAAACACCTACACATAGAAGGTAAATATTTTCAGGTGATCTTTCAAAAAGAAGAACACAAAGGAGGCAGCCACCCTCCCTGGAGCCCTTCGGAGGACTTGATTCTCAGACACAGTCTTGATTTACCAGGCATGCGCCACCCGCATTCAGTGACGAAGGCAGCCTTCATCCCTTCGTCCCCCTACTTACAGGTTTTTATGATTTTGTTAAAAGCTTGATCGCCTAGTTCTCGAGTCTGGGATCTGTAGACGACAAAACTGCATGAACAGCGTTCCTGGGCAGGACAGCTTGGCTGCCGGAAGGCACCGGGTTTTGAGAGCGTCTGGAGGGTGGAACTAGGCAAACTGGCAAGGGAGAGAGGCTGTGCTGGATGGGGGGGGGGGGGGAAAGGTGTCAGATAACACAGGTTAACCACACCTCAGACACCTCAGAGCAGGCAACGGAGCCTACAGGCACCCAAACGGCCCCGAACCCTGGGATTGGCAGAACCATGCAGTTCAGTAACTAGCCAAACCAGGAGGCTTACAGAAGGAAGCGCTGTGGGGAAGAAAAGTCCCAGAGAGCTTCTAAAGTTGGTGACCGGATGTGTGTCCTGGAGTAGAAACAGAAATAGGGCCATAGGAAGTTTGTTGTTGTTGTTGTTTTAAGATCTGTTTGTTTTATGTCTGTGTGTGCCTGAGTGTATGCATGTGTCCTGTGCATGTGCAGTGCTCACAGAGACCAGAAGGTGTAGGATCCCCTGGAGCTGGAGTAGTGGTTGAACATCTGATGGCAGCAAGTTGTTTATTTATTTGTCTGTTTACGGCAGCTGATTATGTATTTATTGCTTTGGTTGGATTTTCAAGACATGGTTTCTCTGTGTAGCTCTGGCTGTCCTGGACTTGCTTTGTAGAGCGGGCTGGCCTCAAACTCGCAGAGATCCACCTGCCTCTGCCTCCCGAGTGCTGGGATCGAAGGTGTGCGCCACCACTCCCAGCTTGAAGCAAGTGCCCTTAAGAGCTCAGCCATCTGCCCAGTGGGAGTGGCTGTTTCTCTGAGAGCTACTGGAGTTCTGGAGAACTTTGCTGGGGTAACTGTGGCCAGCAGGCTGGTGTGGTGGAGAACCACATAAGAGCTAGGCCAGGCACAGTGAAAGGAGGGTGAAGTGCCCTCACTCAGGGCCAGGAGACGGAAGGCTCACCCAGGGAAGAAAAGGGAGGGTGCTGAGAGGCTCAGGGGAACTGGGGACTCTGAGGGAGGAGAAGGCTGGGCCACCCGCCATTCATCTATTCCCACGGGGACCCCTGCGGGCGTCTGCAGACAGTACATTTCCTAATCACAGAAAAAGCACTTTCCCAGCACGCTCCCTTCCTCCCCAACAGGTAGTAGTCTGATGATGACAAAAATAAGGTGAGTGGTTAGGGGAGACAGGAAGAGGAGGAGAACCGGATGGACTCTTCAGAGAAGCCCTGCCTCTGCTGTCACTACAGATACTCAAGCCCAGCCAGCCTGGAGGGGAAGCAAGCCTGTGCTGGCCGTGCCTCTGATACCTGAGCCTCGCCTTTCCCAGTATCTTTACTTCGGCAGAAGACTTGCTTGGACTGCTGTGATAGAACCTGAGAGGGGATTTTTGTGGAGTGGGGGTGGAGTGGGGGGTGGAGTGGGGGAGCTGTTTGTTTTGTCAGTGACAGCAATTTGCCTAAAGCAAAAAAATTCAGGAAGATGAGTAGAATAAACAAAAATAATCACCTCTTTCCTCTTCCAGAGTTTGTGAACATGAAACGTGTAGCGCCAAAATATTCAGCTAAGGATGGGAAGGCAGGAGCAGCACGGCCCCCTGGAAGGGCCAGGGAGAGGAGGCTGCTGAGGAATGCTCATCCCTGGCCCACCCTCTGGAGGCTTGGGGAAGGAGGCTAGCCCAGAGTGCTCCAGGCAGTGGCTTGTTCTGCTGAAATGGGGAAGGAGCACCCAGGGAGAAAGCTGGGCCTGGTGGGAGCCCCTGGGAAGAGGTCTGTGTCTGGAGCTATGAGCAAGACGCTGCCTTAATCTGACTACCCTGGAAAGGGAGCTTTGAGACAGGGCTTGGAAACAGGCATAGATTTAGGAAGCGGCACCAGGAAGCAGGAGTGGGGAGCAGGAAGAGTGAGGCAGGGAAGGAGGGAAGGCCAGCTTTCGGGTATGCTCAGGAGGTGGAGGGTCTACACAGTGAAGACCTGCCTCTGCTCCCCACTGGATGTTCTGAGAGACGTGCCAAGGGGCTCCCCGGGATCGGCAGCCAGATCCTCGGGAGGTCACAAGATTTCCTCGGGACTTCAGGGAAGATGCTCCAGGGTGCTCGCTCCACTCTGAGCTATACCCCTGCTGCTGAGATTCCTTCCCATCGAGAGACAAGAACGAAGTCAACCTTGTTTCCTAAGGTCCCAATGACAAGTGAGGCACAATTCTGCCAAAAGTTGACTTTGGGGTACCACTGGAGCTTACTGGGCTTCCTTACAGAGCACAGGTTGGGGGCACGCCTCCCAACCTCGCCCCTGGAAAGCATTTACCCAGTGCAGATGAGAGCTCCCTGTAGCCACAGAGACCGGACCCCATCCTGTATACTCTAGTCCATCCCCAGTGACTTGTGCAATTAAGGCAAAGTTAGGTACAGTGAGGAGGAGGAGGAGGTCGCTGGATACTCAGGTCTCTGTGGGTGGTGTATCAGTCAGCAGGTCCAGCTGGGACAATCCTTTTGCAAAGGGGCACAGCTGAACTCCCCAAGACAGAGGACAGTTGCTCACAGCAACTCCGCACTCTACTGTGCTGAGAGGCGGAAGTGCTCGCTTGAGGGAGGCGGCAGCAGAGCCTGGACCTGTTTGCACACAGGACTTGTTTCCCGACAGGCACCCCAGGGCCCACGACTCCCCCGGCATACGGCAGCCAACAGTCTCTTTCGGCACCGTCTCCTACCAAGTGGTCACGGTACAGCGGCACGAACCGTCTCCCCGAAAGTGGCCAGAGGTCAAATCTCCAGCTAACTCGATGGCATGCTCTTCTGCCCTCCAGTAAGAGCAGCCATCTTATCTTATTATACCCACTCCATGGGCCTGGCGAAGAGCCAGGGACAGGCACACCTCTGTCTAGACCATACATACCCCTCATACGAACAGTCTACACCACACTAAGCCCTCAGAGAAACAGCCTCAGTCTTGGCAGCTGGGGAGATGGCTTAGTGAGTAATAACCCTTGCTGTGTTAACATGACTTCTTAAATTCAAATCACCGCATAGAAGGCCAGGTATGGACATGAGCGTGTAACCCCACCCTGTGCAGGGCACAGACGGGATTGCTGACTGCTGGGCTGCCTCCGGGTTCAGCAGAAGACCCCATTTCAAGAGAAGAAGGCAGAGCGTGCTAGAATAGAACACTCAACATCCTCTGGCCTCCACAAAGCACGTGGGAGTTGGGCTGACTAGTTTTTATGTCAACCTGACACCCGGGCTAGCGTCACTTTGGAAGCGGAAAACTCCGATGAGAAGATGCCTACACCAGATCGGCCTGTGAGAAAGCCTGCGGAGCATTTTCTTGGTTGATGATTGATGTGAGTCATCCAGTGGGTACGACCCCTGGGCAAACAGTCCTAGACGATATGAGAAAGTAAGCTGAGGAAGCGTTGGTGAGCAAGCCGGTAAGCAGCACCCCTCCATGGTCTCAGCACTAGTGCTCGCCTCCAGAGTGCCGCCCTGAGTTTCTCCCTCACTTCCTCTGTTGATGGGCTGTGACGTAGAGGTGGAAGGGAAATAAGCCCTTTCCTCCCCAGGTTGCTTTTTGGTCATGGTGTTTTATCACCAAACTAGAAACCATAAGGCAGACACATACACTAATAGCACACAGGCATACACCCAGTGTGTGTAATCTCTACTCCTGAGCAAGCTGAGGCAGGAGGATCACTTGAGCACAGGCGTTAAAGTCAGCCTGAGCAACAGAGCAAGATGCTCACAAAACAAAACAACCAGCCTTTTGGGTTTCTCTGTGTAGCCTTGGCTGTCCTTGGCTGTAGACTAGGCTGGCCTCGAACTCACAGAGATCCGCCTCCCAAGTGCTAGGATTAAAGGGGTACACCACCACCACCCTGCCCCAAACCAGTCAGTTTTAAACTCTCATTTCAAAGTGTCCTCTCGTGTAAGTAGCGTGAGGGCTGGGATGGAGAGATGGCTCAGCAGGTAAGAGCCCTTGCTTCTCTTGTAGAGGACCTGGATTCGGTTCCAGCATCCATGGCAACTCACAACCATCTGGAACTCAAGCAGCAGAGGTTTCAGTGCCCTCTTCTGGCTGCCCTGGGAACTGCATGCACATGTGCTCATGGATAAATGCAGAGTCTTCCTTGGGTAGTTAGCCACCTGAACACAGCAGGTATGGAGAACATGTAAAGAATGAGCAAAAGACACGTACTGGGAAGGGCCCAGGGGAAGGGCGGAATCTAAGGAATAGTGGTATGCCCCAGGAAACCTCGGAAAAGCAGCTGTGTTTGTATGTCCCGCGGAAGGGCGCCCAGAGACAGGCACACTCTGGGAGAGGCAGGAGGCAGGAAGAGTGCAAGGCACTCTAAATGTAGGACACCTTTGTCACAAAGTGAGGCTCACTCT
This sequence comes from Meriones unguiculatus, assembly GCF_030254825.1. NCBI lineage: Eukaryota > Metazoa > Chordata > Mammalia > Rodentia > Muridae > Meriones > Meriones unguiculatus. The sequence continues at coordinate 16,985,657 of NC_083354.1, read as the reverse complement.
AGAAGGGATGGCCTTCTCAGTGGCCTCTGCAGGACCAGCACCAGCGTGACACACATTTCCTGCACAGATATTTCAAGCTTTCGTATTCCAAGAGAAACTGAGAAAATAGATTGGGGACATCAAGGGATTCGGCATGGCTGAACGTTTTGTTGATTTGTTGTTTGGATACAAGCAGGGCCTGCCCTTCTAGAAGCTAGGCTTCCTGCCTCAGAGGCTCAAGAAGAAAAGGGTGTCCGTGTTCTGTCAGCAGAGAGAAGTCTGAGCCTGAAGACAGCAGCTTACAACCGGCACCTCAATCACCCCAATCACCCCCAAACACCACTGCTAACCAAGGAAGACGCACTTGATAAACATTATCCCCCAGTACAGCAGCTATGTCAAAACACACAGGGACATGGGTCCCCTTTCCGCTGTACCTTGGCTGGAGCAAGGACAGCTCAAATGTCAAGATTAAAAACAGTGAGTTGGAGCATTTAACAAATTTTTGTATTCTCTGGGTCATATTAATTAACTATTCTCTGGGTTGCATTGTTTGCTAAAGAATGTGATGCCTGCAGTCTATGCAGGTTGAGACCCCAAAACTAGATAAACATGTTTTGATGTGGCTTCTTTTAGCCAGGACTGCCGAGGCCCTTTAGCAAAGAAGTTCTAGAACGCGTTCTTATAAAATGTGTGTCAAATGAAAGGAGCAGACTGGACCATTTAGTGGCTAGGCTTCAAATAATGAAGTTTAATTGGTCTTCCAGAGGTAGGTCCGCGGCTTCAGGCTGGCCTCAAGCTTGCTCTGTAGACAACGATGACCTTTAATTTGAGCTTCCTGCCTTTGCTTTCCAAGCGCTGGGATTATAGACTCATGTGACCACACCTGGTTTGGGGGATGTTGGTGACAAAAGCAAGGACCTAAAGCACGCTAGGCAAGCACTCTGCCTCCCCACCCGGGTCCAGCCTCAGCCCAGTCCAAGTACTTTTTGCAGACCTAAGTATAAGGACTGTGACTCAGTCTGCTCAGGAGTGTTGGTCCACACTGACGGTCATGGGAGTAATGATCACAGCGAGGAAACTCAGATTTCTTGGGCAATTTGAGGAACGTCACATTCAGTATCCAAATCTCTGAACAACTCCAGGAAACAGATGTTCTGTTCTGCCTTTGTGTTGTTTGTTTTCTTTTGTTTGCTTTACAATAAGGACAGAAGTCAGGATGCATACACCCAGCAAACGCTATTCCTCAGCCCACACAGAAATGTTCTTATCTCCACCTTGCTGGTGAGGGAGCTGGGGCTCAGGATAGCACAAACTCATCCGGGATCACATCCCTGGTACGCGACTGCAGGGTCAGAGGTCGAGACCCCGGCCCGCAGTCAGAGCCTCGCGGAAGACTCCTTCTCATCTCACATTACTCCTGCACTCTCCGTCCAGCGCTCCCTGATGAGAGACATCAGGGCCTCAGCCTGGGTCTCACGAGTCCCAGGCTGGGACCATATCTCTCTGTGCGCTTCAGGCTTCAGGCTTGCAACCAGTGAGGACAGTGACCGCCTCCTCGGAGACCTGCCCCGTGACGTGACGTCAGAACGGCGTCCCGCTGTGCTCTAGTACGCCAGCCTTCCACAACCCGCTGTTTCCCCGTCTGTGAAATTCAAGTTCGCAAAAACTGACAGTCAAATTCCTTTTAACCGCCGTGCAAGTTTAGATCTTGGGCCAACGTGGCGAAAATGAGTCAGGACACAGGGGTGTTTTTAGAAGTAGCGGTGACAGCAGTCATGCTGGGGACTCAGGCTGCTCTGGTTTGGATATGAAGTGTCCCCTTCTGCGGCCCCCAGCTGGAGGACCTGTATCTCTAAAGCAGGACTGCACCATTGTTTTTCAAGAATGAACCAGAAAGGGCTGTGGCCTCCTCAGTGGCTTGCTCCACGGATGGAATCATAACCTGATGCAATTATTAAGAGGTTGTGGCAGCTTTCAGGGGCAGGGTCTTGTTGGAGTAGGTAGGTCACCTGCAGGCGGGGTGGGTCCTTGGCAGTTTCACCTCATCCCACCCCCCACCTCCACCCCATTCTGCTCTGCTTCCTGGCCACCCTGAGGTGAGCGTCTCCACTCCACCACGCTTCCACATGACGCTGCCTCAGCGGCAGAGCTGGGGACCCTGGAACAGAGAGAGAGAGAGAGAGAGAGAGAGAGAGAGAGAGAGAGAACCCACAGTAGAGTGGCTGACCCACTCCTCTTGCTCAGGTCAACACTCCCAATTTTCAGAAGCCAGCATCAGCTCCGGGTCTGTAATCTCAAAGCTCAACAACCCCAGTCACAATCTGAAAGGCTGCAGGGTCGGGAGCCTGAATACGCAAAAGCCTGTGTTGTTTGAACACCTAGTCCCCGGCTGGTGGCGCGATTTGAGAAGGTTGTGACTCCTTCAGGAGGCGGGGCTTTGCTGGAGGAAGTGAGCCGCTGAACCCGGGTCTTGGGGTCAGTTTGTTTTCAGATTTTTAAATCTGTTTGTTTTTGAGGCAGGGTCCTGCGATGTAGCCCAAGCTGGCCTTGAACCCACAGAAATCTCTCTGTTTCTGCCTCCCAAATACTTGTATTAAAGGTCTGTGCTGCCACACCTGGTGACTTTATTTCTGTGGATGCACGTGTGTGCAGGTGACCTTAGAGGCCAAAGGCATCAGATTCCCTTGGAGCTGGAGTTATGGGTGGCTATTGTGGGTGCTGGAATCAAACTCAAGTCCTCTGGAGCACCCGTGCTCCTAACCAGTGAGTTAAGAGCACTCGCAGGATCTTGAGGTTTTACAATTAGGCCCCACTTCCTGTTTCCTTTCTGCTTCCTGACTCTGCTGGTGTGTGTTTACGTTTTGTTTTTGTTTTGTTTTGCCAACTTGACACAAGCTAGCGTCATCTAAGAAGGATCCTCAGTCGAGGGTCTCCTTCAGATCGGTTATAGGCAGGTCTGTTGCATTGGGTCATGGTGTTTTCTCAGTTAACAGAAACCAAACCAATACCCTAGACTGAGACCCTGCCCCACCTCCTCCGCCATGACTGTATCTCTCAAACTGTGAGTCAAAAGAATCCCTTCCTTCCTGAGGTTGCTGCTATGGGTGATTTGTCATTTTAGGCCACACAAAATTACAGGCAGCCATGAAGAAGAGTAGACACCACCATTAACCCATCATCAGTGACTAGAGACATCGAGGGCCAGTGTAGGCTGCACGGTCACCGTGGTGAGATTCAACATCCCCAGCGCCATCATGCCATCGTCACAAAACAGTAATCACGTCACTGGCGTGGTTCTCAGAGGCTCTGGGAATGTTGACCTTGTGGGGACCGCCCTCCACAAAACTGTCATATTCTGTTAGTGAACTGCTACACAGAAAAAGCTATTCCGCATAAGAGTAGCCCCTTGCCCCGGAAAGTTCTCCCCACCACTTCTGATTTTAAGAGAAGTCAAGGATCCCGGATCCATGAGCTGTATCGGCTTATGTCCACTGAATGGTGCTTAAGGGTGAACGAGTTTGCGCCCTACGCTAAACGCTGGGAAACTTTTAAAAACATAGTTTTGCGTGGGCCCCATGTGGGCCAGTTAGAACCAAGGTCTAAGAGAGGATGCTTTTTTTGTTTGTTCTCCACGGTGATTCTAAGGTGTAACTGGGACCACATTCCTTGCTCAGGTAATATTTTCCAGCTAGCATCTTTGATTCCTCTATAGAAAATTGTCTTCCTGGTTTTTGTTTTGTTCGTTTTTGTGGATTCTTAATTTCTAAGCCCAGAAGCTGATTTCAACCAGAGGAAACCCCTTCTCGTGTGTCTGTCAGGCAATGCTTTTGAAACTTTAGCCAAAGCAGCCCACCTCCTTGCTCTATACAGCTCCACATCACCTCCTCAAGGCTTTGCTCTTCACATGGTTGCCTTGCGCGTGAGATCTGACCCAGTGAAAGGTGGGAAGCCACGAATCTTCCAGGGACAGCTTCCGAAGCGTGCAGACAGGGCTCACAGAGACTGAACTACCAACCAGAGAGCAGGCACTGGCTGGACCTAGCCCCCCTACACACAGGCAGCCAATGTGCAGCCTCATCTTCATGGAAGTCTCCAAACTATCAGAGCAGGGGCTGTCTCTGACTCTGCTGCCTCCCTTTGGATCCCTTTGTCCTAGCTGGGCTGCCTTGGCTGGCCTCAGTGGGAGAGGATGAGCTTACTCTTGCTGCACCTTGCTGTGCCAGGGAGGGTTGGTACCTATGGGGAACCTCCCCTTCTCTGAGGAGAACAGAAGGGGGTAATGGACAAAAGGAGTGCAAAGGTGGGACTGGGAGGAGAGGAGAGAGGGGGCTGTGATTGGGATGTAAAGTGAGTAAATAAAGTAATGATAAAATAAAATAGCCTCTGTGTTGTTTGAGCATGGTGCATCCCCCACAGGCTCAAGTATTGAATGCTGGTCTCCGGCTGGGGTGTTACTTGGTGAGAGGGTGGGAACTTGAGGAAGCGGGGGTCAGCTCTCTCATCTCACGAGATGAGCCGCCCCTTCCATGCTGCCACCGTGATGTTCTGCCTTCCGCAGGGCCAGAATCGACGGAGCGAAGGATGACGGACTGGTCTCTGGAACTGCGCTGAGCAGCCTTCCCCCTGAGCTGGGTGTGTCACATATTCTTTCAGTAGCTTTGAAAAGTTTGTTTAGTTTATGTGCCTGAGTGTTCTGCCTGCATGTATGTGTACCATGTGCATGCCTGGTGTCTGTGGAATTCAGAAAGGAGAGACAAGTCCCCTGAGACTGGAACTATAGATGATTGAGAGTCACCATGTGGTGCTGGGAACTGAACTAGGTCCTCTGCAAGACAGCAGTGCTCTTAACCGCCAAACCTTCTCTCTAGCCCTTCAGCTGTTCCTGACAGTCGCAGGAAGGCTGGCTGGCATAACCAGGAGTTAGCCAGCCATAGCCAAGAAGTGCAGTTAATGGAAGATAAAATGTTACTTAAACAAATGCATGAAAAAGCAGCAGATTGTACCCTCTCATTGTAAGGCACATGAGTTAACAGAAATAGGCAAAGCAAGATGGCCCAGTGGGTAACATGCCATCATGCCTGAGGACCTGAATCCCATACACACGTGTTTCCACAGATACACACTCACATGCACACAAATAAATAAGTGAAGGAAATGAAAGAAAAGGCAGAGAGAGAGAGAATCACCTTTATTCATAGATGACAGTGTATCTATGTAGAAAAACCTCAAAGAACTATTTTCTTTTTTTTTAAGATTTGTTTATTTTACACCAGGCAGTGGTGGTACACGCCTTTAATCCCAAGGCTGGGAAGGCAGAGGCAGGAGGATCTTTATGAGTTCAAGGCCAGCCTGGTCTACAGAGTGAGTTCCAGGACTTAAAGAAACTCTGTTTCAAATAGATTAAAATTTTAAGAATTTTTTTAAAGATTTATTTTATTTTATGCATACAAAGGCTTTGCCTATGTATTTGCATGTGTGTCAGCATTCATGGAAGCCAGCAGTAGAATTTGAGTTACAGATGGCTGCCACGTGGGTGCGGAAAACTGAATTCAGGCCCTTTGCAAGAGCAACCAGTGTTCTTAACCACTGAGCCATCTCTCCAGCCCAGAGAACGTTAATTTTTTTCTTTCTTTTCTTTTCCTTTCCTTTCCCTTTCTTTCTTTCTTTCTTTCTTTCTTTCTTTCTTTCTTTCTTTCTTTCTTTCTCTCTCTTCATTGTTGTTTTGTTTTGCCTTTTGTTTTTTAGGACAGGGTTTCTCTGTGTAGCCCTGACTTTCCTGTAACTCACTCTGCAGACGAGGCTGGCCTCAGACAAGTCCACCTGCCCCTTCCTCCTGATTAAAGGTGGGATTAAAGGTGTGCCTTTAATAAACACTTTAAGGAAGAAAAAGCTATGTAAATATCCTACTGCATCTCAAATTTTTGGTTATTTTAACATCACTTGGTAGATTGTGCTATAGAAAATAATTATCCTGATATTTGCCTAATGAGGACTTTATCGTTTCCTCATTAACCAATCATTACATATAATCCCTCATTCCTTCATTAACCAACTATTACATGAAACTCCTCACTTGTTACTCATGTAAGGAACTGGAATTCTAGGCACAGAGGACTGTCCTTCATCTCTCTCCTGCTTACCTGGCTTATTGAGAATAGACTTGCAGGTACTCATTCTGTTGTGTAGCTATAATACAGACCAAACATCTTTCATCTGGGGATTAGGTTCATACAGATATCTCAGATTCTAACAGGATCCAAAACCTAAAACTATAAAATTTGAAACTTTCTGAGCAACAATATGACATCATAAGCAGAAAATTCCACATCATGAAACATATCACACACAACAGTATTAAAACTAACCTGTAAAATTAACCTCAGGTATATGTATAAGGCACACAGTGAACATAAGTGTTCAGTGTCTGGTCTCAGCCTAGCCACAGGAGACCTTGTTATGTAAATGCAAACATTCAAAAATCTTACATGGTCGACCCACTTCTGGTCCCAAGCTTTTTTTTTTTTTTTTTTTTTTTTTTTAAGAGTTAGAGATAAAAACAAAACAAAACAAACTTACAAACAAACAAAAATCTCCTGGCGATTAGCTCAGGGCCAAGCTGTATCACACAGGAAGCAGCCAGAGAAGGAAGGCCTGGGACACAGCATCTGGGAATGCTTCTCTCTCCCCTAACCACCCAGAGGCTGTTTCCCAGAATGTGCATGTCGTATGCAGGGCCAGGGAGACCAAATTTCTCCCAGGGCCAGAGGCTTCGTGTCTGGAATGGGCCAGAAGTTTAAAAGCTAACCTGTTATAAAGTCAACCGAGAGCAGAAAGGACAAAACCCTCGTGTCCTGCCACACCTCACCCCGTCTCCAATAAGCGAGTGAGCAACTCCAAGGGTTCAGATACAAGCCAGCAGACATTGAGTTGTGGGAGCTGCTGTTCTAAAAGATGCCTTTGGGGGGAAACAGTCTCCTGAGGGGTTCCCTGGCTTAGCTCCCACCCTGACCCCCACATCTCCCTGCTGCTCCAGACTCTTCCCAGAAGGTAAAGGGGCTCCATCACCCTCCCCGAACCTTCCAGCAATGCTGTGCCTTGTCCCTATGAAGCCCACACTCCATAAGAGGGCCAGTGAGACTCCCTTCAGCCTAGGACTACCCCTTTCAAGCATGCACTCCCTCTCCATGTGAACACAGCCATCCTCCCATCTTCAAGGCCCCTGGAATACACACCCCTTCTTTCTCCGGAAAACTCCACTCAAAACCACTACCCCCAGATTCACCCTGGAGGTCCAGGGCTGGCCCCCCAACTCTGGTCATAGTCCAGGTTCTCTGTGCTGAGCCGCTTAAGGCAACTGAGGACATTTTAAACCGACTCTACCGAGCAAGGGGCCTGGCACAGCAGGCGCCTCAAAAAGGGCTTTCGATGAGAAGGGTTGCAGATGGGTGACAAGCATGCTCTACCTCTGTAGTTTCTTAGGAATTTGGAAGTGCAACCAGAAAGAATTCCTTTAAAGTCTGAAGCTGGCCTAAGCCCACCAATTAAGAGAAAAATGTTGGCTGGTGTCATGGTTTGGAGGTAAACCAGCCAACTGCAGGCTCACGGGTTAGAGGGCTTGGTCCCTGGCTGGTAATGCTGTTTCAGGAGAATTTGCAACCATCAGGCAATGGGGCCTAGCTGAAGCAAGCGTCTCTCTGTGTGGCAGGTCTTGAGGTTTAGAGCCTAGCTGGTTCCCTGTCCGGTGCAGAGGTTTGAGAAGGCAACCTCATTCTGTGGCCACTGCCTTGATAGATTACAGCCTCAAACCACGCACCAAAATATATTCTTACTTAAGTTGCTTCTTCTCGGGTCAGAGTGAGGAGAACAGTACTGGGTACAGCGGGTGTGGCAGGTTGGCAGCACCCATAACCACCTTTAACGGGATCTACAACCTTAGCAAAGTGACCTTGGGACTTCCGCCACAAAGAGTTCCCTAGCCCTCGTCTCTAGGCTTGCAGGGGCTGGGCAGGGAGGTTATGACTCTCGTTGGTTAACGTCCTGCAGCAAAAGTGGTGGTAAGCCACTTCAAGCTGGGGCCTCAGGAGGTCTTGAAAGCCCCTTCCTCCCCGAGAGGACAAGTGGTGACGAGCCTGCCAAGGAATAAAGCCTAAACATGAGCTACTCTTCGGGGTCACGTGGACTCATCCCATCTAAACCAGCTTCCAGCTCGGTGGCCAACTGACCCCAGAGCAAGCCCTCCTAAATTCAGCCACCCAAGTCACCCAGCCTACCTGCAGGCAGGCTTGAACGACAGTGATCTTGAACGACTGCCTCAAGCTGTGAATTTGTAGGGATTTTGCTACAGGACGCAAGAGACCGCACAAGCCCTCGTGGCTGAGAAGTTAATGGGGCGTGACCACCTGGGTCACCCCAGAGTGGAAAGCAGAGGGTTACTGTGAGTCACAGCCATGTTTCACCTGACGGTAAAGGATACAGGATGGGAACTGCATCTCTGTGAGGTTTTGTGTGAACACGGCGGCATTTGCTGACGTCACGGCCTCTCTGGCGTCGTGGGGCAGGGTCACCCCGTAGAACCGCTGCTGTCCGTGGCTGGCCAGGCTGTCGTTATGGGGCGAGTGGCTGTACTAAACTGTCAGATCTCGTTCTGGGGAAAGTGGGGTCCTCTCCTCCTGGGCTCCCTACACACGGAGACTGCTTTTCTTTTGTTTCTTCCTAGAGTCCGCCTGGGTGCTGGGGCAGGGCTGACCTCCAACGTGACATTTTCCTGAGTGGAAATAACTAATTCAAGGCTTCCTGAAATAAGGAAGCCATCAGAGACCTCTTTGTCAGCCTGCTTAACGGATCTCGGGTTTGTATTCTGACTCTTTTTAGGAAGGTGTTCCAGGCCTGGTGGGAAACGTCTCTTGAAGAAGGGTTTGTCTGCAGACCTGGACACCTGGTTATCACTGAGCTCACTGTGAGCTCCTTGGCATCTGTCTCAGCTGGATCTGAGATCCTAACATCACCTCCTAGTGTGTGGGGCCTAATTCCAGACTAAATGGGGAAACGTTTAGCATCTCTCTTACTGAAAACAGAAGTGTGAAGAGTACCCACTTCTGGATGCCCACTGAACTACCCAGAGCTCAGCTAACTTCCCAGCCACTAACTAACGGCTCCTGAGTGCAGGGGCTACGGCCTGCCTGCCCTGCCCTGGGCTCAGTCTTCCCTACTTTCCAAGCCTTCCCAACAGTCTTTCTCACCTTTCTCCATGCTGATGATGACCGTTACACTGCAAAGGGGATGTAAGAAGAACGGGAGCGCCCGGCCCCTGCTTCCCTGGCAGTGTCTCTCAAGGCAGCCAGACTGTAAAACAACCTTCGCTGGCTTACTGCCATGCCCAAGGAGGGAGCAAGGACATCTCTCTTTCTCGGTTTTAACCGGGAAGCACGTTTCAAATTGTTTCACATAATCCGTCTGTCCTCCCAGTTTGGGACAAACTCATTCTTAGAAATTTCCCGGTTTTGACCTGGAGGTAAACTCTGCCTCCACAAACTGTGGTGAGTTCTGACAGGCCTTCCCTTCCTTCCTCATACCATGTTTCTGTCATGGGACCACTTTAAGTCGCTGGTCTGCACGGAGTCCTCCGATCTTTAGGCCTTGATCTGGAGAAGTCAACTTTCTTCTTCGGGAACAGGGGTGAAGCCCAGCCAGGTGGTCGCAGCCCTAGGCAGGCCTGGGTCTGGAAGAGCCTGCTGCAGGGTGGAGATTGCCGGCAGCCAAGGCGAGTCTGGCCACACGCTGGGCCCGTGGGGGTTAGCTTTCATTGCCATTCCCTTTATCTGTGAGTTCCCTCTTGTTTATGTTTAACTAACAAATAAGTTTTGTTCATCATTGTCTACAAAGTGAATTGTGAGTTCAAGCACAGCCTGGGATCTATTAAACCCTGCCGGACACACACACACACACACACACACACACACACACAAGCACCAGATGTTTGCCACCATGGCCGTGCCATTTTACCCTCTCACCGGCAGTGAGTGCGCATTCCGGTGTATCCCACCCACACTCAGGACTGCCATTTTAGTTACAGTCTTTCTTGGTAATGTGGAGTGCCCATGAAATCTTGTCCAAACTCTTGGGCTGTGCACATAGTACTAAAGCCTCAAACTGTCACTATAATTGTTTTTTCTTAATTATTATTAATGTTAATATTATTATTTATTCCTTGTCCTTCTTTTCCTTCTCCTCTTCTTCCTCCTCCCTTTCCTCCTTGTCCTCTTCTTTTTTTTTTTCTTTTTCCTCCTCTTTGTCCCCTTCCTCCTCTTCCTTTTCTCAGTGGTGAGAACAGAGCCATGGCCTTACATATGCTAGGCAGGCTCAGAGCTGTATTTTTCCCAGCTCTAGCCATGCCCTGCCCCAACCTGGAAATGCTGGGGATTGACCCCAAGACTTCCCGTGTGTGAGGTAAGCACCCCACTACTGAGCTATAGCCGCAAGCCCTAGCATTCGGTATGTTCAGAACAGGGGTAAAAGGCTGTGACTTTCACCTGCTGCTAGAGAGGCAAGAGGTGACACAGAGCATGCATGAATGCACAGGGGCAGGTGGGTGGAGGCAGCCTTGTTCCAGGACTGCAGGAAATGACGAAAACTGGACACTTACAATCTCTGCCCCGAGTTGCTCAAGGACCAGCCCACAGGGTTCTTTAATTGGTGGGAACAAAAGGTCTCTCCAGCCACTCTGACAGAGAGAAAGGTTTGCTGTGAGACCTCCCAGAGGGTCTCACAGTGAGGACCATAGGACACCCAGGTTTTTCTTAGAACCAGGGGTCTCCATCTATACCCTCTACATCTTCCTCGCTTTCCTCCTCTGCTTGTCCAGCTTCCCTGGTTTGCCCACAGCCCCTGCATACACATTCTACTCTTTAGTTTTGACTAATGGGGCTCCTGAACCCACAGAGCCCCCTGTCGCAGCACCATCCACCCACGGCTCAGTCTCCATCCCTCAAGTCCATATTCTTCAGTGGGCCTCGGAAGATGTGAGAATGTTCTTCTTTTCTCCAGCCAGGGTGAGGAGCACAGGCCTGTGGTGTGGGTGCGATATCCTCCCAGCTTCGAAACTACAGCTGCACCGAAGGGTGGTGTGTGGGGGCCAGGATGCGGCCAGAAGAAACCAAGAGAAGAGACTCTTCTAGGCCAGGCACAGTGATGAGAAATGACAAGGTGCTCAGGGCCCAGCAGGTGAATGGCCTTGGAGGAGAGGTGAAGTGGAGGGAGAGAGGAGAAACCTGAAGTATGCTGCTTCAGAGCATGCTGGGAGAACACAGAGGGCAGCCTAGTTCCTAACTTTTGTTTAGCTGTGTAAACTTTTGTTCCTTCTGCCTCATCTCCTATGGCTATAGACAAGGTCCCTCTACCCATCCCTGGATCTCTATGAACTCTAGTTAGAGCAGGAACTTTGGGAAGGTTTTCTGCAGAGGACCCCAGGGGGTTTAAGAGGAGAAGGAACCCAGCCTGTTAATGAGAGGGCCTGAGAGCCTGAGGGCCTGAGGGACTGAACAGGAGATAGAGCACTCAGAAAGGGAAAGGGCGGCAGGGTTTGGTACAGCTTGGGGGTAAAGGGAGAAGCCTTGGGAGCTAGGGTCCCACACACTGCCCAGCACAAGTAGGGTCACCTCTGCCATCCGAAAGAGCCACTCAAAGGGCTTTCAGAGAAGCCTAGTGTCTAAGGAGCTCTTGATTGGGTGAAGAGGTTTAAGGTCCGGTTCTAAGTTAGAGTTAATTAAATCATACCAAATTACAATCAAGACTTGTTATTTTAAAGACAGTTAATTAAAAATAGTGACTGTTTCAAGGACCCTGCTAGCTCTTAACCAATGAGAGCCTTCGTGCTGATTAATAAAAATGCTGAGATTAGCTGAGCCTGGTGAGTGCAGGGAAGGGGGTGCTGGAGAACCTTTCCTTTTGTTCTTTAGATTTCAAATTAATAAGGTTTTATAGCAGGAAAAGTCCAGGGACCTGCAATGCCAGCAGGGCACCAGCTGCCAAGGAACATGGCTCTAAGGTAATTAATTTTTCTCCTTGGCCTGAGAATCTAATTTCACACACAGCTATAAATTCTAGAGCTTGTCACCTGCCCCAGAAAATTTCCTCATGTTAGGGAAAATTTTCCTCATGTTAGCTCATCTACACAAATTAATTACCGAAAAAGCATTATTCCGCATGAACTAATGAACTATTTGGGGCTTATTGTTGTTGTTAATTCATCTATCTATCTATCTATCTATCTATCTATCTATCTATCTGTCTATCTACCTACCTATCTATCATCTATCTATCTCAGCGTGTAGCTCTTGGTGACCTGGAACTCACAATGTATACCAGGCAAGCCTCATACTCACAGAAATCCCCATGACTCTGCCTCCTGGGTACTGAGATTATAGGTATATGCCACCATGCCTGTGCAACTCTTTTCTTTTTAAAGGGTCTGGGGAGATGACCCATGGGTGAATGCTCCCTGCTTACACACGATGGCTGGTGCTTGACCCTCAGCACTCACGTGAAAGCCAGGCATGGTGGCTCATGCTTATAATGACAGGTGTGAGGAGGCTGAGACATGAGAACCCCTTGGGAATCTCTGGTCAGTCACTCTAGCCTAATTGCTGGACACCAGGTCCCAGCGAGAGATCCTGTCTCAAAAGACAAGGTGAGTGATGGCTGAGGGATGACTCCTGAAGCTGACCAGAGACGGCCACACAAGCATGCACACGGGTACACACAGTGAGGGAGCTACCGTCTTTGAAACAGAGTTCTGGTCAAGGGAGCTCCCCTGTGTCGTCAGCCTAGCCTCCAGCGCAAACCCCTGGGGAAGAGACACTCCTACCTGGCCTTCACGACTGCCTCCATTCTGCAGTTTTTCCTCCCTACAGGGGTTTTTCGGCTGAGTGTCCTGGTCAAGATCGCAGCAGCCACAGTCCCCTGGAGGTCCCCTCAGCTGGACTGAGCTGTCTGGGCTTGTCTAATCCTCTCAGCCCCAGACACCTCCACCTGTTCCTGACACTTACCCAGAGCTCAGCTGGGGCTCCGAGGCCAGGGGCCCTCTGTTCATTTAGCTGCCCCAGCTGAGCCCCTACCCAGAGGCACTGCTTGTTTAGTGAACAGCATGGCTATCTAAGACAGGAGGGCGTTGGGAGCACGGCTGTCACTTTGAAGCCACATACAGTAACGTAGGAAGAAGGTGTATGGAGTCTGAACGTTGACCGTCTTCTTTGTTGGTGCAAACGGCTGCCTTAGGGAGCCAGGTGCAGATTGTCCTGGGGAAAGGGGTTTGTCCTGTAGACAGGCTGCTTTCATTCCCTCTGCTGCTCTTCCTCTTCCTTCTCTGTGTAACTCACAGAGTCAACGTTCGAGGGCCACCATTACAAAAGACCCGGGAGACAGGAAGTAAAGAGTGCTGGAGGCCACAAGTCTGGGCTCAGAATCAGCACGGGTGGCTTGTTCTGAGACCTCCTGCTTTGGCTTAAAGTTGCCTTTATTTTCCATATGTTTTTCCATAGAGTCTCTCTCTCTTTCACTGGTGTGTGTGTCCTAAATCTCTTTTTGTAAGGTCACCAGTCTTGTTGAATTAGAGCCCACACATGACTTCATTTCGTCAGTAATAACCTCTTTAAAGGACCATGGGCAGTCACATTCCAAGACACTGGGGTCAGGCCATGGCCGGTAAAAGGTGGAAGGACACATACCATTATACCTGGGGGCTGGCATGATGTTTACAGACTGAAATTTAGAAATGGAAGCTTTTTCGGGCTTCAAATTCTTAGTACTGTACCAAAAATTTAAAAATACCCAAAGCCCTTTAAATTCTGATTAAGTAAAAATAGATAGGTAGACGGATAGATAGACAGATAGATAAGCATTTCCACATGTGCAGGGGTCTGCCTTATGAGGTTTTGTTGTAACATTTGTGTTTTCTTACACAAAAAGTGCCCATGATGCTTTAGGCATCTGAATAAGTTGTTACACAGAACAGGATTTTTATTTTTCTTGAAGACGGCAATAATTCTTCAATACAATTCAGTCTCAACCTTTTGGTGATTGGAATGAAGTAAGTTATAACAATTTTTAAATAATTTATTTATTTTTACTTCATGTACACTGGTGTTTTGCCTGCATGTATGTCTGTGTGAGAGCATCAGACCCCCTGAAATTGGAGTTACAGACAGTTGTGAATTGCCATGTGGGTGCTGGGAATTGAACTTGGGTCCTCTGGAAGAGCAGCTAGTGCTCTCTGTCACCCAAATAGCATTAAAACAAAACAAAACAAAACAAAAAACCCAAAACAGCATTTTATTCAGTTCTTGCACTGAAGAGATGGCTCAGCTGTTAAGAGCACATACTTGCTCTTGCAGAGGACCTGAGTTTGGTTCTCAGAGTCCATTCTGAGCTGTAAATCCAGGTCCTTCAGGTCAGGTCAGACCCCTTTCTGGCCTCCAAGGACACACACACAAACAAACACACGAATGCACGCAGGCCTACACTAATTTTTAAAATATAAAATAGTGCCTCACAGACGGCTACTTCTCATCAGCTATTTATCATAAGATAGTTCTTTCTTAAAGGCACCTCTTTGGTTTTGTGGTGCTGTTTGTTTTTGAGACAGCTTTGTTCTACGGCCAAGCCTGGCCTTATCATCAGTCCTCCTGACTCTGCCTCCCCAGTATTGGGAGGACAGGTGTGTGTGTGTGTGTGTGTGTGTGTGTGTGTGTGTGTGTGTGTGTGTGTGTGTGTTTTGAAAGCGTCTTCTAAACTATAATTCACAAAGCTCAGCGTGGCGCTGTGTAGCTGTTTCCACACAGCCCAGGGCCTTTCCTGAGCATCTTGCATTCCTCCCTACTGATGGCTTCTGTTTGGCTGAGGTTTTGGCGCAAACAAAAGCTACCAGGGATTGGTGGGGAACTGGGTCCTCCCTCACTGAGATAAAAGCAGGGACAGAGGGAGGGGAGGGAGTTGGACTGGGCAGAGCGGAGGGAGGATGGACCACCTCCTTCTTAGGAATGAGGGGGAAGAGCCTCCCTCGCTGTGAGCCCTCTCTGCCCACAGTCAAGTCAGGGTTCGGTAGAGTTGCTAGCTGGCCGGGGTAGGAAACCGTACTCCTTGGTGTCCCCAGAAGTCCTTCCGCAGGGTGGGCTGCCTGCACTGCCACACAGACCCAGAGGCCCTGACCCCTCTCCTGACCCTTCGACATACATCAGACTTCAGACTTCCTCAGTGTAACAGGAAGCAGGGTTTTGAGACCAGTGACACCTCGGTGATTCATTGCCTGTTCCCTAGAGGAGTTCCGGTCAGGCTCCGGTCAGGTCCCACTTTGGGGAGATGGGTCCACTCTCCTCTCAGTCAGCGCTGGGCTGTTGTGACTTCCTGCCTCTCCTTCTCCATACCAGGCCTCCTGTGTAACGGGCACCCCAGCCAGCCCGGTGACTTGCCCGGGTCCCAGGCTCCTGTCCTAACACCTCTCCCTAGGAGCTTCCAAAGTCCTGAAACCATGCGGTCAGTGAGGAAGGCTTTCTGTCACCACCTACCTACCACAGACTTCCCTGTGACATAAGCAGGCGAAGGGGCCACTGTTCGAAGCTGCCTGGATGGCCCATGCGTGACCTCTGACCCTTCACCTCCAGCCCCGACTACAGTCGTCTCAGGCCATCACGGGGGTGGGGCGGATTCATGAAAGACCCCTGTTCTGTACCTGTGCCTCTAGACAAGGAAGCGTAGAACAGTCGAGATAGAGCCAGGTCTGCCCGAAGACCTAACAAGGACAATAGTTACTAGGCGTAAAGAAATCTTTGTCCACTAGACGGATGACTAAGTGGATCTTGTCCCCTTATTAGCAAATCAGGGCAGCGCTGCACGGTCAAGCCGAGTGGATCGAGCCTTGGTTAACGCATCTGACCGTGCTGCGGTGGCATTGAGCCCTTGGGACGGTCAGCCGCTGTGTGGTGGCGCCACCTGGTGGTGATATATGGAGTAACTCCTCCAGGGACACTGAATTTTCAAAGAATGAAAAAGGCTTTTATTTCGGTAAACCCTGAAGTGTCTCAGAACTTTCCAATAATGTATTATGGAAAGGACGCCGGACTTAAGACGAAGAGATTTGACATGATTTAGAAGAGTTATTCAGAGTCTTAGCCACCCCCCCCCCCGGTCTGCTTGAATGGAGTAAAAATAACGAAAGCTCTCTTGTGGGGTTCGTGAGGTCTGGTGCACAGTAGTAAGCACAGTACCTGGTCCGTGACCCAAGCCTGCGGGTCCTGGATCCCCACATCCTGGTAACTAGTCCCTAAAGTAGGCTGGGTGGGCCCGTCTTCCCCGAATGGGGTTCGAGTTTTGGTCCCTCCCCAGCTTGGAGCCTTCTGGCCACAGAGCCAGGGGCCGTGCTCCCACCCCTTGGGCCTGGGCTAGAATGGGTAGTCAGCCTAGAGTCCGTTTGTCTGTGCTAACTTCATCCCAGGGATCATGGCGCACCGAGAACCCCGAACCTCATGCTCCTCTGAAGGTCAGGCTGGTAAAAGGAACTGCGGGATAAAACGCCAAACTTGGAGATGGAGTGAGGCAATGATTCGGTCGTTAAACACACTTGTTGCTCTTCTAGAGGACCTGATTTCAGTTCTTAGCACTCAGACGGTGGCTCACAAGCATCTGTAACTCAGGTCCCAGGGAATCTGACATCCTCTTCTGCCTCCATAGACACCAGGCATCCAGAAGGTACACGGACATACACGCAGACAGACACCCATACACATAAAAGCTTTAAAAGCAAAGAAAGAAAAACAAAACTTCAAACTTCATGTGTCCAATAAATTTCTTTTACTTTTTTTAAAGATAGGGTCCCACCTAGCCCAGGCTGACCTTAAACTCAATGAGTACCACATATCTCCAGGGTGGTATTGCAAGCACAACCCACCATGCTGGGTTTCTACAAGACGGGGGATTGAGGCCAGGCATGGTGGCACACGCCTTTAACCCCAGCACTCGGGAGGCAGAGGCAGGTGGATCGAGGACATCATGGTCTACAGAGTTACTTCCAGGACAGCCAGGGCCACACAGAGAAACCCTGTCTCAAAAAACAAACAAACAAACAAAAGCCTGGGGATTGAACCCAGGGTTTCACGTGCTAGGCAAGCTCCCCACCAGCTGAGCTACATCCCAGCCCTTGAGTTTTGCTCTGTATTCCCAAAGAAGAACAAACAACCTTCCTTCTCCCAACTTTGTCTCTAGAGCCTGTCCTCTTCTCACTCCTCACCCCAACTTTCCAAGGTTCACTCGGGAAACTGGGGCAAGGTGGCTGGAGAACAGGGGTGTCTCTAGTTGAAGTGGGGGCAACAGCACCAGGTTAGTAGAGCACCGGGTTCAGCAAGCTGAGGTCTGCTTACCCAGCGGGACAGGAGTATGCAAGGGCCTGTAAGTGATCCAGGAGCCAGACCGAAGGTGGCTCTCTAAGGAGTGCCCCCACGGCCCTGAAGCCCACAGCACCCCTGCCCTGGGCACCCCAGAGCATCTCAGCCTCATGGGAGGAGGGTTCAGGAGAGTGCCCCAAAGACTGCTAAATTTGGGTTCCCACTGAGCCTGGTAGGCGGGGCTGGGAACTCTAAAGGGGCTGCTGCCTTCTGCGCCTGCGTGTCAGAAGCAGTTCCGCCCCGGTAGCCCATACACCGGTTCAGGGTCAGATCCGGAGGGGTCGGAGGCCTGGTCTCAGGGTGGCCGCTCTCCCTTTTCTGCCACTTGTTTATTACACAGACCCTGAGTAAGGCCCCTACCCCAAAGAGGGAAAGGCTCAGATCAGTCTTGAGTTGATCTGACTCAAGACTTTCTTCCCAGCGTCCCCTGGTCTACAGCAAGGGCTCGGCATACCCAGAAGTTCCGAATCCAACACCCACATCCTGCGTGGAAACGTGGTTGTGTTCACACACCAACCAGGCCTCCCGGGACCAGATGCAGAGGATGGAGCCTGCTTGGTGGCAAAGGTTGCTCTCAGGGGAAGGCCAGGGTCCCACCCTGCTGACTCCATTTTGTTGGGTACTGTAGCACCTCGTGGTGCTTGGAAGGGTCCTGGTCCAGAGAGTACCCTTGTTCCATTGTTCTGCTCAGCAACCGCCCTCCCCTGGCTGTTGTCCCCTCCTCTAGCCTTGGCCTGGAATGGCCACCTCCCTCCCTCCTTTTGAGCCATAGTAATTCCTGGCTGGCCTTGAACACCACAATCTGGATCATTCAGCACCATGTTGGTTAGTTTTATGTCAGCTTCACACAGACTGAAGTCATCAGAGAGGAAGGAAGCCTCAGTTGAGAAAATGCTGGGCAAGCCTGTAGGGCATTTTCTTATTTAGTGATTGATGGGAAAGCCATCAGTCGATGGTGGGGCCATCCCTGGGCTGGTGGTCCTGGGTCCTATGAGAAAGCAGGCTGAGCAAGCCATGGGGAGCAAGCCAGTAAGCAGCACCCCTCCATGGCCTCTGCATCAGCCCCCGCCTCCAGGTTCCTGCTCTGTTTGAGCTCCTGTCCAGACTTCCCTCAGTGATGAACAGTGATGCGGAAGTGTAAGCCGAATAGACCCTTTCTTCACCAAATTGCTTTTCTTGTAGTGTTTCCTCAGGCCAACAGTAACTGTAACTAAGACATGTGCCTTGGGGGCTGATCATCCTCGGAGAACTATGGATTCAATGCATGGCCCATAGCTCTTACACTCCCAGACACTGTAAGAAACAGATACAGGAAGTTCCAATGTAGGACTCTGCCTGCCCTGCCTGTCCTCGAGTCTGCTGACGGGGGGTGGGGTGTGTGTGTGTGTGTGTGTGCCTCAAAGCTCTCCCTTCTGGATGCCCCCACCTTAGGCCTTCCCATGCCCTTTCTCCATGCCCTTAATACTCACGGATCACAGTAGTGAAGGGTACCAACCAATGCGGCAAATGAAGAGACCCAAGATAGGAGAGGTTGCAGGACTTGTCACAAATGGCGCAGCAATTTGCAGCACCAGAACCACTGTCCTGGCCACAGCCTCAATGCCTGCCTGCCATGGCCTCTGGGAGGCTCACCGGAAGAGCATCGGTAACCCCAGCTAAGGCGGCAAAGCTCGAATCCGGCTTTCTGAAGGTCGCTCCCGGAGCTGGTGGAAAGCGATGCCATGTATCGAAAGTGGTTTAGATTTAGGAGTGGAGGCTCCATTCTCCAGAAAGTGGCCACAGCAGCATCAGACAGTCTTTCCCTGTCTAGGGATTTCTGGGTAATGATGCAAATAGGAGCCCAGGCCCTTGCTCCCTTGAGAGGTCAGTTTCCAAGGACTAAGGCAAAGAGCAGTAGAAAAATAACTTGACGCCCTCTTCTGGCAACTACTTGTAACTGCACATGCAAGACTCGTGGTTGTAGTTTAAATTTGAAGTCTTTATCAAAAAACACTAAAATTGCTGGACGATAGCGGTGCACGCCTTTAATCCCACCATTCAGGAGGCAGAGGCAGGTGGATGTCTGAGTTTGAGGCCAGCTTGGTCTACAGAGTGAGTTTCAGGACAGCCAAGGTTACACAGAGAAACCCTGTCTGGAAAAAGATAGATAGGTGATAGATAGATAGATAGATAGATAGATAGATAGATAGATAGATAGATGATAGATAGAGATAGATAGACAGACACATACATACATATATATATACATACATAGAATTATTAAAAATATTGTTAAAAGCAATGAGAGAGTTAATTCCAACACTCAGGAGGCAGAGGCAAGTGAATCTTTGAGGCCAGCCTGGTCTACATGAAGAGGTCCAGGCCAGCCAGGGCCATATCGTGAGATATCTCAAAAACAAACAAACAAAAAAAAAATAAAATAGGGCTGCAGTGATGGGTCAGAGGTTAAGAACACTCACTGTTGTTCCAAAGGTCCTGAGTTCAATTCCCAGCAACACATGGTGGCTCATAACCATCTATAGTTAGATCTGGTGTGCAGGCAGAATGTTGTATACATAATAAATAAATCTTTTTTAAAAATAAAATATAATACAGTGGAGAGGGATAGAGGAAGACAATGCTGACCTCAGACCTCCGCCTGATGTTCACCCATCAAACAATGGTCCCTCTCCTCTGTCTTTTTGCCCTCGTCACCTCCTTCCCTGTTCACAGGCTGCTGTGATTCCAAGAGACAATGTGGTCAGAGCAGAGAGGATGTGGACCTCTGTGTCCTTCTCCGCCTGTCCCTGGGCTGTCCATGAGGGCCCACTCTGTGCAGGCTCCACACGTTACTGTCAGCTGCTATAACCCTGACACACGGAGGCTCTCGGTGTAGACACCGAGTGAATGGATGACCGGATGGAGGAGGGCGCCTAGGCGGCAGGCTCAGTCTACAGTGGGATCCAGGAGCACGGGAGGGAAAGGCAGGTTGTGTTCCTCAGGCCTGTGAGCTCCATCCCACGGCAGACCTGGGCAATCGGGGTTTGCAGTGGGATGAAAGTGAGGGCTTCTCTGAGTCCCACGCAGAAGCGGCGGGTTCTTCAAAGAACAGGCTTCCGCTCCCCAGCCTCTCCACATCCCTGCCCACAGAGCGAGGTGGAGGTGCAGGTGGCTTGCCTGTGGGAGTGAGTGAAAGGAACCATCCAAACTCGCTTCTAAAACCAGCCTGGAAGACGTTCAGAGGGGGATTTGTTTTTGCGAGCAAGCTTCTGCCAGACGCAGATAGCATCTTCTGGGAAAATGCGAGGCCTGGCTAATGAGGGCAGAGAGCCATGAAGCGAGGTGGGCTGCTGTTCAGGGCTGTTGCTAAGCAGGGCTGTGGGCTGGGAGAGCAGCTGGGACGACCGAGAAGGGCTGAGCCATGCAGAACCGTCAGGTCTGAGGCAGGGCCTGCTGCTCGCCTGGTTTGTGTAGCAGTGACCCAGCTGTAATCCCAGCCAAATCTCAGCTGTGCCTCAGCCACACAGGGTGGCTCTTCTGCAGCCGGACACAGAACACAGAACCCCACGCTGGGGCACCTGCAGACCTTTTAAGGAACCCGTGCAATCCATCCACTGAGGCAGACTTGCCTAAGGGGTCCAAGGATGACCTTGCTCTTTAGACTCCCCCCCCCCTTCCCATAAAATGGATTCCACTGAAACAATACCGTGCTTGGGTAGAACTTTCTCCTCTGCGGTCAGGAGTAAAGCAGATAGATGCATGG
This sequence comes from Meriones unguiculatus, assembly GCF_030254825.1. Lineage (NCBI taxonomy): Eukaryota > Metazoa > Chordata > Mammalia > Rodentia > Muridae > Meriones > Meriones unguiculatus. The sequence continues at coordinate 16,964,504 of NC_083354.1, read as the reverse complement.
GGAAAATATTCCTTCCCAGAATCCCCTTATTCTCCTGCCTGACTCTTTCCAGAGTACTTGGGTGAAGACTGGATGCAGTGTGTGCGGAGAGGGACGAGAGTATCTTCCAGGTGCCTGGTCACGGGAGAAAACCACCACACACATCTTCAACCAGCTGCCCCCAGGGGCTGCAGTCCCCAATGCAGGCCTCCACGCTTCCCGGTGCTGGAGTCACCCCGTGCCTCCCTGTCACTGTGGCCTCGGCCCCAGCTCCCTCCCTCCCACATCGTTGTTTGCAGTCCTCTTTAATGTTCCTACACAAGCCCTTTTTCCCACCCACCAGACACCCTGGGAAGGCAGAAGCGGGGTGGGAGGGGCTGAAAGCTATTTTCACAATTTTAAAAAGCCCAAAGGAAATCATCCATTTATTTCAGTGATGTTCCCAGACTAAATAAAACATGAAGTTTATTTGCTCTGGACTGGATCATCTCAAGTCAGTGTGGTAACCATGGTTTATCTCTACTGATCAGAAACACTAATTGGCAATTAGATGTCTTTGATAAATAAAACTCAAAGAAACAAATTATTATTCAATAAGTGTAGTTTCTTGGGTAGATGAAAGCTTTCAAAACATGGAGTCCCTTGGGGAGAGAACTCAAAGGGATCTTTTGTGCAAGGGGTCGGAACCTCTGAGCTATGTGAAAGTGGTCTTTTCATTAAAGCCAAGCGCACATATTTTTCCTTAGACCTCTGATGCCCAGCTTCTCATTAATGAATCTGGCTTTTCAGCATCCCTGCAGATAAAACCCTGTTCGTGCAGTCTTTCCCCCAGAGAGTGCTTCCCCAAATTCTGCTGATAGGCATTCCTTAGGAGGTCAGAGCAAGGGGCCACCATCAAAACAGCTTGGGAAAAACACATGAAGTAAAAAAATAAAAAAAAGCCACTGATTGTGGGATTTTCAGGGCGCTTCAATAGATTCATGAACTAAGAGCTCATCCAAGATGGCTCTGTAGTTAAGAGCTCGGACGACTTTCGCAGAGGAAAAGTTCAGTTCCCACAACACTGAGTGGCTCACCACCATCTATGACTCCACTTCTAGGGGGTCACACAACTCCGGTGCCCTTGTCTGCACTCATAGGCGTATACACCAACACAGACACATGTTCAGCCTATTAGTAAAAACAAAAATAATTTTCAAAGATCCCACAAGGGAGACAAAGGTGAAGAAGCACTGTCCCTGTAGTCGTGAGTGTGCCCAAGGCAGGTGACACTTTCTCAAGCAGCAAGTGTCCCGCAGAACACACTGGGGGCGACCCTAGAGTCCCACTGATATCAGGGACAAGGTGAGGAAGGAGGGAGTCGTTTAAAGGTTTGGAGGGTGGAGACAGCCACCTGCATCGTGGACTCAGAGTGGGTGTGGTCGCAGATTGGGTTGACGCGCAGATACCAGAGACCTGGACTCAAAAGAAGCTGCTCAAATGACCCAGGAGACCTTGGCTTGATTTCATTGCCGGCTCTTCCCGTCGTGTGCTGAGGAAGCTGTAGGGAGTGGGAGCTTGGAGGGAAAATGTCTGTGGCCTCCAACAAAGATGCTTGATAAGACCCACTCACTCCTACCAGTCCACAGCCTTCCCCACTCATTCCTTCTCCCAGCATGCCCTGGGATTTTGGAAGAGATGGCGACCCTCCCCACTTCCCTTCTACTCTTTACTCCTGAGCCCACCCTGCTCCACACTGGCACGGGACAATACAAAGCCACCTCTTGGCTTGCTGGAAGCACAAAGGACATGGTCCACACACAGCCGCAGCGGTGGCTGGTAACATGAGGAAGCAATACCTCTGGACGTCCCCAAACAGTACTCTGAAAATTGGAGACTAAGACAACACAGAGAAGGCCAGAGGCAGGGCACGGGAGGCTGCAGGTTGGCCTCCGGCTGCACTGAGACACACACCCATGCAGCCGAATTTGCTTTCAGGATCTTTGCACAAAGGACACAGGACAAGCTCTACAGCAGATGAGGCCTACAGGAAGCTGAGCGAGGAAAGGATTCAGCTCTTACAAACGCGCCTGCCCTGGTACCTATGTTCTCCTGTCACTCATGTCTTCCTGTCAACCATGTCTTCACCAATTCCCAGTAACGTACGGTGTGTCCCACGCCCCCTCCATTTTACAAACAAGACTAAAACTCAGCAAAGTCCATGGGTCGTAAATAAGTGGTCAACCTTTAGATTGTGTGTGCCCCTAGGCCATGCAACCTTGCCATTCGGGAGATGGGGCTTGGTTAAGGGGAGGTGGTCTCCTGGCCGATGGTTGGGTCTATGGGAAGACCTACAGATACCAACAGATGTGTCCCTGGTGTCCACTGCAGAGCAGGGAGCAGTGGCAGGCCCAGCAAGAAAGTTCAGGCTGATCCCAGGGGAATGGACAATAAAAAAGAGGCCACTGACCACAGGTTGGTGATCTCTGAACTGCCATAGGCACAATGACAGGTTGGCTTCAATGAATCCCTAAAATGGCAACTGGAAATGAAGAGAGTTCTTTGTCAGAAAGTTCCAGAAATTACTTCTGTTGGTGCTATTCTCGTAGACCTTTGACATAGTCTTATGGGACTGTTCCTTATCTATATTCTCCCTGGAGTCACATTAATAATCTTAGGAGATGGATAACTAATGTTTCTGTGTAATAAGGAAACCAAACCTCATCAAATACAGTGGTTTGAATAAGAATGGCCCCACAGGCTCATATATTGGAATGCTTGGTCACCAGGGAGTGGGACTGTTTGAAAGGATTAGAAGGACTAGAAGGTGGCCTTGTTGGAGGAAGTGTGTCAGTGGGGGTGGGCTTTGAGGTTTCGAAGCCCAGGGGCAGACTCTCTCCTCTCTCTGTGAGTCTCTGTGTCTCTATGTGTCTCTGTGTCTCTGTCTTTCTCTCTGTCTCTGTCTCCCTGAATTCGAATTGGGCTGTAGCTCTCAGCTACTGCTGAGAGTAGTAACGGTCACTAACACTCACCTTGACTGGAATTCACTGACTCCATGCTTGAGCTAACTTCTGCCCATGCCCTTTCCCACTGCTCCAGTGCCATGTATGCAGCCACACTCCCTGCCATGATGATAATAGAAAAAAAAATACCTCTGAAACTGTAAACAAGCCCTCATGAAAATGTTTTCTTCTGTGAGTTGCCCTTGTCTTTGCCACGGTGTCTCTTCACAGCCCTAGAACACTGACTAAGACACGAAAGTAAGGAGAGGGCTCCATGTATGCTGGCTGAAGGCCCCATTACCTTCCCGTCCTTGGGAGAGTGTTTACCTAGAACTTGTTTGTTCATTTAAAAGATGTGTCCATCTCCATTTTATGGACATGAGTGTTTTGTCTGAATGTGTGTAAGTGCGTGCCTGTGTGCCTGGTACCCGAGAAATCCAGAAAACGGCAGCTGATCCCCTGGAGCTGGAGTTACCGACAGATAGGAGCTGCCATGTGGGTGGTAGGAACTGAACCTGGGTCCTCTAGAGCAGTCAGTTCTCTTAACTGCTGAGTCATCTCTCCAGCCCCATGTTTCATTTTCAGGCAAGGCCTCATGTATCCCAGCGGAGCCCTGAAAACCTTATTTAGCATCCTCCATCTCCAAGGCGCTGGGATTACTGCCATGCACATCACATTTGGTTTGAACCCAGAGCCTCATGAGTGCCGGGCAAGCACTCTCTCTATTGAGCTCCAACCCCATGTCCTAAGAGTATCTTTAGGGCAAGTTCCGAGGTGTAAAGACGGTAGCTGGTCAACATTCCTGGAAGATCATGGTCCCCCAAACATTCACACCTATCCTCCTGCTCTCTCATTTCAAGAACTAACATAAGGATTTAGCTCAGGGGTAGAGCTCCCAGCAAGCACAAGGATTCAGTCCTTGGCTCCTGAGGCAGGTGGAGAACAAATGTAAGAAGTCCCCTTTCCCAGGGACTGGTGGTACAGGCTGTGACTCCAGCTATTCAGGAGCCCGAGGCAGGAAGATCAAGCGTTCAAGGCCAGCCTGTGCAATTTAGCAAGAGCCTGCTTCAATTTAAAAAGAAGGTGAGGGCGGGGTGGCCCTAGGTTCCATTCCTAACACCTTGCACTGGTTTCCAAGGTTTTGGCACACCAAGATGAAGTTTCTAGAAATATATTCTGTCACGCTGAGAAACGGTCACTAACACTCACCTTGACTGGCTTTCACTGACTCCATGCTTGAGCTAACTTCTGCCCGTGCCCTTTCCTGAATTTACCCCGAGGTCTACCGCAGCCGCACACAGGTGAGGGTTCGGGAAATTGACCCTGGCACTAACAGCACATTAAACGCTGGTGATTCCTCCCAATGAGCTCATTTGTTGAGTCAGACTTAAGTCCATGACAACCCTTCCCGCCTCAAGGATCCAGAGCAGCACGTCTCGCAGGCATTCTCAGACCAGGCGATGCAGGATGTCACCTTAAGCAACGGAAGGAAGTCCTGTCAGCCAACAGGATGCACTCTACCGGCCGCTTCGGAATGCAGGCGCTAAATCCCGCTCATTTTCAGGGAAGGTTTGTCATCAGATGGTGGTGGGTGTGGAGTGAAACTGAAGTTAGTCTAAAAACCCTGCTGGGAGCACCCAGACAACTGAGAACAGTTCGGTTTAGGGGCCGTGTGCCTTATCTGCATGTCATAGACATTGCTTTCCTTCTGTGGAAATAGAAACGGGTTGATTAAGGCCCAGTGCCATGTTATGTCAGAGGCGTACAGAAGACAACAGGAGAGAAGGGAAAGAAAAAGAAAACGAAAAGAAAAAAACACAACAACAAAAATAAGAAACAAGGAGGTAGGTTAAAATAAATGAGCACTCCGGGGCCCATACCAGGGAAACAAGTCTTTTTAATTAAGAAAAATATTTTAGGTATGAAATGGGAGCACAGGGGCTTAAGGGGCAATTCGTGCCCCTGTGAGGTATTTTCACTGAAGAATTAGGACAACCAGGGATTATAATTTTCTTTAAGCTTTTGATTGAAATCGCAGACTTTCATCCCTTCCGCAGTCAGAAAACCGAGAGGCCAGTGGCTCAACTTCCCAAAGGAGAAACAAAAGGCAAAAATAACTCCGGGGAGGCTGAGGTTGTTGGGGTGGGGGTGGGATGAGAGAGGCTGATGGAGGAAGGAGGAGCCGGACTATCCATTCCCATGCTTCCCTGCTCAGTCCCGGCTAGCCACACAGTGGTGGGATAACGTCCTCCTCCCTCCACACTTTCCCCACAGGTTTCCTCCACCCAAGTTGCCCCTCCCCCCGGGTTGAGGGCAAATGTTATTCCATCAGACCTGCACCTCTTAGCATGTCCTGCAGCCAAGCGTGTGTCTCAGTAGCCCGGCCAAAGAGCAAACCCCTCGGGGCGCGCAGGAGTCCATTCCTTCCTTGACACACACACACACACACACACACACACACACACACACACACACACGTTCAAGGTCGATGACGTGGGCTTTAGAACCAGACATGGGTGTTGTATAGCTGCTGGCAAGGTAAGAAGTCGTCACTGAGGTTCTAAACAGTTTTTATAAATCCTGTTTCTCTCCTACCATTGGAAAATAGTCTCTGGGCTACATGGGAACTCTCTGTGAAATCTACGCTAGGAGTATTGTGCAATATTTAAAAATAAAACATGAGGCTGGAGAGATGGCTCAGCAGTTAAGATCCGGGCCCGGAGATGTTGCTCATTCATTGGAATGAATGAAGCCCTGTGTTCGAGCCCCAGCACCACATAAACCTAGCATTGTAGTGTGTGCCTATAAGCCCAGCATTCAGGAGGCAGAAGCAAGAGAATCAGATGGCCAAGGTCATTGTTGGCCATGTAGCAAGTTTGAGGCTAAAAAAGGGTGACACTCTTTGAACAAAAAAAGAGGAGAAAGGTGGCTTTCAATGGCTGTTCCTCCTGAGCTGCTGTGATAAACACCCACAATAAGTCTCCTTAAAGGTGGGGGTATATTTCAGCTCCTGGTTTTTGGAGGTTCAGTCCGTGGTCACTGGGCCATGTGGAGAGGTAGGAGTGCCTGGTGGAGCTTAGGTGCCCATGGTGGCCAAGAAATAAATGAGAGAGGAGGCTGGGCCCCCACCTCCTCTTGAAAGGTGTTTCCCTATAAGCTTCTTTTCTATAGGCCTCACCTCCTGCAGCAGTGTTTCTCAACCTTCCTAACGCTCTGACCCTTTAATACAGCTCCTCATGTTGTGGTGAACCCCAACCATAAAATTATTTTCGTTCCTGCTTCCTAACTGTGATTTTGCTACTGTTCTGATAGTAATGTTAAGATCTGTGCTTCCCAATGGTCTTAGGTGACCCCTGCGAAAAGATCTTTTGACCCCCCAAAGGGGTCACGACCCACAGGTTGACAGGTTCTCCCAACTCCCAACAGAGCCACCATTTTTGATACACTGAGTGGATAGTTGGTCAGGTTGACCTGAGCTGTGGTGTTTGAATCAGAATGGCCCCATAGGCTTGGTCATCAGGGAGTGGCACTACTTGGGAGGAACCAGGATTGGCCTTGTTGAAGTCGGTGTGGCCTTGTTGGAGAACGTGTGTCACTGGGGGTGGGCTTTAGGGTTTCAAAAGCTCAAGCCTCAGAGTCTCTCCCTGTGGATCTGGATGGAGAACGCTCAGCTACCTCTCCAGCACTGTGTCTGCCTGCATGCTCCCCACCATGATGTGGTCATGGTGTCTCTCCACAGGACCAGAACACTGACTAAGACGTGAGCTAAGGTTGCCTGGGAAGAGAAGCCTCAACCTCCACCAGTTAGCCTGTAGGCAACTCTAAGGGTCTTTTTTTTTTAAATTTCTGGTGGATGTAGAAGAGCCCAGTGCAGCATGGAGAGATGGTTTAGAGGATAAGAGCACCAGGTGCTCTTCCAAAGGTCCTGAGTTCAATTCCCAGCCAGGTGCTTGCAGTACGAGCATGGGGACCTGTGTTCCAGCCCTGCACCTATGTAAAAAGCTGGTGTCACACACTTAGGGCTGGGAATGAGGAGCCCAGTGGATCCCTGGGCCTCGCTGGCTCACCAGCCTAACTTAATAGTTCCAAGACACTGAGAGAAGCTTATCTCAAAAAACAGGGTGGACATCTCCTGAGGAATGACCCCAGAGGCTGACTTCTGGCCTCCACAGGCAGGCACACACATACATGCACACCACTGTCATCCCAGCACACAGAAAATACATATACACAATGCCTATAAGTCAACCTTGGAAGTTTAAAGTAGAGTACAGACACGTATTAGGGAGCGGTGCTACCTGACAGGGTTTAGGAGGTGTGGCCTTGCTGGGTAGGTGTGGCCTTACTGGAGGAAGTATGCCACCGTGGGGCGGGCTTTGGGGCTTCAGTGCTCAAGCCAAGCCCAGTGTCTCTCTCTTCCTGCTGCCTGCTGATCCAGATGTAGACCTCTCAGCTCGTTCTCCAGCACCACGCCTGCCTGCGAGCCACCATGCTCCCAGCTATGACGAGAATGAACTAGACCTCTGAGACTGTAAGCCTGCCCCAATTAAATGTTTGCCTTCATAAGAGTCGTCACGGTCACTGCGCCTCCTCACAGCAATAGAGCACTGATAAAACAGCCACCAAGGGAAGAAAAACAAGACCAAATCCAGAAGCTTAATACTCCATGCTGCCAGGGCCACAGAGACGGAGGGACACTGACTCATCAGCAGTAGCCACAAAAACTGTGCAGCCAAGTCCGGGAGATCAGGTAACGGCTCCTCAGCATTGCAAGGACTCTTCCTGGTATACAAACAAACCCCAGACAGAGCACTGACAGCGGATCTGGGTACGAACTCCACTCACATCCAGCGTGATCAGTGGGTTCACTGGGCTTACTGGAGCGTGTGAGTGAGGGGTTATGTACAAAAATGGGTCACTGAAGTCTCACTCGAGCGTGGACAACAACATCCCCAGAGCTGCAAAGATGAACTGTCCTTCATCACACACAGTTGGCGGGACAGCAACAGGACAGAAGGGAGTGGCTGGAGTCTCAGGGAAGGGTCTGATGACTCCTGGCTCCTCCTTCCATGAGGGGACATCACAAGCCCAACCTGAAGGTCACTTGTGAGTAGTCCCAGCTGTTCTGTTCAGAGGGGCAGTGTTTCACACAGTCTATATATGAGACTTGACCACATATCCCGGTAATCATACCCCATGGTAGTTGGCCAATGGAGGTAAAAACTGATGCCCATGTAAAGACCTGCACACAACTGTATAGCAGGTTTGTTCATTATTGCCGCGTCTCTGAAGCAACCAAGGTGTCCTTCCCTAGGAGAACTTCTAAGCTGGGCACAGTCAGATAGCAGAATATCAGTCTGCACTTAAGACAAACACGATACCTAGCCATGAGCAGAGAGGGAAGAAACAGAAATGCATATGACTATATGAAAGAAGCCTCTCCGAGCATGCTGCCCATGATGAATTCGGCCCAGAGTCCTTCTGGAAAAAACAAAAATGCTACAGCAGTAAAACATCAGGACTGGGAGTGTGGTTCGGTTAGAAGAGTGCTCACCTACCACGCACAGAGCTCTGGAGTCAACTCCCAGCACCACATCAGTGGAGTTTGATGGCACATGCCTATAATCTCTCTCTCACCCCTTCATTCTTCTGCATCCCTGGGGGGGACTTCAGTAGACAGAGGATGGCTGAGCACTACTGAGTTTACTCCGTGCCTAGGGCATTCCTCTATCTATATTGCCCTCTTCCTCCTCCATGCCCTCCTCTTCTCTTCTCTCCCTCATCTTTCTTCTCTGCTCTCCCTCCTCCCCTTTTCTTTCTTCCTTTCCCTCCCCCCTCTTTGCCCGTTCCTTCCTTTTATTTGTTGTATAGCAATTTCCTCCATATTGAAAAATCCCATCCTGGAGAGAAACTTGTCAAGCTTCAGGAACTTCTAGGTGGGATGTCAGTAACTCACTAGTCCCAGGAAGTCTCTGAAGCTTACCAGGTTCAGAAGGCCCCCTCCCTCCACAGAGTTATGGAAGGAATAAGGACTGCCGGGAGACTCTCTGACCTGTCCTGCTGCCTTCAAGTCATGCAGACGGCTCCAGGGTTGTATGCCATGTCCTTGCACAGCTTGGTTAGTTGAGTTTCTGGAACCTCCACTAGGGGTGACTAGAGAAGGAAGGAAGGACTGACACAGAAGAGCTGGGATCGAGAGGGTTGGGCTCTCTAATGGAGAAGCCTCGGGACTGTTTAGTTTATACAGCTGAACAAGAAGGCGGGTCTGGCTGATCTTGGTAGAAGCGGGCTCTGTAGGGGAGTAGTCTTCAGGCTGTAAATACACTGGGGGAGCTATGGTAGACATTCTCTTCATGCACCATCAACCATTTTTAGCACTTGGACAAGAGAAAGGCTTTGCCAGTCCTCTGAGCCTCACCTAGGGAAGGCTTTGCCAAGCCCAAAGGGCTGAAACACTGGGGTCCTTGACATGGTCATTCTGTGCCAACCGCATATTCCCTCAGGACTGCTCCCCACGGCTCAGCTTTTGTGGGTTATCACCCAAACCGGGTTGGGCTTTCGGCAGTGCAGCCACTTTTGAGCGACCCTTGCGTGGTCTCTGGAAACAATGCCAGTAAACTCCCTGTTTTGCCAGGTTGGACTTGGGTGGTACCCTTACTTTAGTCTGCTGTCGGTTCCCTAGCTGGGAGAGCAGACAGCTGTTCACACCTTCCTATGAAAAACGCTGCCTAACACCCTTCCCTCCTTCCATACCTCCCCTAGCCCGGATGCCAAGACTTCTCCCAATAGCATGCCTCTTTCCTGTGACTCTCAAGCCCCTGACCAGCTCCTGGCTGGCTAGCTCCGGGCCCCCCGTGCAAACACCTGCAAAGCAGCGTAGCTCAGGGTCCGGAGCACATGCTGTTTCTTCCAGTAGGACAGGCTGCTGGGACCCCGAGCCCCTGCTTTCCTGTCAGCCGTGGAGCAGAGTTGCTGAGTGGCTCCTGCGTGGCATTTGGGTTTCACAGTCACTCTGGGGTTCCTGCCAGGACAAGGCCTCTGCCCGATCCCCCAAGTGACGCACTTCCAAGGCTTTTAAAAATAGAAATCCGTAAGCCGTTCCATTGCCAAGAAGCTGCAAGTTCCTGGCTCCCGGAGCCAAGGCCACGCTGGGAACTCAGCCTCGAAGCTTCTAGAGAAAAGCGAGCTGCACTCGCCTTGCCTCGGATGCTCAGTGGGCACCGCCATTGCCTGGCTGAGTCATGGACCCGGCAGTGGTCACCTGCAGAGGCCAGCTGTCAGTACCGCAATTACCCAGGATGGTGGAGGTTGCCTTCCCATCCATCTTGGCTAACAAGCCCGGGACGCTGGGTGGAGGCTGCAAAGGGAGTGTGGAGCCTGAGTGTGCGATGAAGTTGGGGCCACTGTGTTCCAGCCTTTTATCTTCAAAAACAAGACATCAGGACCCAAGCTGCCATACATCCAGGCAGGTTTTTTAAGAGGCTGGTTCTGTGTCAACTTGACACAGAATCACCAGAGAGGAAGGAGCCTCAGTTGAGGAAATGCCTCCTTGAGATCCAGCTGTAGGGCATTTTCTCAGTTCGTGATCAGTGGGGGAGGGCCCAGCCCATGGTGGGTGGAGCCATCCCCAGGCTGGTGGTTCTTGGATTCTGTAAGGAAGCAGGCTGAGCGAGCCAGGGGAAGCAAGCCAGTAAACAGCACCTCTCCATGACCTCAGCATCAGCTTGTACACCCAGGTTCCTGCCCTGTTTGCGTTCCTGTCCTGACTTCCTTCCAAGATGAACAGCCAAAGAAACCCTTTTCTCCCTAAGTTGTTTTTAGGTCATGGTGTTTTTCGTCAGAGAAATGGAAACCTTATGACAAAGGATAAAGTAGTATGCATTTTCTTTTTAGATTCTTTTTGTGCAAATTTATTTTCATACAGATATACACATATACATACACATACAATGACAATAGCCAATCTTTATCCAGAAGAGCTCTGCCACACCCGGGTACCCTGAAGATCCTTCAGAGAGTCTTTGCTTATCAGACTCACTAGGGAGCACTTTGATCAGATAGTAACAAGGTGTGTATTTCTGGGGGCTTGAATGTGGGTCCAGAACTCTGCTGGATTTCTTCATCAGCTCTTCATCCTGCGTAGACAACTCTGCCACCTTTTTGCCCACCTGCTCACAGACATCCGGGTTCTCAGAGACACACCGGTCCAGGCACATAGTCTTTGATCAGCTCTGCTTCTTTGTAGTGGGAAAGCTCACACTTCTGGTGTCAGGCACTGGTCATTCTGGTGCACAGGTCATCCAGCATCTCTACCGGCCAGCCCTGGGCAGCTACTGGGCTCTGAGCTTATCCATGTCCACCCAGCTCCGTGGCACCTTTCCTTCTGTCTGTCAGAGTCCACAGCCTGGGACAGGTCACAGCTCTCCCTGTGTCTCCATCTCCAGCTTTGGGTCAGGAGTGCAAAGTTTCTGGATTCCCAAGTACATGAGGGAGAAAGCATCTTTTTAGATTTTTAATTCTTCTTTACTCTTCTGTGTCTGCGTGCTTTGCCTGCATGTAGATCTGTGTACCACATGAATGCCTGGTGCCTGTGGAGGCCAAAGGAGGGGGTTGGAGTTCCTGGAACTTGAATTAAGGACGGTTGTGAGGAAACTAAGCTGGGTTCTCTTCAAGAGCAGCCAGTGCTCTTAACTGCCGAGCCATCTCTCCAGCCCACGAATTTTCTGAAGCTGAGATCTATGTTCTTACGCAGAATCAGGATTGATGCACTGTTGGATGGCAAGGGGGAGGGGCAGGGTAGTTGACTGGATGACACTGCCATAAATCGCATTTACTCTCTGAGAAGCGTGATCCCGTTTTCCTGCAAACATCTTCTGTCTTCATATGGCCAGTGGCTAAAGAGCATTTCTGTGTCCTGGGGAAGACTTCCTGAGGATTTTCTTGTGCCTGAAAGTTGTCCGGCAGGAAGGAAGTGAGTGTGAAAGTCATAAGACAGGTTTTATATTACCCATTCGGTGGAGCTCTGTGGTGGTTTGAGTAAGGCTAGCCCACATAGCCTCTGGTATTTGAACACTTTGGCTCCAGCTGGTGTTGATGTTTAGGGAGATTTTGGAGGTGTGGCCTTGCTGCAGGAAGTATGTCACTGGGGGCCGTCTTTGAATATTCATAACCTACTCCCAATTTTCTCTCTGCTCCATGTTTACAGCTAAAGATGTAGCCTCCCAGTTTCCTGCTCAGGCTGCCTGCTGCCGTGCCTCCCTGCCATTTATGGACTCTTCCGAAGTCCATAAGACATAAGACAAAATTAACTCGTTCTTCCATGAGTTGCTTTTGGTCACAGTGTTTTATCACAGCAACTAAAAAGTAACTGATACAGGCTCCCTCCATTTCAGTGAGAAAGTTGATAAAAGGTCTCTCCAGTAATTAAAAACATTATATATTGATCAGCCTGGGCCACATAGCTAGTCCATGTCTCAATAAATACAATTTTTTTAAAAGAAGGCTGAGGAAATAGTTGAATTGATAATGAACTTACCACACAAGTGCGAGAGCTGGAGTTCGGATCCCTAGCACCCACAGAACGGCCAGGTACACCTGGCAGCTCAGCTATAATACCAGTGCTCAGGATATGGGGACAGGGATCCCTGGGACAAGCTGACTACACAGACTAATCCGTAACCTCTGAGTTCATCTAGAGAGCTTGCCTCCATGTTGGAGGTTGGTCTAATGCTAATTACTGACCCTCAAGATGTGGTTACTGCCCGCCGGATACACCCATCCTTGTTGGTGTAAACCTGCCTAAAACATTATACCTGATGGGTTCATTAAATGGTTTATACTTAGGCAGGACAGAAGGGGTAAGCACGGCTAAGGTTCCCGGGCTTTTGAGGAGGGAAAAATCACGAGAGTCATGGGAGACAGACAGAGAGATGGGAAGAGAAGAAGAAGGAGGACACCACGGCCGGTTAGCCTGGAGAGGAAACCACATGGGGACAGGAGGAAAGACTCCAATAATGGCGTGAAAAGGCCCATATGAAGAATAAAAGCAAGGATTTATAAGATTATGGATGGAAGATAGGGTGGTTAAAGCGGATGGCATTGGATGGGGGATGGGAGTTGGATGGTGAGGTGATTCAGACAACGTAGGTAGTAATATCTGCCTAGCTCGAGGTAAATAAGGCAATAATAAAATCTTACAGGTGTCTGTGTCTTATTATTGTTTGTGATAGTGGGTTAGATAATACTGTCATGATAATCATAGGGTTAATAATAAACATAACACAGCCCAACAGCCATTTTTAATTTGCTACAACACATCAATATATAAGGCAGAACATGACTAAGGAAGATACCCTATGCCAACCTCTGGCCTCCAGACACATATGTACATATGTGCCTACATGCCTGTACACACAGGCATGGTTTTGGGGAGCTGGTTCTCTCTGTGAATACAAATATACATCGGACACACATGCACAATTTATTTTGAAGTGATTTTGTCATAGAGAGCAGACAGGGTCCCTTTTGCTGAGGAACTGTGGCTCCTTCACTGGGCTGGAAGCCTTGGGCCATGTTGTTGAAGGCATCACTTGTTTTCTGCACGAAGACGAGAGGACTTGGATGAGTGCGCACAGCTTCCCTGAGCTTTCTGCAGGTTAAACCTCAGCATTTGCTTTGCCCCCTCATTCCACCCCGCAGGAGGCTGGGACCTGAAGTGGGCTAAGAGCAGGGAACCATGACCTCTTGTGGATATAAACATGTTTTTGTTTTGGCCCCAAGTGCTGGATGGGGTGTGGGGCTGATTCAGATGGTCCACAGCAGCAGACTATTTGCCTCATGTGGGCTCTGAGAGGAGCTCATTGCCAGCTGCAGATAGTTTAAATCTGAGGACTCTGGAGAGAGAATTAATATCAGAGCTCAGAGAGTGTGGAGATAGGAGAGAAAGAACAAGGCTGCTACTGTTCCCCCCACTTTGGCTCCCAGTTGCCATTGATGTAGTAAGACAAGAAGTTGGAGATCTCCTGAGGACTGGACTGGCTCCAAGGAACCCGACAACCTTAACCGGCAGGAAGCAGTTAAGAGAACTACACCCTCTCTCCCACTAACCCCTTTTCTTTCCTAACTGGTGTTTGGGGTGCTGGGAGGGATTGGGGTGGAGCAGGGAGAAAAAGATAAAAGAAATGCAAATAAGAGAGTTTTAAAATCAAATGCCCACCATGACCTTTCCTTCTCCTCCTCCCAGGAGCTGGGATTACAGGAGAGCACAACCACACCAGGCTCATTCAGCACGGGAATCGAACACAGGGCTTTGGAAAATCACGTGTTTACATAGTGTGTGGTGGGGTGTCCTGAGAAGTGCTTGCACGATGCACATGTGGAGGCCAGAGGACAGTTTTGGGGAGCTGGTTCTCTCTTTGACCACGTGGGTCTCAGGGATTGAACTCGGGCGGTCAGGTTTGGTGGCACAGAGCCTTGCAAACCCCCTGAGCCATCTTGGTGCCCTCTTCGGTAACTTAAAAATGAAACAAAAGCCCCTTTCCACTGCTTCTTTCTTGGGTTTTGACATTTTTTAAGCAAGTTGTCTCACGTTTTCCTGGGTCCTCCAAATTACTGCTAGAACTGAACAGTGAGTTCTGGAACCTTCGTGAGAATTTGTCGCACAGAGAGGGAAGGTTCTGACTCAACAGGTCAGAGTCAGGGTGGGGGTTGAGGCAGCGACAAGGGACAGGGGCCGGGGATTTTGCTTTTCCAAGGACCTCACTTTTGTGGTGAAGGCCCTGAGCTCTGAGATCTGTTTTAGTCTCTTCAGTAATCCAGGGCTCAGCTCCTGAGAGAGTTTAGTCTGAGTCAAGAGAGGCATGGCATTCACGGCTCTCTCGCTGAATGCCATCCGGAGCCCTTTCAACCCTTCTTCAGCTAAACTGTAACCCACCGGGCCTTCTGTCTGGCTCTTTGCTGGTTGTTAACAATGACCCTTTACAATTCCACCTCAAATCCTGTTATTTTACTGACAAAACATGGAACTGATCTCAAAGGCAAGTTGAAGTTCCAGGCTCCCCACAGCACGCTCAGGCTTTCACAGACCCCACCCTCATTAGCTGGGTGGAAACACCCCAAGACACGAGCTGGGCTGTTCCTAGCTGCCTCTTGCCCTCGGCTTAGCAGACCTCCATCTCCAAGGCCCTGTAGGCCTCACTGGGGTGCTCCGCTCAGCATATTGTCTGTGCACCTTTGACCCTGAACCCTGACATGCTCTTCCAGACTTTTCTTCCCTTTCTCTGTTCCCAGCTTCCTAGTGTCTGTGGCTGGTTTGCTGTCTACCCCCTTTGCTCCCCATTTATTCTCTCTGCCTGCTCTGGCAAACAGTCTAGGCTTTCCTGGTGTTTTGCTCCCACATCTGGAACCAAAGCACTGTCAGCTGGGGCCTTGCTTCAGCTCTGGGATGGTCGCTTCTGAAATCTGCCATCACCAGGTCCAGTTTACGCTGAATTTCGTCTGGACCTCACGTGGTGGAAGGAGAGAACCAACTCCCGGAGGTTGTCCTCTGACCTCCACACTGGCATTGTAGAAACACACACACACACACACACACACACACACACACACTTTCCAGTGTTACAAAAAGACAACAACAACAAAGACAGGAGATCCACAGGCAGAGAGATAGGAGCCAGAGCCAGAGCCAGACCTGGAATGTAGGAATAGCCCCAAGTACGCCTGTTCTCTAAGATGCGAAGCCCAACCCTTAGGTTTGTTCTCTGACAGCTGTAAACCCCAGGCATTGTTTTTTATTAAAGAGAAATACAGGAACCTGATCGATGCCATGTCCTAGGGATCCTTCCCTGGCAGTGTAGTCCAGATGCAAGGGAGCAGAAGTGGCTCAGATGGCTGACCCAAAGATGGCCCCATCAGGGCTCTGTTAGAACTTCGCTGGACCCTAGCTCCTTTTCCCCACCACAATCTTTGGGGTTCCATTTTATGGGTGTTAGCATAAAAGCGTGTTAATATTACACATCAAATCACATTCCCCACTCCCAGTTTGCTTTTCTTCCTTCTGATTTTAAAGAAGGGAAGACTGCAGAGCGCCTGAATTATGCTGTGACCTGAGCACTGTGCTGGGAAGCCTCGAGGTAAGCTTGCTGCTGTGAGGGACCCTGGCTTGGAGCTCTAAGACCATCTCTCCTGGGACAGACAGGCCAGCTTAGACTCAGCAAGCTGGGGGAATGGATTCCACCCTGGGAAGGTAGGCAGCCAGATTTGATTTCCAGAGGAAGGGAGCCTGGCATGGCGGTGGTTTGGGCTCCTCTGAATGCAAGGACTAGATCTAGGGCTGGCTGGAAGCTACTCGGCTTTCTCCACATGTTTCACGAGGGTACCTGACTCCTCTCGATAAGGCAAGGTGGTCTGGGCCTGGAGGAAAGATGTTGTCAGTTCCTGGCTGGGAAGCAACATGCATTTGCCTAGGGCAGGAGGCAGGCGTTGGGTCCTGCATCCCTGGGACTGGCCACTTAGCCAGAGTGGGGCTCCACTTTCTTTCCCTCACCCAGCCTGGACTTCAAGGAGAAGACAGGATCCCAAGTTGTCAAAGCTGAAGACGACCTTGAACTTCGGATCCTTCTGCTCCTACAGCCAGGCGCCTACACTACATCTCCTGTACGCGGTGCTAGAAATGGGACTCAGGCCTTCCTCCATGCTAGTCAAGCGCTCGGCCAACACCTCCTCAGAAAAAGTTCTTTCTGGTTGATGTTTTACTGCCCGGTTTACCTATGAATGGGACAGCTCGGGCCAAGGCCTGCAGTTTCAGACAGCAGGTGGCGCCCCGGAGCTGCGGGCTGGCCGTGGGAGAAAGCCTGGTAGAGAGGGGGACCAGCATGTCAGGGGAGGAGGCGAAGGCAGACATCCTGGTGACAGGCGGCTGGGCATCTGGATCTGCTGGAGACACCAGGCAGTGTTAGGTCTAGAAGAAGGAGCCCTGGGAAAACGGATCGGAAGCGATGATTCGTCCCCTCCTGGCCCACCTGTGGGTAGCTCCCCCTCGCCTTGGATGGGCAGGAACCGCCGCTCAGCGCCCCCAGAACTGCACGGCTCCGCCCCTCCCCGTGGTTAGGGCCCCGCAGAACCATGCTAGGGGTCTACCTCTGCAACCAAACATGAGAACGCGAAGGATCCCACAGATCTTCGCCCCGGCCTGGCCTCCCAGCCCCAGCCTAGCAGCCCACTCGGTGGTCTTGTTTTTAATTAAAACAAACGTGGCCCTTTCTGCAGCTGAGGACAACCCTCAGATGAGAACCATCAGGGCAAATGGGCCAGAGAAACAAAAGAGCCAACGCTGAGGAAGCCGGGGCGAAGACCAGCGGGGCAAACAGTGCCTATTAAGCACACACGCGGAAAAGGCCTCTGACAGCGCCGGCCTTTGATAAGAGCTGGGCGGCTCCGCTTTGAGAAAAAGGGTCCGCTGGAAGGACAACAGAGCCAGAAGTCCGGCCAGAAGGCCCGAGTCTACCTCTTTACAGTTCACGTGGGTAGGAGCTAAAGCCCAGAGTTCAGGAGCGCACTCAGGATCCTGCAGCAGGTGGCAAAGCACAGACACCCAAAACGGGAATCTGGAATTCAAGCCTGGACTCCTCCAGAGTTCTCTGCTGCCCCTAGGGCCACTCAGAACCTGTGTTGGGTCTGCACATCTTCCTTCTCGGTGCGAGGCCGAAGGGAGGACAACCCGCGCCTACAGGCGCCCGGCCGCTTGGTCCAGGGTTTAACGAATGACTCACGCCAAGAGCTTGAGGAGCTTCCCGGTGGCCTGCACTCTGACGTCAGCCTTCCCTGGATGGTTTCCACCATTGCCATCATTCCCGTTTCATAGACGGGAAATCCTCACCGACTATCCAGTTCCAGGTGTGAGTGTTCTCGCTTGTTTGGTTCCCCTGCCCAGTGTGGGCAGCATCTCGGTTCTCTGTAGTGGGGGCAAGACAGCCCGACCCCGCCCTTCTCTCGTGGAGCAGGTTGTAGGCCCAGGAGCCCAGCCTGACCTTGAATTCGCTTGTAACTGAGGGTGACCTTGACTTTCTGATGCCCCTACCTCTGCCTCCTGAGTGACAGAATTACAGGTGTGTTCCGGCATCCCTGGTTTCATGTGGCAGTGGGGACAGAAGCCGGGGCCTCTGGTTTGCTAGGCAAGCACCCTGCCAACCGAACTACGTCATTCATTTTCATGACATTCATTCATTTTAATAGTAATCTTCTGGTTGCTGTGTTGAGCGTAGGCAATTGGGGAAGAAAATGGCTAAAGTCAACTTAGCAGGACCGTGTATTGCTCTGGGTGTTTCTGGGGCATATTATGGGATGGCGATGGCTTTGGAGTTAAGCAGATTGCTTTCCCATGTTCTAGGTAGGCCTCATCGGATCGACTGAAGACCTTGATGGAACAAAACCTGACCCTTCTCCTTCAAGCAAGATGGAAGTCTAATCTATGAGTTCGTGTGATGCCTCAGGACTGAATGAGACATCAGCTTATGCCTGTCCTCCAGGTTGCCGGCACAGCCCATAAAGACTTTGGACTTGCCAGCTTTCAAGACTGTAAGATCCAGCTCCTTGAAATAAATCTCTGTACAGCTTGTTGCTTTTGCTTTTTTGTTTTATTTCTCTGTAAGCGAGGGGGCGGGGGGCTTCTGGCTCAGGCTACAGGTGACAGTGAGATGTGTCACCATTTATTTTCACGGTTAGATAGATGTCCTAATACCATATGCTCTCTTGGTT
Organism: Meriones unguiculatus; assembly: GCF_030254825.1. Taxonomy (NCBI): domain Eukaryota; kingdom Metazoa; phylum Chordata; class Mammalia; order Rodentia; family Muridae; genus Meriones; species Meriones unguiculatus. The sequence continues at coordinate 16,945,791 of NC_083354.1, read as the reverse complement.
TTGCTTTTGAGACAAGCCTCCCTAGGTAAAGCTAGTCCAGGCTACCCCAGCTGAAGATCCTTCTGCTTCGGCCTCCTTGGTGCTGCCATTACATGCCTGTGCTACCATGTTTGGCTTCCATGGACTTTTCTTTTTCTAGAATCATTTACCAGGATTTACCAGGTAAAATTTCATTTTGCCTATAACCATAGCATAGGTTTGAGAAGAACGAATCACTGAATTTAAGTGAAATCTGTGATGTCAACCTGTGTTCAAACAGTCTAGCCTGGGCTGCAGGCTCTGGACCTGGCTGAATCCGAGGATAATAGAATGCAGCAGATGCCAGGGAAGTCTGGGCTCTGGGACAGGCTCCCTGCATCGTCTATCTTAGTTCTTGGGCTCACTAGAACCCATCCGCATGATCCTCTTGATTCCTTTGCTATAACTACCCTTCATCCAGAATGACCTGGCCTACGTTGCTCATCCATGTGACGAGGAGTTGCCATTTCCATTAAAAATGTTTCCTTTTTATTACTCCTGTGTGTTTGTGTGTGTGAGAGAGAGAGAGAGAGAGAGAGAGAGAGAGAGAGAGAGAGAGAGTGTAATGTTGCCTATTTGGTGATTAGAGGACAGCTTGTGAAAGTCGATTCTCTCCTTCCATTATGGGGACCTGGGGGTTGAACCCATAGCATCTGGCTCGGTAGCAAGGGCCTTAATCTGAGAGCCATCTTGCAGCTGGCCTTCCACCCTCCACTTCCATTTTACAAGCAAGGCTGGCTGCACCCACAGCCGCTCCTGACTTGCCCAGCCACCAGCTAAGAAGCAGAATTCCCCCACTGGTGCTAACTCCACTTCCTCCTGGGGTGGCTGTGCTCTGCTCAGTCCACCTGAAGAAGGGGACAGTCCATACTCTGCCTTCTCCGCCGAACAGTGAAGGGTGAACCCCAAGTGTGTCTCCAGCATGGTGGCAAATGTTATTTTAAAAAGCGGCTGAAGGAGTGATAACCTTCCTGCGGAAGTTTTAGGGAGTGTGTTAAGTGATTGGGAACAAGTTTTATTGAGGAGCTTCAAAGCACTCTGTGGCCTGCCCTGTGGTGGGCAGGGGTCCCCTCCCCAACTGGAGGCCTAGGCCTGGCTAGTCCCCATTGTATCAGCCTTCCTTTGATGTTGGAAGAGCCAATCCATCTCTTTCATAGCACTACAAAGGAGCCTCCTAATTGCTTTGTTTAGACAGCCTCTTTTCCAAATATTAAACATTTGGCCTTCCCAGGCCCCCAGGCTTCTAACATCATCCAGGTCCTTGCAGAAAGCGCTCTCCCACATGCTGTGGGTTGGCAGCCTCTCTGCCTCCCTGGGCAGATCTGGACACGTCATCCCGTGATCTTCCCACAAGCCTGTGGCTCTCTGGACACAGCCCTTCCTTTTGGAGCAGGCTGGAGGTTTAGGGCGATGTTGACCTTGTCTTCAGCCTCAGAGAGCCCAGGGGAACTCTGGGACTCAGGGTGCCTGCCATCTCTTTGTCCTGAGTGACAGTAGATAAAGCTCTGGCTGGGTTATCTGCTGTGCTTAGGATCACACTAGGTTCTCTTCTTCCGTCATCACTAATGCTGTAGGAGGTCCCCACAGAGGGGAGAAATCAGCTCCTGTCCCCCATCTATGGCTAGTGATATCCCCTGCTGAGGCCTTTCTCCTGGCCCTGTGGGCTTTTCGAGACTGATGTCCCTATGCCACTTGTGTTATGCTCCTCACTGTCTCCTGCCCTGCTGTCTCCATGGTATAGGCTGGTTCCAGAGAGACACCGCAGTTTGAGCTGCTCTGCTATGCAAACACCTGTCTCCTCACAGACCTATTCATCCAGCTGAGCAGAAAGCAGTGTCACATTCCCACCAGGATAGTCAGGAATGAAGGCGGAGCCCTTTCCTGTTTAAGCACTTCCCTCCACCATTTACAATAAAGAAAACCCTACACATTTTCTGAAGTAGTGTTCAACCCTCCCTCCCCCAACCAGCTTAACAAGGGACGCAGCCAGTCCAGTTTCACTGGCACCTCTCCTACAGGCCACACCATACCACACCATTCATCCCACCATGAGGTCTTCAGACTCTTCAGGACTTCGCTGTACAAGCCTTGTAGAGAAATAGCCTCTCAGCCACATCTAATGTTTCTGATGCTTCAAGAGTCCAACCGGCAGGGGCCACGCCGCCCCCGTGGTTGGCCTACAACTGGGTGTTTGGATCAGGATGGTCAGCAGAGACTTGAAAGAGCTGGATGAAGGAGTTTTTGGTGGAGGTGTTGAGTGGTGGCTGGTCATGGGGCAGAGCATTCTGGTCTTTTTTTTTTTTAGACACTGTTCTGACTTACCGCCCATGTCAAGGACTTCCAGTGACCCTAACCCTGGCTCCATATCCATATTTCCACAAACCTACCCAGAATACCTTCTTGGTAATTCTCATACCTGTTGTGAAGCAGCTCACGTGAAGAGGAGACTGAAGCTTGGTGTCGGGCCAGCTGATGTGTTATTTCTCACATTTGCTAAACCACAACTCCTTTCTACCTCAGTTGCCCTCCCTACTGTCCGTAAAGAGCTAGTGGGCCATGGCTCAAAAGTTCTAGAAAATGTCAGGAATAGAAAGCAGCCCCTGCTTCCTTCGGTGTTTCTAGGAAAGTTTTAGTACACCGACCTTTTCCCGCCCAGCTCTTGTACTTGAAGCCAGTGCAGCTGAATTCTCAGTAGCCGAGTACAGCCTAGAGTAGGAACTTCAAAACCTGGGCCGTGTCTTGGCCTTCTATGTGCACCAGGGGTCCAGGAGTGAAGCAGAGAAGAAAAGCACACGTGTCTGTATGAATTGCACAGGTTTGGGCCCAGCAGGAAGCATTGAAGTGCCAGTACGTGTTTACCTGGTTCTGCCTCCCACTTCCTGCTCTTCCTTCTTCACCCTGGACAGAAGGTCAACAGTCCTTGGGGGAAGAATAGTCCCTTTGTGTTTTTTTTCCTTTCTTCCTGTGCCTAATTAAGAATTATGCTTGGGAATCAAGCTAATTAATCTCTGCAGTTCGGGGAGGGATCAAGCCACTAGCGCTATCAGTGTTGATCGATAACCTGCTGCTCAGAGTCTGAAAGCACACCCGCTCCTTTCAGGCTTTAATGAGGACAGGGCAGGATAGCCCCAGGGCTTGGATGGAGGCCAGGGGGGCAGGGCACCTGGCCTGACAAGAGAGGAATTGGGAGCACTGAGCAGGGATGTGGGGAATGAATCTGGGGAACTGCTTTCCATGGCTACTCTATTACGAGGTGGGCCCCGAAAGACAGCTGTCTGATGATGTCCAAGGCCCCGGAGATCAGGAGTCGGGAGGTGGGAGATACAACTTCATTACTGGGCTGCTATCAGCACCATCTATGAGGGTGACCGACAAGACTATTACAAAGGCAAGGGAAAAACGGCTGTGACAAGCTGGCCAGAACCAGAGAAGAGGTCCTGCCACCAGCCTTCTCCAGGGCTGTCACATTAGCCCAACAAGGACCATGGCTGCCAAAGGCCAGAGAGATGAAGAAAAGCACAGAGCCACAGATGGCTCCTAGGAACAGGGAAAACTTGTTCTGAGAGCAAGAGAATGGCTTGGTTAAAGCTTCCAGAAGATTACTGCTGTCTCTTGGTGGATCTTCAGGCTAAAGCTCCACACTCAAGCTTTTGCCACCAGAGGGGAAAACACAGCATCTGTTTCCCGGAAACTATGAGGAAGTCAGAATTCTAAGAGCAGTGGTAACCAAAAGGTGCAGCCTGCAGGAAGCCAGGGTGGTTTAAGACCTGCAGGAGCCAGCTCCAGTAACAGCATAAAATGTATTTAAAGTTTAATTGACAAGTAAAATTTGCAAATATCTGTATATATGCCATACTGCATATAGCAAAATGCTTTGATATACATATATATAATGGTTCAGTTAAGCTACTTGGCATATTACTACTTCACATGCTTATTTTTTTCATGAGAATACCTAAAAATCTATATTGCTATATTACTGAGGTATGTATTTGTATTTATTGCTGTGCTATTCACAATAGTTAAGAACTGAATTAGCTGTACATTAATAGATGAATGAAAAATTAAGAGGCCTCAGCCCATGTCAAGGACTTCCAGTGACCCTAACCCTGGGGAGGCTGAGGCAGTAGGAGTAGGAATAGGAGTCCAAGGCTAGCCTTGACTACATAGCAAGTTCTAGGCCAGCCTGGGTTATATGAGACCCCGTGTCAAATGCAACGACAGCAATGGAAGCAGCTGAACTGATAAAGAATATACAGTTTGTACACATTGTAGAATTCTGCTTGTTTTTCAAGACAGGTTTCTCTGTGTATCCCTGGCTGTCCTGGAACTCGCTCTGGAGACCAGGCTGGCCCAGAACTCACAGAGATCCGCCTGCCTCTGCTTCCCAAATGCTAGGATTAAAGGCGTGTGCCACTGCTGCTTACACCTTGAGGGTTCCAGGGTTCGAACTCATCAGCAGGCAAGCTTTCTTGCCAGAATCCCATTTCTTTGTGTGCTAGTAACACACGTGCCGTTACTAGCAGCATGTTACACATTAGTAGCCTCTTGAACTTATTCTCTCACCTGAACTTCTGGACCCTCTGGCTCTCCCACTCCAGCCCCCACTAATCATCATTTCACCATTCTCTGTGTTCAAGTTCTGCTTTTGTAAGACCGAATGGTACAGGTTTCCGGCTTACTTTCTCCTTTGTTAAGCCGAATGAATGTTCCTCCAAGTGTTTGGCACGTTTCCTTTATTCATTTGTTGATGGACGTTTAGGTTTGTTTTGCACGTGGAAGGAGACACAGGTATGCAGCTCTCTCTTCCATGCACTAAATTTATTTTCTTTAGACGTATATCCGGCAATGGGACTGTGGGATCATCTGATAGTTCCTTCTTTCTTCTTCTCCCCATCCCTCCCTTCTTCTTTCAATCCCAACCTTGTGCTTGCATTTTATTGCTGACCGTTGGAGCCTACCAAACACTGTGATGCACATCCAGCACTTGAGAGGCAGAAACAGATGGATCTCTGAGGTTTAGGCCAGCCTGGTCTACACAGTGAGTTCCAGGCTAGCCAGGGCTATGTAGTTTAAAACCTCAAAACAACAAAGGAATAGTCTCAGGCTAGAGACGGCTCAGTGGTTAAGTGCACTCCCCGTTCCTCAGAGGACCAAGGCTGGCTTCCAGCTTACATGTTGGAGGTTACAACTGCCTCTAACTACAGCTCCAAGGGATTCATAACCTCTGTTCTCCAAGGACACCTGCGCAAGTAAGTGCACATACCTACAACATACAAACACACCCGAAGAGAAACTAAAAACTGCCAATCCTACCTTAGCTTCCCAAGCAACGGAACTCACGGAGGTATGACTAATGTGCCTGGCTGGTATTTTTAGTTATTGATTTTCATTTTGTGTATGAGCGCTTTGCCTGCTTATGTATCTGTGTACCCTGAATGCAGTATCCAAGAAGGCCAGAAGAGGGCAACAGATTCCCTGGAATTGGAGTGAGATGGTTCTGAGTTGCCATGTGGGTGCTAGTAATCAAACTTGGGTCCTCTGTAAGAGCAGTCAGTGCTTAACTACTGAGCCATCTCTCTAGACCCTTCATTTCTGAGGCCGAGTCGTTTGTCTTCACATTCTGTTTTCATTACTATGGTTTTGTGGTACATTTTGGATTATTTGTGATGGCTCCACATGTTTTTTGTTGTTGTTGTTTAAGACCATCTTTTGCGGTTCCATAAAACTTTTAAAAATTACATCATAAAGTACAGGAAAAAAACCTGTTTAAAAACACAGTATTACACCTTAAAGTTTTAATATTGGTGTTTGTGCGTGCATTTACCACGGTGCATATGTGCAAGTCAGAGGACAACTTGCACGAGCTAATTTTTTTTTTCCTACCACATGGGTCCTGGGGCCTGAACTCAGGTTCTCAGCTGTGGCAGCAAGTACCTTACCCCCACTAAGCTACCTCATCCGCCCGAAGGCTGCTTTGGTTATTTGGAGTCTTTCATGGTTCAATTCAACTTTTAAAATTTTTTCTATTTCTGGAAAATATCTTTGAAATTTTAACGGTAATTGCATTGATCCTATAGTTGAGTAGTAGGAATGTATTAACTAATAATATTAATTTTTTTTTCCTTCTCAAAAAGACAAACATACAGCATTTTCTTGTGCCTCTTTGGTGTCTTTCCTCAGTGTTTTAGTTTTCAGTTTACGGGCCTACAGCCAGGATTTTGTAACAGTCCTGCTGTGTGGAGAGCTGTTTATTTGATAAATATTAGTAGGTGTAAACATGGATGCTTTTCTGTATGTTCATTTATGATCTGCAACTTTGAGACAGGGTCCCATCGACCCTCGACTGGCTTCCAACTCATTGCTGAAGACGACGTTGAACTTTTGATCTTCCTGCCTCTACCTCCTGAGGCATGCACCACTGCAACCACTTCATCCGCTGCTGCTGCTGAGGACTAGGCCCTTAGGAATACACTCTAGAGTGGATCTTGCTGTCACCATGTCCTAGACGTCAGCAGAACTTTAGGACTGAAGACACACACAGGGCAACACCCAAGTGAGGAAATGATGTGGCCTGTCCACTCTCCATCCAGAAGAGAGAGGATCAAGTCCTGTGAAGGACGCCAGAACACCAAGCCTAGCACCCACAGGGGTTGTACCTAGATTTACTCAGCAAAGCCCACGGAAGTACATGTTACTCTTTTCGATGTGCAGGTCCACTGGCTATGCGGTGCTAGGGGGAAAGCACTGCATACTTTGGAGCACCACCAGGCTGCTGCGGTCCACCCATCCCAGTGACCACAGAAGACCCTTGGTTTTGTTTTGTTAGTTGTATAGGAGCTGTTGGAAGCCATGGTAGTTTTAGCTTTGAGGCCTCCATTCAAGGTTAGCTTTTTGGGAACCTGCTGTTAGCTTTGTCACCTGTGTTGTGGCGGCTGCCATGTTCTGAGGCCTCAGCACCCACCCAGTTTTGCGATAGGCACATCTCTCTGCTGCTGACCCCTGCAGGGTTGTGCATCCCTCTCAAAGAGCAGAGTGACAGCTCCTGGTTTTCTACTCTTCATTGCTCACTCTGCTCAGGTATCAGGTCATCCCTGCCCACTTAGTCCTCCAATAAGTCCTCTGCTACTTGTAACTTGTTCCTGGCAAATGCTTCCTGGGAACTCAGACTGACAGCACTACGGTACTGGCTAAAGCCTACAGGTTCACTCTACTCAATGATTTGCTTTTGAAAAGAACATTTATTTACTTTTATTTTACGTACATTGGTGTTTTGACTATATGTACGTGTCTGAGGGTGTTGGATCCCCTACAACTGGAGTTAGTCAGGGGTGAGCTGTCATGTGGGTGCTGGGAATTGAACTAGGATCCTCTGGAAGAACAGCCAGTGCTCCCAACTGCTGAGCCATCTCTCCAGCCCTAAAAGATTTGTTTAAAAACAAAACAAAACAACAACAAACCTTCAGCCAGTGTGGTGGCGCGCACTTTTAATCCCAACACTCCAAAGGCACAGGCAGGCAGATCTCTTGAGTTTGAGAACAGCCTGGTCTACAAGGCAAGTTCCAGAACAGCCAGGGTTACACAGAGAAACCCTGTTTTGAAAAATCCAAAACAAATAAATCAATCTTCATAAGACAGTGGCAACTGGAAAGCAGTGCCACCTTTCAGGAGGACTGCAGAGAGTGTGGGCTCCTACAGACACGGGCTGCCAGTGCCACCTTTCAGGAGGACTGCAGAGTGTGGGCTCCCACAGACACGGGCTGCCAGTTTCTGGGGTTACAAGTCACTCCCACAGCATGGCTGAAGAGGAATCACCCATGAACTAGTTAAAATACTATTTATTTTAAAAATATTCATAATTTATTGAGTACTTACTATGTGATAGGAACCATGGTAAGAGCTTTCCATACATTGTTTCATTCAATACTTACATAATTCTTGTACAGATCTCCATTTTCCAGATAAGAAAATGGAGTTAATTAGATGTTGAGCTTGGATTTGAATCAACTGACTGATGCCAAAACTAACTCTTTAGCTAAACACACATGCACGCATACACTCACTCTCTCTCTCCTCTCTCTCACCCACCCCTTACGTGATGTCTATTGAAAATAACTGAGTTTCTAAGGAAGAAAAATAAATCATGAGTGGGAAATACACAGAGAAAAACGAAACCATTCAGCTGAATCCCTTAAACACTGTACAGAGGACTGAAGGCAGGCAGGGTTTCTGTAGGAGAAGTTTTAAGTCTTGACCTGCTCGAAGTGCATCTGGACACAGGATTTTCCTGGGCTCGTTCTTACAAACCTGTTGATGAGGTAAAGTGACTAACTCCCCGGATCTAACTCACTTCTAACATCAGATATTTACTTCCGACATGGAGCTTGAAGCTAATCATTTTGTATAAAATCAAACCATTTAATTTAATATTTCTCAAACAACATAAGAAGCAAAACAATCTGCTGGGCCTCACATGAACATCACATCTCAAAATCTCAAAAGAAGTGATCTGCCAGTATCCCGAGAGGACTCAGCCTGGCCTCCTCATGCAAAGGACCTCCAGATGGTCCCTATCTCAGGCTTCCCATGAAGTTCTCATAGAAGCCAATGCATGCATGTATGCCATGCATGGATGTGGTGTTAAAAATGGATGAAAGGACTTTCACTGATATTGCCATCTCTCTATTAAGGCAGGTTTGCTTGCTTACATTTTTGTGTTGTAGGTGAGAGAAGAGATGGGTGAAAAAATGCGAAGGGGCTTTGAGGGCTGTTAACTTCAAAACCCTCATTCGAGCCCTTTGCCACCGTCTTCATTCTTCTCTAGATCTGCAAGAAGAGACTTTCCTTACTATGGACTTCTGTTTGTTTGACCTCCAGGACAAGCTTAGGAGGCCAGTATCAATAGAAAGGGCAAGAGGAGCACTGTGTAGGCAGGGGTGTGTCATCCTAGCTCTCCTAGCCCCAGCTGTCCTTCAGGGTCACCCCTGAAGCACAGTTAGTGCACACAGGAAAAGCAGTTCCAGCCTTTCTGGGAGACAGGAGATAGAGAAAAGAAAACAAAATACATTATTCTGTGGGAAACGGGTGTAAAAAACTCACTAGTTTACTATGTTAAAAAAAAAAGGATGGCACATTTATTGCTACATAAATGTTATATACATACTGTGTTTTCTGTTACAGTGACAGAAAAAATTTTGAACTTCTTGCTGCTGGTTGAAAAGGTTTATCAATAATACCTTGAATTTGACACAGGATACAAATCTGCAATAAACCAACAATGGAAACTGGAGAACAAGATGAAAAGCAGCTCATCTCCAACAATTCGCTCTCACAATACTCCATAGGAACTACAAGGTATACTAGAACCTACTATGCTCTTAAAATGCTATTGTAAATTTCTGATATTAATGAACAGGTTATGGTAAATAACCCTACATTTTCTTTAACTACCTAATATAATAAAATAAAGTAAGAAACTTTTTACTGAAAACTTTTGATTTCAAAAATCTAGAAAGAGTAATATTTAGAATTCAAGAAATTTTCTTACAAGATTATTGTATAAAAGACTAGCTACAGTGAAAAATAAGCCAAATGTTTTTTCTTTCTATTTTATGAAGGAAAGCTTCTGGGCATACTGCAAAGTCTAATATAGCGAAAAAGACAACAAGCTCTGAAGAAAAAAGGCCAGGCAGTGGCTTATGTTCACTCACACATCATAAGCAACAACTTCTGTTTTAGCTGATTAACACTGAAATGAAGAACAAGGCCACAGAGAAAGTCTGATGTAACAAGAACATACGCAAATTAAAGTATGCAAATTAAGTCCACTAAGTTCACCAAAGACTGACTTGTTAGAAAAAGTCCTGATGGAGAATCTGAAGTGCCGTCTTAAAGGTTTTTGTTCTTTCAAATTCTCCGGAGTCTGTAAGTGACAGAACAACTTGGGATTTTTCTTCTGTGTGCAGATTGCCACTGACACTGGCTCTAAGGAGTTACTTAGCCAAGACCATCGTGTTCAGCATGTTTTTCTCTCCCAGGGCTGCTGTGGTGGAAGACAGATTTCATGGAAGTTCAAAGTGATTACTGTGTCTTAAAAACAACTGTGAGGGATTAGAGACAGAGGGTGCAGTAATGCATAATGCTAAGATGGACTGACAAGCACAGCTCAGGGTTAATCTGGCTCTTCTTGGGGTGGGAGCAGGTGGTTTGCAGGTGATTAAATCACCCTTCTGCCCTACCCCCACTCGCCAGCCACCCAAAGGACAGAGAAGTAAAGGCTGGGGGTAAGGAAACGTGACCATTGCTCTTGAATTCCATAGGTAATTAGCCGAGTGGTAGAGTGCATTCACCACACTGCCTGTCCTGGTGATAACTGGGTTTTGTTACGCTCACCACGATCATGGCCTGAAAAGTCAACTTTGTATTGTACTGAATGCATTTTGTGCTCACTTAATAGCTAACACTTCACAAGTACTATATCATGTAGTACTTACTGCTCGGAAAACAAAGCAATTTCTAAAAGGTAGACTCTCCCTTGTAAGTTACACTTCTTGCTATTATAGCTTTACTATGAAACCTAGAAGCCTGAAAAGTCTTAAGTGATTATTAGAAATAAAGCAATGTTTATTTGGGGACAAATCCAGAGGACAAAATTTCCCCTTTCAAAATCTTAGCTAGGCTATGGTCACAGATGGTGTCTGCTTATCACTGCAGGGACATGAACAAAGCACACAGGGCTGCAAGGAGGGTTCTGGACTGTGACCATAAACTATGCAGACTCAGATCAAATATAACAACCACAAAGAGAAAATAAAAATGAGTGAAAAAACAAGAGAGAAATGCTATACCAAGTAATATTTTCCTATTTCATGGAAAACACTATTCATATGGCGAAGGTCGGAGAGGGCAACAAAGGACTCCCTTCCTTTTTAAGACACTAACAGGTATGCCGGGAATGCTAAGGGCCAATGGTTGCCACTGCTTTGTGAACAGCTTTAACAATGCTGGCATCAGCTGAATGTAGATCAGCTCCCCACATGAACTTTTTCCCTTTATATGTAGACCTCACAGTTCCATTACAATAAATAAAATTTGTAGTTACAATGCATTTGTCAATTCAGTTTAGGCACAAGGCAACTTCCACGCTGAGTGGAGAGATGAGACAGTCTCTGATTGTGCAGAAGCGATACATTGCTTACAGCAGAATGATACGCTGCAAACACCTCATGGGCCGACGTTCTCTGATGAGCTTCCTATCCTCACTTCTGATGGAAGTGCTGACCAGTTGCTTTGATCATAGGATTACATATGAGTTTCTTGCTTCAAGTGTTTCGCTTTTTCTTCTTCCTGTCAGGTTTGTGTCTCCAGATAATCTGAGTTGTCCAAGTCTTTATGAGGAGAGGTCACCTTCTATCTAGCCTACTGATGGCTCTGGAACTGTGGCAAGGAGAGAAGAGGATAGTTAGTACACAATTATTAAAAATAATACTACTCTCGCATTCGGTTTGTGAGTATTTTATGGAGTATTTTTGCATCAATGTTCATAATCTGGAGGTTTCTCAGAAAACTGGGAATAGATCTACCTCAAGTCTCAATTATACCACTCCTGGGCATATACCCAAAAAATGCTCCATCACAACACAAGGACACTTGCTCAACTATGTCCACAGCAGCTTTATTCATAATAGCCAGAAACTGGAAACAAACTAGATGTCCCTCAACCAAAGAATGGATAAAGAAAATGTGGCACATTTACATAATGGAATACTACTCAGCTATTAAAAACAAGGACATCATGCAATTTGCAAGCAAATGAATGGATCTAGAAAAGATCATCCTGAGCCTACCATAACTGTCTTCTGACGGGCTTCATCCAGCAGCTGATGGAAACACATGGGACCTTGTGATTAAGAATTTATACATCAGCGTAGCCAGGCAATTATGCAAACTTTCATGTTGGGAGCAGGTAAGTTGGCAATATCTGACCTCAGATTCTACCTACAGACTGCTCAGCAGTGAGATCATGTTCTTTCTCATTGCTGGGCTCCAGCCCTCCATGTTAGGTTGATTCAGGTTGTCAAGTCTGCACAGTAAGCACTTATAACCACTGAGCCATCTCACAGACCCCCCTCAGTGAGACTCTTTCCACATTACAGAGAACGATAAGGCTAGAAATCCCAAAGCAGCAGGAAGCACAACAGGAAAAGATCAGGAAGCAAACCAAGATGAGAACAACAGATAGGGGAAAAAAAAGACAGACCAGTGGAGTATTCCCCCCCCCCCCCCAGTCTAAGGGAAACCCCAAACTTGAGCTTTTTATTAAGCTGCTTCTCATCACTGCTCTTTGAGACCTATCAACTTAAAAGTCAGCTCTGTACTGAGAAGCTGGCATGTTAACTAAAGACATCAGCATTTACTACGCAACAGACCAGCACCTTCCTACAACATTCTGTTCTCCACAGAACACAAGGCAATAGTTTGCCTTTTAGGCTGTGTGAATTAACAAGCTCTTGCTTGAGGACTCTGTGACATGAAAACCTCTATGATGACTGGAGATATTTGTGGGGAATGCTTTAGAGTTCCTCCAGGGTGCTGATGTTACAGTGATAACTGACTGACAGTGTTGACCTTTCTTGCTTTTTTTCTCCATCTACATTTTCAACTGCAATCTAATCTGATCCTAGTAGTAGTGGGGTAAACCAAATCTGACATTGAAAGAGCAGTGTACTTACTAACTACTCCATCAAATCCAGACTTTCATCTCAAAATGAGAGTCACCAAGCTAACCATAGGAAACTACATTTGATATTGTTCCTACTTCCATTCATCTGCCTCTACTATTTTAAAATCTGTTGAAAAACTTAAGAAAATAACCATACAACCCTCAAGGGAGGTTATAAAATGAAGTTTTGACTGGGAGTGGTGCCACATGCCCTCAATCCAGACTTAGGAAGTAGAGGCATTCAGATTGCTGTGAATTCAGGGGCAGCCTGGTCTACAAAGTGATTTCTAGGCCAGTAAGGGTTATATACTATGGCTCTGTCTCAAAAAAACCAAAAGCCCATACCAAAATTCCCCAAAATGAAGTTACCAGTTCTATTCTTAATCCATGCTGCTAGCTAAAATGCTACTGTAAAAATATTTTATTACAGTTCACACTGTTCAGCTTCTAAAATATTAACTTTGCAACTGAGCCTGTTAATAAGTAAAGGAGTCACTGTGACATCCTCTTGTTGGAGAATGAGCAAATATGCTGACTCAGGCCAGAAAACCTGGCACTTCTTTATGAGCCAAAAGCTATTGCAATTTTTTTAGTAGTAATCTGGTCTAAATAGCACTGGCTTTGATGAGACAACAAGAAGGCACAAAGATCACTGTATTCCAAATTATATGATCTTTACCCAATTATTTATGACCTTCACAATCACCAAAGAGAGACTTTGGTTTTTCAAGACAGGATTTCTCTCTGTCCTGGCTGTCCTGGACTCGCTCTGTAGCCAGGCTGGCCTCCAACTCACAGAGATCTACCTGCCTCTACCTTCCAAGTGCTGGGATTAAGGGTATGCACCACCACTGCCCAGCTGCCCCACAGTTCTAACCACTGTAAAATGAAGTGATATCTTTGTACTTCCTTTCCAGACCCATACACACCTGGCTGACGTTCACAGATGACCCATAGGGTTGGTAGTCTCACTAAGCCCAGGATGGGTTCCTGGCAGTGTGGTTGGCGGCTCTGCTGACGCAGCAGAGACCTTTTCTTCTTCTCTTCTCTTAAGGCAGGCTGCTTTGGGGTTGAGGTTTCTCTCTACAGCAGAAGGAGAGAATTGGTATCATTATGTAAAAAGGCAGAACAAGACACTGGGACAGGGGGTTGGGCAAGGGGCAGTGAGATTAGATCTCTAGGCCTGACTGGTTTCTTACCCAGGGTAGTATTAACTGTTGGGTCGTAAACTGAACAAACTGCTGTTGTTCTTTCTGTGAGGATGAGCAATCTCTGTAATTTCATTTTTATATTAAATCTAATTTTCAGAGGAAGCCATGATAGATAGGCTTACACTAAAACTTTAGTATTAAATGAGATGCCAGAATTCTTTGTATTTTCTTTATTTTTTGATTATTATTTAGTCTTCTAGGCTTTAATTTGTTTGAAATCAACACGTTAATTTTTAAACAAATCTTGGCAAGTACCATTATTTGTCAATCAGGTTCTCCTTACAGGCCTGCTATGATACAGTACACTGAATTGATATAAAGGCTTATGATACCCTCTTTGTATCTGAAAGACATCTGTGCTGCACCTTGTATTTACCAGCTCAGAAAACCATCTATATTCATGTAGGAAACACATGAATGTAAGGGAGACAGATGACAATAGCATTCCTTCCTTTTCTACTCTGACGTATACAGAGAACAAGAGGACAGAATTCTTTCTGTGGTTGTGGTACAAGAAGGGCACTAAAACTTCATAGAGAACACAACCAAGATGATGAGAGGTGATGATGTGTGATGCATATGTCTCTGAGAAGTGAAAAGAACATAAGAAGTGGAAAGGTGGGGCTAGACAGATAACTCAGCAGAAAAAAACACTGGTTGGTCTTCTGGAGGCCCTGAGTTCAAACCTCAGCACTGGCATGATAGATCAAAACTGATATAACTGTAGACTCATGTGATCTAATGCTCTCTTCTGGTGTACGGATGTATATGCAGCTAAAACACCTATATACATAAAATAAAGTAATATAAGTAAAATAAATAAATGAAATGGAAAGGTAAGCACAGGTATCTTGCTTATAACAGTTTCTTATATAATTTTTGTTTCTAAGGATATGCTATAGGGGTTCAAGTGCCATACACATCAATTTATAAATTGATTCAAAATGCCTTAATGGATATAAAGGGATCATTTAAAACTAACCTGTAATGATTATAATATTCACTGAAATTGCAAAAAAAAATTTTTCCAGACAGGGTCTCACTATGTAGCCCTGGCTGTCTTGGAACGCACTATGTAGACAAGGCTGGCCTCAAATTCAAATCTGTCTGCCTCTGCCTCCAAGTGTGGGGATTAAAGGTGTGTACCACTACGCCTAGCAAAAATTGCAATTTTTACATGTTATATTTTCTAGAAATGAGTGGTTAATTCAATGCTCATAGCACAGCTCTCTTTGTTAATGTTTCCCCTTCTCAGGAGGATCAGTGTATTTGAATATGTATATTTTAATACCTCCCTGAACTCATCTGAGTTATAAAAACAAAAGAGCTTTAAGTATCAACTCTATGAACTGTGACTGATACATGATATAGTATCAGTTTACATTCTGCTTCTCTAAAACCCAGCATTTAGGAAAATGCATAAAATGTACATATTTATGAGGAGAATTAATGAAAGAAAGAATAGAGGGGCATTATTCTTCACTTATTAAACATTGCTAGTAAGAACAAATGTGTCATTAGATTAACAGCATCAACATGGGCTGGGAAGATGGCGAGGTGCTTACAAGCAAACACTGTTCTTGCAGAGGATCTAAGTTCTGTGGGAGGCTTATGACCGCCAGTAGCTCCAGGTTGTGGGGATGCAATGTCTGTGGCCTCCTTTGGTACTGGCATGCACACGCACCCACCCATACACATAATTAAAAAGAAAAGAAAAGAAATCTTTAATAAACAACAACGGCTTTCTTTTCTTTTCCCTTTTTGTGGTGCTGGGATGATCTCAGGGTCTTACGCATGCCCAGTCTGTACTCTACCATTCAGAAGCACACATGATCCAAGAGCTGCTGCCTCAACAGGAAACTGTCTGCCTAAGAAGAGGCAGAGACACTGACTTGTCTTTTGTTAGGTACCATGGAGTTGTTGAGACAATGGTCTCATGACCAGAGACTGAAGGTAAATCAGTATTTCAACTCAAAGACGACAAAGTGACACCTGAAGGTTTTCAAAGGGAACAGGCTCATATTTCTCCTATAGTAGACCAGTGCTCTGCACTATGACTCTTTTCATAAGAAGATCTAGGAGGCATAATCAGAATTGCTGAGAAGAACCTGAGCCTCCAGCTTGACATGTTAGCAAGATCTTTTAGATTCTGAGAATCAGACAAAGAATAGTTAGGACTAGAAGAAACAGACTATTACAGCAAACTACTTAAGGTACCTACAGCTTTGATAACGACCACCACCACCACCACCACCACCACCTTTGTTGTTCAAACCAAAAGGCCTGTGTTGCTCTTTTATATCCTTAGTGTAATGAGCAGCCTATGGCAAATGTGTTACATAGTCAGGAAGATCTGATACAAATGTATGTGGAACCAGATGTTACTGCAAATCCCACATTTCCACCAAGAATTTTATCTACTGATTCCTGGTTTGTATGAGAACCAGGAGAACTTAGCTGCATTATAACATCACCTTTTCAAAATGTATAGGATAGAATTTTTGGCTAACTCAGCAGTCACTTATTTGTATTACTATGGCAAGGCAAATATTTATACTATTATGACCCCATGGAGATACATGCTGAGGTAAGGATTGTTGTGACTGTTTCCTATATAGCTGTTCTTAGTTAATAGCTGGCTTCTTTTTTCCCTCCATTAAAAAAACTTAAATCCCAACCCTACTCAGTGTTGTAACACACCTACAAAAATGCCCACCAGTTTGTTTTCTTAAGTCCTCACACAGCACACATTTATTAGTTTCACTTTCTTTCCCTGGGAACCTTCAGCCATAGGTGAGCACCCAAAAGGCCAGTAGCTCCTTATGGAGGTTTGCTCACTGTCTGTGTAAAAGCTGTTTCCTGGGTCCCACAGCTTTCTCTTTCCTATGTACACTTATTCCAAGTCTGTGATTCAAATGCTTGCTGAGGTGTACATGGGAAGCAAGCTTGTGAAGGCATTCCTCTAGTGTCTCTCATAATTTAGAAATGTCCCAAACTGCAAACACTGGAATCTTGTTTCTTTATCTCTAAATGATTTAAACTTTGTCTCTGGAAGCGTTAGGATAATCTTCTAAACTCCAGTGTGCTGAAATCTCATGACATACTTTATCTTTAGGTCTTGACACTATTTATTTCTTGTCTATGTGCACACAGGTGTGTGCATGTGTCCCACAGCGGGCATATGGAGGTCAGAGAACAACTTAGGAGAGTTGGTTTTCTCCTGCAACCATGGAGGTATCCTTCAGGGATCAAACTCAGATTTTCAGGCTTGGTAGCGCGTACTTTTAACAGCTAAGCTATTCTGCTGGCCCTACCCTTATTTACCATACATGCTGAGAAGAACCTGTCTTTTTAGGACGTTAAATCCTAATCTGAGACATATGCCATGTGAGTTGGAAATAAGAATGTCAGTGACCCCTACTGTATCTACTTTCCACCCTTTGCCTATTTTTGCTGTCTTATATCCTATCCTTCTGCATTAATGCCATTTTAATTTATTTCAGTGGCTAACAGAAAGAGTAGAGTATTTCAACACACATACTCCATCTACCATGTTTGATCTTCTCCTTGCAAATCAATATCCTGGGGGTAGGGTCTGGAGACATGTTTGAAAAAAGACCTCAGATGATTCTGTTACCAGCCAGATCTAAGAACCACCATCATCATCCATCTTCCTCCACTCTTGTTCAAACCAGTGAGCTGAATGAGCTGATGTGTGAATGAGTTTGGGAAGAAGTGTTTGATCACCAACTGAATCTGTGTAAGTTGAGAGGGCAAACTTGAGACCCACAATGAAATATGCTGGGAACAAAAATGTCTAGGCTATTGTCAACTATCATTGTGACAATAGAAACACTTAAATGGTAATGGCAGAGATCAGATAGGGTTTGGTATAATCAATATAAAGCACAAAAAGTGATCTGGGAAAACCTCAGAATCATTGCTAGCCCTAGGTCTGTCTGCCTTAGAAAACTCCAGGTTGGGGCTGGTCAGATACTAAGCCAGATAAACAAAATATGTCTTTACAGAAACTGCTTGTATACTGAGCCTTCTTAAATGAACACATTATCAAATGTCCCAACTGCTGGAGATACAGTCTAGGGAAAGACAACTACACCAAGCTTAGAAGACACTGCCAAGGACCAGGCATAGGCACAGAGAGCTGATGAGAAATTGAGCAGAGGGTGTCTGAATGTTTTTCAAGGAGTCTTGAAAAGCAGTCAAAAGGGCTAGAGAGATGGCTCAGAAGGTAAGAGCACTGAAGAGCACTGGCTGTTCTTCCAAAGGTTCTGAGTTCAATTCCCAGCAACCACATGGTAGCTGAAAACCATCTATAATGAGACCTGGTGCCCTCTTCTGGCCTGTAGTAGAACATGCAGGCAGAATACTATTTAAATAAATAAATCTTTTTTAAAAAGGTGTAAGATAAAGGCTCTGGGTTTCAGACTTACAGTCTGAATATAGAAGAAAGACCTTCCTGGGGTTAAAGCAATCCTCAAGGCAGTTGCATGGCAACTGTACCTAAAGTTCATTCATCTCTATAGTCAGGAAAGAACTCCTTAGCTCAGAGCACGTTGCTCGTTGCTCGTTGCTCGTAACAGTATAGTTATGAGGTAGTTTAGTAGGCAGCTGGACAAGCATGGATGTTCTTTCAGACTTAGTTTTTCTGTTCTAAGTGCCTGGGAGGGCTGCTGCTAAGTCAAATGTTACAAATGAACAAGGTCCACCTGCGAAAGGCAGCATTTGCTTCTACTTACTTCAAATAATTAAACATTCCTTATTTTCATGGCTGACATCTGAGGCTAGGTATCTCCATTCTCAAAAGTTTTAAAAACACAACTCTGTCATCTAGCTTTCATAAATGGTCGACACGAAAAGGGGCTATATACCAGAATAAATTCTGGCACCTTTGCCGATCACTCAGATTTCCATACAGAGAAGGCAGCTTTTATAGCAAATCGCTGGTGAAATCAGAGTAGAATGTATAATGAGCTGAACAGAGAAGGAAGAATGAACCCAGGACTTCCCCATACTAGTGCCCTGTTGTCTCCAGAGTGGGGCCAAGTGTTCATTTAGACACAGTTCAAGAAACAGGAGGGGGCTACATGAATGAATATGGGAATGGTTGGTGAGGGAAGGACTCTATTCCTGTTACTGTCAGGTGAACAACAATCAGCCTCTGTATGTCTCGGAGACTATAGTCCGTGAAGGTCTGTTTCATGAACATCTGTCCTCTATGTACACCTGTCCTCTATGTACACTTCTAGGATTGTGAACAATATGAGTAGTACAAATTTGGTTTTAGGAACATGCTAACTATGTACCATTCCTATAATTTCAAACATATTAAAGGGACATAAAGATGAAGAATTTCCAGCTACCATCAGTTTTTCTGAAGATTTGTTCCAGTGATTCCGAGTAGTCATCTTTACTGATGCTGAGGGACCATGGTTGTAGCTTTCAGGCTTTTGCAAACCCTACTCTGTTTTGAACACAACATAAACATTTAGATAATCTAACATAAGTAGGAGAGTTGTCCACAAGCAGAGAGATTAGTATAGGGTTTGGGGCCCAGAGCTACATTTATTAATTCCTTGCAAAAAGGTTTCAGATGAAACATTTGTAACTGACAGAATATATGGGTAATTGCTGAAACAGGAGCTAAATGGTGGAACCTCAAAAATAGACTTTCTAGTATTTGATAACTAACAAGCACAGAAGAGGTGCAAATGCCCACTAAACAAGTGAAGTTTTAGAGCTTTTTTAGTACCCCATCAGAATTTGTGAAGGAAACAGGATAGTTGTCTCAGTCCTTTTAAACCACACACATGTGACAGATACATGGGCATGTCAAAGAAAGAACTTTATAGAATTTCTACTAGATACCAATAAAGCAGACCTGAGACCTACTGACATGGGTGTAAAGGACATCAGATGTGGTAAAGACAGGGAGGAGCCATGCTTGATCATCCTATTTACCAGCAGCATTTGCAGAAGCACCAGGGTAAACCACGTGGGGAAGCCTAGTGCCGAGAAAGAGGGAACACAGCATGGTGCAGAGAGGAGGGCAAGTCTAGGCAAGTAAATTCAACAGTGAGGACAGATGCTGAGTCCACAGGAGCAAGTGGGCTCCAAGCTGAATAGCAGGCTGATGCTATCTGCTCCCTGCCCCATTTCATAAAATTGGGATCTAAAGGATTGTGGGAAGATCTCAGTTTGTAGATCCTACAGGGAGAGCTGGATCTTGGTGGCACGAACAGAAGTATTCAGAGAGCTTTCACAGATGACATACCTACGCAAAGCAATTAAGACATGTTTGTCTCTCTGGACCAACTTACCTCTGACTTGCTGTTCTAGGCTAAGGATGACTGCCACGGCCTGATGAAGAATGAGGAGTTTTGTCTGAGGTTTTTCACTCTTCAAATGAAGCTGACACATTCGACCCAGCTCTTTGAATGCCTCATTAATATCCCGCACACGCAGGCGTTCTCTGGCATTGTTGGCCATCCGCCTTTCCTTCTCCCTTTCGATTTTCTGCTCTGGATTCAGATCCTCATCTTCATTGGTACTGCTGGAAAACAATAGCAATAGTGTCTATGAGCTTCCCTACAGATATGCTGACTGTGCCAAAGCATAAACTATAAAGGTAGAAATGAAAATTCTAACCCCCACTAGAAAGGAGCAACAGCTGTACTTATATGTGACTGGATATTCCTTTCCTTTCTTCAACATACCTGAATAGTCGTTTAATTTTAATACATTTTCATTGCACATTTTGGGAAAGAGGACTCTCCATGAGAGCAAATTATTTATAAACAAGGACCATAACTAAATTCTACCACTTTGTTACAGAGACTGGATCCACAGATCAGCAGCCTTAGTGTTACCAACCTCAGTTCAACACAGAGTTTCAAGTTCTACCCACAATCTCTAGATCCAGACGCTACATCTTAGTAGCCCCCACGGATTCAAAGGCACTGAGTGCTGTTGGTGCTGTCCCAGAGCAGGAGCATATCATGCCTGCTTAGAAACACTCTGGCAGTCACATGGTGCGGTGCACAAGGGACAGAAGACAAGACACAGAAGGTCTCAAACATAGCTAACTGTAATCCTGAAAAAACAAAACAAAAAAACCTAGGAGACTTAGAATTTTTTTTTTTTTGAAGGACAAACTGGCTTATATATTATCTCTGGCTATTTGGTGCCACAACAGTAGAACTGAGTAGTTGTTGACAGAGACAATTTGGTCGATAAAACTGTAAGTATCTCTGTTCTAGCCATTTTCAGTGGAAAAGTCTATTGATTTCTAATGGACATGGAGAGAAGAAAGGATACAAAATTATCTCTTAAAATTTGTTTAAAATCATAAAAATATGAGTTAAGATGCCTAGAAGAAGCGGTCTCAGAATTCCTTGACTGAATTTTACTTTTATTTATATTCATCACATGAATAGGATGTATACTAAAACCACAGCGTTGCAAAAATTCATTTTTCTCAAGAGAAACATAGGCTTTGAAAGCTACGAGAATGACAAAGAGAAAGGAACTCTGTTAGGTGTGTAAATGGAAAAAAGTCATAGCTTCTTTTAGTTCTATCATTGCAGTCTCCTCTGCATTATTAATCTAATACACAAAAATGGGTGTTTTAAATATAAATACCTGTATGTGCTAGATATATTGTTGATAACTAACTCATAAGCCATAAAATAGGATGCACTGGAAATACATTAACTCAGGCTGGGTTTATATGATCATGTCTGTAATCCTAGCACTTGGAAGGTTGAGGCAGGGTGATCATGAGTTCAAGACCAGCCTAGGCTACAGTGTCTGAAAAAACAAAATAACGTCCATGTGTGCACACACACATAATCTTCTAATTTCATTTTCTTAAAAAAAAAAAAAAAGATGTATTTATTTATCTATACAGTATTCTGCCTGCACATATGCATACATGCCAGAAAAGGGCACCAGATCTCACTATAGATGGTTATGAGCCACCATGTGGTTGCTGGGAATTGAACTCAGGACCTTTGGAAGAACAGCCTGTGCTCTTAACCTCTAAGCCATCGTTGCAGCCCCTCAATTTTAATGTAAAGCTAAACTAAAAACAAACAAACAAACAAACAAAAAAACCTGAAGGAAGATACACGAATTATTTGAAACTACTGTATTAATGTGTCCAAATTCACGCTTGGAAGCAAGTCAAGTTCACTTTCTGGGAAGCTTTTCCTCAGAGTGTCACTCTATCTGGAACATTTTTATATTTTTCTCAAATTACTGCTGAAATCAGGGAATAGCAAAGCTCTATGAAGGGCCAAATGGTAAATATTTCCTGTTTCATGAGCCAAATGGTGTCTGTGGCAACTAGTCAAATCTGTCAATGTAAAGCAAACTCAGCCACAGATGACATGAAACCAAAGCATATGGTGGTTTGCCATAATAACACATAATAAGCAACAGGCAGGTGCTTGATGAACCACACTAGATTCTGCCATATACTCAGTTCTTTAGTAGATCAAATATTTATTGGCTGACACCAACAAATAGTTTAACCTGTCCTCTCATTGTCTTTTTATATAAACTATGAGCAACTGAGAAATGACAGAGTTCTTTTTCATACGAAGACACAAAGGGGTGTGAAACAGTGGAAAACACAACTTCAGTCAAATGTTCACATGCCTCCTCTTTAGAGATGTGAGGATGAAATGGATGAATTTAGATTAAAAAGAAAAATCATGGCCTGGCACCTCGACTGTAGCTGGCTATCACTAACGCATGTCCCAAGCCCGTTTTCCCTTTCAGGCAAACGTAAGGTCTAAGGACTGGATACGAATGCTACCTTGTTCTGCCTCTAGACGAGACCTTGATGTCTTTTTGGGAGGACTCATCATCTGATTTCATGTCATCTGATGAAGGAGGTTCATGAAGGTTTTCATCTTTTTCTTTGTTTTCAGTCTTGATTTCCGTTGGAACAACACTTCCAGACTGATTTTGCAAGCCACCTAACAAAGAGGCAAAAGAGACATAAACTATAAGACTAGATTCACACATTTCAATAAAGATGATTCAAAGCCTTCTCGAGTGCAAACACACAGGAGCATTCTGGAGGTAAGGGAAAGTACATTGTTTGGAGCCGGAAAGAACTTGTCGGAACCTAGCGGTCAAAAAGTTATCAGTCCTAATTTATTTATAAAATCTATTCCGTAACAAGGACTATAGTTTTTTTCTTTAAAAATTTTGTCTCTCCAGTTGTATCATAATCTCTGTAGCAAGAGCTACTGTAACTCGAAGTTCTCAATGAACTAAGAAATCTAGATCTCACTGACTGCAGGACTCACTCATGAGAAGCAGGAATCAAGAAAGAGAACGGACAGGAGCAGGAACACAGACCAGAGTCCTACACTGTGGTTTGCGACCAGCTCTGGCTGGGCTGGCTTAGCAAACAGGGTCAGTACCCATGGGGCAGTGACCCTCTGCACCAACTGTGCAGCACTGCTGTGTGAGGGCCTGACTCATAAATCTCAGTCCACATGGACAGTATGCCAAAGGATACTTACTGCTCAAAAATGACAAGGCAGTTACCTCTGTAATTTTCAGGTGTTTTATGGTTCAGTTCTGTGTTTGAGGCAACAGTACTAGACAGCACTGAATGATTGCCGTTGAGACTGACTGAATCTTCCCGGTGAGTTCCAATCTAAAGGGAAAATAACAACCAAACGAAGTCACAAAGCAGCCAGTTTTTATTTATTTATTTTTGTGGCAGGTCAGTTGGCAGGCTGACACTGAGCTCCTAATTCAAGTGACTTTCCTGCCCAGTCTTCTGAATGGCCAGGATTACAGGATTACACCACTTCACTTGGCTCTAAGTCTTGTACGGTATTTATACAGAATACAGAACTATTCATCTGTAGGTGTGAGTTTTTTGGACTTTTGGTGAATATTTCAAAATACTTGACAGTAGCAAAATATTTAAATACAAATGTTACTTAAAATATAAGTTTCAAAATTTATATTCCATAGAGAGTTGTTAAGAAAAGCCGAAAGGGCTGCCAGTAAACGGCACTTTGTAGCTACTAGACCAGAGAGCTTCCAATGAACGACTAGAGAGAAGGCACTCTATAAGGGACAGCCTCAGAGAGCCCACAGACCCGAAAACCTGCTCTGCATACCTGCTCCTGTGTCGGGCAAAACACCACACGGGGAAGGTACTAATGGTTCATCTAACTGGACCTCCCCACATACACAGCAGCTTATTTCTCCTCCCTCTCACCTGTAATGCAAGCCTAAAGCACAATAACACCAACCATTAGGTACTGGACTATTTTTAAGAGAAACATGTTACAAATAAAGCTTTCTATTAGAACAGTAGCAGACTTTTCACATAGAATAATAAGCTTTAAATTAAATAGTTTACCAGAGAACTACTGTTTTTCGATAGTTCTTTCAGCCTTAACAAGTTATTAAACATGCAATACCTCAAGTAATAAATATAGCTTTTATCTTTTATGACTGGATTTTACTCTAAAATGTATAAATATCCTCATGAGGGTTTATCTTTTGTTTAAATCCTGCGAGTTAAATAAAAGGACCCAAAGCAGAGTTTCAGGATACTGGGTCATTTGGCACTGGGTCTGATTAGAATATATCAAGTGCTCACCACACTTTTAAAGGAATACTTGTCTTTTATCCTTATTCATCTTTAATGTACTCCATTGCTACTTTCAAAGTTATCTGAGGATTAATCACTCACGAGAATTACTCTTTCACTGTTCCCTTTGAATATCCAAGACCGTACCACCCTCACACCTTAACTATGTAAATTTCATCATGCTTTAGAATTGTACCTTAAAGCAGGGAGGGACCTCAAACACGATGGCAGACTTTCAACTTCTTCCCACCTTTGAAAAATTTCAACTTTAGGTTCCTTGTCCCCATTAAAGACTCTAGAAAAACTTGAAGAATTTGGCCTAACAGTCAGTGAAGAAAGAAGACTGAAGGAGAAACTGCACTGTGTCGTGAGACTCTGTCATTAACGACATCCTGGTCAAGTGTGTCCTTAACACTCACTAGTGCCTTCTTCCTACTGCCTACTGAGTGGCCTCAGAGGAAACGAGGGCCACTGGAAATCCTATTCTAGGGGCTGGGGAGATGGATCAGGGTAGAAGTTCTTGCCGCACAAACCAGAGGACACAGGTATTCAGACCCCAGCACCCACGTAAAGGTTGGGTGGTGTGACAGTAGCGTGGAATCTCAGTGCAGGGAAGACAGAGGCAGAAGGTGCCCAGAGCACAATGGCTAGCTAGAGGAGCTGAGTCTCTGGGTTCAAGTGACAGACCCTGCCTCAACATGTAAGAGTGGGGAGCCACGGGAAGACACCAGAGGCTAACCTCTGGCCCACACACACACACACAATTCCATTTTACAAAAAGATAACAGGAGATACAATATACAATATGCTAATTTGAAGCATGGGCCTATTTTAAAGATGAAATAACAGGGGAACTTTGGCTTAGGAAATCTCTGTGAGATAAAGCAGAGGCTGAACTTTCTGTAAGTTTGTGCACTTAAAACTTCTCAGGACTTTGGTTAGAGATACTAATTCTGTTTTTAGCTAATATTCTGAATTACCACAAAAACAAAGGGAATGACTTTAAAAACTTCAAAATATGCAAATATTAACTGTGCACTACACAAGAGGAACCCAGGGTGAACAGTAGCCCTGATTTCTGTTCGGAGACAATGCCATCTGCTGAACTCCCATTTCATCTTACTTCAATAGCATCATTAAAACAAAACAAAACAAAACACTTTCTGTACCTTAAATAATAAAGAGTATTGTATTGGCCCTCTTCCTGACAAAAGGCTCTGCAGCAAAGAGTCATTACCATTTCCTTAAGGAAGATAAAGAAGGCTGTCTTACTTATTTTGGAATATAAATGTTAGCAAGTATTTTTGCCTCAATGGAACAGTCCAAAGTAATTTTCTTACAGGAACTCTCATTACTGGCCTCCAAAAAGTTTTTCAATTGGCATATGTAATAAATATATAAATCTTTTAAAAATGGTCTCAGACTAGCAGGAAGCTTGAAGTCTGGGGTTTCCCATGTTAATGCAGCCAGCAGAAACTTTTTCTTTGTAACTTGATTCCCCTTGCAAATGGCCCTCATATATTTTCTAAAGAATTTGACTTCTACAGCTTTACTAGTTCTCTTTAACCCTTGCCCACCCTGGCTCTCATATCCTTCCTTTAATCTCTGGCTCCACACTGACATGGTTGTCTACATGAACAACAGGTGTATAAACAGCTCTTTGTCTGCGCCCCGCCTGTGGGCCAGCCAGATAGGACTATTTTAATTGTTCATCTCGTTAGCATACAGCTGACAGGCTGCTACCACTGGGAGAGGAGTAGGGAAGGAAAACCCGGAGGCTTGCGATGCTCTAAACTTCGATTCTTATTAGAACCTCATTTCAGAATAAAAGGTCCAACCCACTAAATAACTTAGTCCTGCACACTGAACCTTTACAATCTGTGTACAGCTTGACTTCTGTAGAATAACCTACAAGGACTTCTTTTCATTTAATTTGGCCAATGACTTTGGTGCTCATAATAGAAAAATAGGAAAATGTTAAATCTATTAATATGATGAATTAGAGAACAGAATTCAAACTTCTCAGTATGATGTTCTCTGATTCTGAATTGTTTTAATAACTTGTTCATTTGTACTACTTGCTGAGAATTACTGTTTTAACAATGATTAATATATAGACTGATTAAATGATTTTATACACTATCTAAAATATTCTTTTGGTTTAATCCATTTGTTTCTTTTTTTTTTTTTAAAGATTTTTTTAAATTTATCTATACAGTGTTCTGCCTGCATGTATGCCTGCATGCCAGAAAAAGGCACCAGATCTAACTATAGATGGTTTTGAGCCACCATGTAGTTGCTGGGAATTGAATTCAGAACCTTTGAAAGAAGAGCTCTCAACATCTGAGCCATCTCTCCAGCCCTTCCCATTTGTTTTCTTTTTCCCTAAGTGTATAACCTCTATTTATTTTCAGAAAATTTAAAAACACTATCTAAACCCTTAAAAATCATTGAAATGTGAATTTAATGAAAATTTAGAAGTTTCCATTAAGGGGAAAAATGGACTGAAACAGCATGAGTAGTTCTAAGTCTTTTATTCAGTTGAAACCTAGACATATAACTCCTATAGTATGGAAAGCCATATTAGAATTAACTGCTGCCCAAGGAGAAAATAAGATTATTTAAAGTTAGGGGGGCTGACAAGATTGCTTACTTGGCTTTGCAAATGTGAGGACCTGAGGTTAGATGCCCAGAACCCACCCTAGGTTGTGGTTGTAATGTTCGAAAGCAAGGACGGAAGGACACCTAGCGTGGCTCATGTGGTGAAGTTTCATGCTAATGAGAGACCCCTCCCAAACAAAGGCACGGTCAATTAAGAACGCCAGCATGGTGACACACACCTTCAATTTCAGCACTTGGGAGGCAGAGACAGGTGAATCTCTGAGTTTGAGGCCAGCTTGGTTTACAGAGTGAGTTCTAGGACAACCAGGACTACACAGAGAAAACCTGTCTTGAAAAACCAAAAACTAATTAACTGACACCCAAGATTGTCCTTTGACCCATACATATATATACACACATACATATATATGTGCATATATATACACGTATATGTATATACCTGAAAGTGCAAATATGTCCTTCCAACTTGCCCCACATAAAGATTTTAATTTTATTTTAGTTAAATGAAAAAAAGGCTAAGAAAACTCTGAACAAACTATTATTCCATTTCTTTGACACCAAAACCCTAAAGCAATACCAAAAGTTAATTAAGAAAACTGTCTGTGCTGAATTTCCATAGGTCTTGTAACAATGAAAGTTAAGAGACCTAGAGAGAATCTCATTTCTATAGCATCAATAAAGACCTTTTAAGAATCTTTTACAATGTTGCTTATTACCACAGAGCACAGTACACATGTGGAGTCGGAGGACAACTTTGTGAAGCTGTTTCTCTCATTTTCATGTGGATTCAGGGAACTGAACTCGGGTCTTCAGGCTTTTGCTGGCTGGTGACAATATCTGGGCACCTCGCTATCTCAGTTAACTCTTCAGGACTGGAGTTAAGTGTTGCTGGAAAACAATGACACAACCTCACCTGGCATGTCTGCAGCTGACTGTACTGTCTGACGGACATGTTCTCGAGGACAAAGGTACTTATAGGGTACCACCTCGTTGGGCATGGGTGTTTATATGCACAGCTCTAAACAGCAGCCTCACCCTGCTGAGGCGCTTGTATCATGCCCAAATAAAATTGGTAATTCCAGTCTTTTTTCTTTGTTTTTAAAGTTTTTGCTTAGCTTCTTCTTGTTAGTGGTTTATTCCTAGATTAAATAAATCAAAAGTAAAACTAAAACTAAATTCTGATATTTTAATAGTTCTAAACACTATTTTAACATTGAAATCTCAATCTTACTAATATGCCTGGGAGAGACGCATGTTTTATATGTGATTTAGGCAGGTATGGAGAAATACATAAATGGGAAGTCAGTAAATTAAGCAAATGAAAATAACAATTTCATCTAAAATTAAAAGCAAACATTTAAAAGATGTCTGGGGGCTACCCCAATTATTTAAACAAGAGGGATCCTTTATTCCCAGCTCTTTTCTGATACAATTTATCTCTCTCTAGTAATTTAATTTTTATGTTCATTACATAGCTAAAATATATTAAAAGCCCTTTGTGACTAAAACCTCTTTAATTCTAAATTGTGATGCTGGTCAAGCTTTTGCAGCTGAAACAAACAAACAAACAAACAAACAAACAAACAAACAAGAAGTCTGTTAATACTGACTCCTATTCACTTATTTTGGCAAATGACAGTTTTCTTACAACCTTGGTATAAAATATTTTTTTCTGAAACAATTTAAAAAAGAAAATTATTGCACCTGTAAGACAGTAAAGTGGATAGTCTACAAACCACAGGCAATTAATGACATAACCCTGTAACTAAAAATAACGCACAGGGCTTGGGGTGCAGCTTAGTAGCACACTTGACTAGTGTGAAAGGCATTGGGTTCTACCCCCAAAACTGGGGGTGGGGGAGGAGAAGTATTCTTAATAGCAGAACTGTTTTCCTGACAAAGCCCAGCAGTTTAGTACAACTATGCATACAGACTTTATACTAATGGTAATCTTGCTCACTGATCTATTTGCTGGGAAGGCACAGAGATGAGCTACTGTTAATACTTGAAATGTAGACTCTCTCTGTGATATAAGCTGGTCCCCTTACTCCTTCCTACCTCCACACCATGCTCTGCTAAGTTGTTTTCATTTATGTCATCAACTTTTCTTCCATTTCAGCACATCTTGGCTCATCTTTAAAACTCCCAAAGTAATTCTTGGGAGGCAGAGGTAGGCTCTCTAGTTCAAGGCCAGCGCTAGCCCAGTCTACATAGTGAATTCTAGGCCACAACTGTGTAAGATACACAGTTGAATTGTCTCAGGAAAAAAAAATCCAAGAAAAAGGAAAATAAACAAGAACAAAAACGAGTCCCAAAGCCCAAAATGAAACCATGCCAACCCCCATTTTATGTACTGATAAGTCGATTTATGATCAAAGCAACTGACAAAGTAGTCCTGTGGGGATAAATCTTGTCTTTTTTTTTTTTTTTAAATAAAGGAACCTACTTCTACAAATAAATACCAGAATTTCTCCTGACACATTGTCAAAGGCTGCTTTATTTTACATGTGAGCACTGAGTTGTTGTAGGGATGGAGGGGGAACTCAGTATTAGAGCGCTTTCCCATCAAGCATGCCCTAGATTCAATCCTTATTCTCACCACAAGGAGTGTGACAGAAATCATGCAGTATGCAAAGCTGAAGAAAGCTACTGTTCCTTCTCTTTCCCGTCACAGAAAACATAAGTTCAATCTTTTCCAAATGCTAGGAAAGAAAACAGTATCGTATTTAAGCCTACAGCAGGGATATTCATCTACAGTAATGTCCTTAGAATAAACCCACTACACAAACAAAATACTATTTGAGCTGGGCGCCGTGGCACTCGCCTGTAATCCCAGCACTCGGGAAGGCAGAGGCAGGCAGATCTCTTTGAGTTCAAGCCCAATCTGGTCTACAATGTGAGTCTAGGACAGCCAAGGCTACACAGAGAAACCCTGTCTCAAAAAATAAAAACGAAAACAAAAATCCTATTTGAATGTTCTGGTTAGTTTTTGAAAATATTTGTGTCTATCAGAATAATTTTACTCTACAAGTTATAAATGGAGTGATGACAATGAAATTTTTTAAAGAAAGATTATCTTATAAATCCTACAATAAACTGATTGCTTCAGTGGTCATTTTATAAACAACTATTTTCAGAGGCCAAATACAAATATTAACTAACTTTAAAAAAAGAAAAAGCATGGGACTGGAGAGATGGCTCAGCAGTTAAGAGCACTGATGTTATTTCTGAGGACCTGAGTTTAATTCCCAGTACCCACGTGACAGCCAGCTCACAACTGCTTGTATATCCAAGATCTGACACCCTCACACAGACATACATGCAAGCAAAATACCAATGCACATAAAATAAAAAATTTATAATTTAAAAAAAGAAAAGGTATGGAGAGTAGTTTTAGAATATAAAACCAGCTTTCTTTTCACAATCAGTTAGAATATATGGTCAGAGGTTATATATAACCAGGGGTTTTAGGTCCTCTCCATGCATGGTCCTTGGTTGGGGTATCTGTCTCTGCAGGGGTCCCAGGGCCCAGTGTTTTTGGCTTTGTTGCTCTCCTTGTGGAGCTCCTGTCTCCTCCAGGTCTTTCTATCTCCCCCTTATTCCATAAAATTCCATGCACTCTGTCCAAAGTTTGGCTATGAGTCTCAGCCTCTGCTTTGATACCTCAATCAGTAGAGGCCCTTTCAGAGGCCCTCTGTGGTAGGCTCCGGTCCTGTTTCCTATGTCTATCCTGTTTGCCCTTCTGAATGAGGATTGAG
This sequence comes from Meriones unguiculatus, assembly GCF_030254825.1. Lineage (NCBI taxonomy): Eukaryota > Metazoa > Chordata > Mammalia > Rodentia > Muridae > Meriones > Meriones unguiculatus. Next base: position 16,914,813 of record NC_083354.1, on the reverse strand, counting down.
CATCTTCCCTAGGGTCTTCCTTGTTGTTTAGCTTCTTTAGGAGTACAGATTTTAATACGTTTATCCTATATTATATGTCTAATAACCACTTAGGAGTGAGTATATACCATGTGTCTTTCTGCTTCTGGGTTACCTACTCAATATGATCTTTTCTAGTTCCTACTATTTGCCTGCAAATTTCATGATTTCTTTGTTTTTTTATAGCTGAGTAGTATTCCATTGTGTAAATGTACCACAACTTCCGTATCCATTCCTCAGTTTAGGGACACCTCGGTTGTTTCCAGATTCTGGCCTTTAGAAATAGAGCTGCTACGAACATGGTTAACAAATGTCCTTGTTGTATAGTTGAGCTTATTTCCAATATATGCCTAGGAGTGGTATAGCTGGATCTTGAGGAAGCACTATTCCTAATTTTCTGAGAAAGCGCCAGATTGATTTCCAAAGTGGTTGTACAAGGTTACATTCCCACCAGTAATGGAGGATTCCCCTTTCTCCACATCAGTGTTCACTTGAGTTTTTGATCTTAGCCATTCTGATGGGTGTAAAGTGAAATCCTGAGTAGGGGGATTTCATGACAGCCCCTGTCTCTGACATGAACTCAGTGGCAAGTTCTCTGATCACCTTTCCCTGGGGGTGTGTGTGTGTGTGCAGTCTTGCCAGGCTACAGAGGAAGACAATGCAGTCAGTTCTGATGAGACATGATAGGCTAGGGTCAGAGAGAAGGGGAGGAGAATCTTCCCTATCAGTGGATCAGCGAAAGGGTATAGGGGGAGAAAACGGACGGAGTGTGGGATTGGGAGGAGACTGGGGAAGGGGGGATACAGCCAGGATACAAAGTGAATAAATTATAATAAATAATAATAATATTTTATTATTCGTTACAATTTATACAAAATGAAGAAACTGTAATAAATAATAATAATTAAAATTAAAAAATAACATATGGTCATGAAGGACAATAAAAAGTGATTTTTAAGCTGAATGAAACTGACACAAAAATGTGTCCCCTAAATCATACATTCTGTGAGAACGAGAGTGGTAAGGAGGGAGCACATGAGTAAGTCTGTGTCTTTCTGTGATCATCTATCCAGTCCACCCCTTGGTCTTACCTCAGATCTACAGCTAAAAGTTGACGGTGGGAGGATGAGAGCTGAACACTGACTCACTACAGACAGATACTTTCTGTGTAGATGACTGGTAGCAATACGTGCTCTCTACAATTAAAATACTACTGACTACATACAGTTAAGGTGGAGAAGTAGACACCATGTGGCAATTTATTTATCAGTCCTGTGCCCTCTAAAGACAGTGAGAACTGACAAGATCTTGATACACACTGAGCAAGTTTGGGCTTAACTGCCATGGCCTGGATGCCGCTCTCATAGAGCCAGATCCATACTATTCTTTTGAAGATCCCTCTTTGTAGAACACTATGACGCTTTTCTTCATCAGAATATCTCTGCATTGGGAGGCAGATGCAGGCAGACCTTTGTGAGTTCAAGGCCTGCAAGGACTACAAAGTGAGTGACTTAGTAAGAGCAAAAAGTGAAAAAAATGCTTACTTTTTGCTATTACTAAGGGAGGAGAGGAATGCAAATTACAAATGCTGTTACTAAGACCAACCTAAGATTCAAGAATATGATTTTCAAGTCATTCTATAACATATCAGCAACTTATTAATAATCTGGTTTTCAATAGTTATTGCTGTAAAATGCCATGTTACTGGTCTTTATTATACCACTAAAACTTCTTTTTTTTGAGACAACGTCTCTCTATGTAGCAGTAGCTGGCCTTGAACTCAGAGATCCACCTGCCTCTACCTCTCAAGTGCTCGGATTAAAGGCACATGCTACCAAGCTTGGCTCCACTAAAATTTTTCTAATAGTTATAGCAATGACATTTCATATCTGATTTAGTAATTCACAAATGTTTTTATATTAGTTTATCAGCAAAAATGAATTTGGAAGGTGGTTAAAAATTCAAGATTTCCTGACATTCAAAAACAACCAACCAATCAAAATCCAAAACAAAACAGAAAACAACATCCTTAACTGCTAAGGCAAGAAGTAAAAATACTGAGGTTAGAAACCAGGCAGCTATTTGCCGCTTTTTGTAAAGGCAGGAAAGGAATGTATGTGGCAGTAAGACATACAAATGCGGAGACCTAGAACAACCCTACTTTACAGAAATCAGGCCCTCAGCACTGGGGCACCTAACTGCTGTGGTGATAGGCAAGTTTTAGCCTTGATTACATAGCTCAAAATCTGTTTCACAGGAAAATACTTTGCAGCATGCAGTGACCTTTAAAAACCATGCAATAAGTATACAAAACACATGGCCTCAATTACACAACAGGTTCAAAATCAATCTTTAAAAGACACTTTGGAAAAAAAATAATGCAAGACATTCAACACAGTTTTTGATGTACATGAGCTTTAGAAGTCTATTCTTTTTCTTTACTAAGGAATTATCATGTTTTTAAAAGATGGATTAAATTATTTTATTCTCAAAGGGGATTAATCTAAAATAGTTTCCTTTCTTTGTTACCTAACCATCATTGTAGCTGCTCCCTTAGCCCATTTTTTCCCCTTGATTTGGGAAAGTCTAAATTTGGATCTGTACAAATTAAGTTTCACTTTAAAAATTTTTGCTGTTGAAGGCTAATTCTAGATTGTAACAAACAACTTTTCTAGTCCAGAAAAGTTTCTGAATTAGGAAACTTTCTTCCTAGACTAGGATATATTTCTAAACTGTGGTACTGAAGACTGAGCTCTAGGGCCTCAGAAACGCTTAAGAAGTGCTCTACCCTTGATCATAGCTCCAGCTTTCTTTTTACTGTGAAACAGGGTCTCACTAAGTTCCTCATGCTGGCCTTGAACTTGCTCTTTTCTTGGTGGCCGGTGACACTGGTCCCAGCTAGACTAGTGCCTTTAAAACTCAGTTTTGCTTTACAGACCATTCTATTCATCCTTCCTATTCACTATCTAAGGCAAACAATGTCATTCTAATGAATATGTAGCTGGAAAAAAGAACAGGCTGAAGCTAATGGATCTCTAGAGAAAGTTTCTTCATTTTATATGTGACCATAGCAGACTCTGACAGTCTAAAAGATAGCCAATGGCTCCACTGAAGACAAAGAAAGAAAGTTTGAAAGCTCCTTTTAACTTTCCATTCAAGAAGAGAGATTCCCCCTACACCTCTTTTCTCAAAACAAACAAACAAACAAACAAACAAACAAACAAACAGACAAACAACAAAACAGGATAAGGGTTATTGCACATAAGATGAGCATAATTTACCATTGAAGCTGATCGACTGTTTGTAACAAGGCCCGATCCTCCATAGTTTGAATTGAGGTTTCCAATTGGCGCATTATGGGATGGTCCCAATAAACTGTGTATATCACTGTGGCTAGTAGGCAGACTGGTAGAAGGTCCAACTGCATGGTTCCGCAGCACATGGATAGCATCATCCAGCCTGTCTAAACGGTCCTCCATTCGAGACTGCTGTAAAGATTGAAAACAACATGGGGGAGGGGAGGAGTTACTGCTGGTATCTCTTTGATTTACTAAGCTGCTACATAGCTCCTATGCAGGGATATATGGAGGGCAGCAAGTGCAATGCAATATCAACTAGTTTCAAAACCAACTACCTGCACTTCAAATCATCAACAAAAAAGGCAGCTCTCTTCACACTATGATGAATTTTCAAAGCTGTGGATATAAGCTTTATAAAAGGAATTTATCATTAGGTTATTTCTTTTAGCTTCTATAATAAATGAATGCTACAATGTCAATTACAGCTGATGAAAAGGGAGAAACTATTTTAGGGTCTGTGAAAAATGTCAATTTGGGGAAAGGCACTCAAATCCATTTAGTTTAAGTTTTAGGTGAGTAGAACACACCTATCTTCAATGGTATACACATACAGATAAGCTCTTTAACAAAACTGAAGCAAAGACATCCACTGCCCATGGGTCACACATGCCTTAAACACAAACACATCAGAATTCTGAAAACCAAAAGCACATGCTGGTAGCGATCTCAAAGGAAGTCATTCTCAACAGACAAAAGTCTAATGCACACTGCTACAAGAGCCGCGGTGCTCACTGTTTGATTTTTGAAAGACGCTGGAGTCTGTACAGCTTGATAATATTAAACGGATAATACGTATAAGTAATTTAAACACACACAAAAAGGCACCATCTAAATGAAATAGTACCTCACAGACATCCTTTAAGAAGGACATTGCATCTTGCAAATGCTCGTGAAGTTGCTGCTCAACTCGATTTTTCTGGCAAAGTCAAGACAGAACAGGAGGCAAAGCACAGGTTAAGATTAACTCCGAGAGACGAGGAAACAGCTGATGTGCTTGTTGTTACCTGTTAGTAAAGTTAATGTGCAGATCTGCAAGATCTACTTGTATTAAGTTCTGAGAAGGCTGGGATTTAACAGGGACTCACAAGGTTAGCATCTAAACAGCACACACTGCTTTGGGTTGCTTGCAAAATATACGAGAAGACAAACTTTCCCTCAACTTAAAATATTTTGTTAGGCACAGAAAAAGAGTATTTCTGTTTGGAACCTAGAACTTCTGAATGATGTGACTTAGAATCTCACCAGAACACATTCATTTTTTACTTTTATCATACTTTGTGATTCTGGGTCACAAATGTAAGCACACCAAAGCAACAGTAGTGGACATTCTGCCACAAATTCTTCACCTTGGAGTACTAGTACGAAGAAGGCTTCTCCATTGTCCTATTTGTCTGGCTTGTGTGATTTGTATATTTTTAGTGTAAGAAAATATCAGAATTCTATAATAATTGACATTAATGTAAAAGTCTAATATAATTATAATAAACATGATTTTGGATCAATGGATTTGATTTCTTAAGTGTCCTTTTCTTGGTAAATTTTCTCTTACATATAAATATTGACAATATTCAAAAATTAAGTCTTGTATTTTTCAAAGAAACAAAAATCCTTCAGTATTCTTTTAATTCCAATTGTCTGGATAAGTTTAATGTCCCAAAAAACGATGGAATAAGGACACACAAAATGCTGTATTGTCTACTAAATCAGGTAATTTGTTAGCAAAGAATTCGTGTGTAATGCTATCCTACTGTTTCTTCACTGTTACGTAGGATTTAGTAGTAACAGCAAAACCACTACCAACAAAATTTCCCTCTGAACTATAAAGCAAATTTGTTTAACACCTGTAAAGAATAGTGGAAGGCTCTTACCAGGGAGTGAAGTGAATTTTCATAGCTTGGGGATGAAGGAGCTTGCCCTCCGGCTCTGGGCCACTGACTAGTACCTGTTAAACCAAAAAGCATCCATATGTATGAATTAACTCAGTGTTTTGGTAATGTTAAGAGAAGGGTAAAAGACACTCAATAATCATAAACAAATAATGAAAATCTTGTTTACCCTTCAGCATACTATTAGCAACTTAAAAGCACAAAACACTGGAAAACTTTTTCATTATTAATATACCAATTTAGCAAGTTGAGTAAACAGGAAAAAATCCTATGAAGCATAGTTTTATGTTTATATATTCCTTAGACTTTGTCTACACTCACATACATCTTTGAAAACGTACATCCTTTTAAAGTGTTCACTTCCCCCCCATGGCTTTACAGTTTTTGATAATGCTATTGGTGATGACATTAATATTTGTATATTTCTCTGTACCATAATTTGTTTAAGGACCGACATCTCATCACTGGCATTTTTTTCTTTTTCTTTGAGATGGGATCTCACTATGTAGCCTTGGGTGTCCTGAAACTCACAACCACGTGCTGGGATTAAAGGTGTGTGTCAGTCACCACATTCTTGCTGGGTCTGACTGAGTAGCAATGCTATTGTGATTGCTGCTACAATATACATGACTTTTTTTCCTCTGGAGAGTGCATTTCCAAGTGAAGTAGTATTTCTTAAAGAGTGTACACATGTTCACGTGCATCTTCTGACAATGCACGGATGAAGCAGTTTTAAAGGCTAAAATGCACTGGGTACACCAGCTGAAAAAGTTTTGAGGTGCGGAATTGATCACAATCTAAAGACCCTAAATTATTGAAACAAAAAAATAATTTCAATCATTTTGTTCCAATACTCCTCCAACCCTTTATGTAATCAGCCTGAGACAGGAGCCAGATCATCATATAAGGTGTTCTGAATGTTTAAAGATGTGACAGTCAGTAGGCACACAAACACTTTGCAAGCAGACAGTTTCTGGGGCTCCTCATGAGCTTAGTGTTGAGGATGCAGAGGGATGAAATGTATCAGTCACATGAGAAAGAAATCTGCACTTAGAAGATCACATGTTTATGTTGGGGACTGAACCCAGGGTCTCATACACGTTAGGAAAATGTTCCATCACTCATTAACTATATTCCCCAGCTATTTTTGAATAGTGATATAAACAAACCATGCAAAGATCTACCTCTAAAGTATAATCCATTTAATTGTATATATAAAAAAGACACATACTTAACTTCATTACTGTTGTTATTGTTATTATGATTGGGCTATCCACTGATACAACACAAGGTTAAATAGAGTATCAGCAGGGCGAAATCAGTGAATCTCAAAGTTTCAGAATCAGGATCAGAAATCTCTTTGAACTTCATACAAATTCTGAGCTCCACTTCATGGATAACGGTCCTATAACTATACTAGAATGCTTGCCTAGAATGTGCAAATCCTTGGGTTTGATTCCTAGTATGAGGTACACACAAAAACAAAACAAAAAATCAGTTTTATCTTAATCTGCCTTATTTATAAAGATGATCTTAAGAGATATGAAAGTATGTTACCAAGCTAAATGTCTTTCTGGTTAATGGAACATTAATCCCACATCTCCTTCTGTGTATAGATTAATAATGTAATAATAATAAAAAAGCAGGGTAAATATATCAAAATCATGGCAGTCTGGGAGCACTGGTGGCTTGTCAGCTATGGATGAGAGCTCTGAGGGGGGTGGGAATCCGATGCTAGACACAGACCATAATGCTAGCTAGCATGCATCTGATACTAGATAGAGCTGTAGCTTCATCTCTTAGTAAATAAAATATACAGGTTAAAATTTGAATCATACTGGTGCCTCTAGCATGTAATTACCAACTGTTGCATATAGGAGAATAGAGAAAATGAATAGTTCAAAGGCTGAACGTCTCTCCCTGCCCCAGTGCGTCACTTGATGTTTGGTGTGGACAAGTCTACAAGAAGAGCATTTTAACTGTCATGGTTGTTTGTTTGCTAACTAGCTACTCTAAAATGTAGATCTTAGTTTAGAAGGATTACTGCAAATTTACTTATTAAAATATATCCAACATTTTAAGGAAATAAGCTAGGCAGTGTCTAGGGTCATAGCTGAATTATTTCTGAAAAGACTCTGGTCACATCTAAATTCATGCAGTGTTTCTGATTGTCTCTTATTCTGATCAGGGCTTAGGGATTACTTCACCCAGTAGAACTGGTTCATAAACTAAGAGAATGTGTACTCCCTCCTCTATAGCTAAGGACACTTCTAGGATTTAGTTCATTTATTAGTTCTCTCTTGTTTCTGAGACACTGTCTTACTATGTACCCTTGGGTGGCTTGAAACTTGCTATGTAGACCAGGTGGTCATCAAACTCTTAGAGATCCACCTTCCTCTGTCTCCCCAATGCTGGGATTAAAGGTGTGTACAATGCTTGGCTCCCAGTTACTTCTCTTACTCAGGACTTTCTCTTTGTAACCTCACCCTAAACTCAAGCCTTCATGGGCTTCCACTATGTCCCCCTGGAATCCTAATACAGTTTATCACAACACCCTCTCCACCCATGACTAGATGAAGAGGGCAGACACTTTCTCATACCCACATCTGTGCTGCGCTCTTCCCTTTATACCCACAAAAGCTGTTCTCCTATTAAAATCCACTTCAAGAAAGCTGTACCTAACCTGATCACAACTCAGTGTCAATTTTCTGGCTTTATTTTCACTCTATTTCCTCAACTCAACTGGAAACTTGATGAAGTCAGGCAAGTGATTTAACACTGGACATGCTCACAGATGACATACATGAATGTTTTGATTAAACGAACATAAACCCAGACTCAACTTTTAATGTGAGGTTCTGACGACTGCTAGCTGGTCCTAACATTACAGACATTTTCCATCTATATCCCAAATAAAGAAAGTCAAGGAGTGTTTTGCTTGTCTGATTCCCAAGCTCCCATACTGAACATATTCTCCTAACACAAATGTTGTGTCACTTCTTAAACTGTAGTAGGCACAGCCATTTCTCTTTTACCGTGTTGCCAAAGTCCTGAGTTTGTTCAAAGGGAGGAAGGGGTGAGCCTGTTTTGTCCTAATACCTTGAGAGAGTAATTCCATTGCAACTCTGCGTAAATTGTAATACCTAAGATAATCATGTCAGCTCTATTTCAGATATAGGTAACTGAGGCAGGTCCAGTGTTGACCAATGAAACATGAGGTTAAGTCTTATAGGAGAAGGGTCTGGAAATATTTAAGAGACAAGAAAAAATGGTCTTTTTTTCTTCTACTGGATACTGTTTGTAGTGTCTCAAAGCTGTCAGAAAGAAGTGCTAGGAGGTAGAGGAGGGATGCTAATGTTAAGGTTTACAGCTCACCTGTTATGGGGCTTCTTGTCCCTTAAGAACAAATGCTAATAGGCCTTTAAGCCCAGCACTTGGGAGGCAGAGGCAGGCAGATCTCTAAGTTCAAGGTCATCTTGGTTCTTGATAGCAAATTTCATGCCAGCCAAGGCTACATATGTAGTGACACTTTGTCTCAATGTGCCCCATACCCTAAGAAAAAATGTTCTTTAATATTCAAGCTAGCAGCCACCAGAGCTTTTTTTCTTTTTATCCTAAGCTTCTTAATTTGTACAATGTTTTAGAAGCATCCTCACAAATGCTTGAGATAAAATGTATGCTCTTGGTTTGAAAGTTCTGGAGAAAAATGAGGTGGATTTATCTAAGAATGACAGCCATAAAGCTGCCTGTGGGGATCTGTTGCCTATGTATCTATCTTCCCAGATCCTGTGCTGACTCTCTTTCTCAGGTATAGGAACAGGTCTAACTGGGGACACCCACTCATTCCAAATAACAGATCAAGGCCACATAAGGCACAAAGCAATTTCCACAAACAGCTCTGGTTTGTTGTTTCCTTTTTCTTTGAACATTTACCACATAGTACTTTTCCTGCCACCCTGTCTCTGCTTTTCCATGGTGAGGCATTCATGTATACAAGGTAAGTAGAGACAAGCACACTAGACAGAGAAACAGGAGAAACTTTTAAAAATATACTCTAATTTGTTGTTTCAGCAGCATTATGTGAAATGGTTCTTAAGGATGCTGAATTCAAAGCAGGCCCACTAATACTATACAATCAGCAGCCTACATTTTCATTAGTTACCTGAGCTAGAGGGAGAAGAGTATCATCCGATAAACTTCACTTATCAAGGAAGGAGTGCTCAGACTTGACTTCTACCATTCTCAGTTTCCTTTCTGCCTTTTCAGATGCTGAGCTCCAGGCTCCTGTCCCATGATTAGGGAGGACGGTAAAGGCAGACAGATACCAACGTGCAAAAACAGGCAGTGGTAAAAATTATGGCGAGGATTTTGGTAAAGCAGTGCCAAGATAGCAAGCAGGGCTAAGTTATATCATTCTCCCTGTAACTTCAGCTCTGTTAAACAACTCTAAGTCAATGGGTCTTTCATCATATTGCTTATGTGTAACAGCTGCTTAACATTTACTAGACAGCTGAAGCCATGATGTCTGAAAAAGTGGCACAGCCTGCGACAAGCCAAGAACAGCTGCTGCAGCTCAACATGTCCATCCTGGAATGTGGCTGAGCAGAGAAAAGGGGCCAACACAAAGCACAGGTGACAGCATGAGCTGCGACTTAACCCAGCACAACACAAAAATGCTTCATGAAAACCACCACTGCACTAGACCTAACTGTGGCTAGCCTACGAAACCAGAGCTGCTGCTGAGGCTGACTGGTTGCTGAGATGATGTGGCAATTTCACTCTGTTGTCTAATAATGTCTCTTCTGCAAAACAAACAATTTTTTCTTCAGTAAGCCTCACCCCTGCAATTGTTGTTTAGAAAAATGGGTAGTTTTTAAATCATTGCTTGAAAAATATTTTCATATACTTTACTTAATCCTAGTAAGAAATCATTTATAATTACAGTAGCTCAACAAATTCATCCTGTATGGATAGTTCTAGAACTTGCCAATATTAATGTTAAAAACCAGGAGAAAGGGAAACCAAGTGAACCACGTGGGCAGCTCCACCAACGCTGCTCATCCACAGCAGTCTTTTTCTCAGCAGAAAAACTATATAATCCCCTGAGAAGTTCTCAGGTGAAAATGTGAAATAATGATTTAGTCTTGATTCTTCAAGTTTTTTTTCCTTCTTCTTCATCTGAGGCAATGTTTCTCTTTGAAGCCCTGACTGTCCTAGAACTCACTCTGTAGACCATGCCAGCGGTCTTACAGAGATCTTCCTGCCTCTGCCTCCTCAGTGGGATTAAAGGCATGCACCACCACCACTCTGCTACAATTGTTATTGGAAACCACCACAGATTATTTAAGAACCTAGGAAGATATGAATAAATAATTCAAGACCAGCAGTATTTTTTCAAAATGAACTCCAGGGGCAGATTCTGATTAAATGTCTATCATCAAAAATTAGAATGATCATTTTCATAATTTAAGTAGGATTTTATTAAAATTTTGTTGAACCAGTATTATTTCCAAATAGAAGACTTGCATGTGTTATGAATAAAAGAGAACCCACCTGTGAGAGGTGAAGGAGATCCCACTGGTGTTGATGGGTTTGATGGAAAACTACTGCTTGTATGGTCAGGAGAATAAATCTAACCGGAAGATAAGAGATATATATGCATCAGAATGTGAGAGTAGCAAAACTACAAACCCATTCATGGAGCTGTTTTTGTGATCTCAGTCACACCACCCCAAGGCTCACAGTGAAACCATTTGCCATCAAACTGTACACTATTTTATAAGTAGAGACCAAAGTAGCTTCAGTTTTTAAACTAGGACAAAAAATAGTATACAATTTCAAATGCGAGAGGAATAACACAGGTCCTTCCTTCCTTCCTTCCTTCCTTCCTTCCTTCCTTCCTTCCTTCCTTCCTTCCTTCCTTCCTTCCATCCTTTCTCCCTCCCTTTCTTCTTGGTTTTTCAAGACATGATTTCTCAAGATATCTATTTCTGAATTACTGTGGTCGGAAAATTTCTAAGTATCAGGTATGTGGGTATACCTCTGCTATCACCAACACCTGGGAGGCAGAGGCAAAGGATCACAAGTTCAAAGGCAGCATGGGCTAAACAGCAAGCAACAGGCCATGGAGTGTGGCCCCCACACCAGCGACTAGCACTCGGGAGGCAGATGTGAGACTGAAACTTGAAGGCCAACCTGGGCTACATAGTAGGTGCCAGGTCTGTCCATATTTAAGGTGAGTCTTTTGTTTTAAAATAAAACTACTGTAAAGTTAAAATATCTGAAAAGAAAACAATCTTTAAAGAATATACCATCTAAGTAATATAAAAATGATAACCTCACAAAAACACTTAAACAAAAAATGGAGTCTTTCATGTAGTTTTGCTATAGGTCTTTTGAGTCAGGGTCTACGTTAGGTAATCAGGACCCCCACAGGCAGGCTTGGGCAGACTTTGAATTTGTGATCCTTTGTGAGCCTCTTGACTTAGCCTGTAAGTTCTGGAGTTGCAGGAGTGTCTCACCAAGCCTGGCCTTAATGCATTAAAATGGTCTCTAAGCCAGGCGTGGTGGTGCACAACTTTAATCTGGGAGGTAGAAGTAGGGGGAGTTCAAGGTAAGCCTGGGCTACATAGTGAATTCCAGGACCAAGGCGACATAGAGACTGTCTCAAACTATCCTGCCTTCTCCACCCACTCCCCAAAAAACCAACCGAACAAAACAAGTCTTTGAAAAGCTCGGCAGTGGTGGTGCATGGCTTTTTAATTCCAGCACTGGGGAGGCAGAGGAAGATTGAGTTTGAGGCCAGCATGGTCTACAGAGTTATAGGAAAGGACAGTCGGAGCTACATAGAAAAAGCCTGTGTGTGTGTGTGTGTGTGTGTGTGTGTGTGTGTGTGTGTGTAGCAGGGAGGTAGGACACAGAAAGACAGAAAGTATGTCTTTGAAAACAGTTTTTTTTTAAAATGTTCTCTTTCTAAAAAGCTAGCCAAAGAAGATATTAAGTTACCCCTTAAGTCCTTTAAAAAGTTACTTCTCTGTATTAGCTCTAAGATTGTATACTGTAAAATTTAAACTTTCAAAGTTTTACAAACATGTCTCAACATCTTTATTATTGTCAATCATTGTTTCTTATCTTCAGGAGTCACTTGTACTTTTATGAGCAACCAATGCTAACTTCATAAAGTATGTAATACAACACTAATGAGGGAAAGGAGGAGAAATAATTACACCGATAGTGCAGATAAGTGGCAAAATATTCACAAGCTGCATTTACAACATAGTTTGCCTGCTGATCATTACTCCTCCCTTGTGAGAAACAACTGTGAAAGCGCTGAAGAAACAACACCGTCTGTGGCAGCCCACAGCTCCTAGCTCTATATATTCTCAGCTATCCATTTCCTGGTTTTTACTCTCAGTTCTTGCCAGTCAAGAACTTGTTGCTGTGCTAACAAGTGATGAGGAATGATAGAAATGGCAGAGCCTGGGCTACGAATTCCCACTGGAGTGAGTTCTCGGTTTTAGATTTACCTGTGTTCTTGCTCTTCTGTTCTCCAGTTCACTTAAAGGGTTTCCCAGAGTCCTAAGCACTCTTTTCTTCTCTAGTTACTTGCAGTTTAATGCTTGGTAAGGACATTCTTTGTTTTTGTACATCCTGGTGAATGACTCTCTTGCCTTACATTGGCTGCTGACTTGAACTTTGAGTCAACACTCTGCTTCCTATCTTCCCCACCCTTTTTCTTCCTTTACTCTACTTTGGTTTGTGCTCCCCTTTTCTTTGGTCCTCTACTCATCTCTCTGTAGATACCAATATTCACAATTCTCAGTTTCTGGGATAAGTATACATTATTCTCACACCACTTTAAATCTGTGTATGCATGTGTGTGAAGCCAGAGGACAACCTCAGGTATTTTTCCTCAAGAGCTGCCCACCTTATTTCTGAGACAGGATCTCTCAGTGGCTTGGAGCTCTGGCTGAGCAAGCCTTGGGGATCCATTTGTTTGTCTTCCCAGTGTTGAGATTTTAATAAGTGGTAAATATATAAATTACATGTGAAATTTGCTATAATATTTACCAGTAAGAAAATTCTTTAAGTGGTGGAATTTATCTTAGAATTTAGGTAATGGGGATCAATTAGCAGAGATAAGAAAACGAAAGAGCTTGTTATAGATGACTTCACTCCAAATCCACAATATGGCATGACCTTTGAGAACAATTATGTGGTGAGGTTCTGTGGTTGCTGATAATTAATGTTAATGTTCTAGGCTATATATATCTCACACTTAGGTAGGCACCAGCTTTCTGGGGTATGAATAGAACGCCAATTCTTAAGCTCTCCCTTTTCAGTGAAGGAATCCCTATGAATGCCAAATGCTTGTGAGAATTCCTTTATGTCAAAGAAAACAGGTTATACTTAGAGTCATGTGTGATCATTCTCTTGACTGACATAAGAATGTTCCAATCCTATACTCAAAATATTTTGAGAATCATGGTGTAAAGAGAAGCCATACTAAAAAATGTATCTTTTCTAAAAAAAGCTTCTCCGTTTGTACAATAGAAGCCATTTTCACCAATTACCCATTATACTTTGATGTGATATCAGACAAAATTGCTACTCAACGGGGCTGGTGAGATGGCTCTGTTTGATCTCCAGGATCCACCTAGAAAGAGAATATTCATGAACGTTGTCCTCTGATCTCCACACTTGCATCATGGCATGTTTGTGCTCCCTAACCCTTTAAAAAAAAGCTGTTTACTCTCATAGAAAGAACACACGTGTGGGGAGGAACACACGCAGAACACTGAACACTGAAGAGTAACTACAACACTGAAGCCTTTTGGGGGGGCAGATCACTTTACCAGCCTGCATCTCTGGAGGCTCATTCTATCACTAAACACAACCCAATTACATTATTTCATAAAAATTGTGATTTCTTTAGAAATCCTAAACACCATGCATTTTTGGCAAAGACCATTCTAAATAAAGATTTCTTCCTTTGTAGGACTCTAGTATTGGTGTTTAAAGAAGAAAAAAGTCACTTTAAAAATGGAGGTGGTAGTGACTTAATAGTCTGGGACAGGAACAAAGTCAGAGCTCATTCTACATGCAGCCCACAGGCACTCACAGTTAAATGGCCAATGATGAATAACTCTCAGTACCTTCTGCCAGGCTTAAACGGTAATATTCCTCATTTTACTGCAACAAATGAGGCTCCTCCTCCTATCAGTCATGGTCCATTCCAATCAGGAGGGTGCCAATAAAGGGAGAGGCTAATGAAAAGAGCCTCAGACAAAAAGAAACAATGGAGAGCTCCAGGCCCAACCCTGGACCTGAGAGCCCAAGGTTTTAAACACTGAAGCTTTCGCACATTTCAGTTAATCTTTATTATGCTAATGTTATTGAGTCTCAGGAACAAAGAAACTTATTTCATGAATTACTTCTAAATGTCAACTTCCCTGGATTTTCTTTTCTTTTGTTAGAGACTACTGACCATTTAACTATTACACACACACACACACACACACACACACTCTCTCTTTCTCTCTCTCTCTCTCTCTCTCCTTCTCTTCTTCCCTCCCTGGCTCACAGAAATCAAAACATAAATTATCACAAAGAAGTCTGATATAATCAACAAAGTTAAACAGTCCTCTCGTTTGATCTCTTCTAAATTAAAGACTGAATGTTTTGATATGGTATTAGGCGCTGAAATAAACCAGATGTTTCTTCCTCCATATAACTCTCCATGGGCACAGTCTTAAAGGGTGATTGTCTGGCAAATGTTCAGGGACACACAGATTTTTCCTTTCCTTCTATCTACCCATGTCTATTATCTAAACTAGTGCACAATCCACAGGGCTTTGGGGACTTTGTGTAAATACCTTCATGTACAATTCTCTTTCTTGCTATCCTGAGATTAAGACCACAATTATCCAGGCTTAAACCTAAAATAAAGGAACCTTTGCAAATGCATTATCTGGCCTTACATGTTTAATCACGCAGCATTCTGCGTGTTCTTTAATACCTAAACTGAAGAACAAAGGTTGTACCCTCTGGTGTTTCACACATGAAAGACCTTCTAAGGCAAATGGGGAACTAGAATTAACTTCTAATGACAACAGCAGTGTTTTCTCATCAAAAGTGGGTGCTATACTAAGGGTACCACATTTTAACCATCTGTAACACTTAACATAAAACTATGATATGCATGTCAGATTCTCAGATGTAATCCTCCGGAAGTTTCTTACCATCATTTCTCCTATCAGTCTTCCAATCACCAACAACTCACTGTTTTTGTTTTTAGTACATTTTAAACACTAAACATTAATGAGAATGTGAATCTGCAAGGAAAGTTGAAGAAACAATGTTGTTGGGGAGGGAGGGAAAGGCTGAAGGGACAGGAAGTGTGCAAATGAGGGTCTGCAGTGATGGAGCAGATGGAATGCATCACCCTCAGCTATGACAGAAATGATTTATGGAATGACCTAGCTGTTCCCGCCTAGTAACAACACAGAATGACAGAAGTGAGTTTCCATGACAACCAAAGCCCACCCACTAGCTAGATTAAACATTTTTTTCCTGGCTTCCACTAAGAGTGAATTTGGATTTTTTTTTCTCCAAATGCCATCCTAGTTTGTTTAGTATTCAGTTCATAATACGGAAGGAAAATCAAGGATGTCAGGGTATCTAAGGTAAGCTTGAAAAACTACTGAGACATCACACAGTCTTGTCTGCTTAGACCATAATTTCTTTATATACATTTTTCTCAGAAAAACAAAACAGAAACGTGGAAAGAAATGACTCCCCAAATAGAGGTTTTATTTTTAAAATTTGCTTAATATTAAGAGTCAAATATTACTTGTCTGCTTATATGTAAACGAACTCTCTGCTACTGGATCTTCTAAAACGAGCAGGCAGAACATGTCATGCAAATCAAATACCCAAGTAATTTTCTTCCTACACACAGTTTTCTTCAGGGAATTAAAGAAAGAAAAAAAGTAGGGACAACTCTCTTTAATCATCTTGCATACCTCTAAGACAGTCCCTATAGCACAAGTTCCTAGACCTACAAAGCAGTAAAGAGGCTAGTTAGGTGTGGGTTCTATGTGTATGAGCTACTAGCTAATAAGTATGAGCTTACTAGCTAGTGATCCCGAGGGCAAACTACTTAATCTTTTGAGCTCAGTCACTTAACCTTTAAACCTCAGTTCTTCCACCTGTAATGTGGGGATAATAATGCCAGCTTGACAGGGTTTTCTTGAGGATTAAATGAAACAGGGCATGGAAATGCTTAGTGTAATGCCGAACAACTAGAAAGCACTCAGACCACAGCTGAACATTGCTTTGTGTTTGTACCACCATTACTTATTTGGTATGCTCCAAGATTGAAACCAGCAAACATTTATTGGGCTCCACTATGTGGTAGAAGAGTTTGACTTGGTTTAATTTCCCCCCAAAAACCTCAAATTTAACAGCTATAGAGAAAGATAGCTGGAAAGTCTCTGGAATTCTAGTAAGCATACTGCTCAAGGGGAAAAAAAAAACCAAACTTCTAAAGAGAGACTTCACAAGGCAGAAAGCAGAATTTGAATAATTAGATTTGAATCTTTATAGATAACTAATAAATACCCTCTCTTTTCTGGCTTTAGCATTACAAATCAATTTTAACATTTTAAGAGTAAGATATATTAAACTGTAATCATTGTTATCCCATTTGTTTTGATGTGCTAAGGATTAGCTGCACCATATCATAAAATCTTTGAATCAGTTTTATTCATTTTAGCACAAGTTTTTCAATGATTCTGAGACCCATCCCTTGGTTTTCGAGCAAACCAGCTGTAGCTGATTATTTTTTCCAAATGAATGAATGAATGTATTTTCTATCTTGTGAAAGCCCTTATAAAGGCATTTCCTTCATATTAGATGAGTTGGAGTTTCTTTCTTGGCACTCCTTGATTTATTTAAGTGAGCCACTGAGTATTTAAATATTTCTTCAAATTCCTCTTTGTTTTACCTGTGTCTGCTCCACTCAAATGATGACATATTTAAATGAAGCCACAAATACAGCTCTTCTACATATGAATCAGGGAGATGTTATCATGAACTAATTTAATGGTGTGTACCAATATAAACAGTAAACAGCTCTTAAAGGGATAATGATGTTAAAAGTGCTGGAACTATGACATTTACTGTCCACAAAATGTAAACCTTAGTTCACTAGTATAGAACTCATTCAGTATAATGTATAAACCCAATACTTACAGATGCCAAAGCCTTTCCAAGCGCATCACCAGTCTGTGAGCTTCCAGCAGCATTTCCTCTGGTTCCTGGATGGCTCAAATAGGTAAACAAATCAAGGAGAGCAGCAGGAATATTACTTTTTTTCTGAAGCATGTATCTATCGCTTCAAGGGTACCCTGGCTTATGGCCTCACATATCACAGTGAATCAGGAAACATTCTATGTGCTGTATTTAACCATCTATAAATATAAAGGTGAGTTCCTTATTGGTTTTTGGATTAATGGAACGTAAAGATTAATTATCTTCTTTCCTCTCTGTTTAAACTAAATACTAAAAATGTCACTGAATGATATAGATTTCAACGAAACTCTCAAATTAGGATTAGGAAGCTTTCGTAACCCAGAAGCTCACCTAGAATGCTATCTGATCCATTGATGGGAGGAGTATGTGAGGCGGCAACATACGGTGAGCTGCTGGAGCTACCACGGTGGAAGCTGGACATTGGCGGAAGACTCGTGTTTATGTCCGTTGGTGACACTGAGTGTGGAGGATAACTCTAGGAAAAGGGGAGAAGAGACATGATCTAGCTCATGTTTTCTGAAGGCTGAGGATATTGCCTAGAGGTAGGGCACTTGTGTAGCATGCATGAAGGCTTTAGTTCTTAGTTACATGCTGGCCACTCGTTTTCTCCCCCACATACAAATAATAAAAATCACGTATTTTCTGAATCCTATGAACGTACACAGACAACCTTTATAAACAGTTAAATGAGCATGACATATGACAAGTTATCATCTAGGCAGTCATAGTAAATTAAGCCAATAAATACTTCAAAGCTCAGAAGTTTTGATAGAACTGATTTTTATACCAAAAGAAACACATGAGTACA
This sequence comes from Meriones unguiculatus, assembly GCF_030254825.1. NCBI lineage: Eukaryota > Metazoa > Chordata > Mammalia > Rodentia > Muridae > Meriones > Meriones unguiculatus. Next base: position 16,896,427 of record NC_083354.1, on the reverse strand, counting down.
AAACATTGTTTGATACCTACCAAGCGGTCATGTGAATGAAGGCTGCCATAACTACTGGACTGAGACATGTGGGAAGTGGAGGTCCCCAGAATTCCACCAAAACCAGGCTGGCTCATCCCGTTTGATGAACTCCAAAGGTCTGAAGAACTGTGGGTCCCATCTAAGATAAGAAGAAAAATACAAAATTTTTCCCAGCCAAAATTTTTCTTTTGTTTATGTACAAAGAAATTCAAAGAGTATAATGATGTCTGTCTTCAACTGTCTAGTTGCTGCCATCTAGAGCCTTCTGGGAAAAGTAATTCAGTAAGGAACTGCCTACATCAGACAGGCTGAGGGCATGTCTGTGAAGGGTTTTCTTATCTAGATTAACCGAGTATAGAAGGTACCTTTTTGTTGTCCGTGCTGTGAACTATTTAAGGGTGAAAAAAGTGAGCTGACCAAGTGAGCACACACACGCATCCATCTCTTTGCTCTTTATATCCCACTGCCCTGACTACCTGCTGTGATGGATTGCTACCCTTCTCTAAGCTGCTTTTTGTCAAGGTACTTTATCACAGCAGCAGAAACAAACTCCATACTTGGAGATATTATTTCCCCCTTTAACCTAATATTCCATTAGGTTTTCTTCCACCCTAGACCTAAAGTTACTATTTAAAAAGAAGTATCTTTTATAGTAAGAAAAAAAAAATAGCATAAATTGTAATAAGTGGGTCATTATAACAATTCTCAAAAGACACGTATTTCATACTAAGAAAGGTAATGTACACTTGAAATCTGGGAACAAATCAGATTTAATTTTTGGTTAAATGTTCTACCAAAGGCAGAGCCTTTAATAGGCAACACACATTGTATCAGACATTCTGAAAACGTGGAACGGAGAGGTTTCTCATACAGCATACATACTTGATGCTTCAAATGTTATGTCAGCAGTGACTTCAACCACAGCACAGTCAAGGATCCATTTATGTAATAATGTACTGTGCTTCCACATACATACTTCCCACAATGCCAAACCACAGAAGAGCAAATAAAAATGGTTTGTCAGACAGCAATTAGAAAAAAAAAGTAACACCTCTTCTCTATTAACATGATTCACTCAGTTTTTGAATTTACTTTTCCTATTGGTAATACTACATGTGCTACAAAACTGTAATCCAAACCAGAAACCAATATTGTTTCTAGCTTTCATAATTTTAAATTCTAAAACGAAGCAAGGCAGCTTTACTCATTTCTCGGTCAGAAGTTAGATGATCATCAAAGGTTAGTAGGATAATTTAACTAAATTACAATTAGCATTGAATACCACTAGACTATTATATGGTTAAGTTTTAACTGACTTCAGAAAAAAAAAATACTTAGAAAAGTACTGTCTGAATTCTTGTACAAATATTCTTTCTCCTATACTTGTAATGCCAGCACACAAACAGCTCTGGCTGTCTCTAACAACTGTTTGCTAGTGCTTACCTTGCATAAAGAAAGTGCTAGCGAACATACTGGTTGGTGGTTTGGGAGATGGGTAACTAGGAGATTCACGGTTGAAATCGTCAGAATTTGGGGATGGTGCATATACCTTAAAACAAAACAAAACAAAATAAAATATTTAATTAAAATGTAAATGATAGTTATAATACTTACATAAAATGAGGTCTATGTTCCACAAAGAACCTAAAAATGCCTATCTAATCTCTATCAGTGCATATGAGACAGACTGCTACATAGATGACATCAAATTTGGTTACTAAGTACATGTTTCCTTTTAGCTGGTTACTAGAAAATATTACTTCAAATATTCATGTATTCCATTTGTGTTATGACACTAACAGTAGGTGGCTGAAAAGACCTAAGAGATTCAGACAGAGAAACATAATTTTCCTATCAGTGCATGTTTCAAAATCTGATGGGGCACTATAACTTTATCAGGTCAAACAAAGTGAGTGAGATGAAATGTTCCTGGTAAAAGGTTAGCTTCAAAGCCACAGCACCATGGCTCTGTCACTTTCTTAACTTAGAAAAGCAAAGCAAGCTCTGCTGAGAGGTCTTAGCTCTTTAATTTCAGGTGTACTTCCAAGCAGATCTTCAAGCAAAAGATTATTTGTTAGAGCAGAAATACTTTCCTTTAGTGAACATCTGCTCCAGATAAGGAAACTACAAATACTTTGAACTATCAAGTGGCCAACATTTGCAATCCATGGGAAAACTAAATGGGCATCCAAATAAACAGTGAATGAAATATAATCACAGTATTCTCAAAACTGCTGAACCTTAAAAGAAAAACAAACAAGTAACATTAGGTATGACGCTTGGCAAGGTGGCTAACGCTTGTACTCCCAGTAACTAGGAGGATGGGTGGCTTCAAGTTCAACACCAACCTTGCCAAAAGAGTGAGACTGTCTGTCATATAAGAAAGTAACCCATGAATTGTAAAAGTAGGAAAGAAGGGGAAATGAGTTATCTCAGCAGTATAAGAAGTTATTTTGTTTTAGTATATTAGAAGTTAAATTTCATTATATTTTGGTATAAAAATTTTAATTTTAACTAGAGAAATCATCATTAAGGAAACATATACAAAACATTCACATTGTCTGTATAATTATTACATATTTATAGAATTATACAGAAGAAACTTAGCAACAGTTACCTTTTAGAAGCAGCAAAAAGGAACCAGGTGCAGTGGCACACACCTGTGATCCCAGCAGTCAGCAAGGCAGAGGCAGGCGGATCTCTGTGAGTTTGAGGCCAGCTGGTCTACAAAGCTAGTCCAGGACAGCCAAAGCTAAACAGAGAAACCCTGTCTCAAAAAACAGAAACAAAAACAAAAACCAAACAAAGAAGTAGGAAAAAGAACTTCTAGTATGTAATGTGGTGCTTTTAACTAAGCACATGTGTTAAACAGTAGTAAGGGAAAGAGCTGGGGTCAAAGCACACAGCTCACTGGCAAAGCGAGCCTAGCAAACAAGGCCTTGGGGGTGGTGCTGGTTCTTATATCGAGGTTAATATGGGAGCAGTTGAAATTTTCTTTACAAAAACTACCAGTTCACAAGCTATCAAAATGTATTCTTCTACTCTACACAGCAGGGTATTAAAGCAGATGCTGAGGCTCACAGCCAAACTTAGGGCAGAGTGCAGGAAATCTTACGAAGGGGGAGACAGAAAGACCTGAAGGAGATAGGAGCCCCACAAGGAGAGCAGCAGAACCAAAATATCTGGGCCCAGGGGTCTTTTCTGAGACTGATACTCCAACCAACCATGGAGATAACCTAGAACCCCTGCAGAGATGTAGCCCATGGTATCTCAGTCTCCAAATGGGTTCCCTTGTAAGGAGAACAGGGACTGTCTCTGACATGAACTCAGTGGCTGGATCTTTGATCACCTCCCCCTGAGGGGGGAGCAGCCTTACCAGGCCACAGAGGAAGACAGTGCAGACAGTTGTGATGAGATCTGATAGACTAGGGTCAGCTGGAAGGGGAGGAGGACCTCCCCTATCAGTGGAGTTGGAGAAGGGCATAGGAAGAGATGAAGGAGAGGGTAGGATTGGGAGGAGACAAGGGAGGGGGCTGTCTGGGATACAAAGTGAATAAATTGCAATTAATAAAAAAATGTATTCTTTTTGACAGACACTAACCATACAGATTCCCAATCTTGCTGAGGCTCAAATTTCTCATGTGTAAGAGGGCTCTATCCTGTACCTAAGAGGTGAAGATGAGGTAATGTGTATAATCAGATGTTTTGCACAGTGCTTCTTAAAGTGCAGTAAGCAGCCAGTGAGAATTTGCTAATACAGCACATTTCTACCATCCCAACTATTTGGTGTTGCTACTGGTCAGTCTTTAATGACATTTGCCACAGGTTTTGTGAGATTTGATCTACCTATATGAGCACAGCCTACTGTACACAAAGAAACAAACATGCATACACCTGTGGTACCTGAAAAATTTGGGAGAAGCTATGTTCTTAGAGATCACACACAGGGTCTTGACATAGAGTGACACATACATGTATTTAACATACTTTTCTAGTTAAAGCTATTCATAAAAGATTGCATTAAGGGGCAGGAGGGGATGGCTGAGTAGTCAAAAGCAGAGGACCCAGGTTCTATCCCAAGCACCCACATGGAGGCTCATAACCACCCATAATTTCAGTTCCAGAAGAGTCAATACACTCTTCTGGTCTTCATGGGCAACAGGTATGAAAGTGATGAACACTATATGTACAGACAAAACACCCATATACATAAGATAAAAGGATAAAAAATAACTTCAGTAGTATGAAAAAGACCATGCTAGATTTAAATAAGTGTGTGTGCATCCGTGTGCTGATGTTAAACTTTCCAGGAAATAATTTTTGACTATATTATTTTTCTTATGTTTCAGTTTTCAAAGTGTGGCATGGTGGTTCACACCTGTCATCTAAAGATTTGGAAGGCTGAAACAGATGGACTCCCATAAATTTATAATCCCATAAAGGTTGGCCTAATCTACATAGCAAGTTCCAGGTTACTTTAGGCTACAGGGTGAGATCCATTTAAATAAGTAAATAAGCAAGCAAAGAACAAAATTAAAGTTTCTGTTCCTAATCTTAGCATAACTTGATGTCCTTTGCCCTTCTCTATACGAAATTCCCCAAGACACCATTAAAACAAAACAAAACAAAAACAAAAACCAACCAACAAACAAACAACAACAACAATAAAAAAAAAAAGGTAGAGCAAGCTTTTAGCCTTTGCTGGCAATACAAACAAGGATCAAATGTAGAAAACAGTACCAGAACATCCTTCTCTGCTCTTATTACACACATACTTTGTTAAAAATAAGTCTCTAAGTTATCCAATTCTATTCACGTTATAGCCCAAAATATGTGAACCTCACATCTAAGAATTACAAAAAATTTCCAGTTTTGTTGTGTCACTTCACGCAACAAAAAGACATATATTTTTCAACTTAAATTTCAAAATAATTTGCTGATTTTTATTTCTCTTTCTTTGGTACCTTTAGCTCCTTGTATGCCAGACATGACATATTTATGATTCAAAACTTCATAAGTTTGCTTTTATGACAAAAGTAAAAAGATATATGTACTTTGATTCTCCAACTGCTGCTAAATAAAGAATAATGGCTATAAATATGAAGTGGGAAAACTAAGGTAACTAAACAAACGAGAGGAAAGCATACACATGCTGATCTGCAGTTGCAGACTCTGAAGCTGAATGGGAAAACGAGGATAAGGCCTCATATTAGAGGCAACATTTGTTTTTAGACATAATCTCTGTACACAGATTTTAGAAATAAAAGCCTTACAAAATGAAGCTGAACAAAGTGGCACATAGCTTTAACCCCAACACTCAGTTTGAGGCCAGCCTGGTCTATAGAACAAGTTCTAGGACGGCCAGAGTTACACAGAGAAACCCTGTCCTGAAAAAAAGCAAAGCAAGCAAACAAACAAACAAAAACCCAAACACCCCTTCACCCCAAAAGATAGACCTTACAAATGAAGATGGTGAATAAAGCCCTCAACAGCTTTATCATTTACATACTAATACAAGTTTAAGTTCTCATCACAATAGAAACATTTAGCAGTCTGTGGATCTTAGAGGCCTTCTGGAACTGTTCTAACTTTGCTTTTGGTATCTCAGCCATGGCCTGCAAAACACAGATGCAGAGCTACGGCCTGGCAGCTGTGCCAGTCTCAGTTAAGATCAAAGCACAACTGATGTGGTCAGGGAGTTTATTAGCTCCAGATGTGGAAAAACAGTCAGCCAATTCCAAACACACACACACACACACACACACACACACACACACACACACACACATAAGTCTTCTCATCACAATCAGTACTGGCCACAAATTAAAGCCATGCTGCTTATATCCAATCACCTGTACACAAATGACAGCTTGTTTTTTTTTTTTTTTAATTCTAGTTAATGATACATTTAAATTTCAAGGAGGCTTCTGTAGCACTAAAAACAACCTTAAAATTAAGAGACAGGAGTAGTTACACTTTAAGATGATTAAAATCTACCAGGAGTCAAAGTATTTTAAAGATAGTAGAGAAAAAGACAACTAAGTATTTTAAGATGTTCTATGTAGTTTCTAGATAGTAATTTGCTTAGAATTCTAGCTTTAGTTTCAGAAAGCGAGGCGCAGCCAGCTATTGCAGAAATGCCATTTTGCCTTTAAGGAAGGTACTGAGGCACTTTTGTGGCACCTGCTGAACAGACACTTGAAGTCAGAGCACAACTAAAATCTCAGTGCAGCACACGTTAGGGGTATTTACAGTACAATTATGCTCAGAATGCTTCTGCTGTTCATGCAACCATTGGGACCAAACTGGCAAAGACGAACTCCTCCCCCACCTTGGATAATTCAGTTTAGACATATGAATGACCCTCAAATTTGTGGTAGAGACCTCTGGAGTTCTAAAGGTTGGCATTGTGCATTATGTCTCTTTTCAATGCACCCTTTTTGGAATTAATATTGGAAAGAGCCCTGCACATCAAGGCCCTTCTCTAGAACATAAGACCTTCAGGTGATAAAGAAAATTCTGTCCTAGGTGTCATGTTAATGCAGTAGCCATTATCCAGTGGCCACCTGAGATATTGATGATACAAGGAAGGAATTGCATTTCAGTTTCTTTTTTTTTTTTTTTTTTTAATTTGAACTGCTACACATGGCTAACAGTCCTTTACCTAGAAGTTTAGGCCTACACGAAATACTTTGAAAAAAGCATTTTGAAATTGTAAACACTCTAAGGCCCATGAAAAGCAGCCCAAATTCTTAAAACATTTTGAAAAAAATTCATCTATTTTGAAATAAAGAAACATGGATGGCTGGATGTGTGGCTAAGTGGTATAGCACTTGACTAACAACATGCCTAAGGCATTGGCTCGATCAATACTTCCAGGGTGCAGAGAAGGAGAATTGTATACATTTTCCTGATTCCTACACATTTTATGTGTAGACTTTTAATGGCTCTTTTGTTGGGATGGTTTGAGTAACAGTTCTCTTTCAGTTTCAATCAGTATACTCAATATCATTAAAAACTTTAATATATGCTAACACCATGAACCACTAAATCTTGTATTAGAAATTATCTTCAGTACAATTCATGAAAATTTAAAAAAAATGGCTAATTTATTTTATCACCATAGTTTTAAAATAAAACATATTATATTCAGAAATAACCACTTATGCAATGGGACTATGTAGTAAACAAATACAAATTTTACAAAATTTAGCCGAACATTTAAAACCTAAAAGAGAGAAGAAAAGTCCAGATCAATAGAAAAAGAAAAATCACAACCTCACTGAAACCCTGAATTAAAAACTATATTCAAGCCCCTGGTGTATAATGTAAAAACACGTACATTTGTGTGCCAGCATTCCCAGATTCAGGGAAAAAAATGAGGTAATTCTTAGACAAGTTTACTTTTCAATTAACTTACTGCTAATTAACTTAAATAAGTTAACACACAATAGCACTCAACGAATTCTCAATTTCTAATGAAATGTCATTAAAAAAAAAAGGTTGCTAAAGAGTAAATAAAATTTTGGTATTAAAAACTATGTTTCAACAATTGCCAGACAGACAGCTCTGTAAATAAGTTCCTACATATTCTTCTAACTATTTTGGGTCCAGTATTTATACACATATGGATCTACATGTATGCTAGGATACATACAAATTAAGAAACCTTTGACTGGTGGAGACTGAAATAAGGGTCTTTCTACTTTCCCTTGTTTCTAATCAAAGTTAAACATGACCTAAAAGGAAACTACATAAAAATGTTAACGTTAATTTTAAGCAGCAGTTGAACTGGATTTGACAAATATCTTAATGCTTTTAGTATTTTAATAGAACATTAAAATGGCAAATTTTGCCATAAAGTCCAATCTGTTACTAGAGATTTTATGTTAACTTCAATTTAAGCATCCAAGATTTAGAGTGTTCCAATAAAGCTGCAAAGGTGTGGAACCCAAAGCATCACGAAGCAAAGTGACCAAAGTGCAGGGACACTGCTTTACCAAGGACCTTCTTTCTCTGCAAGCCAGCTACTAAGGTACTCTGTAAGTGGGAGAAATATAATAATTTTTAAAGCCTCCCCCCTTTCCACCAACTCTCCAAGGACACGGCTAGATTGTAGAAACTTGTACATTCTTTCCTGTCTAGGACAATTGGTATTTATAATTTTCAGTGCTGTAGAATGAGCTTTTTTGTTTGTTTTGTTTTGGTGTTTCAAGAAAGGGTTTCTCTGTGTAGCCCTGGCTGTCCTGGAACTCATTCTGTAGCCCAGGCTGGCCTTGAACTGAATAGATCCACCTGTCTCTGGCCCCAGAGTGCTGGGATTCAAGGAGTGCTCTACCAACTGGCTTGGAACAAACATTTTAATATTACCATTTTTAATTGTGAAGAAAAATTAAATGAGGCATAGCTTGAAAATTATATATTTTGTTGTTCTTATAAATGCTTCTCAAATAATCACAAATTTTTCTGAGAAGAGCCAAAAGCCCCTGTTTCTTTTTCAATACTTTCATGGACAGGTGGAAAGGAATATTTATGTATGCCAAAAGCACTAATAAGGCAGACTGAGGAAAAGGTCTTCCCTAACAAGACCTACAGTTTTAATTCATGCATATCTGTAGTGAATTAAATAAAAAAAAGAAAACTTCCTTGAATTCATATACTATAGTTTTAGCCGCCCCAGACTTATGCAAATGTTCTTATCATTTAATGCCTTTATCGTTACTTGTTCAGAGGATTTTTCCATGACTCTACGTTTCCTATCATAAAAATATTACATTTAATATGCTGGACCCACAGATGGTCTACACATTTGAATTCATTGTGCTTTCTTATCACATAGTAATTATCACGAACTCCTACAAAAGAACGAAACTTCAATTCTATACACTGTCACATTGGTTTTTGTGTATGTGTGTGTTTGTGTGCTTTTATTGATGGTCACTAAAAATATTCATTTGAAAAATAAGTTGTAACAATTTATAATGTAATTTGAGTTCACTGCTACTCTACTTCTTACAAAGAAGCAAATTATGTAGACACAGAAAGGCCAAACCATGTTTGAACAAGATTTTAATATAATGAATTATATTAGAAAAGGGAACCAGATAGTTTATGTTTTTAACACCTATAACAGTCAATAGGTGTCTTGCACAAAAATTGAAAATTCCTGCTTGCCTGGGCTGAAGAAACTTGTCATTGTTTTGCTGCCAAGTGTTTGCTATCTATGTGTGAGGCCCTGGGTTCCACCTCCAGCCACACAGAAAAAGACAGACAGACAGACAGACAGACACACACACACTCACACACACACACACACAGACAGACATAAGGAAACATACAGATGCACACACAGACTGAGAAAACACACCCATAAGAATTTAGGCAATGAGCGCTAAGATCAGCTATTCACAATGTATTTGTAAAGGTGCTCCAGTGTTTCCCTGTTAACAACTGCTATGCAATATAAACTACTGCAGCACAGGTGGTAACAAAGACCGACTGAATTCACCCTGGAGACAACATAACTTGCAGGATGACATCAAGAAAAAGACCTAACTTGGGGAAGAAATTAGGCTCAAACTCAGAACTTAGTACGTTAGGTAGAGTTTAAACAAGTTATTTATGCCTCTGAATCTTAATGTCCTTAATTATGAAATGAGGCTCATAGCATCTAAATGAAGACAGCTTTCTGAATTAAAGGAGTCGGACATAAAGTTATTCATGGCCCGAACTCTTAGAGTATTGGTTTCTGTCTGTTCTTGTCCAGATACCATCCAAAAAGTTCATATTCAGAATGTGATTCCAATTGAAAACTTTGACTTTGGTCCTGTCTCTCACTGGTTAAAACACCTAGAAAGTTTGAGGTATCTTTGAGGTATCAAGGCACTTTGAACCAATTAACCAACTAAATAATAATAATAATAACAACAACAACAACAACAGAAGAGGCTGCTCAGATTACAGACATGCTGAAATGCCAGTCTTAATGTACCTGCAAGACTCTCTACATTTTTTTGCTTGAAGAACATCATTTGTGTCAATGAGAGGACTGAATGCAAGCTAAATTCTTAAAACGAAGCCCCAGAAATTTACTATTCCTTGGTAATTTAAAAGAAATTTTTAAAAAGGCATAATGTTCAATTTTTCACGAAGATCAATTCTTCACAGTTACTGCACAGTATAGTCACACAAGTGACACAGAACATCTGTTTTCAAATAGTGGGAAAAAAGAGGTAACATTTCTGGGTCTTCTGCACATTCACATTAAGTCTACTGCATTCCCAACAAGGAAACACTAACCACACACCAGCAACACAAGGCTCTTCCTCTCTGGTTAATCTCACTTTTCTTAGAATTTGACTGGTTTTATGAAAAAATCTCAAACCAATAAGGTATGTAAAACAAAACTGAAAATTTAAGATCAAATGCTAGAAAAGGAAAGGCATTGTGCTTCATACCAGAACTGTCAAGTTTCTCCCAGAACGCTTGCTATGCCCTGTTAACGATGAAATTCAATGGGAACACACCAGCATTTAAAATACTAATATTCTATACATCCTCTTAAATCAATAAAATGGAGCTAAAGAATAACCTTAAACTTTACCCAGTTACCACTAAAATTATAACATAAAAACCCATAACACAAGTGAAAAAGTGTATTTTATTTCAGAGTCAAAATATTAATAGAGTCTGACTTTTTACATGAAGCTTGGCAGGCTTACACTTCCTAACAGATAGCATGATGATGACAGCAACGTATTTACATACTCTTTAGACAGCATAAATACACACTTTATAATGTTCTTACTAAAAACTGAGGACATTGAGAATGTTTCTCATAATTTCAATAAAATTCTTGTAATTATTAGAGAACAACCATGTATAGAACAATAAGATGTGTAGCCTCTCACGATACAGGGCTGAGACAATGTATGATTGCTTAATGTATTTTCCAAACCATATAAGTCACCTTTGACCTATGTATGGCACAGGGCTATCAATTTTCAAGCTATATGTCTGTATAATACCAGCTGTGCCATGCACCATAAACTTGGAAATGCTTAACATTATCAGTACTGTCCCACCACCCACCCCTGCAGAACAAAGAAGGCTGTGGTAGAGTGATCTGCACTGCAGTCTTATGCCCCAGTGCTTGGGGACGCGAACTTGACTGAACTTACATGTGTGCATGCTCACAGAGTTACACACCATCTTCAAACAGACCGTTTTACTTAGAATTAGACAACAAAGATTTCTTTTTTGACATCTAAAAGGCACTGGCAATGAAATCATTAGAGAAAAAGTAACTTCACTTACCCCTCAGATCCACCTCTCACATTCTCCAAAGGTCTTAAATACAGAAAGCTTGAGCACATACTTTCAATGAGCCTAAATATTTTGTTTGGCCTATCATCTGCTAAGAAAGCACACTCAAAAGTCCACAACTAATCCACTGGATGGATCCAAAGACCAGAGCAGTCAACAGATTAAACAGCCCTTCTACCAGTTCTCAACAGCACATGCTACTTTCAAAAACATTCAAGTGGCAAAATGGAAAGAGTGAATACATCCAACTTTATACTATTTTAGAAAAATGTTAATTAGTTTCTCAAAACTCAAAATACTAATATTTAAAATGTTTTTCCCCCAAATCACTGAAACTACCACAAATGCATTTTTCATGAAATGGGAGAGAATGAAAGCAATGCTGAGGAGGTAGCTACTACGCTTCAAGTGAGTACTAAGTAGACATTAATGTAATGTTTTGCAATGCACATCACATATTTCACAATGGTAACTCCAGATCTTTTAGGATTCTTTCTACAATATACAAAATTCCTGTGGCTTTACAGAGACATTTTTAGAAATATACTAAGTAGTTAATATTAAGTAATTAAAAAACAGAAAAGTCTTGCTTAGCAATGCAGAAAACTATTATAAAATACCTACAAATGGGCTGTGAATTGACTGCGACTCTTATTTAGAAATGTAGAAATGCATTTTTTAAAAAGATAGTGATTTATTTTATAAATCTGCACAGGGTCAAAATTCTAGCATGATTAGAAACAGATGGTATCCCAGGAAAGTCAGGCTGGACCTGAAACTCCAAACAGGAAACATGGCCTCGCTGGCTGACTGCTTCCCTAATCATTTCCAGAGCTTCATACTTGTTCGTTTTATGAATACCCAAGACGACTTTCATCTTTCCATCATCTACAAAGCATCACAAAATACTCAGTATGCTTATGTCCTTATGTATAAATTATGTTTATAATACATGAAAGTGTAAAAAAAATAGGTATACTTTCAAGCTTACACTAAAAGAAATATTAAACTAAAAAGAGCTCAAATTCAGGTTTATTTTCTATAGTAAGTTAAAAATAAAAGCCAACCACGACTAAATTGCTGGAGTCACTATTTCAAGTAACTATGGAAGACGTGACTTCAATGACACAAACAAATCTACAATCTAACTTATGGTAAAAAGAATAAAACACCCACAGGTTTTCCTAAAATACAATTAAAATGCAGCACTTTCTGTTAAACAAGTCAGTAAGGCACTGTATGAAGAAAGAAAAGGCTTACCGTTTTCCCATTGTAGTAATACATCAAAGAATTGCTGCCCATTCCAGGGACAGGATAAGCACAGTACATGTTGATTTTGAAAATGTTATTTGTAGCTGACAAGCACAGCTTCTCTCCAAGACATACATCCACACAGGCAGCACAGACCCTCTGTGCTGTGCATTCACACATGGAACTACTCAAAAGGAACTTATGCAAAATAGGACTGAACCAATGCACAGAGCACAGAGGGAGGGCTTATGCTGTGATCAACCTCTTTCAATTTCCACCAAGTCCCTGCACTTGTGGAGGATACCAAATACACAAACTTTCCAGCGCTGAAATAAATATCCAAAAGTCACACATTCTGAGTAAAAACAAAACAAAACAAAAAAACAACAAAAAACAACAACAAAAAACTATATTCTAAAGGTAAATGTACCAAAGATTAACAAATTTTCACACACACACACTAGAGAGAGAGACAAACGGGGGGGGGGGGAGTGGAGAGAGAGGGAGGGGGAGGAGGGGGGAAGGAAAAAGAGAGGGAGGGAGGGATGGAGGGAGGAGAGGAAGAGAGAGAGAAAAAGAAAGAGAGAGAGAAAGCTGACTGATCTGCTAATCTGTTTTTAGTTTGAATTAAATTAGAGCACTTGTGAAAGGAAGTCTTGCTTGCTACACCTCCAGCAACATTGCCATCTGGCATGGTCTAAAGTTGCTTTCAACTCTGATAAACACATGACCAAGCAATCAGGAACTGGAAACACTGAATCATGTGGGACAAGGAGGATCCAAACTGTTAAGCCTTGTACAAAATCACTTCCTGGAGAAAGTGGACCACCATTTAAGTACCACTTCACTGTCTATAATGGACTGTGTTTTAAAATATTTTGTTATTGTTTGTTTTGTTTTTGTTACATTGTGGAAAACTGGAAATTCTCTTCAAAATAAATTACCAGTGCTTAAAAATTACATTCTTAAAAAGAAAATGTTTAATAATATAGTTCAACAACACTAAGAAGGAATTTACAAAAGAATATAATATAGTCATTTAGAGCATCCAGTATGTAGGAAACAATTTGGTGATGGAATGAGAAAAAGTGTTTAATTTAAAAAATGAAAAAGACTGGTGAGTGTAGAGATAAAATGTGCATTCTTGTCAGTAAACTAAATACAGTTTACTAGAAGCCTCTCATTCCTATGGAATAGTTATATATTCATATTTAAACATTTCTTAGAAAAAGTAATATCTCAGATTTTTCTAGATCATCATAATACTACAAAGTCAAATGACTTGAAGCTTTGTCTCTAAGTGTGTTTCCCTCACACAAACACAATTTACTATCTAAAAATTTCACACAATTTATCATTCTGTATAGATTCTAACCCAGAAAAACAGAATAACAACCTTTTTCTCAATTCCTCTATCAAACTCTCTTTGTACTATTACTTCTCTCTGTGTTTCAAAGATAACAACATGACTGGAAAGGGACACATCACTTTTTAAAAGACACTTTTTATGAGGCAGATATCCACTGAAATATTCTAGTATTAGTCTGTAAGAGACAAACCCAAACTAATCAAACAAACAAAAACCCCAAACAAACACTGTTCTTAGGAAACATGCTGACTGAGTCACAGTAGTAACACAGCACCAGGCAGTACGGCTGATTAACGTAGGATTCACAAGCTGAGGACACTAGGGCAGCAATGAGCTCCTCACTCTCTCCCCAGACAGAGAAAAGGCCTGGCAGCAGCTGCAAAAGAACATCACTGAGCAGCAGCTATTAAACGCCAGTCTGCAGAGCGTAGGCAACTTCCTCCCTCCTGAGAGACCACAAAGGCCTGCTTCAGTCCTTGGAGAACTGTGTGAAAAGCTTTGATTTACAATTAACAATGCCATGTCTTAGAACCGTTGAAGTAAATTTTAGACTTTCATAGACAACTCATTCTCTTTTGACACAATAACTAAACTGAAAAAAGTCAGTGATCTATGATAAAATTTCTCTTTTCTATGAATTACTTTAAAAACCCTTACTTTTCAGTAGCAATCATGGAGCAGCAAGGAGAAGAGGAAAGCCACAATGCACTGACGACTTTCAGTTACTCACTTTCTACCTGGGATGGCTTTCACAATGGTAAGAAGAGGGAAGCCCGCGCAGGCTTGCTGGTACAACAAGAGTATACTGCAAACCCTCTATGGAGCCATGGCTATAACAACACAACGAAATAGTTAGGATTTCCTCCCCAATTTTTATTTTAGACGGAAGAATATAATAATGAGGGCAACAAACAAACAGGACAACAACAAAAAAATTCAAATTAGAACCAAGCAAACATTTTTCTTTGGGGGGGACAATAAAATCAACAATTGGTTAAGATTTACTGTTCAGTTTACAGGTAGAAGGGAGAGCTAGAGAGATGTTCAGCAGTTAAGAGCATTGGCTGCTCTTCTAGAGAACTCTTTTCCATTCCCAGAACCCACATGATGGCTCACAACTGTCTATAACTCCAATCCTAGGGAATCCAATACCCTCTTTTGTCCAGCTGGGGCACCAAACACACATTTGATATACGGAACCACATGCAGGCAAAACACCATTATACATAAACTAATTTTTTAAAAGATACTAAAGCCACCCCAGGTGGACTTCCACTCCCACAATATAACAGATATACACTATCTAAATTGAGAGGAGGTTTAGGATCTCAACAAATCACCCCTGGGCATGTCTGTATAATACTGTTAATAAATTCTTCCTGAAAAATCATAAAATCATCGAGAAAATTAGTGAGAATTTATATAATTTTTTCCAAATTCTACCTGACTGCTGGAGCAAGGGCTTTTCCATCTGTCATTCTCAAACACCATCATTGGAAAGTGTACCTTACTCAAAGAAACATGAAACTGGTTATATGGATAGTCATTTTCTTTACCACTAGTAACTTTACTATTACTAACTAGCTTCTATGACAAGGTCTTTTTGCTCTTCTAGAAAAAAACAAAACAGAAGACAAAAAGCCCACTAATAGAATTCCCGGTCTATGCAACAGCTGCAACCCCTTTCCTGGGCAACTCATCTTACAGGGTGCTTGTAGCCCATGAACTGCTTCCCTAGTCAATGCACTTGTTTCATCTTCTTCTTCTTCTTTTTTTTTTTTTCTTTTTTGAAGGAAAACGTCAGTGGTTAATCTTGTGACTCAGTCTGACAAAATGAGTAAGACGAAGAGGGCCAATGTTTAATTCCAGGCAGGCCTGTCACTTGCACAGGAACACTACACCGTTAGGCATTCTTTATCCTGCAGAAGCACTTATATCACGATCAGATTTAACATTCATGTCATCTAGTCTAACACACATAACACACATGTAATCACAAGATGATATCACTGAGCACACAGGCTGTGTGATGAATGAAATGACAGACCCTGAAGAAACTATGACTTGGAGCCAAATAGCTTTGATTAGCAAACCCAAGATTCTAGGCTTATAGTTTATTGCTTTTTATTATTTAAAAATTTTTATCGCTATTAGAATAATCATGAGGCAGAGACCTAAACTAGGTAAGTAAACTGAAAATTTAGGAAAAAAATATTTTCAGTTAAGTCAACTAAGCTAAAGACTTTTCTGGAAACTTCAAATTTCCAGTTTCTCTCTCTCTTTCATTTATTGAAAACAGATATTCCTTGGAGAGACAGGCAAGATTAACTGGAATTATCTGTTTTGCATTTTTTAGTCTTTTATTTGTTAATCTTTATTCCTGGAATTTGGATCAAGTCAAGAATCATATATAGTTAAAAACACGGTCTGTTAAACTATTCTTAAGCAAGTATGTTTCAAGTGACATAAAATTCTAGTTTTCTAAAAAAAAAAAAAAAAATTAATGGAATAGAATCACATATATTGAATTAATTAAAGATAGTTAATAGTTAATCTTACTGTACATTCTTCTAAGCAATTCACATTCCATTAGCCCCCAAAAAACCAGTTGACCTGGCTAGAAAAGTAAATCTAAATCCAGCACAAATAATTCCTCATAGTTGGGCAGTGATGGTGCTCACCTTTAATCCAACCACTCAGGAGGCAGAGGCAGAGTCAGGTGGAACTCTGCATTTGAGGCCAGCCTGGTATACAGAGCAAGTTCTAGGACAGCCAGGGCTGTTACAAAGAGAAAACCTGTCTTGAAAAACCAAACCAAACCAATCAATCAACCAAACAAACAAAAAACAAAATAAAAACAAAAACAAAAAACAAGGTATTGCCCAGAAGGCAGACTTTAAGAGTAATAAAGCCAAATTAAAAGTTCATACAATATTAAGTCCACAATCCTTTAAGGAAGAAATTCAGTAAATAACAAACTCCCTAATGTGGTGGCATACACCTATAATCCCAGCACTCAGGAGGGTGAAGCCTTAGGATTTCTGTGAGTTTGAGAACAAAGTGAAACTTGCAAGTGCATAAATTCAAATGAAAGACCCCTTCTCCAAGCCTTCTATTTTCCAACTTAGCATAAAAAATGATTTAAGAGACCCAGTGTCCTGATTTTGCAGAATTTGGGGCATTATTGCTTTGTCGGGAATATATATATTAAAAAAAAAAAAAGCAAAAAAAATTGTTTTTGGGTGTTGAAGGGCTACCTGCCCCAGTTCCAATACTTTCACATATTTAAAAGTTTACATCAAAGACAAGAATATAAAACTCTAGTGAAGTCGTTCACCCATTAAGCCCATCACTGATGTCTGCTCCACATTAAAGATAACAGCTACTGATTTGAAATCACAGTGATTTTGCAACCACTCTTAAAAGAACCAGGATTCTAAATTTGTGGCCTTTAACTTTGGTAATTTTCCATGGAGAAAGTTTCCATCTTAGTCCTAATTATAAAGACTTACAGTTTAACCAAAATCTAAAGACTGTTCTGCACATTGGTGCACATCATTTGGATGCTGGAGGTGTGGCTTAGTGGTAGTGTGTGCTCATTCTGCCCACAGCCCTGGTTCGACCTTGACACCAAAACAAAACAAAATAAAAAGTGACTCCCCCTTAAAATCACTACTCAGCACAGAACAAAGACATATGTACTCCTTCCTCTGCCAAGATACCAAACAGAACTGTCAGGTCACTTCTACAGCACTCCTTCCACCATTCCTCTCTGAGGCGGAAGAACAACCACAACTACTACTACTGAAATCTGTACATGCAAAGCAAAGAGAACACTTTTGACTACCCACCACCATGACAAAGCAGTTTTCTTTAAAATGTTAAAGTGGGGTGGGTGGGGGGGAACCCTTCCCCAGCATTAATAGTTCCTGCATCTCTTGGTTGTCCATTTCTTTCACCACATGAATTGCAGTTGGTCACTTCTCATTTATCACTTAAAATAACCTGGTAATAGTCATTAACTCTGTTGCAACTTGGTAAGTTTCCTGCAGATGGCTCTATAATCATAGGTATGACCCATAGGTATTATTAACTTCCCCCAAACACCAGCCTTCTGGAAAGTGTTCAAGACTGGCACAAAGCTTTGAACTTGTTAAGCAAGCTAAGAAAAACTTGTAGGCAAACAAAGCTTCCATGAAATCATCTATAAAGTTGAATGTAGACAGGGCTTTCGGCTGAGTTTTTTCTTGAACTATATCACAGTTTCTGGTGTCTTTTTTAGGCATGCTCTTTTTCTTCTGGGCTGGTGAAAGTTTTAACAGAATGGAACACATCAAGACATTCTATCATTTCCATCCATATCTCTTTGCCTAGAATGCTTCATGAACATATCATCTAAACCTATATACATTAAGTTAGTTCTGATTCACAATCTCTTCGTTTCAATAAAAATTCTTGCTGGTGGCAGTGATTTTAAAGATTCCTTATCTCTGAACAATTAATACAAAGACTTCAAGACACATGACTAACACTGTAACACTCAAGGTGTAAAGCAAGGCTAGTTTCTACCATGCTTATGAAAAGAAATCATCCAGTTCCTAGATTTGTCTTATTTGAAAGAGGATTTCTTTAGTTCTAAATTCTACTGATCATTCTTTTGTTTTGTTTTCAAGACAGAGTTTCTCTGTGTAGCCTTGGCTCTCCTGAACTCAATTTGTAAACCAGGCTGACCTTGAACTCACAGAGATTCACCTGCATCTGCTTCCCTAAGTGCAGGGATTAAGCCTTCCTGAATGATGGGATTAAAGATGTGTGCCACCGCTGCACATGCCTTTAATTTCCTTTCCTTTCCCTTCCTTCCTTTCCTTCCCTCTCTCTTCCTTCTCTCTTTCTCTTCCCTCTCTCTCCCTTTCTCTCAACAAAGTTTCTCTATGTAGCCCTGGCTGTCCTGAACTCACTCTGTAGACAATGCTGGCCTCAAACTCAAAGATCCACCTGACTCTGCCTCCTGAGTGCTGTAATTAAATGTGAGTAGGTCATCACTGCCAGGTAAAAACTTTTCTTTTCTTTGGATGCTGAGCACTCTTAACAACATCCAGGCAATACTTCATTTTAAATACACATCTGAAAAAGATGTTATAAACAGAAAAGGGGATGAAAAGCACGTCAATGTTGCCTTTTCAACATGGAAAAAAACATCAAGAAGCTACAGAGTTAGCTCAGTGGTTAATAGTACTTGCTGCTCTTCCAAAGGTCCCAGTTTTGACTCCTGGCACTTACATGGAAGCTCACAGTCATCTGTAACTCTAATTTCAGGGAATCTGAAACCCCCTTCTGGCCTCCACAGACACTGAACAAATAACACACAGACATCCATGAAGGCAAAATACCAATAAGTAAATCAAGTATAACAAACATTATCTAATATGTGATAATCACCAGGAAAGGCAATATGTCACTTTAACAATGACAACTGATTCCTACAGAAACATTAGGGGAAAGACACAAATTTTGACAGAAATCTGTTACTCTACTTGTTGTAGACTCTTACCAGCTATGTATGCACAAGAATATTATATTCTCCCTACCACAGATCCAGACAGACTGGTTCATGCTGCAGAGCACTATGGACTATGCTATGGACTATGAAGTTATGGAAATGAATACTGGATGAGGAACTAGGGCTCAGGTTACAAAAAAAATGAAACTTTTTTTTTCAAAAACAAAAACAAAAGAAACCTCGGCGTTTTTTTTTTGTTTTGTTTTGTTTTTAAATGAGATTTCAGGTTATTCCATTCAATTTTTTTTTTAATCCAGGTGTCACATTATGCTAAAGATTTTCTAGCTTTTTCACTATTGATAAAGCCTTTCATAAGCTTATAACTGTATTGTAATACCGCCACTCAAGAGGCAGAGGCAAGATTATTTTAAGTTCAGGCTAGCCTGGGCTACATGGTGAACCTCTCAAAAAAAAAAAAAAAAAAAAAAAGTCAAACCAAGCAACTCCTTTCATGTTTTATCATCAATTATACCCCCAAACTTTGAATTCTTACTTCGAAAGATTTTTCACTTAAATTCTTTCAGTTCCACTGAGTATTTTTTCTCTATATAAAGCAAAACTAAAGCTATAAATTGTCACTCAGACTTCTTTTATTAAATTTTTATTTTTTAATATTACAGTTTATTCACTATGTATCCCAGCTGTACCCTCCTCCCTTATTCCCTCCCACCCTCATCTCCTCCCACTCCCCTATCCAAGTCCACTGATAAGGGAGGTCCTCCTCCCCTTCCACTGACCCTAGCTTATCAGGTCTCATCAGGACTGGCTGCAATGTTCTCATCTGTGCCCTGGCAAGGCTGCTCACCCCTCAGGGGTGGTGGTGGTCAAAGAGCCCGCCACTGAGTTCATGTCAGAGACAGTCCCTGTTCCTCTTACTAGGAAACCCACTTGGACACTGAGCTGCCATGGGCTACGTCTGAGCAGGGGTGCTAGGTTATCTCCATGAATGATCCTTGGTTGGAGTATCAGTCTCAGAAAAGACCCCTGGTCCCAGATTTTTTGGTTCTGTTGCTCTCCTTGTGGAGCTCCTGTCCCCTCCAGGTCTTTCTATCTCCCCCTTCTTTCATAGGATTCCCTGCATTCTACCCAAAGTTTGGCTATGTCTCAGCATCTGCTCTGATACCCTGCTGGGTAGTCTTTCAGAGGCCCTCTGTGGTGGTTTCTGTCCTGTTTCCTGTTTTCTCCTTCTTCCAATGTCCATCCCGTTTATCTTTCTGAGTGAGGATTGATCATTTTACCTGGGGACCTCCTTCTTGCCTAACTTCTTTAGGCATACAGATTTTAGAATGTTTATCCTATATTATATGTCTAATGTCCACTTATAAGTGTGTATATACCGTGTGTCTTTCTGCTTCTCGGTTACCTCACTCAAGATGATCTTTTCTAGATCCCACCATTTGCCTGCAAATTTCATGATTTCCTTACATTTAATTTCATACTTCTGATTAGAAGAGAAATTCAGTGACCCCTGCAGCAGGATGAACACTAGCACAGGAAGAATGCACAGAAGAGCTTCACGGCTCCCGTGCAAGATGATGAACGTATTTGTGAAGCATGTTATAGTTTGTACTTGTTAATTCAACTGTCTTAAGAAATTGAAAGTGAAATGCTGCTATGCTGAAGTAAACTGGTGATGTGTGCGAGATGTGGGACTATTTTCATTGATGTTAGCGTGCTTTTTCTCATTTTAGTGAGCTTCATAATTGTTAGGTATTCTGAAATATTTTAGATCTTGTCATACACTATTTCTGAAACATAGAGTTGTTGCAGTTGATGTCCAGTGTTCACAGCCACCTCAGATGTTATTTTCACAATCACACCTATTTATGGTAAGCACAATAAAAAGCCTAAAGCTTTACATGATATGAAAGTTAAATCCAGGAAAGGATCCAAAATACCTCATTACAGCTCCTGAGCTCTAAGACTAGCATCCAAAAGCTTTGAACTCTAACACGTGCTGACAAATGAAGCATATGTGGTTACTGCCTGGTAATATGCTCGTTTAAAGCAATCATCCTTCTTAAAAGTTATGGAGTATCCAGAACAACGGTAGCAACAACAAAGGCTGGCATGTACCAACAGGTGAAAACTCTTCTCCAACTTCACCATTATTTACTCAGTAACAATTTTGACATCTCAACAATGTGCATTTATAAGTAGGTCTGACGTTTAGATTAATTTGGCTTTTCTAGAAAATGAGAGTCAAATCTCTGAAGGAAATATGGAAACCTCTATGGAGAGGGCAGAGTGAGGAGCTGAGGTGAGGAGATATTTGATCAAAGGAGAGAACTGTGGCTCCTATACCATCCTTCAGGGAAGTGGGGCCTGTAACATGCTTCTTTGTATATTCTGGCTAGAAAATTCAGTAGAAGAGTAAAAGGGACTATGAAATGAATTATACACAAAAATAGCTGCAATGAGCAAACAGCCTGAGAAGCTCAGAGGATGAAAACCAGACAACAGCGAATGCTATACCATCTTTAGAGTGACCTTGAGGATAGGAGCCTCCTTAACCTGGAGTCAAGCTATGCTACTCTTGTTAAACTCGGGTAAAGATCATGACTCCAAAACACCGCTTTCTACAACAGGACTCCATAATGGAAATTAACTGCCGGGCTCCAACTTTCCATGTATCTGAAGTGAGAGCCCAACTTTCCATGTATCACAAAAAATGGAAATAACATTGGTAAACATATTCATCCAAAGGATTTTTATTTTTCTAATAAAAATCTGGAGCTCTTCCCTTCTTCAAATATTTTTAAAGTTTAAGCATAGTTAATGTTCTATAATAATATGGCTAGTTTTTCTTCTCTAAAGAAAAGTCAGATAATCTTTTATAGCTTAGACCATCTTCAAGTCAATTAAGGAATATGCAGGAGGCAAGACAGCTATAGCTATACTGCTAACCATATGGATTTGTTAATTTATTAATGATCCATTAGCAACTAGAGACAGAAAATAAAAACAAAATAAACCATACTTCCTACTTTATAAAGTTACCAAAGTAAAGAATAAATTAGATAAGCTACAGTGAAAAATACAGCAGGGAAGGAAGGGTGTTATATATAAAGCATGGCTATGAGAGACCAGAATGATCAGAGAGAAAACCAGGCACAAAGGAGTGGGAACAGTAGTAGAGAGAACAGCAAACACACTGAAGGCCCTAAGCCTGGACTAAGGGAGGGGAAGACTGCAGGAGAAGACAGTGGGAGGAGATGGGTCATGAGAGACTGGTAAGCCACTGTCAGAACTTTGAGTGGATGAATGATATGGAATGACACGATCTGACCTAGACTGTTAAATAGTGTCCTCTTGTGAAAGAAACTGCTGAAGGAAAATGGCAAGACTAACTGGCAGTAGTGTAAGAAAAGGAAAAAGGCTTGGACAAAGATGACAGTAACACAGGTGCTACGTGATGGTTAAATCCTGAGGGTATTTTAGTATTAGAAATAAGGTATAGAAGAAGTACCAGATGTTACCACCTGTATTCACTGAAACTGCAACTTTTTAAATCTTCTTTAGGAAAAAAAAAACCTAACTCTTGTACTCTGGTTTCTACACCAATGTTGCTTTAGGAAAAAGTCCTTACATTTAGGAAAAAAAAAAATCCCTTTTTTCCCCCACTGTTTAAAAATTTATTTGTATTTTTATAAATTACAATTTATTCACTTTGTATCCTCGCTGTAGCCCCCTCTCTCATCCCCTCCCAATCCCACCCTCCCTCCCTCATCTCCTTCCATGCTCCTCCCCAAATCCACTGATAAGGGAGGTCTTCCTCCCCTTCCATCTGACCCTAGCCTTTCAAGTCTCATCAGGACTGGCTGCACTGCTCTCCTCTGTGGCCTGGTAAGGCTGCTCCCCCATCAGGGGGAGGTGAGCAAAGAGCCAGCAGTGAGTTCATGTCAGAGAGTTCCTGTTCCCATTACTAGGGAATCTACTTGGTGACTGAGCTGCCATGGGTTACATTTCTGCAGGGGTTATTTATCTCCATGCATAGGTTCTTGGTTGGAGTATCAGTCTCAGAAAAGGCCCCTGTACCCAGACTTTTATGATCTGTTGCTCTCCTTGTGGAGCTCCTGTCCCCTCCAAGTCTTCCTATCTCCCCTTTTGTTCATAAGATTTCCTGCACTCTGTCCAAAGTTTGACTATGAGTCTCAGCATCATTTTTGATATCTTGCTTGGTAAAGTCTTTCAACGGCCCTCTGTGGTAGGCTTCTGTCCTGTTGCCTGTTTTCTCCCTCTTCCATGCCTTTCTGCATGAGGATTGATCATCTTACCCAGGGTCCTCCTCCTGCTTAGCTTCTTTAGGTGTACAGATTTTAGTATGTTTATCCAATATTAGATGTCCACTTATAAGTGCATATATACCATATGTGTCTTTCTGCTTCTGGGACAACTCACTCAGGATGATCTTTTCTAGATCCCACCATTTGCCTGCAAATTTCATGATTTCCTTGTTTTTAATTGCTGAGGCGTATTCCACTGGGTAAATGCACAGAGTCAATGCAATTCCCATGAAAATACCAACTCAGTTCTTTACAGACCTTGAAAAAAGATTCTCAGCTTCATATGGAGAAACAAAAAACCCAGAATCTCCAAAACGATCCTGTACAACAATAGATCATCTGGAATTATCTCCATCCCTGATCTCAAGCTATACTACAGAGCAATAGTAATAAAAACTGCATGGTATTGGCACAGAAACAAAAAGGAGGATCAATGGAACCGAATAGAAGACCCAGAAATAAACCCACACACCTATGAATACTTGATTTTTGACAAAAAAGCCAAAACCATTCAATGGAAAAAAGACAGCATCTTCAACAAATGGTGCTGGTCCAACGATGTCTACATGCAGAAAAATGAAAATAGATCCATATTTATCACCCTGCACAAAACTAAAGTCCAAGTGGATCAAAGACCTCAACATAAAGCCAGATACTCTAAATCGGTTAGAAGAAAAAGTGGGGAAGAGCCTTGAACTCATTGGCACAGGCGACAACTTCCTGAACAGAACACCAACTGCACAGGCTCTAAGAGCAACAATCAATAAATGGGACCTCATGAAACTGAAAAGCTTCTGTAAAGCAAAAGACACTGTTGTTAGACCAAAACGACAGCCTACAGACTGGGAAAGGATCTTCATCAACCCTGTATCTGACAGAGGGCTGACATCCAGCATATATAAAGAACTAAAGAAGTTAAAAAGCAATAAATCAAGTAATCCAATTAAAAAATGGGGTATGGAGCTAAACAAAGAATTCTCTGTAGAGGAATATAGAATGGCAGAGAAACACTTAAAGAGATGTTCAACATCTTTAGCCATCAGGGAGATGCAAATCAAAACGACCTTGAGATTTCACCTTATACCCATCAGAATAGCTAAGATCAAAAACTCAAGTGACAACACATGCTGGAGAGGTTGTGGAGAAAGGGGAACCCTCCTCCATTGCTGGTGGGAATATAAACTGGTACAACCACTTTGGAAGTCAATCTGGCGCTTTCTCAATTAGGAATAGTGCTTCCTCAAGATCCAGCTATACCACTCCTAGGCATATACTCTAAATTTGCTCAAGTACACAACAAAGACATTTGCTCAACCACATTTGTAGCAGCTTTATTTGTAATAGCCAGAACCTGGAAACAACCCAGATGTCCCTCAGTTGAGGAATGGATAGAGAAATTGTGGTACTTTTACACAATGGAATACTACTCAGCAATCAAAAACGAGGAAATAATGAAATTTGCAGGCAAATGGTAGGATCTAGAAAAGATCATTCTGAGTGAGGTATTACAGAAGGAGAAAGACACACATGGTATATACTCACTCATATAGTCCTATAAGATATGATAAACAGAATGAAATCTATACACCTAAAAAAGATAAACAAGAAAGAGGACCCAGGGTAAGATGATCAATCCTCACTTAGAAAGACAAATGAGATGTGCATTGGACATAGGAGAAAACAAGTAACAGGACAGGAGCCTACGGGAGAGGGCCCCTGAAAGATTCTACCTAACAGTGTATCAAAGCAGATACTAAGACTCATAACCAAACCTGCGGCAGAGTACAGGGAATCATATGAAAGAAGGGGGGGTTAGTATGACGTGGAAAGGATAGCAGCTCCACAAGGACCAAATATATCTGGGCACAGGGGTCTTTTCTGAGACTGACACTCCACCAAGGACCATGTGTGGATATAACCTAGAACCTTGGCTCGGATGAAGCCCTTCGTAGCTCAGTAACCAATTGGTTTACCCTAGTAAGGGGAACAGGGACTATTTCTGACAGGAACTCAATGGCAGGCTCTTTGACCTCCCCACCCCCCAAGGGAGGAGCAGTCCTGCTATGCTACAGAAGAGGACTTTGCAGCCAGTCCTGAAGATACCTGATAAAACAGGGTCCTCCCCAATCAGTGGACTTGGAAAGGGGCAGGGAGGAAGGCTTTGGGAGGGAATGAGGGAGCAGGATACAGCTGGGATACAGAGTTAATAAAATGCAAATATTAATAAAAAATAAAATAAAAAAAGAAGATAATCCAGTTAAACGTATAAAATTTTTTTTCAGGATGTAAAAAAAAAAAAAAAGAAAGATTATCTATTAAAAAAAAAAAGAAGGTAACAGATATACAGACATCATTTCTACCCCACTTGGCTGAAATAATTTCCTGAGTAGTCATAGAGTTAAATGTTACCTAGTCATAGAGTTAAATGTTACTTTTCTTCACAGGCAGCAAGTTGTAACTCTCTCATCTTTTAACTACAATCATCTGAAGAAAGAACTATGTTTTCCTTGTATTTAAATCCCTAAAGCTTAAGAAAATTCTTTGCTTACTCTAAGTACTTAGGACATTTTTGTTGGTGTTGTTTTTGGGCTTTCCAGATTGGATTTCTGTGTGTAGCCTTGGCTGTCTTGAAACTATCTTTGTCAACCTGGCTGGCTTCTAATTCACAGAGATCCACCTGCCTCTGTCTCCACAGTGCTGAGATTAAAGGTCTGGGCTACCAAAGACCAGCTCATTTAGAGCCCTGAATGACTTTAGCAGATGGAACTCACTGGGACCAAATAGGAAAGAGTTGCAATTCTTAATGACTGATGACTTGATGACTAGGGCCTGAATACAGAAAATATTCTACTCCTGAGTGATAACCCTAGCTTTGGTTTTTGAAAATCTTAAATATTCTTAACAATGCTGGGATAAAACAGCTGCTTCTGATTGCAAACAATACTAAAAAAAAAACAACTCAAGCACAAGTCAAAATGTAAGCTTTTACTTACTAATTAGAGTTTTCAAAGTTAAAAAGAGAATTACGTAAGAACCATAAAAAATTCACCTACATTCATAAAGATTAACATTGAGAAAGTGTATTTTAATGGCATGAACAAACTATCTTCATTTTTGGTGAAGTCTTTATGTTAAATGGCACTCAATTCAGTATGTGTTCCGTTGCCATACTTACACAGAGAACAGGTCAGAGCAACCTCCTTCAGTTTACGCTTTACCACAAAGTTGGGCTAGGGCAAAGACGACAACTTGAGCACATACACATCTGCAGTATCAGCAGGATTATCATCTAATGTGACTCTCAAATCCCAGAAAAAGGAAACACTGAAATAGTCACTTTGCTGTGCTGGTGGGGACATTTTTGAAAATGGCAAATGATTTTGGAAAACATTTGATAGTACTATAAAAACTGCTCTGTACCCAGGGCCTTGATGACAAAAAGGGCTACACTTGTATTCTTTTAGTCAATCACAGGTTGACAGTTTAGGGTTAGTAAGCCAAGGCTGATCTACCAACTATTTTAATCAAGTTTTATTGGAATAGAGCTGTGTCTGTGCATTTTATATCACCGGTAGCTACTTCAATGCTATTTTCCCAGCAGTGTCTAGCAGTTTCAGTAGAGACCATCTGTTCCTTCAGATATTTATTTGTGTATTTACTATAGAAGCTCATTACAGAAAAAATTGAGCCAGGCATGGTAATAAATGCCTTTAATCCCAGCACTCAAGAGGTAAAGGCAGGCAGAACTCTTTTAGGCCAGCCTAGGCTACCAAAAAAACCAAACCAAACCAAACCAAACCAAAAACCAACCAACCAATCAACCAAAACAAAACAAAAAACAACACCCTGTCTCAAAAAAAAAAAAAAAAAAAAGAACCCTGATATAGAATACTGAGGAAGAATACAGAAATACAATCCTGAGTTCCTGATCCATCCCACTCCACCTGCCTCCACCTCTCCAGTGCTGGGATTATAGGCATGTGCTACTATGCCCAGCCAGACTCCCATTATTCTTTGAAATATAATAAAATACTGGCAACACTACAGATAGACTGGGTTAGATACTAAAATATAGTTTAAAAAGTCAAAAATTTTGATTGGTCAATAGTTTAAAATGTTTGAAATCTGCTTCATGCCTATACATGTGGGAGAATTTCAGAACTTGTAGTGTTTTAAATGGTTGAAAGATTGTATACAAATCTATGAGGCATACATTACAATCCCTGAAACAAGAACACACAGGGCAACAACAAATAACTTTCCAAGTACAATCAATATTAGCTGGACAAAGGTAAGGATCTATGACAACAAGGGTCACACTGGCCACTGAGACAGGACAGACTTGGAGTCAAATAGAGAGTTCACACACCCCAATGGTAAAAATGTGAATTGCTTGATGTTTTGGGTCTTTATCTTATCAAGCCTCAGTCATATCAGCAAAATTAAAGACACAGCTTTATGGTTTTCTACTGATGGTTAACAAGTTGACAGTGATGCTAGGTTTTAAGTGCATTCAAATAACTCAACCTATACATCTTCTAAAATCTATACATGTCATATAGACAGAGAATAAATCGGTCACTTATTTACAACCTGGTTTAAAAAAACACAGGGATTCAAAATATCAGCAGCTGCAAAGTTCAGTAAAACTTAAAAGCCAGTCAGGCATGGTGGCACATGTCTATAATCCTAGCACTCGAGGAGGCAGAGGCAGGTGGATTTCTGTAAGTTCAAGGCCAGCCTGGTCTACAAATCGAGTCCAGGACAGCCACGGCTATACAGAGAAACCCTGTCTTGAAAACAAAACAAAACAAACCAAATAAGACAAAACAACAACAAATAAACCTTAAAAGCCATCTCTGGGGCCAGTGAAATGGCTTAGAGGGTAAGGGCATTTACCATGAAGCCTGACTCAGGGACCCACGTGATAGAAGGAGAGATCCAACCTCTGACTTATGCCCCCAACCAAGTAAAATGTTTTTAAAAAGCCACCTCTGAATCAAACTGAGGCATGCTTTTTAATAAAGAGCACAGAGCTCAGAAAGTAACACTGTGACTGCAGTTGCACCGTCACATTAGGATGAGACAACTTGGGTCCACAGGAGGGACGGTCTGATCTTCTGCTTTCTCAGATCAAAGGCTTCCCTGGCTCTTCACAAAAAAGAACATCTTAGAGCTAGGTTAAAACACTATCATTCACACTGATACAATTCTGACACTGCTTCACCAAATGTAGTTGCTTTTCTTACTGATGTGTAATCTTTCAGTCACAAACTGGACTTCACAGATCTAACTATATACGGCCAGCGAATGAACTAGACACTTTGAAAATTCTGTATTGGAACAGTCTTCAAAAAGAATCAGCCTATATAACAGGTGGAAATAAGACTCTCTTCTGTACATCCAGCTGCTATATGACTTCTAAGCTTGTTTGTCCAAGGAACTAGTAAGCAAATATCCAATCCACGTTCAAGAACTGAGGAGCTCATTTGTGAAGTTACATTGAAGCTGATACTGGCTGGTAAAAATTGTTCATTCCTTGATAGCTTTATTTCTTGCTGGTCTTGGAGGTCTCAGGCAATTGTTTATGACACTGATTTCTTGGCTTGGTGATCCCTATGGAGCAGTCCTTCTGCAGAACTCTACCAGCTGCTGCACTTCTTACTATTTTCAGATATAAACTAAAAGTGGATCTTTATAGGTCCAACCTCAGTTGGTGATCTTAATAGTTCAAAGAACTAACCATTTTGTATTTCAGTTTCTTATGTTAATAATTTCTACCAGCACCAGAAAGAGCTGCTTGTCATCTCCCCTATTTAAAAGGTCTTAGTTTAGATATGTTCAGGACTTTATATTTCATCACTTTGTAGCTCTTCTTAGGTTTGAATACCAACAGTGGAAAAAGAAAATAATTTCTAATTACTAATTATTACTAATTATTTTTTGTTGTATCTTTCTGTGTACCTCAGGCTGGCCTGGTACTCACTATATAATGCAGGCTGGTCTCAACTCATAGTAATCTTCCTGCCTCAGCTTCTTGAATGCTGGGCTAACAGGTATAAGTCACAATGCCCAAATATAATTACCAATCTTAAGGCCATAGATCTGTAGTTTCAAAGCAAGAAAGTGTCTAAACGGCTCTGATTCGTATTAGAAAACTGAAGCTCACTGGGGAAAAGAGAAGTTAGAAAACAGAACTTTTTAATGCAGTTGAAGGCTGAATGTTTTTAAATGTTATGGTGCAGAAACACAAAGGTATTTGGGTTGAAAAAGGCAATCCAGACTTATCTGACTAGTTACTCTGGGACAGATCTATGATGAAATCTTCACCTGACTTCAAATTCTGTATCTTTTGTAGTTTATAAAAACATTATCTATATTCAAAAGTACAAATACCAAGTTAAGAGACAGAATAAGCAACAGAGAGACCCCATACAACTGAGGCTGCATTAAGGGACTTAAAATAATGTTCAACTAAGGAAAAAGGGGAAACATAGCCCCGAGACATGAGAAAATAATAATGATCAGAATAAATCTAGGTAGCAAAATGTGATTCAGCTAATTTTCTTTTTCTTTGAATGTTCTTTTTCTGCAAAAACAAAACAAAAAAATGCCTTTGAACAATAACAGCAACTGTATATTAGTATGCATTCACTCTCTGTCAGGCTCCTACTTACATACAGAAATGTGGTGATAATTTTTTTTCATTCTGTCACTTTCAATTTTTTTCTTATTTTTCAACCAAATATGGTAAACTGATTTTTAAAAAAATAAATGTAGGCTACAGTAGTAGAAATTAAAATAATTAAGAAAGGGGAATAATGGATTATATGTGATCTGCCAGGCAAATATTTGGTACTGAATATTTTCCTAATAACCTGTGAGACTGGCATTATTACCTTTGACATGTGGCTTGGAGAAGTTCTTGCTCAGCATGTATGAAGCCCTATGCTCAATCATCAGAACCACACAAATAAGTAGAGCAACGAATCAACCTTAGGTTTAAGGCTGAGGCTGATTCAGGATAGAACACTTGCTTAGCACGCAGTGTCCTTAGTTCATGCCTCGGCATGGCACACACAAAGTCCTTATGGTTCAGAGAGTCACAAGCAAATCCTCCCAGGTCAAAAGAAGAAAGAAAATAAAAAAGAAGAGAGAGAGAGAGAGAGAGAGAGAGAGAGAGAGAGAGAGAGAGAGAAAGAAAAGAAAGACAGAAAAAAGGCTAGAAGCCAGATAAAACTTATTGTCTACATAAGGGGAAATTCTGAGTATCTCTACTACCATATCATCTTTAGACAGTGCTAGTCCTTAAATAAAAAAGCTGCTCAGTAAAAACTGAACTGGCAGAACCGTTTTAAATTTAGTATTTTTATGAGTCAACCAATTATACTTTATACTTATTTATTTATTTAGTCTTTTGAGACAGGGTTTCTCTGTGTAGCCCTGGCTGTCCCAACACTCACTCTGTAGATCAAGCTGGCCTCCAACTCACAGAGCTGACTGCCTCTGACCTGGAGTTTATGAGTAAAGGTGTTTACCAAAGGAGCTGGGAAATTATTTTAGTACACTTGTCTCACATTTCCTAATCATTTTAAAGGTTCATCAAAACTCCATAGTTCTTCCTTTCCTAAGCAGGATACAATAGAGAACTATCTCGAAGTAATAAATGTAAGGACAAAGGTCTGCAAAGTCTCTTTCCAGGCATCTTTGTCTAGTTTGTTAGTTTGTTTTCAGAAATGAAGTAACCATGAAACACTGACAATTATTTTTATTTCTTAAAACCAATGTCAGGCCAAGAATGTGCTAGACTTTTTACTTACTAATTTGTTTTTTTAAAGCAGTGTGGTTCTACTAATAGTAATATGTAATTTAACTATTATTTTCACAGAATTATAGTAATAAATTATAAGAAACCACACTGCTGTGTTTTAGCACTTCCATCTACCTGACTATGATTTCTGTTAGTTATGCTACCTACCTATCTTTTCACAGCACATAACTGTTAAAATGTAAATTGTACAACTATTTTTAGCTGCTGCTAAAATTCCTGTCTTCAGCAATGATTTGAGGCATTGTTCGTTTTGTTTATCAAGCAGTTATTCAGCCTCTAGTGGGCCCAAGTGCTTAGCAAGCAAAAGCTTTTAGGATGCTTGCAGCTGCAATTCCAACTTCCAGGTAGGCTGCAGGTTCAGAGCACAGTGCCCTATGCTTCGCAAAACTCAGATCCATCTGGAATTGAGTTTCAAAGATTTCAATTCGACTTTTCATGTATCACACTGAAGAGAGGATGGGAGGGGAAAAGGGCAGGACATAGGAAAGAAGGAATGCAAACAACCAAAAGATAATTTCTCTACCCTTCAAAAGAAATAAAAAAAAGTTCAGCCCCATGCTGCCCCTTCTAGATTGCTACTTGTCAAGCAAGATATTCCATTCAATCCAAACTTCGATGCGCTGTGACTCATCTGGCAGCACCTGCGCCCATGTGTTAAGTACTGCCCAATAAAAGCCTAACATCCATTTACACAACAAAGAATGTACCCGTCAAGGCACAGGGCCTCAACCTAATAGCCTCACTGACCATTTGTTCTACACACTCAGAAAACGCCTTTCCCTTC
The DNA here is from genome assembly GCF_030254825.1 of Meriones unguiculatus. Classification (NCBI taxonomy): domain Eukaryota; kingdom Metazoa; phylum Chordata; class Mammalia; order Rodentia; family Muridae; genus Meriones; species Meriones unguiculatus. The sequence continues at coordinate 16,864,000 of NC_083354.1, read as the reverse complement.
TTCTCACCAGAGGTTTTTAAACTGTGGGTGGATTTATAATGTAAATTCATCTACAAATACTTCTACTGCTTCAAAGAATAGGGATATTAACAGCACAAACACTCCTAGCGAAGTAGGTTGCTACAGCTATTAATGACTGTTTTACCAACCTCTCCCAACCTCCTGCATCAAAGCTTTTATTCTCAAAGGATACATTTTTGAGCAAAGAGGGATCAACAAACTAGTTGCGTGAAAGCTTTACTGATGCTAGACTGAAGTTGGGAAAGGCTTAATGAAGGCTTTAAAATCCACAAGGGCTTAACAATGAACATCTGACTTGGTGATTTATGCATATTAATAACCTCAGTCCTACTGAGGCAAGCTGAGCTGAACATGTCCTCCGAATCTTAATGTCTTTTGCTCCACTGGGATTATTACAAATGTAAATTTCTAAGATTCTCAGCTATTAATCTCTGTCTGTCCTCCTGTTCAGCAACATAATGACTAATTAAACATCAAAAGACCTGCACAGGAGATCTTCTTTGACAGCTACAGGCCTAGTCTTCTTCCCAAGAGGGGAATTCAAATGACAGGGACAGGGAGTGACAGCATATGAGTAAGCTACAAATCACTGCACAGAAAATGGAAAGCCTAACATTAAGAGTGGATTTATCTCAATCAATGATTTTGTTAAGCAATGAACAGTTACTATGTAAGGTATGCCCACTGGCACCAGTCGAATCCATTCTTGTAGCAAGTAAATACGGAATACTGACATTAATTTATTTAACATTAAGTTAAAAAAAAAAAAAAAAGACTACTCACAGAAGAAGGTAGGCCAGGAGGCACCTTTCTTACTTTCTTTGCTTGCAAAGGATCTGAACATAAAAAAAAGAACAGTTTTATTAGCATTTACACTAGGAAAAAACAAACAAACAAACAAGCAAACAATTCAAATTAACAAAAAACAAGCAGCAATCCTCCCCAATTATGATTTCTTTTTTTTCTAAGTGAGTGAACATGGGAATAATAGAATTACAGTATTGGTTCTTCTACTATTTGAAAAGGTAACAGTAAATGGGGTAAAACAAGAAACAAAACATACCAATGGCACAAACAAGGAAAGAGAACAAACATGTATTTAGAGCTTGTGTTTCACAAGTATTTCACAGTTCATTGGAGGTGGAACTCTGGGCAACAGGTCTCCCTAACAGTACACTTCCCTAACAAAGAGACAAGCTACATCATATCAAGAATTAGGCTTAAAGGCATATTGTAAAAAACTTAGTAACTAACAGCAAATGCTGTATAACTAACTATGCATAAAATTTAAAATAAGATTTAAAAAATTAAAAGCTAAGGTTATAATAACATCAAGACATGCTACATAAGCTATGAAATATAGCCAGCATACACATCTAGTAAGTATTCTGGGCGTTTGCTTTGGTAATGTGTGAGTAAAACTGAAATTTCAGCACTAAGGTACAATTCAAACTTTTATTAAAAGTTTGTATTCCTTCCCAGGAAATGAAGACAGAAAGTGTATCTCTTATTTTGTTTGAAATTGTGTGTGTGTGTGTGTGTCTGTATGTGTATGCACATGTGCATATTTAAATGTAGGTGCATGTTCAAGTCCAGGAGAAGATGCTGGACTTTCTGGAGGTGGAATTAGATGGTTATAAGCTGCCACGTGGTGTGAGACTAAACTTGGATCCTTTGCAAGAGCAGCACATACTTGTAACTGTTGAGCCCATAGCTCAAGATAAAAAAAAATATTTTAAAGATAAACTAATATAAATGAAATTATGACTATTTTCATATGCTTGACTTGGTATTTTAATTTCCCTTGTCTGTAAAATTTATAACTTTTCCATCTCATTTTTTGAAGAGTGATACATTCAGCTTTCTACCCATATACCAATAATGGATCAAATTCAGGATTTTCAGAGGTATTCACTATATAAGAAGGATGTAAAATAAACTCTGCATTTTTTTGATTTGTTTTTGTTTTTTGTTTTTTTGAGACAATGCTTCTCTGTGTATCCTTGGCTGTCCTGGACTTTCTCTGTAGACCAGGCTGTCCTGGAACTGAGAGAGATCTGCCTGGCTTTGCCTTCCCGATGCCGGGAAACTCTGCATTTTTTTTAAAACCTCAAAAATATGAGAATTAAATAAGAAAAGCATTTTTTTCCTAAGCCATAAATAATACTACACAATAAAACATGGTTTTACAAAGATTGAAACTTATTTAAATTTGCTCTCTGAATTCTCTAGAGGTAATATCCCAGAAGGCTACTGAGCAAAACATGCAACTTTATAAATAACATGTGGAAAAATATTACACAATAAAAAAGGGGAAAAGCATTCACCAGTGTGGACATCCCTTCCACAAGAAATAGCATACATTTCCTTAAAACAGAAGTGCCAAAGATAAACAACATCTGCCATAGTCTGTATTTGTAAGACTTAAAGCAGAGCCTTTATTCTTGGTGAATGTTTTAGCAGTCTACTTCCTTACAACTTAATCCATGAGCAGAGACTACACTGTATATAAAAGTCAAGGAAATAGTTCCTATGGCTTGGAGTTATCTGAATAAAGATTTTTCTTTTGTATCTTATGATTAGCAACATACTATCACCAGTCTGACATTCACAGTCTAGTTTGGAGAAGTTGCAAACTGACATGAAAAGTAATGACTATGAATTCAGTACAAAAGCCATATGAACCTGGGCAGGTTACTTTAACCTCTCTGTGCTTCAGCGCCTTTAGCTGAATGAAGGGGTGGGCACCACCTCTCCTGTGAGCTTCAAGTTCTGTGGTAATGAAATATGCTCATTGCATTGCCTAACATTTGTGACATTTTAATAATGTTTAAACTGTGTATGATGGTTTTTACCTGCATGTGTATGTACTATGTGTGTGCAGTGCCCCTGGAGGCCAGAAAAAAATTACAGATAGTTGTGAGCCATTGTATGTGTGCTGAAAATTGACCCAGGTCCTCTGGAAGAGCAACCAGTGCTCTTAAATTACTGAGCCATCTCTCATGTCCAACACATAATAACTTCTAGCCCTTATTTATGTAGACCAAAACAATTACAAGTTAAGATAGTTACTGCTCTCCAGAGTGATTTTCTAAAGCATCCAAGTAGTTTCAGAAAATACTAAGATTGGTCTAGCTCTCTAAAGTTCCTTTAGGTATTCACATTTTACCAGGAACTGCAATGCCAAGGAGGCTAAGATTGCGAAAATGGGCAGCATAATAATAATAATCTACTAACTGGTATCCATACAGGAAATGGACAGGACTCCTCTGAGCATCACGAGAAACACCATATGCTGCATTCCATTTTGGCTCCTTCATTTGTAACCTAATGTTAACATTACAACCTCACAGTTTTGAAAAGATGCAGAAGATAAGCAATAGTATTCATAAATCATTTTCAAACAGAAATGAAGTCTTAATTCATAGAAAACTTGAATTTTAAGCCTGGGTGTTTAAGCCATTTCTTTTTAGATATTCAATAGTTGGTTTTCCTTTCGTAACGGCACACTGGCAGGAACTGGTGTGCGCTCAAATTCTGTGAAGAAGACACTCCTGTCAACTAACCCAATACAAGCTCAATGAAGGCCTCTACTCATCAGGTGGACAAGCAGAGCATAGATGTGCAACATTTTGGAAGTTATCATTTCTTTAACAACAAAAAGAATGCTGGTTTAAACTGCCAGGGCTAACACTTATAGCACCCATGATGTATGCTCCTACAAAATAGAGACATCGACAATAATTTTCTTTTGGATGTGGCAATCTATCACTTTGTCCTTTCTATGTGGCACAATCAAACGCAAGACCTAGAGACTAGAAACAGATCACCTAAGTATATATGGCTTGGCCAGAGGCAGTCAACAAACATTTATGCAATCAGAAACTACAGTACTTTCTTTTTTAATTTACATTTATGTTAGATGCTGGTTTATATTTATTATAGACATGTTTTACAATTTTTATTTTCTTATAGTAAAAACATACTCAAATTTTTCATTTTAAACATTGACTAGATAGAAAGTGTTATAGAACACCCAAGCAGCACAAAACAGACTGGTTTTGTCAGGATATGCATATATGCATAATTGATATAAAAAATGAAGTTGTAAGAGAGGAATATGAATGCTTACCACATAGAGGGCATCTTTCTGCATGCTGCTCTGAACTAAACAACACTGTGAGTGTGCTAGATACCATTTCATTGTATACTTTTATATCAGTAAGTTATGTGCTAGTAATTTTATCTCAATTTCGAAGAAAAAGTAGGGAACAGAAGTAACTATTATCAAACAAACAACAATTAAAAAACCTCACTGGACTTAGGCTCACAAAAACCTTAAAGTTATCCCAGGTAAGCAACCTATTAATATTATTTATGTGACATCTTTTGAGCCGTAGTTTTTATGTTAAATTCAGGATTAAAGTCACAGATTAACAGGATTATTTCCTGTTGAGATAGGAATTTATAGGGGGCTGGAGAGATGGCTCAGTGGTTAAGAGCATTGGCTGTTCTTCCAGAGGACGCTGGTAATTCCTAGCACCCACATGGCAGGCAGCTCACAACTGTCTGGTCTGTCACTCAAATTCCATTGGATCCGACTCCCTCACAAAGGCATACCTGTATGCCAAATACCAAATGTACATAAAATTATATAAATGAAAGAGATAGGAATTTATAAAACCATTCAGTACTATCTTCATTTTAGTTAAAAACTAGGTGTCAACAACAGAACATAAAACTTCCACTTAATAAGAAAATACTTTTTAATTAGAAGAAGAAAACTTGGATAATGCCTCTCATGGAATAAAATATTAAATTGTTTGCTTAAAATCTGTTAAAATTATGGTGGTGGTGACACACTCTTTTAATCCCAGGCCTCTGGAGGTGAAGGCAGGAGGATCTCTGAGTTTGAGGCCAGCCTAGTCTACCGAGTAAGTTTCAGGATAGTCTATATAGAGAAACCCTGTCTCAAAAAACCAAACCAAACCAAACCAAACCAAACCAACCAACCAACCAACCAACCAACCAACCAACCAACCAACCAAAGGCTTTACATGGCCACTTAAACAAGACCTGAAAAATGACATCATTAATAGACATGTTAACAGGGAAGAAGAAAACTTCGAGGGGCCGTTGTTCTAAACAAAGAACTTGGGAATGTGAAAGCAGGAGGAATGGTCTCTCTTATGGGAGAGCTCCCCCATCACTTATTAAATACTAAAGGGTTAGCTATGAGATTCACATACTTCATACACATAAAGGTAATATTATACAGACTGAGCAGGGTTTGTTTATATATTTTGGAATATACATATAAAACAACTAAACAAGGCCATGAACTTGATAGCATGGTTGGGGTACATGGGATGGGATGAAGAAAGAAAGGGATAGGGGATGTAATAATAATTAAAAAAATAATAATTTATTATAAATAAAATTATGTCTTTAAGATGGTTCTAAAGTAGTGTGTGTACACACACACACACACACACACACACACACACACACACACAGTGTACTCATAGTGATGAAAATTATGATTTAAATATTGAAGTATCACCCAAGACTAGTTATAGTCAGTTAAACCTTGAATACAAAGTGAATGAGTTCTTTGTAACAGAGAGAACTCTGACAACCACATTTATTATGTATCTAATGCAGACAGGGTAAGTATCCCTTACCTGAAATGCTTATGGCCAGATGTGTTTTAGCCTTCCTATCTGACCATCTGTATAAACATAATGCAGTATCTTAGGGACATGTAAAGATTTAGGTTCACTGATGTTTCATATACTCCAAATGTAATTTTGTACAAATTTCAGTGTGCTTTATGGCTGTGGCCCATCTCAAGAAGTCAGTATGAGACTTTCTATGGCATAATATCAGTACTGAATAGGTCTCACCCTTTAGAGCACTCTGGACTTTAGAGTGTAGACTGGGAATACTCAGCCTGTACATTATTTGTATGTAGATATATCCTGACATCCAAATGCTGACATTTCTCCTCACTAAGAGCACAGGCAGCGCAGACTGAGGAAGCAGGCACCTGGAGACAGGGCTTCTGTGTCACACACTCACCTGGAGCAACAGAGTCATGGAGTCTCCTCCTCGAGCTTGTGGCAGAGAAGGAGTAGTATGGTGTTCCAGGCTTTCCTGAAGAAGACAGCTGTGCTGGGCTCCCAAGTCCTAGATCTTGTCTCAGGAGACTAGACTATAAAACAAAGCAAAGAAAAAGTCATCTTGCTGCTAATGAACAAGCTCATCACTTGTGAATTACTGTTAGTACCTTTATCAATGCCTTAAAATTTAGAAGAAGTCAGTAAGTACTTTTAAAATTCAATTAGGTCACTGGTTTTAGACTCAATTCTCTTTTTTTTTTCCCCCACCGTTCCATTGCTTGCCTTTTGCTGTTGTTTTTGTTGTTAATGGTTTTTTCTTGTTTGTATTTAAAGACAGTTTCTCTGTGTAGCTCTGGCTGGCCTCAAACTGAGAGAGCTCTACTTGCCTCTGCCTCATGAGTGCTCGGATTAAAGACATGCCCCACTACGCTCAGCTCCCTTGTCTGCTTTTTAGTAATTATATAAATTTGTTAACTTAGGTTTGAAACACATTTCGGTGACTAAGTGATTCTATCCTGTAATTGTAGGAATACTTCTGAAAGTATTCCTGGACTTTGCTTGAAGGCTTTCATGATCACACAGGCAGCTGACTCTGATTTTTTCCCCTTTTGCTCTTTGTATAGCGCTTATCTTTTAAAGACTGCCCATATTTATACTAGTCCCTTTGGCTTTTCTCATTTGTCTCATTACATAGATGGGGGGGGTGGTCTTGCTTCTCCTCCCTAACATGGTCCTCTAGCCTTTTTTTCACTTTGTTGTTTCTTATAAAATGGCACAGACCACAATGCCTGAGATGCTTTAGGGGAAAAAGGCTGAAAGTGGTCCTACTTCATGGCTCTTCTCTCTGTTCCATGTGCTATTTTATCCCCTCAGGTCAGACTTGTTCAGTTTATGATTCTTGGTCTCCAGTACAAGACCTAAGATGTGTCATATATATCTTGGACTCTCTGGTAAAAATGTATCTTCTTCTATTTGGTCCATAATAATTATCCACTCCTGACTTTTTACTATTTAGAATATGTTAATGAACACATCTGCCAGGTTTCCTAGCATCTAGGCATCCAAAATGTAAGAAATCTATCAAAAGGACAAAAGTTGGGGCTAGAGCATGGGTCCATTACTGAAATTTAGAGATTCAGCAGCCCTATCCACTAATCTGGAGACCTCATTCTAAACAAAATGAGGTTACAGTTGGTAGATGTTGGGTCACAGATTTCTATCAGCTGAAAGGAAACAGTCTCACACCCATGTGAGACAAGAAAGGGAAAGTGACTTTACTGGGAAGAGTGGTGAAAAAGGACCTCAGAGGATGCTTCCAGACAAGAAAACATTTTTCCAGCTTATTATTACTCTCTTGCTATATACTTAATACCCTACTGTAACCTTCATTTTCTTAGTAGTCAATACTGAGCATCAAAACACGCTAAAAGAACAGAAAAAGTGAACAGAACTTGGGAAGAAGAGCCACTGTATTCCAATCACATGGCTTTTCTTACTGTTTCAGCACAAAAAAAGTATGTTGTTATTCATGCAACATAAAATTAACTGTTTAAAAGTTTCCTACCAGTGTGACTCGATACACTTATATAACCATTACCCCAGACCAGTGTCGCACACCTGAAGTAAACTCCACATCTCTACTGTAGTCATTTCTTTCCTCTTCCACCCCTACCTACTAAGCAGTAATGCCTTATTTTCTTTCCTTCAACCACCACTCTGCTTTCTGCCTCTGTGCACTATGTAACCTTCTCTACATGACTTATTTTACTGAATCTCTGGAGCTGGAGTTAAAGGTACTTGTGAGCCTCCTGATTTGGGTGCCTGGAAATGAACTTGGGTCCTGTTTAAGGACAGGATGTGCTCTTAACCACTGAGACATCTCTCCAGCCTGTAGATCTACTAGTTTATTGTGAATTCCTTAAACATTTCTAAAGAAAAGGTCAAATTGCCTGCTTATAAGGATAGTTTTACTTCTTTACTTTTCTAGAATTTACAACGCATTGCTGTCTACAAGAGAGAAAAGCAGGCAGCCTTGCTTTAGGGAATGCTTTCAATATTAACAATGAATATGTGATCAGCTGTTTTTCATTAAAAAAAAAAAAACTTTCCGAAGTTAAGGAAGTTCCTCCCTATTGTTAGCTTGGTTTTTTTTTTTTGTTTGTTTGTTTTCTTAAGACTTATTTTTATTTATGTGTATATGTGTGTGAGAGCTCATACAGGTGCCTGCAGAGAGAACCCCTGAAGACAGTTATAAGCACTTGTGAGTGACTTTGCATGAGTTCTGGGAACTGAACTCAGCTACTGTGGAAGAGTAGCAAATGTTTTAAATCAATGTTTTAAAAATTGAGCCATCTTTCTAGCTCCCTATTCTTACCTTATTAGTCTTATCATTAAACGGCACTAGTTCTTGCTTCTCTTTGGTCTGAAACTGTTATGTACAGCAAGCTGCCTGCCTCTGCTTTGCAAATGTTCAACACCCAGAAGTACTAGATTTTTGTTAGATGGCCCGCTATCCCTCTTGCCCTGAATCAGCTGAGTGAGTTTGTGTTTTTTCCTTCACATTATTCCTGTGGTAAGTTACAATGATCAGTTTTCCTATGTTCAGCCATTCTTTTTTTTTTTTTTTGCATCCATGTTCACATATTTTATTCAGTTTAAATTGAGACTTTAGGCATAGAAGTGATTTGAAATAGTACATTATTTCAAACAATACTGTTAAGCCATTCTTTTATTTCTGGGACAAACTTACTTGGTCATAGTGTCTAATTCTTATACTGCTATTTTCAGTGCACTAGCGTTCTACAGATAGTTTTTTGGATCAATATTCAAAATGGAAGCCCATGTCTCTTTCAGTGGCTGTGGCTTTGGTGTCAGTACAACGCTGGCCCTAACGGAAGGAGGAGGGGTGTTTCAGAAGCAATACATCATTCTCGTTTACTGGGAAGGTCATTTGTCTCTGGGCCTCTCTTAACTGCAAAGACTTCTAGTACTGATTCTTGTGTTTTTCTGTTTAATTCTGAGCCAGCCTAGACAGTGTATGTTTCTAGGAATTTGTTCATTTCATCTAGACTATGTTGGCATATAACTGCTTGTGGTCTTTATTTTTATGAAACCAATTGAGGAATAAGTTTCTCAAATGGTGCTGATTTTTCAAGGAGACAACTTTATTTATTTATTTTTAAAGATCAGGCATCGCATACAACCCACCCTGGTCTAGAACTTACTATACAGACCCGGCAGGACTCAAAGCTGCAGCTCTGCTCGTCCTCCCAAATGCTGAACACCATACTTCCCTAAGGGCCAATTTTTTACTTTGCTGGTTTTCTCTACTATCTTCTAGTCTGTTGTGTTTATGTCTGCTCTTATCTTTAGCTTTTTTTTTTTTTAACCTTTAGTTTGGTCTGCTTTTTTTCTTTCTAGTTTCATTTAAATATTTTATGTGTATGGGTGTTTGGTCTGCATATTTGTGCATCATGTGTGTGCCTTGCACCTAGGGAAGCCAGCAGAGAACATCAGATCTCCCTGGGACTGGAGTTCCAGGCAATTGTGAGGCACTGTGAATCAAACTAGACCAACTGGTGCTTTTCACCACTGAACCACATCTCCAGCCCCACCTTCTGTTTCTAGTGTTCTAAAACTGCAAACTTAAGGGTCTTCATTTGAGTTTGCTTCTGTAGTTTTTGACATTTGGTTTTGCTGTATGTGGAAGGTAGTCCTCAGCTTTGATTGTTCTGCCTCAGCCCTTAGGAGGAATGCACCACCACACAGGCAGCTGCGTTAGGCTAGCCCGCTTCCTTTCTGCGCAGGTGTTTCTGCTTTGAATGTCCCTTTGGTCATCACCTTTGCTTCATCTCCTATTATTTGCCCATGCTGTCTTCACTCATCTGGTGTGTCGGCTTCTTTAAAGCTCATGTGACAATACTGCAACACACATGAAAGAAAGTACTAAATCAGCCAAAAGCTAGCTGTGTCTTTCAGAAAGTCTTAAGAACACAGTGTTCTGCAGATTCCTCAAAAGGCAAATTCTTTTCCTGATGGAGCTGACGTGTTTCTTTATGAAGTAGGGAAGTGGGTAGAAGTTTACTTACCAAATATTATGGCATGTGAACAAAAGACTCTACAGTATTAATGAAATTATTTAGCATTAACTATATAAATTCCAACAGAAACAACATTTGACAGACTGGGAGAAAAAAAGTATGACCAGACATAAAGAAGAAACAATCCATCTTAAAATAAGTTCTATAAGCAATTTGATAAAAAGAAGAAAATGAGCAATTTAAATGTAAACACACATATATGTCTTTTCTATTCACATAACAACCCCATAGCTATGGATATTCTGAGACACTATTTGAGAGAGCAGGAACATAGACATCATCTTCTCCACAGACATTATGTATAAATTTCAATCATCACATCTGTTTTGTATTTTTTTTCTTTTACATTGCCTTTAACAGGCAGATGTAGTGTTTTTTTTTTTTTTAAATAGCAAGATCAGAATATATGAAACATATGATCTCCACATGCTTGAAAGCACAGGGCATATATATATATACCTTGAAATTTTCTTCTAATAGGGATGCTTTTTGCTCAATGTCAGACTGACGGCCACTGATAATTTTATCTGTATTTTCTCACATAGAAGACAGAAAAGGCTGTTCTCTGAACATATAAAATACGTAAGAGACAGACATCAATATGTCTCTTATCAGAACTTTTATGCTGTTCTTGCTATATACATTCTTTTTAAAACAATCTTTTATTAATTAAAAAATATGTACATGTATGAGTGCTCTGCCTGCCTGCATTTATGGATACCACATGTATCCCTAGTGCCTTCAAAGAAAGTGTCAGATCCCCTGGAATTGGATTTACAGATGGTTGTGAGATATGTGGGTGCTGGGAAACAAATTCAGGTCCTCTATCAGAGCAACAAAGTGCTCTTAGCTGCTGAGCTATCTCTATAGAGCCTCAAACAAAAGCAAAAGCAGAAACAAACCAACAAACCCAAACAAACCAACTATATCTCTATATAATTGTGCGTGTGTTCATGGTGTGTATTTTGTGTGTGGGGGGGGCGGTGCTGACTGTGCAAATGCCATAGTGCATGTCTAGACGTCAAAGGACAACATTGTGGAGCTGTTTTTTTTTTTCTTTTTCTTCTTCTACCTTTATGTAAGTTCCATAACGAATGAACTTTGTAAGGTTCATACCATCTCACAGGCCTCCTCCTATTCAAATTTTTATAAGTCTATAAAATAATGATTTCTATTAAAGATCAACAAGTGACATCTTGCCAGTGAAGCTGAACTTATTTCTGAATTACTTTCAGTGGAACACAGTCCTGCTGATGATCAGCTGTGGCCCTTTTCATACTACAATGGAACTGACCGCAGTCTGGCAAGCCTTGAGTCTAGCTCTCTAGCTCTTTACAAGAACATGTTTTTTGACCCCTAACCTGAGGGCTTCAATAGTGGGCTACAGGGCTGAGTTCAGAGAGCTCTGTTTGCTTAGATAAGCAAAACAAAACCCACAAAAACAGAAAAGCAACAACTTAATTAAACATACAAACAGACAAACAAAAAGACCAAACTTGTACATGAGTAAAATATGGCCCTCTTCAGAGATGTCAAGAAACAAAATGACATAAATGATGAGGAAAGTGCATTTTCATGTTTGTAAAAGACCAAATAAATATACTAACATCCTAGAAGTAAAGGTGAACTAGCCACCCTATGTTCACATTCTGGTTGTGATACTGGGCAAATGGTCTATAAGAACAACTGTCCCTCTTTCCTTCATGCATGCATTACCAACAGCTCTTAGCCACTATGAGGAAAAAACTTGCCAGGGTGAGTACAAAGAATGACTTACCACACAACATTGCTTTCATTTTTCTCTTTCCTCTATAAATCACTGTGGTTATGTGTCTATCTTTATGTATAAAGAAGTAAGATAAACAGTACTCTAATTTTCTTTTTCTTCATCTCCCCTCCCCCAAGTTAGGGTTTCTTTGTGCAGCCTTCGCTGTCCTGGACTCCCTTTGTAGACCAGGTTGGCCTTGAACTCATACAGATCCACCTGCCTCTGCCTAAAATTAAAGGTGTGCACCACCACACCGGCTTGTACTCTAATTTACTATTTCTTGAGCACAGTACTTTTTGTCCTATGTAATGGTATGAAGTTTCAGAAGACCAGGTCTGCCCTGAATTCAAGCCTGTTGGGTTGTAATTCCCAATGGCTAATGTAAGGCTAGATGAAGAGAGAAACCACTTGGAAGGAGAGGTGACAAGAGTCTGAACCTAAAGAATATGACAGACTCAAGCTGTCTTAGCCCAAACCAAGAATAGAAAAACTTCACATGTTCTCCCATGATTCAGCAAGAACATGTGCTCTGCTGTGAACATAGTACATAAGATTGTGTGCACACACTGAGAAGTGAAATGTTAACGGATGAATCTTGATGAATACATAACATGCAATATATTCTTATCTACTTTAAGTCCCTACTTTTTCAAAATAAAAGCCTAGAGAAAATAATAAATACCAAAGACTCATTACTGGCATTTCCAATGTATACCTCAGTAAACTTGACAGCATCTTATCTAGGTCAGGTGAGAAAGCCTCTTCCTTCACACAAGACTCCAAAGTAAAGGATTTTCACTAACATACACAGATGTTAACTTGAAAAAAATTTGAGTAATTTCTAAATGACTATGTAGTCTAAATCGTAAAGCTGAGTTATCTATAGAGGTCAAACCGGGAGACTTTGCAAATGTATATTGACTATATGATGAAAAAAAACAAAACAAACTTGTAAGGGAAAAAAATGACTGCTTGACTAACTAGTGTTGATAAACCTTTTCCTCCATTATAGACAAACCTGGACAGGAAATTCTCTATCTTCTTGTTTCACCATGATTACTGATGTCAAAAATATACAGAGGCTGTTGTTTCTCTCAGTTGTCTGAATCACAGCATTAACTGTTTCCCTTGTTTTTAAACTCTGTTATGACTAAGATGAATAAGCCAAGTAAACACAGTGGATCATTAACACTTCAGATCATTAACTTACTCTGTTAACTAAATAGACCCATTCTACACTGTAAGAAATAAAAACCAAGTTTAGGACACAATTTCATATGAAAAGACCTGACAATAAATAAAATTATGCCCAATAAATCAATGAAGAAATATGACTTAAGAACAGAGCAAAATTATAAAAGCATTATATTTTAATGCTTTATAATTTTATTTATTCTAATAACAAAATCATAGTTTTCTCTTGTTTCCTTAATCATGTAGCTAACACCAAAGCAATCATGAGCTACTATACATTTATTTTCCAAAAAAAAAAAAAAATTAGACACCAGATCATACTATTGATTTTTATTCCTGCTTTAAAACAAACGAGATGCACTATTGATTTCCCTGATCTTGGCCTAAAGGTATCTTAAACAGAAAGAATATTAATGTCCCAGAGGACAGAGAACCAGACAAAGCAGTTTTATTCATCCAAGCTGTCTTAGTCAGAACAGAATACTCTGAAATGAGAAAGCATTCATTTCTTATTACACTGTTGGAGGGAGGAGCCTTTTCATAGTCTTATAGAACTTCCTCTGTAAAAGACTGAACAACATATAATTGAACAATATATAATACTCAATGAAAAGTCATACCTTTGAAGTGCTAAGTCATACAGAAAATCTCTAGGACGTAACATTTTGAATTATATATGACAAACCAGTAAGCAAAAAGACTCATTTCTTTATAAAGGACTTTAGTAATCTGTGAGATACATCTTTAAAGTTTCTCTCCCTTTTCTTGGGCAAGAGTTTACAATGGCTCTTAAATATGAACCTTTGAAAAGTTTCTTTTTGTAAAGAAATTTCTTTAGTGTACCCCTGCAAGTTAAGAAAAGGAATAAAGTAGTGGGCTTGGCTAACAGTATTTCTTAATGTGAACTCCTGTTGGTTAGACTGGAAAAGACTGTAAATGTGATTTTACAGGAAGGAAGAACACTTATACAAAACAGTAGGTAAAAAGATTCGGAGTCACGTGTCAATAATATGGGTATACATTATCTTTACAAGGGAAAATATTATGCATATGATAAAAGTATGCTTGCTTTTTCACACTTTTAAAAAAAAACCATTAAATGATTGGATTGAATACTTACTAAATATACTCATACCTACTCCTAGCTTCAAATTAAATACGGGTATAATTAACCCTATGTCAAATACTATAAGCACCAGGCTGGGAGTGGTGACTCACACCTGTGATCCTTAGAAAGTTAAGATGAATATCGAATGGCAGAGAAATACTTAAAAGAAATGCTCAACATCCTTAGTCACCTGAGAAATGCAAATCAAAATGACCCTGATATTCCGCCTCATACCCATCAGAATGGCTAAGAACAAAAATTCAAGAGATGATACATGCTGGAGAGGTTGTGGAGAAAGGGAAACCCTCCTCCATTGCTGGTGGGAATGTACAACCAATTTGGAAATCAATCTGGTGCTTTCTCAGAAAATTAGGAATAGCTACCTCAAGATCCAGCTATACCACTTCTGGGCATATATCCGAAAGATGCTAAACCCTACAAGGACATTTGCTCAACTATGTTCACAGCAGCTTTATTCATAATAGCCAGAATCTGGAAATAACCCAGATGTCCCTCAACAGAGGAATGGATGCAGAAATTGTGGTGCATTTTACACAATGGACTACTACTCAGCAATTAAAACCAAGGAAATCATGAAAACTGCAGGCAAATGGTGGGAACTAGAAAAAAATCCTAGAAGCAGAAAGACAGACATAGTATTGACTCACTTATAAGTGGATATTAGGCATATAATATAGAATAAACATACTAAAATCTATAGTCCTAAAGAAGCTAAACAACAAGAAGGACCCCAGGGAAGAGGCTGAAACCTCACTCAGAAGGGCAAACAGGATAGACACTGGTAGTACAAGAAGACAAGGAACAGGACAGGAGCCTTCCACAGGGGGCCTCTGAAAGACTCTACCCTGCAGGGTATCAAAGGAGATACTGAGACTCATAGCAAACTTTGGGCAGAGTGCAAGAAACCTTAATGAAGAAGAGGGTGATGGAAAGACCTGGAGGGGACAGAAGCTGCACAAGGAGAGCAACAGAGCCAAAAATCCTAAGCCCAGGGGGGACTGCAGAGACTGATGCTCCAACCAAGGACCATGCATGAAGAGGACCTAGACCCCCGGCTCAGGGGAAGCCCATATGCTGCTCACTTTCCAAGTCAGTTCTCTAGTAAGGGGAGCAGTGGCTGTCTCTTTGATCACCTCCCCCTGGGGAGTGAAGCCTTTCTAGGTCACAGAGGAAGATGATGCAGCAGCCCTGATGAGACCTGATAGGCTAGGGTTAGGTAGAAGGAGAGGAGGACCTCCCCTTTCAGGAGACTAGGGGAAGAAGAGGGAGGGAGGACAGGACTAGGAAGAGACAGGGGAGGGAGCTACAGCTGGGATACAAAGTGAATAAATTATAATAAAACAAACAAACAAACAAAAAACAAACAAATAAAAGAAAGTTAAGATGAGAGGGTTATAGCAAATCTGAAGGCAGCCTGGTCTGTAGACTAAGATCCCATCTTTAAAAAAATAAAAACGTAAGCATTATTTTATGATTCAAAACTTTAATTACTGAGTCCTTACTAATTTGTATTCTAGGAAAATAAGATTGAGAATACTGGGGTCACACATCTCAAAATATTTCTGCTGCATATTGCCTGTGCAATGTCTAATTTCATGCCTCCTTTACATTCATGAAATGGTACACATCTTACTACATAAAGACAAGCAGCTGTTTAAAAGGTTTGTCTTTTGAAGGAGAGAATGTGCTTAAACTAAACAGAGAGAAAGACAAAGCACTATCAGGGCAACAGCTCCATTCCTGGCATTCTAGTGCCTACCTCCCTGCTGTCACTGGATGATCAAGACAAAACTGTTTTCTGAGCAAAATCAGCAACATGTTACAGCATTTCTTTTATGTGTACTTCTTATATTTTCAGAACAAAAATCTGTAGTTTGACTATAACTCCACTTGTAGTTTCAGATATTATGACAGGTGACTGCAGGGTAACCAAGAAGGCTTTCACTTCAGTGTAAACTCTGAAAGGGTGAGAACTCAGGGCAAAATATAAACAGGCTTTAATATACCAGTCTGTTGACTTTCTATAAATGACTAAAAAACAGAATATAAAAAAAATTTAACTTTGGCAAACACTGACATTTATAAAATAATTGTATTATGATGCTAATTCATTTACATTGAAATTTCAGGGATGTCAGCAATTATCTACAAGCTATTGAAGAATTCTGTCCTGAGAATCTCATCAGATAAGAACACCCATGCTGGTGGTTATCATTCTGAGAACAAAGGGTACTGAATGAGTAATCAATAGAACTGTAGAAAACGAGGCGTTAATTACGACCTTCACATGTGTTTTATCTAAGACAAGATTTCATTAAATGCATTGTGTAACCTGCACAGCTTCAAGTCATTACCAATACTTTGGACAGTATATTAATTCAGGATGGGGACTGAAAAGGGAACATGTATAGTGAAACTGTAACAGAACCCAAGCAGCTTCAAATATCTCTCTAGGTCAGTAACACACAATAGATACAACTAGCCAGGTTCTCCAGCACGTGCCAGATCTTATCTTTTCAACATGAACTCTTGAAAATGTAATTATCATTGTCTCTGCTTTTAAATGTCATGGAGGGTTGAGATAATGACAGTCATCCATCACATACACCCTGCCTAAGCAATTCGCCCATTTCTGGCTTTAAAAAATTTTCCTATCTGTGATTAAGTTTCTAAAGCATGTCAACTGAAGAGCTCACGTTTTTGAACTTCCTTGCCTCTGGGCAGATGGCAGAGGAGGAGAACTCCCCCTTTCAGTAGATTAGGGGAAAAAGTTAGGGGAAAGAGAGAGGGAGGGTAGGGCTGGAAGGAGCTGAGGAAGAGGGCTTCAATCAAGATATAATGAATAAATTGTAAATAAAATAAAATAAAATAAAAAGTATCAGCAGCAAAACGAAATTTTATTTTATATTTTGAGATGGGGTTTCTTTGTGTTGCCCTGCCTGTCCTGGACTCACTTTGTAGGCCAGGCTGGCCTTGAACTCACAGAGATCCGCCTGCCTCTGCCTCCCAGAGTGCTGGGATTACAGGTGTGCGCCACTGAGCCTGACTGAAAACTTGTAGCCTTTCTCCCAAATTTTGCACCAGCCAATGAAAACTTATCACAGTATAAGATGTAAGGTGTAGATCAACTAAGAAAAGCTTCTTGGTAGGCATGAAATGTGTTGGCAACTGCCTGCTTAATGTGAGAAAGAAAAAAATACTTCCTGGAAAAAAAGCCACATGACAAGACAAGCTATAAGTCATCTCAATATTTAAAAATTGAAGTAACAAACATGACAACTTAAAAAAAAGATCACACACACACACACACACACACACACACACACACACACACAATGATCTGTCTGCACATACACCTTCATGCAGAAGAGGGCACTAGATCTCCTTATAGATGGTTGTGAGCCACCATGTGGTTGCTGGGAATTGAACTACAGGACTTCTCGAAAAGCAGCTAGTGCTCTTAACCTCTGAACCATCTCTCCAGACCCAACAAGACAACTTTTAAAAAAGTATTTTGCAGGTTGTGGAAGGTATCCCATTTCCAAAACATCATTATAGGGATTTAATAAAGGCATACTCAAGTGGGGTTGGTAGTGACCATAGACCAAGTGTGTTTCTTTTGATGTGTTGGGCCATGCTGTATCCCAGGAACTGGCGCCACACAGAGAAGACCTACTGGTTCCAGCCAACCCACACTTAAGAATGAGACCTTGTAACACTCCCTAACTCCTCAACACACCTCCTCTCAAGTAACAAGTTTTCCGAACATTTGAATTTAGAAACTTTTCATTGGCAAAAAATTATAACTGTTTTTTAGCTGAGACTTTATGATTTCCATTCCACAAAATTTGTTTTACTATGTCCTCAACTCATGAAGGTCATATTATATTACATGGTTCAGATCTTCAAAAATTTTCTGACTACCGTGTGTCTTTGGCATTTTCATATGCTACTTCAGGAGGGCACTACCATGGGTAGGGTTTGTTCTAAGAGCTAGCTGTGTCTTCTCCACCTTTCCTGGCTCCAACAATTACCTAATCACCAATCTAATAATTCACTACTCAAAAGAGAATGCTGCAGCACAGTAGGCAGTGATTTTATAACTTGTGGAATTATAAAATCACTACTAGAATGAGAACAGATAGCTTACAGGTGCATGCCATAGACTAAAACTAGTAAGGTCAGTATGCTGCCAGCAAGCTCCATCTACTTTGTAGTCAGAAAGTGGCCATTTCCATCCATTACAGATGGGTAATATTTTTCTGTTTCAGTGTCAAGAGTTGTGTAGTAGTGACAGAGATAGTCAGGCATGCTAGATTTGTATATTTTCTATTACAGAACCTGCTCTGCTCTTGAAAATAGTTTTCCATCAAAATATTTTTTTTTCCCTGAACAGGTATGTTTCTGATAATATATAACCAGAGCCTGTCACTTGTGACCAGTGCTATATTATCCTGTTCTTTTCCCAAGAGGATTAAAGATAAAGGTTTTAAAGGACAGTTCCATTCTTTCTTTATGTAACAAAAGCCTGTGGTGGTTTAAATGAAAGTCCCTGCTTACCAGGCATTTGAAACTTGGTTCCTAGTTTCAACTTTGAGTGCTGCCTGGGAAGTTTAGGAAGCGCAGTCCTGCTTGAATCAACAACCTCTATATTGGGGTCCTTTCAAATACAACACTGTCCTCTGTTATTAGTATTGTTTTGAAGTAAATAGTGAAATCATGGTAAGTCCATCCTTTGCAAAATTGTTTCAGTTTCTTTTGTTTTTTTGTTTTCTTTTTCAAGACAGGGTTTCTCTCTGTGGCCCTGGCTGTCCTAGAATTCTCATCGTAGAGCAAGATGGCCTCCAATTTACAGAGGTATGCCTGTTTCTGTCTCCTAAGTGTTGTATTAAAGATGTGTGCCACCACTACTGGCTGTTTCACCTTCTTAATCTTTTGTTTTTTAATTAAAAGTTAGTTACATTTATCTCTTTATTGAGTGTGCACACATGAACATGTGTACATACACAGGTCAAAGAACAACTGTGGGGGTCAATTCTGTCTACTTTGTGGATTCCAAGGACTAAATTCAGGTTGTCAGCTGAACAGCTGTTACGTGCTGAGCCATCTCACTGCTATCTTCTATCCTTGAAAATGACCTTTTAAATATTCTTATATCTATGAAAAATTCTGTTAGAACTATATTCTATAGCCCAATGTAGGAAGAAATAAAATTTAAATAACATTTTTCACATCTCAAGCATGATGCATAGCTCTGTTCAGATTTTTTAATTTCTCCAAGATGTGTTGTGTATTTTCATTGTTAAAGTCTTATATTTTGTTAAACTTATACCTTGATGTCTTATAAGTTTTAGAATTACTTTATTATTATTTATGTTTGTACCTATATGTAGTTGGCATGTGAGAACATGAAGGTCAGAGAAGACTCTTTTAGAGATGGCTTTCTCCTTTCGACCATATGGGATCCATTATGGTTGTTTAACATGTATGGTTTAATGATTTCTTGTTGGCTTCTACCTTCATGTGGTCAGAAAACAAGCCCTCCACAGTGGTCTTTTCTGAGACTGATTCGCCAATCAAGGATCATACATGGATATAACCTAGAACCCCTGCTCAGACGTAGTCCATGGCAGCTCAGTATCCAAGAGGGTTCCCTAGTAATGGGGATAGGGACTGTCTCTGACATGAACTCAGTGGGTGGCTCTTTGACCTCCACCCTCAACCCCCCGAGGGAGGAGCAGCCTTGTTAGGCCACAGAGGAGGACACTGCAGCCAGTCTTAATGAGACCTGATAAGCTAGGGTCAGGGAGGAGATGAGGGAGAGAGGGTGGGATTGGGAGGAAATGTGGAAGGGGGCTACAGCTGGAATACAAAGTAAATAAGCTATAATTAATATAAAAAATAAGAATTTAATTAAAAAAAGAAAGAAAAGAAGCCCTCTACATTTTCAAACCTTTGCTCTTTGCTGACATTGATTTTATGAGCTGGTATATGATTCATATTTGTAACTGTAATTACCATACATCCTTGAAAGAAACTTACATTTTTTTCAATTCTTAAATGTAGAGGTCTATAAACACCAATAAAGCTAAGTTGTTGGGAGTTAATTTAGTTCTATTGTTAAGATTTTGTACTGTTATTTTTTCCATTGCTGAGAACAAGATCTTCAAATCTTGTTTTTTATTTGTATGTTGGTTTTAATTTTACTTTATATGCATTGGGTGTTTACCTGCACATATGTCTGTGTGCCACTTGAGTGCCTGGTGCCTACAGAGACCAGAAGAAGGTGTTATATGTGAGCTGCTGTATAGGAGATAAATGAGCCATCTCTCTAGCACCTAAAATCTTCAAATTCACTTATATAAATTTATTTCTAACTCTACAGATTTTTTATTCACTTTATTTTTAAGTTCTCAATAGATAAACACACATGGATCACTTATATTTTCCAAATATTCTTATTTTCATCACTTTTCAATATAATGCCTATATATAAATAGCAAAGAGTTAACTGAGTTTTTAAAGTTCTTGTTCTTAAGGGTTTAATAATGAACTTAGATAAAACCTTGAACTCTGAGAAGGAAAACTAACAGTACTATCTTTTAGGGTTCTAAAATTTTTATTTAAGCTGTGTAAACAAATATTTGTATAAGAAGTATAAGAAAAACTATCATAATCATGAAAGAATTTTCACATCACTAGGCAGTTTAAAAGGTACTGTGCCTGTCATTAATAAAAATGGCATAACTATCCTCTGTTCTGGATCAATTAAAAATTCGATCGTACAATAAAAGTAAAAGTAGTATATTCCGTTTAATGGCTAATCAGTTCTGCAACTGAAGGCAATATGAGAAGACTCATTTAGTATGTATTATTACATCACCTTAACATGAAATAAGGCCCACCAGGCATTACTAAATTAGCGTGAATCTTGCAGAATGTCAGCAACATTTTACATACATTAACAACAGAGTTAACATTCCTTGGAGGATACTGTTGAAGAAAAATAGTAAAGGTTGCATTGGGATATAATTTTGTAGTCAGCATTTATATTCCCTTGTATTTTTGTCACTTGTGAATATATATGACAAAGTCGCAATTAGTTAAGCATATTTTTTGCTTTTCTTATCCATTAAAAAACACATTACTTGGAATCCAGGTTTGCCTTTAAATGGGAGTTAATATACTTTTCTCTTTGTTCAGCATCACCATCATCAACATTATTATAAGACAGGGTCTTGTTATTTAGCCCAGGCAGTCTCAGAACTTGGGACCTTTCATGCTCCAGCCTCTGGAGTGTCAGAACTATAGCAAGCACCACCATACCTTAATTTTTATAACTTGACTTTCCTGAGCTTATGCTCTAGATCCAAACAGTTGGCATTATTCACCATAATTTCTTCAAACAGTTATAGCACTAGGGAATTAGGGAACAGTGATAAATAGCAAAACCATTGCTCTTTTTTTTTCAGCAATGAATTCCTTTTACTGGTTTCAAGAGCCTTTTTGTATTCACTGATGCTGCCTGTCATGGATGTAATAAAACCCTTTCACTGCTTTGCTATATATACCATGGAGTTCCTCTCTAGGGCCATCGATCACTTGGGTTGTGAAGAGCTTAGAAACTTATCTTTCTCACATGTGCATCTTAAGTCTGTGTTTTTTCACTGAACCTTCTGTAAGTTTGTTGCTCTCTTTCCCATGGGGCTTCTTGATCTCTGTTTATGAACAGCTAACAAACTAACAAACAGCTCTTTTTAATACTCATGTGAATTCCAGGCTCCTAGGATGCATGCTAAAAAAGGTAAGCCTTTAGTCCCCTCTTCAAACAAAGTCATTAAAAGTGAAGGACACAGGAGCATTGAAGTAGAGTCACATGACAGTTAAAAACTTCAAGCATCAGTTTAGGTTTATGACTTGCTATGTATAAAACCATGAAAACTACCCCTGGAGAATACCTGCTTTCTAATCTGCATGATGGGTGGCTGAAAAGATTCAATATGAGCATTTAAAGCATTGCAGACCTTAGCAATGTCAGGATATAAGTTCCCTCCTTTATCAAGTTGGGAACTCCAACCTTTTCTCAGAGAAAGCCTCTTAGAGTTTCTTTTGACAAATCCCAAGTGGCAGCCTCAATACCCCTATAGTTTGGAGCATTATTAGCTAAAAGAAGGGTTTCTTGAACACAGCATGATGGCACCACAACAGTCAATCTGAGAACCAAGACTAAGTAACTAATGGGCAGGCAATGAATAGTTGTAGGAATATGTTAGACAAAGGAGTAACTCACATTCCAAACGGACATCACTATGACTCAGAATGTCATGCGACCTAAAGTTGACCAATGGTTTGATTCTGAATTTCCATTTCATATTTTCAAAACAAAGCTGATTATGGGTAATTGAAACCAGACATAGGGGGATTTTTATTTATTTCAATGACTGGCTCTTACTTTGTAGTCTGTTCTGGCATCAAACTCAGAAATTCTCCTACCTCAGCCTCTCAGGCTCTGTGATTATAGGTGTGGGCTACTATGTCTAACTCATGGAACAGCCATGAGTGATTTGTATTTAACAAATCACTTATTGTGACTATCATTATTTCTTGTATTTGTCAATAATTATGAATATGTATTAACTAGAGTGTTGTTAGTATGACAGTTACAATGACTCAGATACTCTTAGATCAGTCCCATGAAGATCGCTTTTCTGTTTTTGTTTTTTTTTTTTTGGGGGGGGTAGGTTGCAGAGTGCAGGGAGGCTTGATTCTGAAGGGAATGTGAAGGTAAAACAAGGTGTCAGGATTCTATGAGAAAATAGTGGAAAGATGATCAACAGCAAAAACATAACATGTAATGAAGAACCTACAAGGGAGAAGAAGGTGTCCAGAGCAAAGCCAGCTGAGGTCTGAAATGCTTGGTGAGCTAAACAATAGGAATGAAAGTAGCAGAGCCACCAGGACAGCATATTCAAGATACAAATCACTGCATGGACCAACAACTTGCTTTTCCTATGTGAAAAAGTGAGAAGTTATTTCTAGACACAAGATACTCTGTCTACTTGTGTCTAACTGAATGGAACAAAATCTGAATGAAAAGCCAGGCATGGCGGTACACACCTATAATCCCAGCACTTAGGGAGGCACAGGTGGTCTGACCTTCCTGAGTTGGAGGCCCTCCTAGTCTACACAGTGAATTCTAAGGCTACACAAAGAAACCCTGTCTCAAAAAACAAAAGCAAAAAACAAACAAAAGCCCAAACAAACAAAACCAAAAACAAAACTGAATTGAATAAAGAAAGCCATTTCAAGATGGTACAATGTGAAAAGAAAAAAAAAAAAAAAAAAAACAACCTTGTAAATCCGGTAATATACACTTTTAACCCCAGCACTGAGAAGGCTGAGGTAGTCAGATCTCTGTGAGTTCAAGGCCAGCCTGGTCTACAAAGTGAGTCAAGGACAGCCAGGGCTACACAGAGGAAAAAACAAAAACAAACAAAAAACAAAAACCAACCAACCAAACGAACAAATGAACAAAACCCAGCCCCAAACCAAAGCAAACCAACCAACCAGACACACACCACCACAAGAAGTCACAATACTATATGAATACATAATGGTGAAATTATGTCAATAAACGTCTTCTCTATCATTATATAAATGTAAATCTCACGAATCTTACCTGACAACCTGATAATCCAGAGTCTCTGCTGTACAGGGAAAATGAGCCTCTCTCTGATGTTTTTCCTATAAAACAAACAAAAAACCACAACTTTGTATAAAAAACTTCATTGATAGACAATAAATTTAGTTTAAAAACCAACTGTTCCAGTCTCAGTAAAAAAATCGACTATCAATGTGTCATCAGTGAAAAGACTGTCAAAAGAATAAAGAACTAACACCTACATAGTGAATAAAATGACTCACAGTGGACATTCATACATATTTGCTTCAAACTGGACATTTTTATCTCTCAGAAATGAAAACAGCACAGAGATGAATGAACATTCATGCATGATGTTCTATTATAAAGCTGCTGTCTTCAAGTCTCATCTAGTCTGTGAATGAATGTATGCATATGAACTCATTTAATACACAACTATTTTAGTACATTGAAAAGGTAGGATTATATGGTACATACCCTTCTGAAAATTGCCTTTTCATATACTGTTCTATCGTTGAGAAAAACTGATATAGATACCAGCTCACCGATTTTATTGCTGCCTCATTACATATATAAAAGCACAGTTTAATCTACTTCGCTGCTGAAAAAGTTTCCAATTTTGTGAATACTCTTGCATGTCTTCATATGCAGCTTTTTCCAGGTTGTACACACGGCAGAAATGGCCAGTTACACTTAGTATCAAAGGTATTGCCTTATTCCTTGCTGCGTTCTCTGACAGAATTCCTTTTGGGACTTAGTCACAGTTCAGAAGCTAAGCACAAGAGCAATCCTGACAGTTCTTAAAGGGAGAGAGGCCATCTCACAGCACCCACACCTGACAGAAGCAATTTTTATGTCTATATGTGCATATTGTGTGAGTGGGTTTGCTTGTGCTTATGGTGTACACATGTGCACCTATCTGTGTGGCTGAACTTATCTGTGTGTACAAGTGTGCTGACCAAAAGTCAATGTCAGACATCTGTTCTCCAGCTTACTTTTGTACAAGTCTCTTACTGAACATAGACCTTTCTCCTTTAGATAGGCTGGCTGGCCCATGAGACCCAGAGATCCTCCTCCAGTCCCTACTGAGATTACAGGCATGTCAAGCTTTTATGTGGGTGCTGGGGATAGAACACACAGGCATCTTACCCACTCAGACATCTCTCCAGTACTGTATTAAGTTTTTAATAGAGCATTCATACCACCTGTCTTTTCTTTGAAATACCTTCAACTTCATTTCATGTATATGAATATTTTGCCTACATGTATGCATGTATACATTAGTGCCCACTGCCACAGAGACCAGAAGAAGGAATTGGATCCCCAGGAAGTAGAGTTAACAGACAGTTTTGAGACTTCATGTGGTTACTGGGAATCAAACCTACATCTACTGGAAGGGAAGCCAGTGCTCTTAACCTCTGGTATATTCCTCCAGCACCTACTCACTTGTTTTTAATAGTTTAAGTCTATTCAGTAAAACAGTCTTACAAACACAATATAGTTTTAACTAAATACTTCATCACACTGACATACTGCTTAAGACTTCAGCAAATAGAACTTGATGAATATATAAAAATATGGTATAAAAGCAATGCTAAGATTTTTTTTTCCATTTCAAGGCAAAAAGTCACCACATAATTAAATAAAATGAGAATTTACACAAATGATTCAGAGATTATGTGAACTTTACTACAATTACATGCAATTGTGGAATAAAGTGGAAAATGTGCTAATTTAAAAAGTTCACACACATTCCGATGCACAAATAGTCAAAACTGGACAACTCTAAATCTACCATCTACAAACACTGAATATACACAACAGGGTGTAGCGTTAAGTCTAGCCATTACCAAAGTGGCCAGGATAAAAATCTCTGGGCCTTTTGGCCACTGGAACTTAGTACATATTTCTGGTGAAGTAGAGGCAACACACAAACATATAAATTTAGAATAATTAAAAACAAACAAACAAACAAACAAGACTGATAAGAAGTGTGGTCTATTTGCTTTACATTCTCATCTTTTTATTCTTTTTCTAACTTTTCTTTTTTGAGAAGGGTCTTCCATAGTGGCAATCCTCCTGGCTCAGTCCCCCAGTCATGTCTTGATTAAAGGGCA
The DNA here is from genome assembly GCF_030254825.1 of Meriones unguiculatus. Lineage (NCBI taxonomy): Eukaryota > Metazoa > Chordata > Mammalia > Rodentia > Muridae > Meriones > Meriones unguiculatus. The sequence goes on along the minus strand of NC_083354.1, from coordinate 16,837,888 downwards.
TGCATCACAACTCACAGTTCCATTCTTTTTGGGAGGAGAAGTGCACATGAAGGGTGAGGGTCTCCTCTCTATGTAGTCCTGGCTGTCCTGCTCACTGGCTGTCCTCAAACTCAGAGATCTTCCTGCCTCTGCCTCTTCAGTGCTGGGATTAAACCCAGCCTTAGCTCCATTCTTACCATAATTTTTCACATAAAGAATTTTAATTTTAGCTGGGTGTGGTGGTGCATGCCTATAATCCCAGAACTCAGGAAAGCAGAGGCAGGTGGGTTGCTGTGAGTTTGAAGAGAGACTGATCTACAAAAGTAAGTCCAGGACAGCCAAGGCCACACAAAGAAACCCTGTCTCAGAAAACAAAAAACAAAAAACTTTTATTTTAAAACTATGCATATGAAGTCAATGGACTAGAAACCCTTCCTGAAGCAGAGAGAGAGAGAGAGAGAGAGAGAGAGAGAGAGAGAGAGAGAGAGAGAGAGAAGCAGAAACAGGAAATGCTAACTCAGAATGACTTGAAGTGTTCAGTGGGGGAAAAATAAGGTAGTTCACACCTGCATTTACAGGCATTTTTCTTTTAAATGAGATAACTTAGTATGTGAGATGTTAAAACTCTTTCAAAGTTCCTATCCTTAATGTTAAAAGATAGTTTTCATTTTAAACAGCACTTACCTCACACACTTGACAAGAAAGAACTGAGAGGCTACGTCAGCACTTTTAAAAACACTACATACACCTGTGGAGACAGTCACTTAACAAAGTATAGTGCCAACTTCACTGCTGAAGCCCTCACTAAGCCCTTCCTATGCTAGAAACTCCCATCCTCAAACATCAGCAACCAGTAGACAAAACTGATGTAATCATTGACAACACATATTTGATCCTAAGTAAAATTATCTGTCAATTAAAGACAGGCTTTGAAAGACTTCAAAGCTAGCCAACAACCTATGTCGTATTATACTCAGAATCAAATGTACTAGTAAGAACTTAAAAAAAGTTAACGTAGAAAAGGGAACAATAAACAAGTAGATATTAGCTTGAGCATCAACAAAGCCCTTTAGAATCTTAATGATTCGTGGGAAGTTTGACTCTGAAATAATTCAGAAAAATATTAAATTGGGCCCAGTGAGATGGTTTTAGTGGGGAAGAGTGGCTGCCATGCAAGCCTCATGCATGAGTTTGATGCTCAGAACCCATGTCAGAGGGATGAAGAGAATCAAGTCTAGCAAGCTGTCCTCTGGAGAGCTTCACATCCTCATGTGTTATGGTGGCATGCTTGTACCCATCCTCACACTAACAATAAATAAAAATTCAAATATTTAATTTTTAAAGCTTTGTCCTTACGTATTGCTAAACTTTTCACAGGTATATTCAACTCAGAGGGGATGAAAATTAACAAGAGATAAAATTATTACACATTACAAGTCTCTGGATATCATAATATTTATTCAAATGAGATTTTGAAAGATAATTATGTTTTTATTTTACCTTTCACCTCGTGGAACTAGTTATTTCCCCAAAAACTTCAAGGTTGGAACTGAGTGTGGTGGTGCATGCTCTACTCTCAGTCCTCAGGAGGTGGAGGCAGGTAATCACTGGTAGTCGTGTGGCTCAGCTCTGCTGCAAATGCTCTGGACAGACTTTATACTGCAGTCACTGTTCCCGTGCTATGAAAAATACCTGACCCAAGCAACTTCAGGACTGGCCTCTAGTCTCTGGGAATGCACTGCATATTGAGGGAAAGGTAGGGAGCTGGGATGCTCTGTCAGTAGTGGCTGAAGTATAAGGCATCAGTCAGTGCCTTAGCTCCTGGCAGATCCAGAAGCAGAGGCCAAGCTGGAACCCCGGGTGGGGTATATTCTTGGATGCCTTGCCTCTGGTAGTTTCTATCTATCTGGGTAGCTCTATTTCCCAAAGATTCCACAGCCTCCCAAAACAGTGCTACTACCGGAGCACCAAGCATCTAAATCCAAGAACCTGTAAAGGGTATTTTTCCTTGAAAACATTAGATGAATTCCTCCAAACATTTATGAGCTAGTGACTGTAAGAGATGGTGGGATTATGAGATTCTTAATGCCACCTTGTGGAAAATGAGACAATCCACTGGAAAAAAACAAGTCATGTATGTACTGCTGTCTTTATTGGATGTAGCTTAGAGTCTACATGACCTTCCTTCCTTCCTTCTTTCCTTTCTTTCCTTTTTCCTTTCCTTTCCTTTCTTTCCTTTTTCCTTTCCTTTCCATTTACAAGTTAATTAGAGCCATACTTTACATCCCAAAAATGGTAATAATTTTCACTTTCGATGCTCAAAGCAGTTCTTCAGGGATGCAGGTACTGCAGGGAATGATTACCTTCAAATGAACTTGTGAGAATGGTGTGAGAGGACACAGAGGCAACCTGGAACTGCAGCTTCCAGTCCCACCAGAATATGAAGATGAAACATAGAAGAAGGCACTTTGGGGAAGGTAATTTAAGAACAATACAGTCATCTAGACAAGAGATATTCCAACAAATGTGGTCTTGAAAATTTAACACACTATTCCAGGATCTTCAACCAGGCTTTTATTTAGATACTGATTAATGCTGTTCCACCGTGTAAAAACAAGTGGTCTTCAGGATAAAAGGGAAACACAATGGTTATAACAAACCAATCAAGCACACAAATGCAAGACTAGAACAGGACAGGGAGAATCAAGAATGTCCTGAGTATTGTCATATGCTGAGAACTAAAACTTCAAGGATTCCAATCTCTTTCTTTAAAAAAAAAAATTATTTATTATTATGTATACCATTTTCTGTGTGCATGTACATCTGTATGCCAGAAGAAGGCACCAGATCTCATTATAGATGGCTACGAGCCACCATGTAGTCACTGGGAATTGAACTTAGAACTTCTGGAAGAGCACCCAGTGCTCTTAACCTCACAGCCATCTCTCCAGATCCCATATTCCCATTTCTTATTGTATAGAAAGAGTTGAATTTGGTGTCTTATTTCCCTATTTTAAAGAAAGTAATTAAGTGGCTTAATTAACATTTAAGAAAAACATATAAGAAAAAAAAAAAAAAGAAAAAAAAGAGAATGACTTTAGAGGCTACCTAGTCGAAATGTCTCACTAAAAGAGGAGCACTGGTCATTTTTTGTTCTCTATCTCCAAATCATAAGAACACTGTTACAGTGAAAAGGCAGTGAGGGGAGTAAAGGATCTGGAATCTAGATTAAAACATGGGTTATCTTCCTATGGAGGAGACCCGCACGGAGTGTGGTATCTGGGCTAAGATTTACAGAGCTGTCTTATAACAAAGAATCACACGTAGGGCTGGTTTCTAGAAGAGAACTCTCAACAAAGGGTAAAGTAAAGAGAGATTGATTATCTTGTTATGAGGAAGAAAGCACTGAAAATTGAATTTGCAATCATAAAATAAGCAACCTGTTCAGAAAACTGTAAAGGTTTCAGCTGAGCTCATTAACAAGAACTTAAGTAGAAGGATTAGCTCACTTGTGAAAGCATTTATTAATGCAATGAAAATTTTTAGAAACTAAATCCTACTGCATAGTTCATGGGTACCTGATTTTCCTTAGATTGTCATTTTCTTACTGACAGTTTTCATATACTCCAGACCAAGACTATATATAATAGTTAGCTTTGTATTACCATAAGGAACTCTAAAAGATAATAATATAGACAAGAAAGGTTAGCTTACAGTCCATGAAGTTCAAAGGCATGGTATCCACATCAGCTCAGTAATGCTGAGTTCTCCAACCACTCAGCTACAAGACATCTTAGTGGAGGCATGTGAGCCACCCCCCGGCTGAAATAATTTCATTTTAATTTGGTTACTTTGTCAGTACTGTCCCATGTACTCGCACTTTTTATTATACATATAATTTAAGAAATCTTCACCTAGCCAGGCATGGTGGCACACACCTTTAATCCCAGCACTCTAGGAGGCAGAGGCAGACGGAACTCTTGAGTTTGGAGCAAGCCTGGTCTACAAAGTAAGACCAGGAGAGCCATGGCTCTATTACACAGAGAAAACCTGTCTTGAAAACAAACAAACAAACAAAAAAAAAAAAACAAAAAAACTTTACCTAGTCCACAGTTGAAAATGTGATAGTCCAGATCTTAAAAATACTGTGATTCCAATGTGAAAATAAACTTCAGAAAATAAGTACAGTTAGGCCAATTAGACCTTTGCAATAATCTAGATGGAACTCGGAGTGGCTTTGGTTCTAAGGCATATGTCATGTGATGAAACGAAATTCAATGATGAGTAGAGATAAGTTTCTTAAGGTTATGGTTTAGTAGCAAATGAAGTAGAGGTATCTGACACCAAATTCTGTGTGTCTTTGTGTGTGTGTGTGTGTGTGTGTGTGCGTGCGTGTGCAGACACATGCACACGTCCACGAACATACACACATGCACAAACATACACTCATGCACTGGGTGTAACTCAGGACCTCAAACACACCGACCACCTGTTCCAACATTGATTTGTAACTCCAGGCAGCCAAATTCTTAACACTATACCATACTGCATTAGTTTCCACAGGAAGTATAGGGTACAACTCCTAAATTCTAGTCCCACGAGCACACATTTGGTGGCTCCTTCTTTATTTAATCCCCAAAATAACTTTTACCTATCAAATGATATTGATTTCTTAGATATAAAATCAACCTTACAAGGAAGACAACTCAAAGGCAAATCACTCCCAAAGTAATTGGCAGCAAAATTTAAAGAACTAAAGGTTTGTCTGTGTGTTATGGTTTAGAGATGTCATGAGGGGCTGGTCCTCACTAGAAGTAGAGTTCAGAGGATGATCAGAATTCTAGAGTGATCCTGTCATGAAGCCTCTGTCTTTATCAACAAATTAATCCACTAATGAATTTAGCAGACTACTAGGAGTAAAACAATAAGAAGTGGGGAACCAGCTATAAGATCCAGGTCCCTGAGAGTGTGCCCCTCAAAGTTTTATGGTCTTAGGTTCCTCCCTTTTCTTCTCTGCTCCCTGCTCAACATAGTACGCTGTTTCACTCTACAACATATTCCCTGCCATGATAGGATATTCAGCCTTGTCTCAGGCCTGGAGTGATGGAGCCAGCCAACCACGAGATGACTTCTCTGAAACTAAGACCCTTAGTAAACTTCTCCTAAGTCGTTTTTGGAGTTTTGAAAGTCTGACTAACAGTGTATGGTTCCAGTGTGGTTAGCTATGTTAGTCCCACATATAACTGCTACTGTTTTCATTTTCACAGAAGACATACGGTGATGTTTCTTTTGCTTCAATTACCTGTTAGAAAAATGATTATTTTAATCTTAGCTTACTGAGCCTGTTCCCTAATCTTTAAAAATGAATTAAACTGGACAGGATGAGAAGTTGTATTATGACAACCTGGGAGGCTACTTGGTGGCCAATTCAAATATTTGTTTTTTTGTGTATAAACTTCAAACAATTAAAGCTAGTGGGGTTTTGCAGGCATTCAATTCCAGCACTTGAGATGCTTTGGAAGTGCAAGGCCAAAGCAAAAACCTATTGCAAAGAAATTTTGAGGCCAAGTTTAATGGGGTATTTCCTTAATCCCAGCACTCAGAAGGCAATGATCTTGTGAGTTTGAGGTCAGTCTTTTCTACAGAGCAAGTTTTAGGACAGCCAAGGCTATATAGAGAGGCCCTGTCTCCCAAAACAGCAAACAAATGAAGAGCCAAGGCCAGGAGTATATGTCAGTGAAAGAACATTTCCTAACAAATAGGAAGCCCTAGGTTGGAACTGAGAAAAAAATAATTGTTGTGGAAACCCTAAGAAAACACCATGCAGAACCCTCTACTTGAGGAAGAATAACTAACACAGTCCTAGCTACTATGCTCTGAAATCCATGGCTACTTTGAACTCAGGCCCCCTTTTAGCAAGCTTCAACAGAGTGTGGTAGAGCAGAGTAGAGCAGAGCAGAGCAGAACAGACCCACCCCAAGGAAACTTGACATCCTTGTCAACATGCATCCCTTCTAAAACACCCTCTACTTCTCACCTTTACTCTCAAGATCTCAGGACTGCTGTGGGCTTGGTGGTAGGAACTAGCACTTGCTAGGCCCAAAAGTATGATGGGTGCTTAACTTACCCTGCAGGTACCACTGCTAGCTATATTCTTACTTCTAGAAATTCTGATACCAAAAAGTGATCAAAGCAACTGATGTAGCTATGAGACAGGTCAGAAAACTTTACTCCTGTACATTCCATCTCTGGGCTGGAGAGGCCTGCTCTATTACACTCACATGGTGTCTGCTCTCATACAACTAGCTGATAACGTGTCTATAAGGAAAGAACCAGCAACAACAGTATTGGGGAAGAGGGTACCCAGCTTATATTTCTGCAACACCTGGATACTTGAACTTTTCTAGTCAACTGAAGTTTAATAATTACAGTAACTAAAAGTTTTTTGAAGTAAACACTTTACCAGAAACAGAACTGACAGGTTTTCTCCTTGCCTTTTCCCTTCTAGATCCTTTTTAAAATAGTTTTAGTACTAGGGTATGCTACTGGATGTTTCTATTTTTTAAAGTATGTTCCCTTTTGACAATACAACTTCAAGAAGGTGATAAATCTCTAAGAACTTTTGATTGGTCTCAGAAAGGTAATGATTGAATACTCATGATTTTGTCTGGAAGTCTAGCAGACTTATATTGTACATTTGGTGAAGTTTTTCTTGTAATTTATATTTTAAATAAAATATTTTAGAGTTTTTACTTAAAAAAAATAATTACAGTAACTATTCCAGAAACAACTCCTGAGCACAAACATAAATTAGAAAGTTTCCTTGTTTGTACTGTAAATGCCAGTGTGATTTTTGTTCATTTTTATAAGTTATACTGATTTGCAACCACAAATTTACATTCACTACATAAATCCTTCCATGTCCTACAGTTAAAACCTAAACACACAAAACACAAAGATACACAGACAGACAGACATAGGCATAGATACAGATACAATCTTAACCTAGAAAAATAGAATCTACTATGTTGTAACCTAAAGTATCTTTTTGTTTTGTTTTTTCATTTTTGGTTTTTACACAGGGTTTCTTGGCTGTCCTAAACCAGGCTGGCCTCGAACTTACAGTGATCTGCCTGCCTCTGCCTCCCTGAGTGTATCAAAGGCGTGTCCTACCATGCCTGGCTCACTTAAAACATCTTAGTGCATAAATCATGTGAGTTTTTCCTATATTTGCTTTTCAGAGCAACAATGTAAAATCCTGAAACACAGAAATCCAAACATTTGGAGACAAATCTAAATTTGGTGACAGTCTTCTGGGCAAACTACCCCATATGTATATGGGTACCAATAAAAGTCATTTACTTTACACTTGTGCGTGGACAGGCTGCTCCTTCACTCCTATGGGTGAATCATATTGCCAATCACCTATGTAATGTGACTCTTACTAACCATCTGAAGAAATATAAGATGCTATCTTACAAAGTAAGCAGTTGCACAATCCAACTGGGTATAATTTAGCATGACCTGAGAAGCAAGATCAAAACAAAGCAAAACCTTCTTTTGGCAGTACTAGGAATTCTACCGGAGAGTAGATACTCTAGGTAAGTGTTCTAACAGTGAGCCACACACCTGGCCTAAGATCTGGGAAGTCTGATTACTAAATTAGTCCCTTGCCTCTTGCTTCTCTTTTACTAAGTAAACTAGGTAAGATACAAGTCATTTGCCATCAATGACTTCATTCATTCCATTTGGAAAATCAACTCAGTAACATGTACCTCATACAGGTCTGCCCAGTTTAATTAACATAAAAGTACTCAGAAATTCTTGTCTGAAAGAATCTAAAGCCAACACTATCTATCACCAAAACTACAGACCTCATTTGAGCATCAACTTGCTCAAACTTACAGAGAAAAGAGCTTTCAATCTAGCACTTCTTAAAAAGAAAACAAAACGAGAAGAGCTTTCAAATAAGCATCTACCTACTTTCTTTAAAACGTTTTGTTTTAAATATTATTGGTGAGCATCTGTGCCAGGCACACCACTGGCTGCACTGAAGATACTTAAGCACCCAGTGGCAACAGCACAGCTGCTGGACTCTGTGCCCTTCTTTTGTTCACTGCAAGTTAAATCATTCACACAGCTATTAAAGAGAAGGCTGCAGCAAAGGAAAGGCCAAGCCAAGTGTGAGCTCAGATTAAAAAAAAAGAAAAAGAGAGAATTCCTGTGGAGGTCAGTGATTAGTAAAGTCCCAGTTGTGGTTACTATCATAACCAGCAACGCCAGCTTTCTATGACACGCTATGGACTATAAACAGCTTCTTAGCCAAGAGTTCTAAAGAACTGTCAAGATGGGGCAGTTTGAAAGTTTCTTAGATGTGGCTTCTTGTCCACGCTGAGGTCATACCGGATGCAACATTCCCCAATCCAGCTCTGGCCCTAATATTCATGCTCTCTCTCTGCCGTTCAGATTTACGAATTAAGTGTAATCAAACAGGAAAAGATGAGTAGCTTTATACAGAACAGTTTACCTTTAGTCACGGACAGAAAGGTGAGGTAAGGAGTCAATAAGAAATTAACACAGAGACAAACTGGCAATTTTTGTTATTTATCAACATTGTTGACTAACTACCTACTGTTCCAATGCCTCATTTATAAAAAATATAAGAAGGTGCTTGTTAAATGTGGCACAAAACTTCACTTCTTTAAAATTTTTTTATTAATAACTGTTTTTTGTTCCCTCTCAGCCCTCACTCTGCCATGGAGCTACATCTCTACATACCACTAACTGTGATCTCCACGCTGCCTTGGAAAACACCGATCAACCACGCACTGCTCATGCTGTACTGCCACTGTCCCTTTAGTAGAACTTATGCTGCTTTCTCATTTGTGTCTCTGCACTTGTTCAATTACTTGTCTAAAGTTTTAGAAAAGATAGTTTCATTTTCTAACAGATTAGAGAATTAAGACTTTTGGCTACATTTAGAATTTGTTCTTTGGCTACATTTCAGGAGAAAATGTCATAAATGTGTAATCTGTTGAAATAACAAAATAACACTTGTATCTTAAAGTATTTTAATTAGTGGTTCTCAAGTGACAAATGATTAAGTAAGTCAAAGTTCCCCAGCATCTCACCCATGTCCACATGGAAAGAAAATATGGGGGTAGAGAGATGGCTAGGCCCTTAAGCCTAGACTGGCAACCCAACAGTCAAGAACGAAATACAAAGTAAACTAACAGTTCATCAACAAATAACTTGGCTAGAGGCAGGAAAAAAGCAAATCCTCAATACATCTACTTTTGGCACTTCACTTTCTTTCTGGCATTCGCATATCTTGGTAGCCGCACACTTACATAACCTCTTTCTCACAGACTGACTATGTTCAATGATACTCTCACAAGTGTCTTGTATTATAAAATGAGCAGAATTATTAAGTTACTATTGCTTGTTCTGTAATACTCTCAAATTTCCTCTATTTTGGCTCTGTAATTTAGACCATGACTTTACCAGGCAAGGTCAGTGTGATGTCTGCTTCTTATGGCCCCCAGGAATCAGGAGGCAGATGCCACTTGTTCAGAGAACACTGGTCTTGAGACTTTTACTTGAGTGCCAAGGACAAATTCTATTCCAAGGCTTTAACTATGTTATAAAGCCACATGGGAGCAAAACACCATAAAAGAATTTTGCTGTAAAATAGTAGAAAATGATTGCTAATTAGTAAGTTCTCTTGACAGCGAGAATTGAAGCAGAAGAAAAAACTCAATCGAACTGCCACCATTCCTCACTATCTGACCATTAGCGTAATAGTGAGAGTCAAATCTCTGCTGTGTACTAGATGTGTGGCATGGGCAAGTTACTGAAATTCCCTAGGCCTCAGTTTCTCTTCCTGCTTAGTATAGCAAGTTTAGACTGTAATGGTTCCTATTTAATTGGCCTTAAAGTACTATGAGTCAGGCACCCTATTTCTTGTGTGATACAAGTTTGGGTACTCCATGCAGTAAAAGAGGAGGGCAAGATGTTAAGAAATGTAGGGATTTGGATGATAAGTTATGACAATGGAGCAGGTAAGCAGAGCATCAAGCGCCTATTCTACACATCCTGTGATATCTGCAGATACGGTGTACAATATAGCAAACTGCATCAATATAACCCAAACCACTGTGGCTGGAGAGACGGCTCAGCAGTAAGAACACTCACTGGCTGTTCTTGCAGAGGACCTGGGTTCAGTTTCCAGTACCCACATGGTGATGCACACTGTCCACTCCAGTTCTAGGGAATCAAGCATATTCCCTTATTTAAAAATCGCTTAAAAATAATAAGCGAAACCACCAAGACTACAATGCACTCATGAAGAAAATCTTTTGCATTTTCTCACTCAGGCTTACCACCCTCTGACTCCACAATGTAGAAATGTAGCACACTTTGAATACCATTGGGAAACACACAAAGATACAGAACCATCAAAAGAGGACCATTCCATTCTGTTGAATCAGATGGGAAAAGCCCAGAATAAAGCACTAAATCCCTTTTATGGTCTGTTAAACATTAAATAGGGGTGTTGCTACAGGACAAGTACTCTGAGGATAACATGCCACTTAAATTTTTACCAAGCATTATAACTTACTGCCATACTAACTGTGTAAACTGAAAATGAGTAAAAACTAGTTTCAATTTCTCCATGGGTCAAAATCCAAAGCTCATTTGTAGGTAGGCTGACATTTGTCAAAATAAAGTTTATATACCAACTGAAATGGCTAAATAAAGGAATGTGGTAAAGGGCTGGAAAGACTAACTGGTGGTTAAGAGCACTTGCAGATCGTCTAGAGGACTAGCGTTTGCTTCCCAGCACCCATGTCAGGTGGCTCACAACCACCTGGTACTGGTAGCTCCAGGGGATAGGATGTCTTCTTCCGGCCTGTATACACACACACATACACACTCAGGGTGTGGTGTTACCTGACTATAATTCTAGTACTGGACAAGTAGATGCAAGAGGATCATGCATTTGAGGCCAGCCTGAGCTAAATATAAAAAGAGGATAAAATGCCATATAAATGGCTATTCAAACAAATAGTGTATCTGAGCATAGTATTTTTTGAAGGACAGGAAGGAAGGCAGGAAGGGAAAGAAAAGAACTAACCTGATAATGAGATACACAATGCTCAGAAAAGGCACTGGATTTAAACTGGACGCATTTTAAATTGCAACTCTGTGGTAGAATATCTGCATGACCAATCTCTCCGATTCCTTAGCTGCTATAACTGTGAACTGGGATTAAAAATGGCCTTCGCACTGTGTTTTTCTAAGAATGAAATATATCGGCATATAAAAGGCTTAGAACAGTGATAAACAAAATAAAAGCTTCTTAAATTGTAATTACTTTTCTTTCTGACAGGATTTTATGTGGCTTACGCTGGCCAAACTTCTGGTTCTCTGGCCCCCCTTGCTGAGAGCTGGATCACAAGTGAGCATTACCATGACCCATATATATGGTATTGGAAATCAAACCCAGAGCCTGAGTCATGCACACTAGGTGAGTGCCATTAACAGAGGACTATGCGCCAAGCCTCTTGGTTACTTTTCAACAAAATCCACTGACTAGAAAAAAGAAATAATAAGTATCATGAATATTAGTGCCTGAGGAAAAAGTCATTTACAGGAGAAAAAGAAAGTAAAGTTTAGGAAAAGAATTCAAAGGAAATTGCTGCGTACTTCCTTCTAGAAGTTGTAAGATTATTTTTTGTTTTATTTTGTTTTGACAGGGTCTCACTATTAGCTTGACTGGCTTGGAACTAGTTCTACAGAGCAGACTGGACTTGAACTCATAAAGATTTACTTCCCTCTGCCTCCCAAGGGCTGGGATTAAAGGAGTGCACCTGGAAATGTGGTGATTTATTATGCCTTTCATTTTAAGAAATCTGATTAAAACCTAAATCTTGGAGCCACGTGGAGCAAGTCAGGAAGCAGTACCCTTCCATGGCCTCTGCTTCAGCTCCCGCCTCCAGGATCCTGCCCTGCTTGAGATCCTGTCCTGACTTCTTCAAGGAGGAACAGGATGAACAGCGCGATGGGAGTGTAAGCCGAATAAACCCTTTCCTCCCCCCCCCAAAAAAAAAAACAAAACCTAAATCTTCTGCATTCCTTAGCACCGATGAACACTCACCCACCACAGAGCACCATTTGTATATACGGCCACAAGTAGCTTTAGTTCAGAAACTAGAATGAGCAGGAAGATTAACCAAGCAAAGCATGCAAGGTGTATAGCTACTTACAAAAAAGTAGAGGCATAAAAGACAGGTAGTAAAAAATCATTTTTAATAGAGTTACAGTTCCATAATATAAGTCAAGAGGATAGGCAGGATTGAATGCAAACTTTCTTATTTCCCTTTACCAAATATACAAGAAAAACAGTTTCAGAAGAGTACCTGGGACTTTGTAGTCCCATATAATTTTCAGTATAATCTGACTATAATCTGTTGTCTATAGTTTATGGGAAAAACACACACAGACCAATCTCATCAGGTACAAAGGAGGACGGACATTAGTGAGCAGTGTGTAAATAGCCGGAGGGTGCAAAGTGAAATCTCAGTATCGTTTTGATTTGCATCTCTCTGATGCCTAAGGACGTTGAGCATTTCCTTAAGTGTTTCTCTGCCATTCTGTATTTCTCTACTGAGAAGTTCTCATCTTAGGGAAGAAACTGTTCTTAAAATATGTATACAAAGCATAGTGGGGGGGAAAAGGAACAAGTCCCTCCCTTCCTAGTCTTGGTTTCTCCCTGAGTGTTATTTAGGTAACTTAGATTTAATGTGGTATTACTGATGAGGGCAAGTCTACCATTTTGGAGATCTTTCTATCTGTCTCTGTCCCACCTGGGTTTTTGTTTGTTTGGGTTTTGAGACAGGGTCTCATTAATAACCCAAGCTGGCCTGGAACTTACTTTTTACCAGTCTAGACTGGCCTCAAACTCATGACAATTCAGCTACTTTGATCTCCTGAGCTCTGAGATTATATGAGACACCATACCCTAATCACTGTCCCATAACTATTGCTTTCATCTCTTATTTTTATATTATATAGTGTAGATTAATACTCATCAGCCTATATTCAGGTTCATACTGCTGTGGCAACTGTATTACCTACTGTTGACCCTGACAGAATGATATACTTTTGGTATCATGCTTCTTATTTCCATTTGACTTTTCCTTATTTCTGTCTGTTAAACAAACCAAAAACAAACAAACAAAAAACCCCTCAGTTATGAATGCATAATTTTCATCTTTGCCCCTAGATCCTTCGGTTATTTTTAAATCTTTGTCTAATAGTTCCAATATTAGGGTCACCAAGTGTCTTGTTCTGTCAATTTTCTTGCCTCCTGACAATATTTGCTCTTCTTTGTGCTTTTTGGGCTTCTCCTGGAGTACTTCTCTCCTGTTTTGGTTCAAGATCATCCTCTATAGATCCTTGTCTTAGTTACTTGTCCTGTTGTTGTGGCTAAATACCTGACAAGACAAAAACTTCAGAGAAAGGCATGCACGGAGGCACACACCTTTAATCCCAACACTTGGGAGGCAGAGGCAGGGAGATCTGTATGAGTTTGAGGCCAGTTCAGTTTACCAGTTCTAGGAGAGCCAAGGCTACATGGAGAGACCCTGTCTCAAAAACACAAATAAAACAACAAAAAAAATCTTAAGAGAAGGGTTTATTTTTGCTCACAGTTTGAGGACATAGGGTAGCTAGTTACATCACATTCTCAGTGAGGCAGCAATGAGGTACAACTGCTTGTGCTCAAGTTATTTTTTCTTTTCTATACAATCTAGGACCAAAGGGCCTCCAACACCCCCACCCCCAATGGCACCACCTACTTTTAGAGCTCTCTATCTCTATGACCTAATCAACATAACCTCTCTTTCCTCTCAGCCATGCTTAAAGCTAAGGAGTCCTTCACAGGTATTCCTGGAGGCTTGTCTGTGATGTGAATCCAAATCTTATAGAAGTTGACAACCAGCACTAAACATCACTGTCCTGTAAAATTGTGCCTCTGGGTATTTTCCTTCCCTTTCTCTTCCTTCTTGTAGAAGCCAAACTCTGTAGCAGAACTGATTCTGCATTTACTGAGCAGAACAAGACCTGTACTTGGTACCTAGGTTTGCTACAAGTTTCCTGTTTTCCTCAAGCGCTTGCCTCCCACAGCAGCTCAAGTCTTTGCCAACAGATGCCTGGAAAAGCTGACCCTGCTTAGTCTTATCTTTCCTCTGAGAGTCAGTGGAGGCTTGAGAAAACAAACAAACAAACAAACAAACAAAAAAAAAAACAACCTTGAAAGTAACAATGAAGCCACCCATTATTTTATTTTATATATGCATTTTGGTGAGAGCATCTTTTGTTGTTAAGATTCCCATGGCTCTTTTCCGACTAGTATAATGCTAGTTCATATTTGGTATTCTGAAGCTCTTCAAAATTGGTGTCACTTTATCTACTTGTATTTGCTGGAAGTGGTGTGATGCTTGTTCTTTCACAGGTAGACAGTTTGTGTATCATGTTCATCTGCTCTGAGATTGTATGTGTGTGCATGTATGCACTTATGTGTGGGTACATAGTTTTATTTTGTAGCCCAAACTAACCTCAAATTTGCAGCAATTCTACCTCTGATTCCCAAGTACTGAGATTACAGACATTAGCCACAAAACTTGACTTCTTGGTATTTAAGTCACATGACTGCAACTCAGCTCTGATGGATCAGAAAAGCTTCTACTGCTGCAAACAATTGGCAGTCACTCTCATTCTCCACATCTTCATTCCAGATAATAGTACTTCCTCACTCAGAGATTCCATGAGCTTTTTTTCTCTCCTTTGGCAGTTTCACTTTCCTCCTACATTATACGTTCCCACCTCTTCTACATACCTGAGCTGGTGAGCACATTTCTAACAGCTACTTCAATATCCTTCATTGCGGATTCCACATTTCCATGACTTCCAGGTTCACTAAATCTACTGATGAATGTTTCTCCCAGTTACTGCTGCTGTGAAAATGTCCCACACCATTTCACGTCCTAGTGATGTAAAAGTCAATGCCAGATCTTAGAAAATCTTTATTTTAGGGTGCTAAATTTTGTTGTATTCCTTTGAAAATGCCAGCATTTTTCTGGAAACAGTCTTGCCTTTAAGTTTGTTGCAGTGTGTCCAGAACACTACTAATTTACTCTTGCCAACACAACAGCCTTCTGAAGACTCTAGAGATGCCTCCTAATATGAGATTTTTCTATTTTGGCTGGATGGAAAAACTATTTTCAGCTTCATGGGAGTTTCATCAATTACTCAGCCTATTTCTTTTGGGGGAATCCCTCTCTGGTCTCAAGTTAAACTGCCTCCCTATGTGAACACAGATCAGTATTCAGAAAAGCAATGTAAATACTGAGTTCCTCCTCTCTTTCTCTTCCTCACCTGCTTGCCTTCCAACTCCTAGCTACCTTGGTTGCCCTGAATTCTGAGCTTTGTCTCTTTAGTGCAGGAAAACTCCAAGTTCCACTGGACCACCTCTCCCCTCCAGTGCTGCCTGAAGTCCTGGTAGTGAGTCAGGGCAGCTGCAGGGCTCTTCTGTTTTTGTTCCCTGCTGTGAAAGACTACTGGCTGCAGAACGGCTATAAAATTTCCTGTTTCTGTCTCTTATCAACTGTTCCACAGAGTCCAAAGCAGGTTATGGTAGAGAGGTTGGGAGCAGTTTTGCTGTTGTTGTTGTTGTTGTTTTTCTGGCTTCCTTTAGTGAGCACATTTTTTTTTACAGATAAATTATCTAGAACATGGTAAAATTTAAGTTTTGTGAATCACTCTCTTGTATTAGTAGTAGTGTACAAAAAAATAACCTAAAATGCCTAATTCAAAATTTGTTAATAGTATTATATTTTGAAACAACTTAAATAAAAAGCCTTTTTAGCTACATTTTACCATGTCAAAAAACAAACTCTCTTAGAAAAGCTAGAATTTTAGTTAGCTGCTTCTATTTTACAATGTTGTAAACAATTCCTTGTTTCTAAGATGAGACACTTTATAAGGCACCTTAAATTTCACTAAAGTGGGGTGACACATGTGAGTCAGAAATAAACTGCTCTATGACTATAATCTCTTGTGAGATTATAGTTATTTATCAGAAGTTACAAAGCTGGAGACTGTCACGTTCTCTCATCATTTCACTCAGAGAATACAATGTCCAGTTTTTAGTTGTCTAACATCAGCTGTTGGCTAGTTAACTTTAATGTCATGTAGTTGTGCAAGTTTTAAAAATTCTTGGTATAATTTGTATAAACCGATATATCAAATATATTAGTATTAAATTATATAGATGTCATCACTTCTTAAAGCACATCTCTACATTAGATCAAAATTATACTTTTTAAAATTGCTTACCTATATCAGACTATTTATTCAAAAATAACAACTGATCTTTGTAAAATATATTTTTAAAACCAATACTAAAACTTATAATTAAAGCACTGCAAGAATGGCTCAGTGATTAAGAGTATATACTGCTCTTGAAGAGAACCTGAGTTCAATTCTGAGTTTTCATACTGGATGGCTCAAATGCCTGTAACTCCAGCTCTACAGGGGTCTGAGGTTACTGAACTCTAAAAACATCTGAACTCACACACAACTATGGCACTCCACATAAACATTAAAAAAATAAAATAAAAATTAAAACCTACACTTAATTAAGCTTAGAGCCAGATGGACCAATAAACTTGTGATCTTATCACATAGACTGACTCAGTCCCCACTATGAACTTGAGATCACCCACTGAGCTAAACTGGCTGGCCAATGAACCCCAGGAATCTTCCTGCTCTACCTCCCTAAGACTGGAATACAAGTGCTTGCCACTCAAGTCCTCATGCCTGCATGACAAACAGCTTTTCAACTGAGCCATCTCCCCTGACCTTCGATTTGAACTTTTTTTTTTTTTTAATTTGTATTCTGTCATTTCTTTTTCTTCAACATTTCCAATTCTCTCCCACTAAAGTCCACTGGGTTCAATTGCCCTTTGGCACAAGGTATTCTTTGGAAAGAGCATTCAGGTCCCTGTTCAAATGACACTTCCTCTCAGAGGACCCACTGCACCTTTTATCTTATTGTTAATTCTGTCCTTTCTTTTTATTCCCAAACCAAACAACAATTTCTAGTAGCATTTCTTCATTTTGGGTAAAGCTTCTTTTTTAAAAAAAAAAATAAAAACCTGTCAAAGGGCTTCAGATATTTGAGTGGAAGATTATAACAGATATGCAGCATGATGTTAAAAGGGCTGATTGGGAATTATGAGCAATTGCTTATTAGAACCTGGGTTCAGAATTCCCAACAGATTTTAATATCATAAAGAAATGCCTAGAGGGCAGACAGCAATTACACTGGTTTTAAATAAATGCCATGCTTTTCAACTTTCTAACAGAAACTAATAAGCTTAATATCGTTACACTGTTAATTCTGAACTAGCGGTCAGAGACGACTGCTTTCTTCTACTCTTACTTCCTCAAATTTTTGGATTATAGTCAGACAATATCTATTTTAGGACTGGTCTGGAAGGGCCTATGTTTTATGCAAGGAACTGCTATTTTCCCAGATGAATAGAATATCCATTCTACAGATCCAAGTTTCCATGACAATAAAAACAAAACAGTCATCAGCACCAATGTGGTATTTGATGGAAAATGCAGCTGCAGCTCAGAACAGTTCAGTCTTTATCCTGCTCCTCTGCAAGCACAGGCGCTGCATTTCCCCAGAGCAACCCAACTGTTCTACAGCAGTCCCTACCCAGACCCAAACAACAGCTGAGTGTGCTGACCACCTCCAATCTGAAAATCATTTGCCTTCCCCAGACTCATGTAAATACATAAGAAGGTTTAGCATTTTGCTACTGGCATGGTTGGTTTGTAAACTAGGAAAGCTTATAGTGGGTCTAAATATTTGAGCTCTAGACAAACAATATTTTAGCTCGCATGATTATCAAGAAGACAAAATTTGGGTAAAGGAGCAAAAAAGTTAGGTAAAATTAATTCAGATTATGGGAAGACAGTGCCCTCTTGTGTCTTGGTATTTCTTCTTCAACTAAACTCTGTAATACTTAGGGTTCTAAGCTTGGGCTTAAAAGAGTTCCCCCCCCTTTTCTTTTTTAAACTGCCATATAAATTAAGAGAGCTTGATAATGAACAATTATTCTACATTAAAATGCAAATTTATTAAAAATACAGTAGATATTATGTGATTTTTTAACAAGAGTTCTCTATGTGAGGAAAGTGTTATGCAATAAATTAACAGATGTCTTATTTAAAATTTACCTTATAGTAAAACACTAACAAAGATTAAGAATTAAAAGAGAAATCTGTGACCATCAGCTCCACTCTCGTGTGGTACTGGTTCTTCTGTAACTGTGAAACACTAATTAAGGGTTGCCCTCATTGTACTATATGGGCAACTAAAAGCTCTGTGCTTTACTTATATGAAAATCAGTTCATACTAAGTGGAGATTATCAATGTAAGAGGTATCTATAATAACAATAAATCCTTCTTTAAGTTAGGTTTAGAAATTACAGAAACAGTTTTACTCATGCTTCAACCTATTCAAAGTATAACACTCAGATTAAACCTTGTAAACTACCAGAGTCCCAGGTCTCATTCAGAAGCACTGAAGCTGGAGAAGCAGTACTCTGAACTCAGGGACCTCACAGTCCACACCACACATCAGACAGGACAGTGCCAGAGAACGGGTCTGAACACTTGCTAGACATGTATCCTCCACTGAGTTATATACCATACCTCTTTTAACTATTTTAAGAAAGGGTCTTCTTAAGCAGTCCAGACCAACGCATTCTATGCATACCAGCGGATCTTGAGCCTAGGGTCCTCTTGCCTCAGTTCCCCAAGCATGTGGACTTAAAGAGAATGCCCATAGCTTTGGGAAGTACTCTGAACTGTTCTCTTGCTGCTATGTAATCAGTCCCTACCGATTTCATCTCTTTTTATCCTATCTCTGAAATAAACCCTAAAATTCTGCCATTTTGATAATCAAGAAATGTTTTAAAATGCAAAAAAAAAACCTATAAAGCCTATCCTTTTCAATGATACACACATTGAATATGTACTTATTACACATCCAAACCAAATTTTACACACACACACACACACACACACACACACACACAGTTTCAACTGATACCACAGTATCACTAAACACATTTTGCAAGTAAAATTACAGCTGGGAATTGGTAGCGCATGCCTTTAATTTCAGCACTCAGGAGCAGAGGCAGATGGATCTGAATTTGAGGCCACCCTAGTCTACAGAGCAAATTCCTGGGCAGCCAGGACTACAGAGAAATCCTATCTTGAAAAAAAAAGAATGAATGAATGAATGAATGAATGAATGAATGAATGAAACAAAGAAAGAAACAAATTACTATGCCAGGAGTGATGGCACAGCTCTTTAATTCTACAATAGAATTAAAGGGAGGCAGGTAGATCTCTGTGTGTTTGAGGTCAGCCCAGTCTACATAGCAAGTTCCAGAACACCTAGGACTACATGAAAAAAACCATGACTCACTCTGATGAGAGAGAGAGAGAGAGAGAGAAACAGAAAGAAAAAAATAAAAAGAACAGAAAAGAAAAGTGACTAAGAATCACTCAGATTATTAAATTACCCAGGTGACATGGGTGGTAGAGGCTGAGCAGACTGCTAAGACTGGGGTCCTGAACCCCACCTCCCACTGGCTCATTCATGTACTGGTACTCTGATCAGCAATTGAGGCTAATTCCAGTGGAGAAACAACTGGAGAAAAAGTGAAGCCTGGACCAAACAAGCTGGGATACACAGTGGCAGCATGACCATATAGGGCACTTGGAAACTGTTTACAGATATAGACAGAACATAAAGGCTGCAGACACAAGGGCAGAGAGGTTCCAAAGAAAAGCTCCACTTCCTACTGATGAGGTGAAGCAGAAGGAAGCCAATCCTTTCTTCTGAGTACTCTTATGTCCGCCCTGCACTGCAATACTGCGCCTTCGAGACTTAAGCACACATCTACTCTGTGCCACACACTGACAGTTCATTCACTCTACTATCCCCCAAGGCGCAATTCACAGGGGAAGATGGACAAGCTCCTAAGACCAGCAACTGCTTTTAGAACACACGACATGTTCACACAGTGCCAAACCTCCTTGTCAACCAAAGAAATATCAGTATGAGGAACAGGCAATATATGCTTAAAACATTAAACAGATGAGCAAATTTTGAAATGGAAGGAGTGATGGACTCCAAATGAAACAAGACACAGGCTCCATTGTATGGTGTCTGTCATCTCTAAACTTTGAATGTCAAGGAATAAGGAAGAGTCTGTCTTTGGTGACATTACAGAAATGCTCTTAATTTCTTTTAAATCACCTATATTTTGATTTTCAGTAAGATTATTTAAAAGTTAACACAAAAAAGCAATTTTTGTTTTGTTTTTTGAGACAGGGTTTCTCTGTGTAGCCTTGGCTGTCCTGGACTTGCTTTGTAGACTAGGCTAGCCTCCAACTAACCAAGATCCACCTACTTCTGCCTCCTTGAATGCTGGTTTTAGAGGGATGCACCACTGTAACTGGTTGGAAAAACAAAACAAAACAATTTTTAAAGCACACATAATATATTCCTTGTAGATATGCCAAGATCCTTAAAATAATGTATGCATGTAGAGTAACATGGCATGTGAAAGGTCATTTAACCAATCATAATTACAAAAACAGAAAGCATAAACACAAGCTCTGGTACACATAGCATCTACAATAAGAGTTTCAGTTCCTTATGAAGCTGGTCATGCTATTTTTTTACAGAATAAGCAAATGGAGCAGTGCAACAATAATATACAGAGCACAAGATTAACCCTGTTTTGTCAAATAAATAATACATTAAAAAAATAAAGTAGAAAACTATGTCATTGAGGTAGTTTCTACTCACATGTTTACACACCTGAAAGACAATCCTTAGAACATGTGTCATACACTATTCCTTTTTACCAACAACTGCCACTACCCCAGTTTGATTTAGTCCTAGCATGTAAGCTGTCACCTAGTCAGACCCTAAGTTTCCATTCAGACAATTCCACGTTCTGAGAACACCATCACCACCACTACAGTCCACTGTTCACTGAAAGTGGACTGGGACACAGCATCAAAGTGGGTCATAGAGGGAAAGGAATTATTTTATATGGGGGAAAGATGCACACATGTAACCCTAGCACTTGGGAAGTTGTGGCTTATTTTTTGGTGTTGTTGGTGAGTTTGTGCACATGCAGTCTATACACAAGTGTGTGCATGTGTATGGAGACTAAAGTTGAAGTCAAGTGTCTTCCTTATCACCTTCCACTTTATTTGTTTGTTTGTTTGTTTGTTTGTTTTGAGATAGGGACACACACTAAAATCTGGAGGTCACCAATTTAGCTACACTGGCTGGCCCGAGTTCTAAAGATCTTCCTAACCCTACCTCAAGAGCTGAGGTGACCTCCAACAGCTACCACACCAAGCTTTTCTATGGGTTATAGGTATCTGCACTCAGATACCGTGTTTGTGGGCAAGGTTTGTATTTCCCCAGCTCCCACCATCAGCCTTAAAAAAAAAAAAAAAAAAAAAAAAAACACCTCAAAGATTTCCACATTCAGGTTCTAAACAATCCTTTTGGTTGCTGTTTTAGTTTTGGAAAGTCCTGAGCTTACAAAAAAGTTACAAGTAAAAGCACTGTTTTTAAAGTCAGTTGTGGACAACAAACATCTTCAGTGCATATCTGTTCACATGTAGTGCACAACAGACAAAAATGACCTAATTAGCCCTCACAAATTTACTGTGTTTTAACCCCCAGACCTTGCTTGAGTGGCTTTGTAATAACTCTCTAGGAAATAGTATCATGTACTATCTTTAGCTCCCTTACATTTTCTTAACTACTGTGTCCTTGCTGTGACAAGCCAAAACATCCCTCAATTTGTCAGAGTTTTCCTACAGAGCAGTTCAAGCTATGCATATTGGAGATGCATTGCAGAGGTGATGTGACTTGCTCCATTTGTCCTGTCAGGTGGCACATGAGTTTGAATTTTCAGTGGTCAATGCATCACGATGGTATCTGCCAGTGCTTCCCAACTGAAAACTACCTTGTCCAACTGTATTTTATAGGAAAATAAGAATCCTGTTTCTCATAAAGCTTTGAATTTATATTTTATACAGGGGATTATAAATCTACAGCTACTATTACTTATTTTACCTCTCAAAGTGCACCATATCAGTGGCTTCCCAGGCCTACCAAGCTGTCATCATTCTTTGAACACATCTTTACCTCACAGCAAAGGTTATTTCTCAGTCACCTTTTACTTTTCTGCCATAGCCCCAGAATCAGCCATTTCTGAGGAGTGCTGGTTCCTTTTGATGGGGAATGGTTTGTAGAAGCCAAAATCTAGACCTAAGGGATAGTATCGGCAGTCTACTGCTGAGACTTCCTGAGCAGACAGTGGGTGACATATGGTATATATCTATACCTACATGCCACATTTATATCTGTATTTGTTTCTTAATATGTATTTTGAACTATGAATTCAAACTAAGATCTCTAACACTGGAAGATTGCTTCTAGTTTTTTCTTCCATATTTATAATTTTTGGCTCTAAAATAATACCAACCATTTATCTGTAATATGTTTTAATTACCTCATCAACTCCCTTGTATATAACCAATCACTAGTTGCTACCTGGAGCTCACTGTTTTTCAGCTAGTCTAGTTAGCTGGCTTTTTCTGAGGCTCTTCAATCCTCATTTTCTAAGGCTGGAAATACAGGTGAGCCACCATGCTCTGAATTTATGTGGATTCTGGAATCTGAACCCTAGTTCTTGTACACAAGCACCTTTAAGGGCCGAGCAAGCTCCCCAAGCCCATTCTATCTCTTCTCTCCTGAGAAAGTGCAACATTTTCTGTTGCCAGAATAAAAGCATGCAAACAAACAAATACAAACAAAAACAAACCAGATACACAAAACCAAAAACTACAAGCAACCTAAACTTTGTTGACCAATAGTGACTGAGACAATGAATATTTTAAAGATCTAAAATAATGGGCTGTGTCTACCATTAAAGATTTCTGGGGGCTGGGTGGTGGTGGTGACAGTTTAAATATCTTAAAGATATGTGTGACCTAAATTATCCAGGCAGAAGTAGGAAAATTCTAAAAAAGTTTCTTTCTTTCTTTTTTTTAAGCTTACCATTAAAAACCATTCTAATAGAGATAACCACAGGCTGGATAGTTCCCCTAAGAGAAAAAACCCACCTCTGAGCACAGCACAGACAGACATAAAGCTACAGAGAAGAACAAAGAGGAAAATAATGGACTTGGAGTCAGAAGTCACAAAATACTAACTAAAATTGCAACTGGAAGAATCGCACAAAACGGAGAATTATGTAAGCTGTTCAGTCCTATGTAAATTCATTACCTCAGACTCAGATGCCTCAACTGTAAAATGAAATGAATTAAATAAGCCTATCACTGAACTGTATGAACTTAGAATATCTAATACTTAGCCTAATATCTGTCCTAAAAAATGAATAGTGTATGCTAATAGTTATGTAGCACACTGACATTAGTAAGCCCAAAGTAATGGACAGCTTTACTAGACATAACTTCTATGCATGCAAAACCTCACTCACATTGTTCCCTCTGGATCTCCAGTCCTTGGCACACTGCCCATTATGTATAAATATTTACTGAATAAAAGATTAACATACCAAAGGATTGCTAGATGGTGAATCTTTGAAGAACACGATACACATAACAGCAGAGAATAAAAGCTCCATGAAATTATGCCAGTGTGCTCTGCTCAAGGCTGTGGCATAGTACCTACCACTGTTCAATTCCTTAAAAAAATTGGAAAAGCAAAATTTGCTAGACAAAGACTACTTGTGACACTTCATAAAAAAGGCAGACACAAGGCAGGGAAAACTGGGAAAGAGAGAAACTTGAAGAAAATGCTGCCAATCAAGCAGTTACGGAAGATATTGAGCAGGACCTATGAGTGCCAGGATTCAGAGTATACAGGACTGTATCTATTCAATGTTTATCAGGTAGAATCTACTGCATATGTTAGACTCTGGATACTTCCCAAACTCAAGTCCTAGAGAGCAAATAATGAATAATTTCATGTGCAAAATCAACAAACAACACTGGATCTATTAGAAATCCTTTAAAAAAAAAGGGGGCCTCCTTAATTTGAACCAAGCAATGTAATTATTAGAAATTATTAGTAAATAATCAAGTTAAGACAGATAAAACTTTATACACAAAACAGTCGATATTAAATTATTCAAATTACTTACAATAGGTGAAAATATTATTTACAATAGGTGAAAAAGCAGTATCCTTGCAAAGTTTTTCAATTTTATACTCATAAACCATGCTTGTTCTCTAACTGCCTTAACTTCCTCTGGCCGGGTAGCAACAACAAACATTTACTTCCCTCAATTCTGAAAGGTGGGAAGCTCAAGATCTAGACATTGAAGATCTGTTGTCCAGGGGCTGTTTCCAGGTTCACTGACACTGTCTTTTCACTGGAAAGAAACAAGGAAGCTTCCTGGCATATGTTTTATAAGGTCCACAGGTAGCCTCATGATCAGTTCATTTCTAGAAGGCCTCCACTCATCATTTGAATTTCTGGGAAACACATTCAGTCTATTACAATATTAAGAGAAACATTACAGAATTCCAGTTTATGAATAAGTATGGACAGCAGAAAGACTAGGAAAAAAAAAAAACACTAGATAAATTAGCCCAGCAGATCTACTGATGCTCTTCTATTTTCTCTGCATAACAGCAAAGGACCCTCACAGCATACTGTTATCATCACATCCTTGGCTTAGAAGCTGTTAGATTTTATTAGCTCCAAAATCTGCTTTGCACTAATTGTGTGATTACAAAACTAGAGGAAACAAATTAAAGAAATGTAAATGTGAGAAGAAAAGGTAGCTGTGTCTATCAAAAGTAAGCTGAGTAGATCAAGGACTTCCAGCATGAGCCAATGGCTAGACAAATACCAAAGTCAGATGAAAGGCTGTGATAAAAGCACACAACCAGCCCACAAGAGTTTTAGGTTTTCCTGGGCCTTTACAGACCATGTTTTTTGTTTAGCCTGTAATTTTATGTTGCCTCTGTGATTTTTAGACATTAATCAAGAAAAGTAAACTGGAACTCAAATGTATGTATCCCATACATTAAAGATAGGCTCTGATCCAATTTCCAAATCCTGATGGTCTGAGTTCAGTCTCTTGAAACCATGTGATAGAAGGGGAGAACTAGTTCCTAAAAATTGTCCTCTGACCCCCATAAACACACTGTAGCACCTACACCAACACGTACACAATAGACAATAAATACATAAATAACTGCTAATTAAAAGTATCTTTACTGCAATAAGTTCTCAGTATGTACAGCACACATGTAACACAAGGATCCTAACCATTTTGAAAAAAACCTAACTGTTTCAGAGCCCGCTGCCTGAAAAAACCATCAAATAACTTCCTACTTTTCTTCTCAGCCCTTACCCTCAAATAACTATTATACTTTCTACCTCTCTGGAGCTGAGCTTCCTGGGTCCTTACATGTGGAACTATATAGACTGTCTGGTAATACCTGTTTTATTTCAAGCACACTTGTTCAATTAGAACAAGGTTCTTCCACACCTAAGGCAAATGTAAAGCACACTAACATTCCCTTGCATAAATATTTCGCTTTGTTTGTTTATCATCAGTGGATACTTGTTTGATCATTTGGCTAATTATGAATAGTAAGTTTATTACAATCATAAAGAATGCCAAAAGACCAACAAAGACAAAAAAAAAAAAAAAAAAAAAAAGCTGGGCCCAGGGAGACTGCAGAGACTGATGCATCAACCAAAGTCCAGGCATACATAAAGAGGACCTAGATCCCTGCTCAGATGTAACCCACAGACAGTTTGGTCTCCATTTGGGTTTCCTAGTAAGGGGAGAAGAGACAGTCTGACACAAACTCGGTTGCCTACTCTTTGATCACTTCTCTCTTGTGGGGTGACCTAGCCAGCACACAGAGGAAGAGGATCCAGGCAGTCCTGATGAGACCTGATAGGGTAGGGTCAGACAGTAGGGGAGGAGGACCTCCCCTATCAGTGGACTAGGGGAGGAAAAGGGAAAGAGGGTGGGACAAGGAGGAGATGAGGGAGGGAGCTACAACCAGGATACAAAGTAAATGAATTGTGTAAAATAATAATAATTTTTAAAAAGAATGCCAAGAATATCAGACTATGAAGTTTATTCCTGGCCCTCTTTTTAACTCGTCAGTATAAAAGTACAACTAGTAGATAATATGGCAACTTTATTCAACTTTTGAAGGGATGAACTGCTTTTAGTTAAATGACAGACTACGTGCTGCATTTCTGCAGGGATATAGCTTCTACTATGCAGGTGACTCTAGGTCCTGGCTCCAAGACTACAAAGGGACATTAAAAGACTCATTGCCTTATAAAATCCAGCGTATCATTTACCTTCACCTGCCTATATTTAAATAATAATGTCTAGACTTCTTATAATACATGGTTGTTATACTGTTTAACTGTATTGATTCCGGTTGTTACTTTTTTTTTTCCCTGAGTATTTTCAAAGCTATAGTTCATTGAACTAAAGATGCAGAAACATTCTGTGGGTGTTACTGCTGGCTGTGATTTGATGATGATCAGTAAAGTGTGGAGTCTTCATTTGGCTTATTGTAACTTGCAGTTTCTGCAGTAAACATTAAGGTACCGAGTGAAAACAAATTAAAAAATGCTTTTGGGTGCCACCACTTGATTCTTGTCAGTATATCTCAGCAAAGTCTTTAAATAGCTGTCCTCAAAACATCAGGACAAGCATATTTTTTTCTATAAATAAACAACAAACCTATAACCCACTATTTTCTTTTTCTTTAAATTTTTAAGGTATTACATATGAATAAAATGTATTGTGATCATTATATCCACCCTCTTTTCTTTCTCACTTTTTATTTTTTATTTTATTATATTTTGAGACAAGGTCTCACATTATGTAGCTCTGGCTGTCCTGAAACTTACCATGTAGACCAGGCTGGTCTTAAACTTAGAGATGCACCTACCTCTGCTTGTTTATCTATTAGCCCCAATGGTTTGGCCTTTTCTAATTGTACCTCAGATAGCCTAATCCTTTATTCCAAGTCTGTAAATCAAATAGGAAGTCATTTCTAAAAGAAGATACTGCCCTTATCCTACAACTAACAGCATAGTTATTTAAGACATCACAAAACCTTATACTTCTGATGCAAATATAAATCAGACCTGGTTAACAGGGAGCAGCAGCATCAGTAGCTGAGTCTGTACTTGACTGCCTTCCAAAGACTTTTATAAGCCAGGAAAGGTTAGAGAATAGAAGGCTCGTTCCAAGTTAAGGAAAGATTCTTGCTGGATCTCATTTATAGAGAGCTAGTCCTGACTCTTTGCAGAGGAAGAACGTTATAATAAACATAAAAAGCAGTGCTCTTTAGATAATATTGTTGTCGCTTCCGACATACACATAGCAAAGTCCAACATTATTAAGATGTTTCACGACACGCTGTTGCATTAGTAAAAAGAAAATTGAAAAGTTGTAAATTCTCTTTCCCCGTCTATGCTATCTTTGATGGAGAGCTACCAAAAAGAATGCTGACCAAGGCCAGATAAAGAAAAAGGCAAGAAATTCACAAGTGGCAGTATCTTTAAGTTAGATCCTCATCATAGAATACTTTACAGACACAGGGGAAACAGTGCCTCAGAATTACAACCTCTCCCAATGTAAAAAGCTACAAAGAAAACCTTCATGAGATTTCGTACATTGTTTTTCAAAACAATACAAGTCCTTTATACCTAAGTGCCAAATTTTTATAACAGTGGAAAAATTTATCTCACTATCTAGTCATATAGT
This sequence comes from Meriones unguiculatus, assembly GCF_030254825.1. Taxonomy (NCBI): domain Eukaryota; kingdom Metazoa; phylum Chordata; class Mammalia; order Rodentia; family Muridae; genus Meriones; species Meriones unguiculatus. The sequence goes on along the minus strand of NC_083354.1, from coordinate 16,809,934 downwards.
GTTTGTAAATTACAGTATTCAAAAGATATGGGCCACTAAGATGGCTCAATGGATAAGAGCACTTGTAGTGAAAAAAATACTGACCCGAGTTTGGTACCTGGAACTCATGTAGAGAAAGAAGGAAAGAATAGACACCATAAAGTTGTTCTCTGGTCTCCATACATGTACTGTGTTTTATTTATGTGTGCAGATAGGCATGTGGGCACAAACACACACACAAGCACGCACACATTTTAAAATATCTTTTAAAAATACGAAGGCCATTTTGTTGATGAGGAAACACTAGGCCTTGCATTATAGAAAAGTACTATAAAATAAAGTTAATGTGCAAATCATGTCTGAAAATGTTACTGTTTCTTTTAGGGGTAGTTCTCTATTTCATTTTTATGTATTAGTGAGGCTCTATTCTGGAAACCATGAATGTCCCAGGAACTTAAAGTGAACCTTGAAAAACATTAGTGATTTGGGAGCTACAGGTTAATATGATTATGGAAGAAGACTAGCTAATACAAGATCTAATACAAGTTCTAATACAAGACCAGCAGGGTGTTTAGGCACACACCTGAAACCCTAGCACTTTGGAAGCTGAGGCATAAGGATTATGAGAGCATAAGGTTCTGCCTCCAAACAACAAAGCTGGGGCTCCCTGATAGAACAGATTACTTGCTTAAAGCACACAAAAGTATATGTTCAACCTACAACACTGAAAAAGAAAGCATATATACATATTTATACAAAGTATCAAGATTTAACTTACACAGACAATGTAGAACTGTCCATAGTTTAATAAATAATGCAAGTTCTACATTTCATCTAAGTTTACAGTCTCTCAGAAGATTATATCATGAAGAATATGTTCTACATTTCTTTCTCTCTGACCTAAACTCCACGGTAGCTCTCAGCACACCTAGCAGAGTAGTAACCAATGCTTCGTTACATTTATTGTTTTCTGGTGTTGCATTTGGTTATTGTTATTCTCATTAGACAAATTGAAGTGATTCTCATAGGGATACAGAAAGAACCAAGGAGCCAAAAGTTGGCAATTCTGTTCTATTACTGTTAACAAAACCAATAAACTTTGTTACGATTTGTAAAATATCCTTGCCAAAAAAGGGAGACACCTTTTTTTTTTTTTTAAGACTTATAAACCCCATCATCTTGGGAAGATCATTACTAAAGAACATCAGAAAAAACACTGATTCTTCTGTTCCCAGTCCTGAAACAATCCAACACGAAGGGGGAAACGATCCACTTTAGACTCAAAAGATAGTATCATAAGCTTATGTAAACCTCACTTCAAAAATGCATATACTAAATACACAGAAATAATCTTCTTTCAAAACATTTTACAAAAAGATTACACAAAATCCAGGCTTTTCTTTCTTTTTAAAATATCTTCCATTCTTTTTAATATTTTGCTTCTTAAAAGAAAATCTTCTTTTTTCAATTACAGAAAGGAAATAAAAAGAAATGCAACTCTTTTATGTAAAGTAAATCCATCTGGATGTTTGCTCCATCCCATACTAGAAACCTGTGATCCCCAACCAGAATGAGTTATGGTAAAGCTGCAGGCAAAATTGTCTCCATACACCACAATCCATTATCCCTGTCAAGTTAATGTTCCATGTTGAGCCATATGGCACGGGTACACATTCAACAAAGGAAATTCCTTAAACTTGTTATAATCAGCACTTGCAGTCATCCAAAAAACTGACATAAACAGCTTTATTGTGTTTAGCACATTTCAGTTAATATCCATGACAAAAACAGGAAACCATACAGGAAAAGGAGGAGGAATGTGGGGAGCAGTGTTATTTAAAAAAAAAAAAATTAACACACACATACCCTCCCCAACTGTAGATTTTATAATTAGGCTTTTGTCATTGCTGCTGTTGGCCTAAGCAAGTGATTTTCAATTACAGTAAGCACACCAACCTCTCCAGAGTGATCTACTGGGGCAGACTTAAGAGGAAAAAACATTTAATGACAGCAATTTTCCATGGTATGAGCAAAACTAAACATTGAAATTTTAGTGGAATCTGATTCAGATAAATCAATTCTGGCAAAATAACAAAAATCTAAATTCTCCAATTTGTTTTCTACAGTTGTTTCATAATTGCTAAAATGTAACTGAGCTTTATAAAAAAAAATAACCTAAGTATCTTTATATTCATTAAGCACAGGTCACAGAGAATCAAAGGCTCCCAGAAGCTTTTGGGACTGGGCACAGCCCAGCACATCAACTCCAGTCAAGGTACAAGTAGAGCAGAACTTCATCTCAGCCCCCGCAGTGACAACAATAAAACGCTGAGAAAACACACTATCAAATACTGAACTCAGCATCAATTTCTGTTAATTACAGCCTTGTCAGCAACGTGATTATTCAAACAACTCATGCAAATGTTAATGAGGCCTTATTTGCATATTTATTTTTTCCTTTGTTGAAATGTCATTGATTATTACATTCTACTATGATGAATGTGGCTGATGATGTGCTCTGATATGTAATTAGTCATTAGGTGGAATGAATAGATCAATTATGAAAAAGGACTAAGATTAAGAAATATCAAACAAGACCGCCCAACATAACTATAGAATCTTTTTTTAAAAGAGCCTAATAAATAATTTCTTGACATTTAAACTGCAACATCAGTAGTTTTTTATAAATAAAGCACTACTTTTGTGGGGTTAAATGAAGGCTTAAAAATACATCAGTACTTTGATAATCCAATTACGATCACAAAAACTGTCTCTAGGAAAAAAAAATGAAAGCCACCTCAATTGGCATTGTCAGGAAAACAAGCAGCAAAGAACTGAATCTGCTTTAAGCTCACACAAATTATAACTATATAAAGTGCATCTTAATCCTGTGTGAGGAAGAGACATAAATCTGTTAAGAGAGACACATAATATCCTAGAGAGGGGAGCAAGAACCTGGAGAATTATTATTCATTAAAAAAGGTTAGCAAAAACAAACTCCTTCACATCCTGACTTGTGCTCACAGGAAAAAGATTATTTAGCTCCTGAAACAGTTTGCTGTAACTATCCAGCCAGTACTTGCTATTCAGTTAAAAAAAAAAAAAAAAAAAAAAAAACACATTACTGCAGACCAGATGGGAACATTCCACATGACCAAACCAATCAATCACCTCGGTGGGGCGCAGGTGCAACACAGCCGTGTAGCAACACACCATTTCACAGTCTATCGGGCACAAACACATGGCCACCAATCAATGGCACCCTGAGGACCTCGGAGGGAGCAGGCTCTCTGGAGTCTTACTGGTCCATGCCTGATGACTTCATAATCACACATCATTTCATTCACTAGAGGATACAAACTAGCATTCTAATAACCTTCTACTGAAAATGGTCATGTTTTGCATATTAATACAGTGCTGTTTGGAGTGAAGCAACTGACTTTACACGGCAGGCTAGGCAAGGCATGCAGAGCTGAAGCAACCTGAAGCTAGAAACTTCTTCCTATTTAAAGATGGCTATTTTGTTCAGGGTGAGATCAACGGCAACATGATTCATTCTGCCACATTAAAGTTGGCAAGCAAGGCTAGGCTGGTATCGTACACAAAGCAACTGTTAAACAATAGTATACGTGGAGATAGAAAGGACAAAGGAGAATGAAAATGAAAGGGTAGCTGGTAATTCTGTATGAAGAACAGGCTCTGCATTCTACAGCAATCTAACAAAATATAAACTGCAAATAACAATAGGTGAGCAGGAAAAAAACCTAACTGTGTACAATGGGTTTTGTCTGCATCCTATGGTTTCTAGTACTTGAGGGGTGACTCTGTATAGTTCATAATTAGGAGAAGATAAATAGGTTAGTTTTCAGCAAATACTGCTGTAACTCTAACAGCTCAGAGATCCTTGGTCTATGAGGTAGCATGCACAGAGCTCCTGTTTGTTCCCTTTACTCAAAGAATCTGCCAGCAAAGATATCTGGGACAATGAAATATTCTGAATAACCTAATCATGCTAGAGCATATATAAACGACTATTTAAAACACAAAAGCAAGAAAACATATGTTTCATCCTAAAAAAGCAAATAAGCCAGTTCAAATTCTTGGTGAACCAAAGCTCAGCATACATCTGCTCTTCAATAGCAGATTTCTTTGGTAACTCATGAGGCAGTTTAGAACTGCCCAGGTTCTTCGAACCCATTGGCAGCATCAGTTACCACAGGCTGGGTTCACAAAGACATGCAGCACTCTAAACCCACCTCTCACAAACCTAAAAGTTGACTTCTAGTTTTTACGCTAATAACCATAAGCCTTTTGTCTCTTGTAAAGGCAGTCTGTAAGAAACAAAATTAGTTTTTATTTCAGATTTAGATTCTAAACATGCATGAATTTACTTTCTTATAGATATGAATGCCATGTTTTGTCCACATGAGGCTAACAGTGATAATATATTCTGCAAGCCAAAAGAAAAAAAAATGTGTGCATACAAATAAATATATTTAACAGAGTCCTTATGGGAAAGGAGTCTAGTGATACCCAAAAAAAGATACAATGATGATGATTACTCCACAAAGAGACAACTAGAAAAATAATCTCACTGGCAAGATTATTATGTACCATTTAACTTAAAAAAAAAAAAAAACTACTAACTTTTCTTCAAATGAAGATAACTTAAGATTAGAAAAGGATACAAAACTTTAGACAGATTACTTAAGATTTTATGCCAGGTCCTTAATTGTTACAGACACTCCTATAATTTGGCAAACTTATTGTAAATAAAAATAATACTATATAAAAATACATTCTAATATCTAGTTTACTAAACTTCATATTCCAGCTTGTCTACCTTAAGTCACTCACATTACATTAGCTTATCACTATCACAATCACCTAGCACAAAGCCTATTTTGTAACAAAGGTATATCTCACAGTATTAGCTGTTAAAAAAATTCCCCCTACACATTACCCTTAGGTTATCAATTGTTAGGTTAAGGTGTTCACACCTTGTCACCTCTGCCCAGCTCCACTAGGGTAATGTTAGTATATGCTACTAGTCTAGAAAAACATCAAATTCAAAACTCAAAACAAGTTTTCTGAATGCATAATGAACCTTCAAAAAGTCAAAAATCATCAACAACAGCCTGTAATCATGCCGCTTCTTTTGGGCTAGATAAAGCCAGTGACTAAAAAGAATGTTAGGGTTTCTCCTAATTCACGGCCCTCCCCCGTGGCTCGAAACAGCTACAAGCACTGTGTGGTTGATTTCCAAGTAATCAGGAAGTAACCAGCAACTAGATGTGCCAATTCCAAAATTCTAGCAAGGGGAGTTCTGGTATGTTTGCTGTTACCAGGGATAAACAGACACTAAGGATGGATGCTCAGCGGTTCTTTTCATAAGGAGGTAAGTGAATACCATTTCTTTGGCTTAACCAAAGTGTGAGTAAGGCACTGAGAGAGCTGAACCTCAAGATAGAATATGTTTAATACCCAACAACAAATGAATAAGTAAAATTAATATTTGAGCTTAAGTCACTTTGTTTCACAAATAACAATACCATATGAGGTGATATAGTTCCATTCTCAAATAACTGGAAAATGAGCAAAAACACTTCTCCAAATACACTTCTGAAATTACTTACACAGATCTACTTTTCATGCAGTATGGTTACAGTTCTGACAACAACGGATGCTGTACCTAACAATACTGAGGGAAAACAGAAGAAAGAATGGACACTGGCCTCATCCGAGCCAGAAGACACGATTCAACAGTGTCCACAGCTATAACCAGAGAGCACGTCTTCCTGACCATCAAAATATATTTTCCAAAGTTGCCTGTTAATGATGCTTCAGAAAGCGAAGTATTAAAATCGAACTTTTGTTTGTTTAGCAGCCATGAACACAAAATTCTATTCAAAGGCAACATAAAAAGAACATACAGAAGAAAGCTCTGGAGTCAGGCAGAATTCCAGTTCAGTGACATTAATTTTTGTCTTTTGAATCAATCACCTAAACTTCCTAAGCTTTGACTTCTTATTTTGAAAGACATGGCTCAGGTATGTGAAGACTGTATGCACAAGACAGATCTGGCAACATGGCTAATCAGCAAGTACTAAAGTTTTCACAATCACTGAATATTAATTATAAAAAATATTCTGGCTGAAAGTACTCAAATTAAAACAATTTCTAATGTTATCTCGATTTGTAAACATTATTCATCTCAACTTGTTTTAAAAGATCAGTCCTTCATATGAAAACTAGGCTTTCTTATGGTAGGAAAGAATTAAATGCAGATATTAGCCAATGCACTCAACTTTAATACACCCTAGAAAACCAGAATTAATAAAATCTAACCAAAAGAGAATTAGTTTCCCTTCTGTTTAGAAAGATTTTTTCTTTTCTTTTTGTTTGTTTGTTTCTTTTATTCTATCTATCTTTTTGTTTTGTTTTAGGAGACAGTGTTTGTATACCCTTGGCTATACTGGACTTGCTTATAGACCAGGCTGGCCTCAAAACTCGCAGAGATCCGCCTGTCTCTGCCTCCTTAAGTGCTGGGATTACAGCGTGTACCACAATGCCCAGCTTCTTTTCCTTTTTCTAGTTACTTGCACAAAATTTAAGAAAAGTCAATTTGCACATCATTAACAGACACTTCTCTACTCACAAAAAGCCCAAATGTTCAACAAAACATGTCAGCTGTTCTGTCTACTATAAACTAGACACAGGCTACTCTGACAGTGATACCATCATCTGGAAATCAGAGATTTTTAACCATTTTGGCCAAGGCAGCACTTGTAGTCCTGGAAGACATGCATCCAAAACGAGCCTTTCATCTGTATGGCTTTTTATCCCACAGAGGTGAGAGTGTATGAGAAGCACAGTCTTGTGTTTACTTAGGTATAACACATTCCAAGTCAATCCAAAGAAAGACTCTGAATTTAAGCCAGTTCTATGTTTGCTTTTACAGCAATGATATATAAAAGGAAAAACAAAACAAAACAGATGCATAACTAAGCTGACCTACTAAGAGTTTCACATAGAAGAGTTTCATCATGGGCAAAAAGAAAGGCTGTGATGAGGAGAACACTACTGAATCTGGAAGCAATTTGAAAGATGTAGATTTGCAACTCGTGTTCACAACTATCCAGTGAACTCTGGGAAATTGTGCAGCTCCTTCTAAACCTCAGCCTTTTCATTTGTCAGATCTGAGATGGAACGGGAAGTAAGTAATCAACACAATGTTGGTGCTGCTAGGCCTAGCATCAGAAGCACCTCCTCATCACATCAACTTCAAGGAAATAGGCCAGAACTGCCATCTCCACTTCAGAGAGTTAAAACATGGCTCCCAAGCAGGCAAACTAGAAAGGCACATAGTGAGCAACCAGGAAATACCACCCAGTATTATTAGTCATTAAGGAAGTGCACATCAAAAGCTCACTGAGGACTTCACATACTATGATGTCTACAAATAAAGACAAATTTGGTAAAAAGACCAAACCCAGTTTAGAAAAGTCTGGTAGTTCCTCATCTGATTCAGTAGAGTTGTCCTAGATACAGTCATGAGATACACAATGATGAGTCAGGCCAACAGCAGGCACTTAAGTAGCATCCTAATGTCATAACAAATGTAACATTCATGTGCTTAATGTGATGCTGGTGCACATACCCACTGTGCTGTCATAGTATAAAGGTTCAGCACACACAATTGGGGATAGTCCATTTACTCAATAATGATAATGAACAAAATGTTACTTGTTTGTGTATTCTTTACTATAATTTTGCTTTGAGGTTGGGGGGTCATTGGGCTGACCCAGACAGTTTCAGATTCCTAGGCTCAAAAGATTCTCAGCCTTTGCCGCCCACGTGCTATGAACACAGGTATGGTACGTGATTCCACTTTGAGTGTATTCCTTACACTTGTATTTTTAAAATGTACTGCTAAGCATCACAGTGTTAAACTGGCAGCAGCCCTATTCATCTTTCATTTATTATCTTTTGAATACATCAAGAGGCCACTTTGTCTGATGAACCAACACTTGTGCAAGTACATTCTATGCTTGCATATGAGAACAAATATATTTCTCAGAATAAACCTCATAAAATGATGCATGATTATATACAACAAAATTCTAAACATGTCCACAAAAGTGTACACCACACCAGTAGCAACCTCTAAGAAGGTAAAACAAAACAAACCTTAATTAAATGATGGGTGGATAAATAATGCCCTAGAACCATAAAAAGGAATATAGTTACAAAGGAACTAAATATTGACATAGGCTACACCATGGATAAACCCTGAAAATACACTAAGCGAGCAAGAAAAGCTAATCACAAAACACTTATTTTATGATCTGTTTATATGCAATGTCCAAAATATGCAAATCCATGGAAATAGAAAGACTAGTTGCTGACAGGGGCTTGGAGAGAAGCAGGAAGTAGATGAGTTCTAATAAAATGAGGTCTCTTCAGGAATATGATATGCTGTGTTCTGAAACCAGAGAAAATGTTTACACAACTTTGAAATACTAAAAACCACTGATCTGAATACTTTAAATGTATAAATTTTATTATAGTGCATCATGTCTTTATAGAATTATTATTCAAAATACTGAAGCAGAGAAATGCAATGGCAGTTACAATAGAAAAAGAAGAACAAGAAAATACAATAGACTCTCTGAGTTTGAAAGATTTAAGAAATGACACTTTCTAAGCCAGGTGGCGGTTGGTGAACAGGCCTTTAATTCCAGCACTCAGGAGGCAAAGGCAGGAGGACCGCTTGAGTTCTAGGTCAGTCTGGTCTACAGAACAAGTTCTAGGGAACTACCTGTTTCTTTTCACCTAAATAGCAAGTAACTAACACAACTGCATGTTTGTAGGTTACAAAAATCAGTACCTATTTACTATTTATTTATTATTTATACAATTATCTGCCTGCATGCCAGAAGAGTGACCATATCTTACTGTAGGTGGTTATGAGCCACCATTTGGTTGCTGGGTCTATCTACTATTAATATGAACAAAAATGTATTAAGAACCTACATCTAAAACTGAATGAAAAGCAATGAAAGCACATAAAGAAAAGACAACCAAATGAGTGTGCACATATCAGGAGTCCTCCCTAAATCAACCTAATCATCCCAGAACAAAATGCACTTGAAATATGAACACTACATCATTTTGAAAACAGAACACTGCCACTGCTGTTCACATGACATTAATAAATATATTTAATTAGTCTAATTTCAGTTAGATAATTCAATGTTAAGGAAAAGTACTTACTTTTAAAATCCCCAAATAAGTAAGCAAAAAATTTCTATCTGGCCAATTACGGTAGCACAGACCTTTAATCAAAACATTTAGGAAGCCTAGGCAAGACACCCAGTAGTTAGGAGGCTAGCTTATGCTACTCAGAAAGATCCTATCTCAAAAACACTTTAATTCAAAGATAAGGCAATACTAACACACAGCTCTCAGAAAAACTGATAATGTTGATCAAAACAGAATCTTCTATGCCAATCAATTCATCACCCAGATATAGTAAACAGGACAAGGGAGCCCTCTGTTCAGCAGCGCGATGCCTTTAGGAGTTCTCTGCATCTGTGCTTACTCCTTCACTCTGTGTGATCACTGAATCAGCAGAAAACTGACCTTACTTCTAATTACAGTCTTATGTTTACTCACTCACCACAATACAAACACTCCTTGAACTCAACAGGGGGCTCAGTTTGCTTAAATCGCTGTTGAAAGCCCTGGTAGGTCAAGTCTAAGGAAATATAAAATTCCATACATTAAACTATGAAGGGAGTTGTGTAAGTGCCACTCTCCCTTGTAGGTCGCATTCAATTGTTTAAACTCTGGATGACCAACAACTATTAACACTGAAAATAATCTTTGGTCACTCTTTTCTCCTCAAAGTTTAGTAGAATTTGCACATTTTAGTATTTTATAAATGTTTTATAAGTGCATAGATGAAAAAGTGAGAAGGTCAGGAAAGAATATAGTTATTTTCATTAGAACAAGGTCCTATACATCTCCCCCAAATAAACTGCAATGCTGGACAAACTCAATTAAAGAATATCAAAGAGAAATCTCCATAATCTAGAGTCAACCTGGGGGGGCCTTACCAAAGGAACTTCCATTACACATGAACAAATATGTACCACAGGTTGATTTGTGGCCTTTTTGGACTCACAGGGGGAATGAGATAGATGAACAGACTGGGAAATGCTACCTGGTTTAAGGTATGTTAGGGAGTAAGATGGAATCTGACCAGCAGACTGGCATTATCAGATACAAATTTAACTTTCAGCAACTGAGGTTTTTCTAGTATGTGAGTAAATGAGAAGAGAGTTTTTGTTTTTTAAACTAAATGAGCAATATTCTCCAAAAACATGTAGTTAGAACATGCTATGCTAGATACTATGCAGAAACTCAAGGATCTTTCAATATTATACCTTAAAAATGCAGATATCAACTACATATTTACTTAGAGGGGTCTAAGTGTGACAAAACAGGAAGCATTTTCCTTGTTTATTTGATACAGGGATATAGCTCAAGCCTGGCCTCAAACTGAAACCTGCTACACAGATGAGGATGACCTCAAACTTCTGATCTTTCTGCCACCACTTCTCAAGTGCTGGGACTAGGGCATGTGCCACTATAAACAGTTTATATAATGCTAAAAACTGAACCAAGTGCCTTGTGGGTGAGATGCAGACTCTCAACCAACTTAGCAGCATCTCTGGCTCTTCTTGTTTTTCAGAAAGCATCCTTAAAAAGCAGACATCACACGAAAGAAAAACTATTACAAACTATTTAGGTACTGCTTTTAAAAATCAGAGTAAGAAACATAAATACTAAAAATTTAAAAATTTTTAAACATCTAGCTCAATGGAATTATTAGTTGCTTTAATATATTTTCTCTAGTTCTGGTCTTGTTTATATGAAGCAAATAATCATAGACCAGTTTTATTCATTATAGCTATGTATAAACACTTATCTAAAGTGCTTTAAGATTTTAAACTGCATTATGCAGGGAAGCATTTTCAAGTATAGGATATTCTTTATTTATTCACAAATAACACAAGTATTAAATTCACCACTGGAAGCAGACAGCCACTTGCTTTCTAGAACTTATTTCTGAATTAAGAAGTAATGGAATAAAACTGAGCCAACCATCAGGACTGGGAAGAGACTTTCTTTAGCTAGTCTATTTGGAGTTTAATGACGACTATGAGGTACTTTCTTTTCTTTTATTATATATACATGTGGGAGCGGGGATTCGAGACAGGGTTTCTCTGTGTAGCCTGGCTGTCCTGGACTTGCTTTGTAGACCAGGCTGGCCTCAAACTCACAGCGATCCAACTGCCTCTGCCTCCCAGAGTGCTGGGATTAAAGGCATGAGCCACCCACCTGCTTTATATAGTAATTTTCTATTTTCATAAATCTTGTCCTCAGCATACCTGCAGGTTGGTCCAGTGTAGCAGTACAATAGTAATTCCCTGGCTATTTGCCTTAATTTCACTGGGTATATCATATGCATGAATCCATGAAAATAAAACTTACAGAAATACTGAAAAGTATTCAACCCCTGTGACTTCTGAGCTATCCCACAGGAGAGGAAAACAGTGTCAGCTCACACTTAGCCTCTCAGGGTACCCTGCACACTAAAGACTAAAAAGGTCCACTGAGCCTAGTCTTGTAAATGTGCTCTCTTGTTCCCAGTGGAATCTCTAAGACTATTTTATTCCACGTCCCCACCCAGCTGGTAGTTTCTTCCTGGTAAGGCAATGTGTAGCCATTACAAAACAGAAATAAAATCATGATGGTTGGGCAGATTCAAGAGAAAAAAAGAAGTTCTGGAAGCAGGATTTGTCTTTATCAGCACGTTGAGGACATTATGGAAAGTGGGGTGGTCAGCAAAGAAGACCACCTTCCTGGGACAAAGCTGCCTGTGCCTTCTTCATTTCTGTCAAGGAAATAACGGTCACCTGCCAACACACAGGAAGCCAAGGAACACTATGGCAATCTGAACTATGCCCAGAAAAACTTAGTAATTCAGCTCAGAAACCTGCTAGGCAACCCAGAATGCTAGAGAAGCAAACATAACCAGACACCCCAGAATGCTAGTTCCCAAATCATGCCATATCCATACACACCTCTCAGTTTCAGACCACTGGATCACTTACAGTACCATTTATAGGTATACTTAGTAATTAATATTTTTATTTTCTTGTTAAATCGAGTCACTGAAAAAAAACATGTCAAGCCTGTATGGAACAAAGTAGAAGCAAAACAAGAGACACAAGCATGTGAAAAGCTTCAATAAAACATAATGGAAAAGAAGCTTTCCCGCTGTAAATAAAAGTGCCCTGCCTACACTCTGAGTCTAATGCCTGCTTCTCGAACTGTCAATGGGAGACTCCGGAGTAAGTCGGTGATGTGGTGATGTTTCATTACCAGTAAGTGGGGAATGTCTACCTAACCAGAAGAGAGAGATTTAAAATTCATTAATAAAAATAATACCAACTACACACCTGCTATTTACAAAGGTGTTCCTAAACTCAAGAATTCCCGTAGGGGGGGGCTCCAGCTTACTGGTAAAGCACTTGCCTACCATGCATTTAACCCTGGGTTCTACCTCTAGCACCTCAAAAACAAACCAGTCACATTCACTTTAGTTAGTTAGTTGTCTTAGTCACTGTTCTACTACTATGAGGAGAAACCATGAAAGTAACTGTTATTTAAAAAAGCACTTAATTGGAGGCTTGCTGACAGTTTCAGAGTTTGGTCCATTATCATCATTGCAGGGAGTACGGCAAGAGCACAGCAGCACTCATGGTGCTAGAAAATGATCTGACAGCTACATCCTGAACAGTGGGCAGAGAGTGGGCATAGCATGGGCTTTGGAAACTTCAATGTCCACTCCACTGAAACACTTCCTCCAACAAGGCCAATAAATAGCTGGCCTCAAACTAACAGCAATCTTCATGCTTCTGCCTCCTGAGTGTAAGCATTACAACCTGTCTCCATTAAATCATTCTTTAAAGCCATGTTCAGTTACTCTGTCCTCCTTAATTTATACAATATTGCTTTTATAAATCTTGATATTCTTCCAAATAATTATTTTATGTAAAAACAAATCTCTTTAACTCATTTTCCATGGCTCATGAACAGATCCTCAAACCTTATTTTTACCAGGCTTAGTTTCCGACTAGCTTATTTAAGAGGCCTACTAAATATACATTTTTTTCTAAATATTACATTCTGAAATTAAATTATTTCAGATTTTCCAAAGGCACTAATATAAATAAAAACAGGAAATACAATGTGGGAGTGAACTAGCTCTTCTGTTACTGCTATCTGGAGAGTGAAAATAGAACAGCAGACAGGCTGTATTTAAAGGGTATGGCCCTGCAGACAGCTGAGTTCTAATTCCTTATTCACAACTCAATACTTACTGAGACAAGTTTGCCAGTTGTGTTCCTAAGTTCATTCCTTTACATACAAAAGGCTGCTGTAAGAGCTGAATGAAGTAGCACCTTGATGTGCTTCAGGCAAGCATAAATTAGTTATCATACCATCACTATCATGTGAGGCACCTTTTTCTTTATTCTTTTTGCAACACTAAATTCTGTATGTGACTGAGTAAACCAAACAAGCAACTCTTTTTTGTTGCTCAAAATCAGATGAAGGGACTTAAAGCTATGTAGCATAAACAAATTTCACACTTCCTTAAAGACAGCATTTAAAAAAAAAAAAAGAAAGAAAATTACTTGGAGGGAAAAACAAAACAAGAAAAGTCATTTTAAAATGAGTGACATTTGAGCTGGACTACAAAACGTTGTTGTGTTTGTTTGTTTGTTTGGTCTGCCTGCTTGTTTCTATTTCTGGTACCAGGAAAGAGAAATGACAAGTATAAAGTACCAAGCATTTCAGAAAAAAAATAACAGAGTAGGCTATTAGGTGTTAGCTGAATATGAAATGCATGAATAAAATCTGCTTTATTCTGATTTTACCCCTGATACAGCTCCTTCACTATGATGAAAACACACTGAAGACAACCTAGCAGGTTACAGCTGGTCCACAAAACTCGAGGAAACTCTCAAAAGGTCATGTTAGAAACAGCACACTTTTATTCAGAAGCATTATTTCTTTTTGGAAGCAAGCAATAACAAAATAGGGGAAGGAGTTGCTATCTTGAGGTAAGGATAGTTTTATGGTAGAGTACTTGTTTAGCCTGTACAAGGATCGAGGTTCAACTGTAACCCCAACCCTCAAAAACAACAATTAAAACCTTCTTATTCCATCTGTGCTGCTCTAACAAATTACCACAGACTGGGTAACTTATGATTAAAAAATAATTACTTTCTCATGGCTGGGAAGTCTAAGACCAAGGTACTGGGAGTGGTGTACTTCTAGGGCTATATTCTTTGGGAGGAACACTGCAGCTCATACAACAGAAGGCACAGGAGGAGAGAACTGTTCTTGAAGGGTAGAAAAGCACAGTGGCAAAAAAATGCTTCAATATCAGGTCCTAGACTAGTGTGCTTACTCCAGCCAGGCAGCAGACTTTCCCATAACTCAGTCAGCTCCCAGAGGCTCATCTTCTTCATACTATGCACTGAGGATTAAGTTTCAACATAAATCTTGAAAGAGACAAACCACAGTATTCAAACCACAGAAGTACAAAATGAATTTATTAAGTTCTAATATCAGAATATAATTACTATGCATTTAGCTAGCAGAAACAATATTCCCTGTGATGATGCCTGACTCTACCAATCAGTGAAGTCAGTCTCTGTGTTAAAGTGGCAGAGATGTCACAGTATCTCACTAGCAGATGTCATCACAGCTTCTGGGCTTTACATCACTTTAAGACTAGGTATTGACAACTTTGGCATTGTCTGTAATTTCAAAAACTGAAATGCACAGAATTACTGAAGACTATCCTTCAGTATAAGCCTGTTTGTAGAGCAGAGCCACAGGTACTGGCTGAGGCCAATTATTAATCACACTCTTTCAGCATCTTTCCAGCACTTTCCCATGTATGATCTGGCAGCTCACATGTGTGACTCAAGGAAAAGGTTGGTCTCATACTCCTGCATCTTGGCATTAAGTAGAATGGGGCACAATAATATACATGATAAAATTATATTCTTCAAGAAGTCGGTAATTAAATGAACAGATGCAGGCACAAATCAAAACTCCTGCAGTTTGAGGCATAACAGGTACTGAATAGAGTCTGGGTGGGGGACTGTGAAAATATCCTACCCTCATGAAATCTGCTACCTAAAGCACGTCTACACAAATAGCAAATCTGAGTACGCAAAACTATACCTTAATTGTAGGGTTGTTTTATGGATACTTAAAACTACAAAACCAAAGAGCCCTGTTCAGACTGATTATTCAAAATGTCTGGAATCAAATGTCTCAGATTTTAAGATTAGTTTTTGAATTTTTGTAGTGTTTGCTACAAAATATATAATGAAATATCATAAGCATAAACATGAAATATGCATAAACATGAAATTGACACATGGACTCATGTATCCCTTATGGATACATAGCCTGAAGGTGATCTGAAAAAAATGTCTTGAATGGGATGTGTTCTGATTATGACCCACCAGATGATGTCTGGTATGAAATTTTCTATTTATAGTGTCATGTTGCCACTTAAGATACATTTCACATTTTTAAACATTTCTGGATTTTCCAGATTAGCTATGCTTAACCCACATAAGTTGTTATTTTCCTACCCTTACCCACCTAGCTGTGATAAAGTTTAACTTATAAATTAGGCACAGTCACTTCTGGTTCTTTTAGCCAAAATCAAGAGTAGTATCTATTCTTACCAGTTTAATAAATTTGTCATAATGACAGATTAACAATACCTGACATATATATAACAATATATGAAATTTTTCAATATGCTCTTTCTCACATCCTCAAATAACCCTGCACTACACTTCCCTCCCTGTAACATGAGCTCGTGCAATGCTTGTATGGGAAGATGAATTATGTGACTGGCACTGGCATCATAATGCAGAATTAGTCCAGATGAGCACTAGGGTCACAACAAAACCACAAGAACTGACATAATCAAGATGGCTACTTAGTGACTAAACAGGCAGCGTGGATACACTGACAAAGATGGTTCACATCCTGGTGAGAGATTACATTATGTCACTCAGAATGTCCTGAAATTTAAAAATTTTGTATTGGTTATTTCTGTAACTTTGTTTTTGTTTTTTTTTTTTTAACTGCAGTTGGCTGTGGGTAACTGAAACCACAGAAAACAAAGCTGTGGATTAATGGGGACTACTCTAACATGTACAGAAAGCCATGGACACAGAAAAATTAGCATTGACTTCAGGGTGGAAATATGGTCTTGGCTTCTTACAAAGTTCAAATGAACATGACAAAGTCACTGTGGTTTTTATTAATAGATGTTCAGTCAGCTAACACAATGTCTAGCAGGTAGACAGACAGCAGACACGATAAATAAACTGATAGAATTACCAAGAAAAAAAATATGTGAAGGGCATTTTAATCAAAGGAAATGTTGAAAAATGATACAAGCATGAAATATTATAAACTCAGTAGGTAATTTCAAATAAGTTAGTATTAAAACTAAGGTCTATGACAAGAGCAAGAAAAATAAGATGTGTGAATATACTGCATTTACTCAGGTACTGAAACAAAGAAATCTGGTAGAGAACGAAGAAAAAAAAAAGGAACAGAAAATAAAGTTTCAAGTAGCAATGTAAAAGTGGGTGATTTTTCTTCCCCCCCAAGAGATACAAGGATAGTAACAAAGCAGAAGAGGACAAGATTAATTTTCAGTTAGAACTGCCAGGGTGAAGAATAGCAAGTTTTTGTTAAATACTTGCTAAATCAATTCTGTATACACAGCCCATTCATTTATAGGATAAAAACCCCAAATTATATAGTATTTACCTGAAGTGAAGGTTGTTGGATAAAATTAAGAAAAGAAAGCTCTTTCTGATTTTACGTCCAAAAAAAAATACAAGGACAAAACAAGGAACTTAAGTTTTACTAGCTAATTTACTATTATAATTGACTATGGAGTCTTAGAAATAGCATAAAATGTCTAGCATATGGAATAGTTATTAAAAAAAACTCTCCAAAGCTATACATGAAGTAAATTAGCAAATTTAAACAATCTATCACAGAGCACAATAAAACAAATGAGTTATTCTGAAATACTTGGCAGATAACAATCACATTCCTTTAAAGAGAAGTTGGTGACTGGTTTTGAAAAACTGCAGAATTTCTTTTTAAGCATACCTTAAGTATTATATGCATATACAACAATGTAATATCAAGTTTGTGGCAAGTGTAGGAAGCATTAAAAACTCACTTCTAGAGAGCAAGCCACACTCATCTACGCAGAATGCTTCTGTACTGGTTACACAAAAGAAGAAACACTAGAAAATAAATGGAAAACATAACAGACAAAAAAAAATTTTCAAATATGCTGGCTGTGTGGCTGTCAGCCTGGCAAAGTTGCTAAAGGTGGGATGATTAAGTGATGTGGTCTAAATACAAACACTGAGGAAGTGACACAAGCACGTGTCGCTATATGTTGGTGAACCAAAAATCAATCACAATTTCTCCACAGATTAAAAGTTCAGGTTTTCTGTAATTGTGCTATGTAAGCTAAGGTTAATACCATCACCACAACTTTGATAAAATTGGCCAGATATAACTTTTGAAACTTTTAAAGAACTATTTAAAATAAAAAGCAAACATCCTAAACACCTGTTACAGGAAAGAAGCCCTTCTCCCCACAGTCTCTAACACAATCATTTCCTGCTCAAGAGACAGCCAATGATTTTCCAACACAGGTCAACAGGAACAGGAGCTAATCTGCTCAGACAAAAAGAATTTCCTAATGAGTCACTGCCCTTCAATCTGTTCTTTTATTTAACATTTACAAAGATAGTTATTGACTGTTACATGTCAACGCCAGGGGACTGGGCTGTGTCTGTGCTTAGAAAGAACATAATGGAGACAAGGCAAAGTAATAATCAACACTGGAGTTTGACTTTCTCATGCTAAAATATATCCTGACCAAACAACCTCTTCCCAAACACTGAAAAACCAGTTAAACAGATCTTTGTACTGAATAATCTATATATGTTTTCTGCATTGCTAAGAATCACCAGCAAAAAAAAAAAAAAAAAAATTAAGTTAAAAAAAAAAACACCCTCAAATTCATCAACAAAACTTTAAGTACTCCCACTACTTTTAATAGAAAGATTATTTAAATGTAACATCTTTCCAGATTTGGAGTAATTTAATATATATGTAACTTAGTATTTACAAGCTTTCTTATACTTGTGATCTATAGTCATTTTTGAAATTATAAAACATTGAAACTAAAAACATTGAAATTACCAATGTTTTTAGTTTTTATTTTAACATTTACTTGTTTCATGGGGAGAAGTACCTGAATATATACATAAAGATAAATAAATGCACTAGAAATTATTAATTAGGCAAGTTTATAGAATTAACCAGAGTAGAGCCAATACAAGAAGATACTATGGTCCTCTGGGAACTGAAGAGGTCTATAAGGAGTGGGCTTTACCTTTCTAATCCTCACATCTTACATTCCTCATCCTTCCGAGCACCTGTGCTTGGTGACAAGCTCTTTACTGTAGATTCCCAACATACATACTATATTCCAAAATGTCTAAAACTCTCCCTCCCAGGTCAGAATGCATCTGCTGGGAATTCATCAAACTCGATCTATTTTTTTATGTAACAATTTATGCTTATTAACTGATTTCCATCACTGTAAAAGGTGAAATAAAATTTGTATTTAGGTAAAATAGCAATTTCTAACATCCTGCCTACAAGATTGCCCCTTAAAATAATTTCTACCAGGCTCTGTTTCTTCAATAAACCTTCATTTTCAACAACTTCTAGCCTTTTTCAAAGTAACTTCCATAGTGGAAACAGGTAAGAACCAACACGCAGTCTTGCCTGTGCTACTGACAATGACAACAATACCTACCAGAACATAAATTTCAAATTTGAAAGCATGAAAAATACAGGCAGAAGTAGTTTTTGTGTGTTTTGGTTTGTCTATTTGTTGCTTTTAACCTTGCTCAGAAGCTAGTATCTCTATAATTACATTTGGGTTTCGTTTCCTCGCACAGAACTCCATCTGCAATTTAATAAAAGGTATTACAATAGCTGAGTATCAACGCTAACCACATCATAAACTGTTAACAGCATTCTCACTTTTGGACTTCTTTGCTTCTTCCAGTTAAGGAGAAGACAAAACATTACTTGTCTTATGAAATAAACAAAACCCCAAAGAATCTTTATTTCTAGAAAAATAGGAAATAATTAAAAGTTCAAAGTACATAACTGGAGAGATGACTCAGTAATTAAAAAGCACTAGCTGCTTTTCCAGAGGACCCAGGTTCTATTTCTTAGCACAGAGTTCACAAAGAACTCCAGTTTCAGAAGACCCAGTACCCTCTTCTGGCCTCTGGTCACTGCAGGCATGAGGTGCACAGATATACATATGGCAAAATTTCATACATATAAAATAAAAATAAATATTTTTTGTTTGTTTGGTGTGGTTTTCCAAGACTGAAAAATAAAAGTGCAAAGTACTGTTAGCCTAAACCAAAGCTCAATCAGACATTAAATTTGAAGGCTATTTTATAATTGCTGTCAAACAACAAATGAACAGAAAAAAGATGAATCATGTGCAATCTCAATTCTCTTTTCACATTAAGAACAGTAACAAACAAACTTAATCTTAGTTCACTATTAAAAAATTAAATTCATTTGCATCCTGAATTTGATAAGAAAAAGCTCTAACATACCCATTTACTTGACATATCCATCAATGCCTACTTCATAAAAGCTATTAGGCTAATTATCTGTACAGCAACATGGCTGCTCTAATCACATCCAAAGACCTTCTACATCTGTGTGATCCAGCTGGAATGTAGACTTGCCCACAGTCTGCACCTTTAATCCCAAACAATGAAAGTAAAGTTAGTTTGTAGAAGGAAGCAGCCATGTTTGAAAGTGATAGCTAATTGAGGAGCAGACAAAGTCATTAATCCAAGAAGATTTGACAAAATAGGATATGGCCAGCTCTCACAAAAGCAGAGGGGAAAGAAAGGCAACTGAAGAGCACAGAAGAGAGGGACAGAGAGAGACAGAGACAGAGACAGAGAGATCGAGAGAGTTGTACAGAAACAGGCTAAAGACAGAATAAGCTAGACACAAAATGAGAAGGAGCCAGATTAGAACAGATTCCAAGAACTAGTTTGAGGTCAAGCAGAGCAATCCAAGCAGAAGAAGCCAGTTTCTATCAGTCAGCTTGTAGAGAAGTTTGAGCCAGCATAGCTGAGTTGATCCAGTCAGGCGGAGTTCAGAGGAAAACAAAGAAACAAACAAACAAACAAACAAAAAAAACCCAAAAAAAACTAGGAAGAGTGAGCTTAATCAGCAGTAAGTCTCAGAGGCTGAAAACATTCTAGACCTAGATTAGATTATAGGGAGGCTAGAAGCTTTCAGACTAGGTTTAGGTTAGCAGACAGAGACACTAAGACTCTGAGAGAACAATTACATGTGGAAACTAAAACATACTTTTACAGATATCAAAGACTTAAAAATAGCTGAAAAACCAACCAAACTCTATTATAAACCAATACTGCTATTTGAAAAGAAGTAGATTTGAACACTGGCATTTCGCCAAGTTACAGTCAATGTTTAGAGAATTAATGGTCTCTAAAGGTAAATACAAAGAATAACCCTTACATACCATTCATCCTACCACTACTTCAAATTAAAATTTTACCTGAAAAATGACAGTAAACTTTATCATTGTGTGCACCATTTTTCTCTGGGTAACAGGAGATGGTACTGTGGTCAACCACAATCTCTTCCTCAAGTAACAAACTCCCAATGGAATGATAAATTAAAAATCCTGAAATAACTATATGTGTCAAATAACATTAAAGGATCACTTGTTACTGGAATAAACATCCTTTCAACGATATAAAAACATTAGATTAAAATATAGTTTGAAACTTTCAGGTCCCTAACTGAAGTCTTCTTTCTGTACTGAGGAGGTCATCACCAATACCAAGGATTGTTTCAGGTCCTGAAACATATGCCTCATCTGTTAATTTACTTTTTTCTATCATCTAGAAGGCAAGATGTTCCCCTCTTGTACTCCTTCTTTAAAGGTTTAGGGACAGCCACTCACACATGCCATAATTTACTAAATATCAGAATATTGCAGGCTTACAATAGAAGATATGGATACAATACAACCAAATCAGCACCTACTGCCAAGCAGTTTATCAAAAGCTGCAGATGTCAAAGGTGAACTGATATTTTTGATTGATGAAAATAAAGCCACTGTCACTGTGCAAAGGCAAGGATTTGTGGTAATAAGTGACAGACCTAGGAACAGGGAGTCATTGGAATAACTAAAATGTAAGTCTCTGAGACATTAGGATAAGAAAAACGGAAATCTTAAGATAACAATATGCAAGACTGGCCCCCCAGCTAAGTGCACATTTATTATTTTCCTTGCCTCCCCAAATCAAATGTGTCAGAACATAAATTGTGGATGATATCATTTTTTCTTTTTGAGAAAGAATCCGACTATGTAGCCCGAGATGACGAGCTTGCTATGTAAACAAAGCTGGCCTTGAACTCACAGAGCACTATCTGCCTCTATCTCCAGAGGGCTGGGATAAAGAGTGTACACTACCATACATTAGGGACTTATTTTCTACCAAGTGTGAAATCCCAGCGATGAGAACATCTTCTGACACGTGACATAGTGTTTACCACACAGAAACCACTCAAAATATGAAAATAGGGAATACTTCAATTCTTATAAGAAAAGTACTTGTCTGTGCTATACCAAATTAATCTCATGAAAAATGAATTGTCTATGCACACTATTTCCTCAGCATGGGGGTTGGGAGGTGGCAGAGAAATCAAGGCTTCTCGGGACTTTGTGAAAGGATGGTTGTTCAACTGCTACACTCCTGGAATACAGCAGTGTGAGCTGTCCAAGCTGCCCACTACAGTTCCTTCATCCTAACAGCTGTTAAGATCAAGTTGCAGCTTGGCGACAGATGAGGGCATTCTATGGAGAAATGTTCATTCCTCCAAGTTATCAGCCAAAGCAGCTATCAACGTGCAAGCAGAGCTTCTTCACGTTCTATCCCTAAAAATGTTACCTAAGTTCCCTTACATTGCGTAGGTATCTGATCACTGCGAAGTCAGATCACCAGAAAATGTAATTACTTCCAGACCACAAGCGAGTGTGATGTTGAGGAACTTTCCAGCCCCATGGCTAGCCACCCAGCTTTAGAGAGCTGAGTCCTTAGCTGTCAGAAACTTGTATTTCTAGACTGGAAACTTACTGAACAATTGTCACCCTCAGTTTTGAAGACTTAAACTGTAAGAACAACTCCTTTCCTTTCAAATTTCACTGTGAAAGCACAGGCTACAAACTCCAGGTGACTTGCTATAATTACCTTCAAGATTCTTGTCTTCTCTGGCACAGAAAGGGGCAGAGTGACCACTTGTTTATGTGGCCCTCTGGGGTAATTATTTTTGGCTCTCTCCTACTTACAAAGTGTTTTCTGCTTTAAGAAAAGTCAGTAAAGCCACCAATCTATTCTGCTACTCCACACACACAAATGACAAAGGTTAGAAGTCCTTGGGTAACTTTTAGTGTGGTCTTCCAACAGCACTTGCCACTACACCGTCCCAATTAATCTAAGACATCATTTTAAGGCATGCAACAAATCTCTAGGAAAAGCCAGAGGCACTACTGTTTTCATGAAGTCTAACTCAAAACTAAGCAGTACTCAGCTTCTCCATGCCTGTGTCTAAGCTGAAAAAACATATTCCACTTAGAAGCCAACCAGATGCCTATTCAGCTAGCAGGCTCTGTGGTGAGTGAACTCCACTGTACAAACAAAAAAACTAACCAGGAATAGGAGTTCCGAAAAGACGTCCTGTTTCAAGATCTCACACGTGGGACTGATACCAAGGCAGTGTTCACATACATTATAGGCATGTTCTTCAACATGCTGAAATGCTACAGTCATAGCTGACAAACATACAGCTGCTATCTAAATCTCCTGGTTGATTGTGAAAATAAAACTTCCAAGTAGTCAATTGTCATTCTTATTAAACATATGGCATTTATTTTGTTTCCTCATTTTCACAATGTAAGGAATCAAGTTTCTTTACAGCTTTCCATGTCTAGCACAGTCATTCTATCCAGACCCACACCCCAAACTTAACAAAGTTCTGTGAAACGAAGCAGAGGCAGCAGCTGTCATTAAAACTCATTCCTATTTTCTTTGCTGGGCACTACACTTTTAATCTCCCTAAATGAAAACAAACTTTCAACTAGATTTGTAAAAATCAAATTAGGGTACTATGAAAAGACAACCTTAGTTTCTCAAGTAGAACAGCTTTTATTAAATTAAAATTTGATACACAAGGTCAGAACCTGTTAACACAAGCCAGGATGATTCCATGTCTGTCAGCTTCATGCTACCGTAACTCTGCCAGTGTGCTCAAGGCCAAGAGCATGATCCTCTTCCCAACTACCCAGACACCAAATATCACCCGCAAATACAATTCTGTGGAGTAAAAACATCTTCATAATCAGTTCAACAAAAACTACCACTGTTTTGAACTAAAACTGGTCACTTTCATTGCTTAACTCTTTCATGATGTGTACACTGCCAACCTTTGGAAGCACTGTTTTCAAGCACTCTATTAGACACTAATCAAGGGTAATAAGATATATTACCCTTGTGCTTTATCACAAAGACACATGCTGAGAGCTGTAGCTTTACAACCTGCCAGAAACTCAGAAGTTATTTTCACTTTCTCTAACATCCAGCATTGGTCTATTACAACAGCAGATACATTTTCACTATTTGTATCTTGAGAGAAAGTATTTCCTCCATCACAAACAGTTTGGTGCCTATTCTATCTATCCTGTTACTTCTACGTCAAATGAAGACATGTTTATGTTCACTGAGTGCTAAAATATCATGTCTATATGCAACTCTGACTTGTGATGATCTTAAGTGAGAATAATGAATAACATGAAATGAATACTGAAACATTCTCATGGAAAGCCAAATAAGGCTGATGAGAATAAATTCTGTTCATGTAGATACAGTAATACTTAGAATTCATCTCAATACAAATATGAACATTATATGAGAAATTATTTGAACTGGTCTAATTAGTTAATAGTCAGCCATGCCACAGGTTTAAGTTACTAAATACAAGAACAAACTAAAATGTGATGTCAAAACAAGGAAAACAAATATTAATATTCTTACAAAATATTAATATTAACATTATTAATATTAATATTCTTACAAATATTAATATTTTTACAAAACAATCAAAATATTATAGAATTAAAGATTACAGAATTTTACAGATTACTTTATTTTAAAATATCTGTACTTTTCATTAGAAGTCAAATGTCCTTTTCTTTTCCTAAAATAGGATCTTACTGCATTTATACCAGCTGACATCTTAGCCCTTCTAGCTCCCTCCACTAGCCCTACACTGCCAGTTACAAATGCCCCAGAAAGAGGACCCACTAGGAGAACCCGACCCTCTGCTCAGCTCTGCATGCATCAGTGACTAGACAGCAGACAAATGCACCCTACAGCCAGATCAGCTGACACAATGAGGCAAAGCAACAAAGGCAAGATGGGAACACTTCACCTTCAGCCTCTTTTTAAGTAAACAGTGGTTTGTTCTGCTTTAGACCTCATGATTTAAAAAACAAAAGAAAACACCCACCTTAAGGACTCCTCCATATTGTTACCTATATTATAAAAAAATACTTCTAAAAAATTTCAATTTGTTATGCTCCCATATATTATGATATAACCAAAAAGGTAGTCTTTGTTTTTTCCAAAACAAAAATTTTGATGACACAGAAGCCCAATTTTATCTATTAATGGCTCTTTCTATACATTTAAAGTATAAATCAGGTGCTTTTAATCAAATTCCGGAAAATTTTGACAAATCCAGCAGAAGAATCCTTAAAATTTCAAAGAAAGTTATGATGTTTTTCTCTACTTAATTTCCAAGAACCCATCCCCTAATTTTTCCTCTAGTTACCTCACAAGGCTCTAAGCCAGAACTCTAAGGAGTTGTTTGCCTAAAATACCTAACCCTGGGGACCCAGAACAGCTTCACCTAGACCTCCACACTCTTCCTGCAGAGCCTTCTTCCTGCAGGTGGTAAAACCTGAAGATTGCTTACGAGCCTTCTTACTACTACCAGCATTTTAAGGGAAGGAAGCAAATTCTTTACAGCCAACCTAATCTTCAAACCTCATCTCTCACCAAGTAAAAGGCAGATTCGGAGAAACTTTATGTTTGCGTTTTTGTGCTGTGTGTGTGTATGTGTCTGGGTATGTATGTGTGTCTGTTAGGCATCTAAGTTTCTACTTCATAGGGAGGAAGGATAGATGTGTGCCAAAGATTAACTTAAGCTCGTGTATACAGTAATATGGGATTTATTTAACAAAAATCCAACTAAAGAATAGAATACAGTGAGTGCCTTTGTACAATAAAACTGTGTAAGATAAACAAAGCAGTTTAGGACATGCTTTCAAATTTTTAATTTTTAAAAATTTTACGTGCATGGTGTTTTGCCTATATGGTGTGTGCATACTTGGTGCTTACCTGAGGCCAAAAGAGGGCATAAAATACTGTGGGACTAGAGTTTCAGATGGTTGTGATCTACCATGTGGGTGCTGAGAATAAAATCCAAGTCCTCTACAACAGCTCTTAACCACTAAATCGTATCTCCAGTCCCAACTTGAAAAGTTTTAAAGCTCATTTTTATTTAACGGTAACTAAAATTCACATAAAAAATGTGGTAGCTATCTAAACTACTACTAATGCTTTGCTTTGAAACACAACATGGAAACGGCAGTAGGACTCACTCATCTATAATCCTACTGATTCCTCACTTTTCATCAGTCCCACTTAGGAGCTACTCAGGGAAATGAATGCTAAGGACCTGTCCACTCCAAACAAGTAATTACTGTATAAGCAGTTATTTTCAATAAAACACCAATGCACCTTTATTAGACAATGTGAGAATCATCGTAACAACTCTAAGCGATGGAAGAGGTATGATCTGAAAATGGCCCCCAAGTGCTCAACTGTGTTCGATGGTGCACCCTTAAAATTCACTGCACTTAGTTAAATTGTAAAGTTTATAAAAATTCCTTAAGCTTTTGTTTTCCAGGAACTATAGAGCTATAGCAACTGCCATTCCTCCTGCAGGTAGAACCCAGAACAGCCTCCGTTTTTGAGTTCTCATTCACTGCACTCAAATTCGACACAGGCCTTGGAAAGACACAAGGAAGACCCATCTCTCAGACCAATGCTATTATAGAACTACAAAATGTACTCAACAGGTCAAACTTGCTAGAAAAGGGCTAAGCAATAGCTGAAGGGGGAACACGCTAGAGTGTAAAAAATGTAAGAATACACATGGTAGATGAACCAGTACAGGGGAAGGCAGTGGACGCTGAGGAAGGTCAAAGACTAGGGCCTCATACAGTCTCCATGCTTTGGCTCTTCCATGATGATGAGGCCCCATTCACTTGTATTTCTTTCAGTGCCATTTTTCATGTCTATAAACAGCAAAGAGTGTGAGAATGAAGGCCAGTAAGTAAGACCACATCCTTTCAGAGATCTGGAGTAAATAAAAACTGAGAAAGAATGAAAGACTTATCCTTTTAAAACTCTATGAAGATGCTGAGATGTTGTTCTCCTAAACAAAATTGTCATCTGCATTATCTCAGCAAAGTCTCACATATATCAAATCATCAGGGTTGGAGTTATGCTATGCTTTAATATTTTGGTGATTCTATAGATCGTAATGTCTCTATAATATTTTGAGGTTTGTTACAAATTCAAGTGGGGACAATAGCAACTGCACAGTGAGTTTTCCTTGTAACCTGATTGTCTAAAATAGTCAATGCATAGGAAAAAGTACCTGGGCTTGATCACCCTCCTCCACCCCTCAAAAAAAAAAGCTCATAAACATCTATTTTAACCACATTACATGAGCAAAACAGTGGCTACTACCACAGCTGTGCTTTAAACTCTGAGATAGAGAAGACAGGGATGAGCTAGAGACCACAACAGCAAGGAAACAGTAGAGACAGTAGAGAACAGTGTACTGAACTATTAGACCACTAGTACTGAGCTAATGAAAGTGAGTTATGATGAAGATGAGTGATAAAAACACACAAAGCAATCCAATGAACACTGTGCTACTTTACTTTGCATTTATATTTACTTGTCTTGAACAGCTAGAAAGTACTTGCTGGCATGTTTCTTATATGAAACTAGTTTTCCAGAACCTAATGGTGTTTGTTTATTAAAAGTCTTGAACATGTTATAAGAATCTGGTCAAACGGGCTCTCATTGTTCTGAGAGTTTTAAGAAGCAAAAGAATAAGATGCACGTCTAAGGAAAAGAACTAACAGAAAATACTGTCTGAGGTTATTTCACTATGGAACCTTTGTTCATGGCCACATGTCAAGATCAAAATATAGGTAATTATGGCTAGGAACTGATAGCCTAGAAAAAAACTTAGAGGTACTGGAAGGAAAGACCAAGTACCTACATAAATGTGAAGCCTAAGTCAACTGGGAGATTGGCTTTTTTACTTTCAGTTTTGCCATTTACTGCCTCTGTGGCTCTTGGCATACATGTAATTTCCCTCTAACTCCATTACAGTATTTGCAAAATAGAAAATATAATTCTAATTTCAGCCTTTTCCAGGATATTATGGAATCACAAAACCCCAGAGGTATTAACTACCTCAAGTATCCCTACAAAGCCCTGACAGAGAGGTAAGTGCTACCTTCAGGTTCTAATTTTGAGTTCACCGGTGTCCTCCTATTCGACCACATGTTGATGTCACTCTTCAGAGCATATTAACAAAGCAGTTGTAGAGAAATTGACCTGAACGCCTCAGAAAACAAGAAAAAGTCAATAGGACCCAAAGCCTTGTCTTCTGTTTACGACACACATGCACATTTCCTCTTAAATTAACAAAGCATCAGCAAGCATGGAGGGAAAGGACAGCAGCTGCTCATTCCCCCATCATCTGGGGAATGGAGGAAATACAGTTCCACAAAATAATCCACTTCTCAGCTCAATTACTAAGTTGGTCTTACCATCACCCAAAATATTACCAATCAGTAAAGGAAAACAATTTTTAAAGATTTTGTATGTATATGAGTGTTTTGCCTCCATGTATGTGCACCAAGTATATGAATGTCCAGAGGCTATAGGAAGATGTTAGATCACCTGGAACTGCTATGTAAATGCTGGGAACCAAACCCAGGTCCTCTGCAAGAGTAGCAAGTGTTCTTTAACTGCTAAGCCCTCTCCCTAGCCCCAGAAAATAAATGGTATAAAATTTAAAACGGGAATGAAAAGTGAAAGAATGACCCAAAGCTTTGGAGACTCTGATAGCCAAAACCGTACGATGACACCACTGCAACTCATAGTTACGGTCAAGACGGTTGCTCTAGCAAAACTGTCTGTTACTAACTGTTTAGCTATATGTCCAAAGGATATATTCATTTCTCTTGAAACACAGAAAAGCGCTCTAGTATTGTACACTGACATATCAACAGGATAATTGTAAAATTCACAGACAGAAATACTAACTGGCATAGTATAACAGCTTTATTTCCTACATAAAAACACTTTAAAATATCTAAATGAATATACAAATCTGTTTTCTGTAGCAAATTATTCACTATCAAATCATTATCAACCCAACAGACAAAACTTAATTTTTGCAATGTAATCACGAAACTTTCTGAAAGCTCCATCACGAAAGACAGTGGCACTGTATAATTCACTCTTTCTTCAGGCAAATGTACTTACAGATGAACATAATACTCAAAAGAACAATATTCCCTAGATGAATGACTCCTCTTCCTGCTTAATGCTATTTTTATATGTTGCAGCAATGATAAAATGTTACTGCTTCTCTATTCTCTTTAACTGTTTCTGAGCATCCACCATTCACAGGAGAACTTAAAAATACCGGTTGCAGCAATCAGGTACCAATGGTTCAGTATTTCTCATACCACACATACACCACAGCAGAGAGCATGAACTGTGTTTGCCACTGAAACTCCCCTATATTACTAAACATTTAGAAAAGAGATTCTTGTAACTTCATCCAGTGCAATCATCTATCTGGGTTCTTAACAGTTCAATCACTGCATCTCACATCTTGTGAGCCTGCTACTCTTATGCAATTGCACTATAATTTTAAGAAATGCTCACTTCAAAAAGTAAGTTACTACTACTGTAAGGTGCCTACTGAGATACTCATATGATCATTTTTCTGAAAGTAAAGGTAAGAAAGGGGTAAATAAAACACTGCCAACGGCTAGCAAATTCTTTTTCAATGTATCTACCTAATTTATGACTACAGGGTTATCTCCTCTTTCCCATATAAATGTAAAAGAATACTTTTAAATTAGGCAGTTTAAATATAATTGATAAAACATGGTCTGTACAGTTGTACTGGACTAACTACCCTAGGTTAATATTGTTTCACTAGGTAGTGCACATAAATATTATTGTTTTTCATTTGAACAATGAAGTCTCTTTACAAATCTTACTTATATACTTACTTTAGATGTAGATTTTACAGAGTAGTGATAACCTTTACAAGTATTCTAATAATTCTCCAAAAACTGAAAAAAACCAACAAACAAATGTTCATAAAGGCTCCAAAGAAGGAAATAGAATCTCAAACTGAATTATACAAATATGTTTTTAGTTAACAGCTGCTCAGAAGTGACCGACATACATAACTTCTATAGACTTCATTTATTTCCCACAATTTTAACAGTTACCTTGGCCTCAAACTGTGCTAATGGGTGTGGGTTATGTCTATGAGAAGGCTGAAGGTGAGGCTATACATCCAAGGGGCGTCATAAATTCTTACAGTTTAGTGACAGCCTTAGTCCACATCAACGTCACTTGCCTTGTTACACACAGTATAAATAAATGATGCTTGAGGAAAAGCTTTTCTTTTTCAAAGCAAAGATTAAAAAATAATAATAACAACTTTTAAACTGAGTAACATTTTACCTTGGTGAAAGACTCAACAAAAATATTAAAACAAAAACAGAAATTTGCTATGGTATTGTTTTATTTTAAAAGTAATTATGAGTTTTATCTTAATTAACCAATTTAGCAGAATACCTTTTATTCACACTTATGTTGAAAGCCAGTGGTTTTCAACACACATTTTACTGTTTATATAGGTCTTGTGTTACACTCAATGATTCTTGCTTTAGACTGTCAGTTGCCATAGGCACAATCTACACTAGAATATCAGACTTTCACTCCTCAAAACTAAAAAAAAAGAAGAAGAAACACAGACTGCGCAGACCGAGACCCCTTACAAAGGATATAGCCCATCAGGACTTGGCATTGAGTAATCCACTTAGATTAACCGGTTGTGACTCAAAAAGGTCAATTCTAAGATCACAATGTAACCAAGCCTTTAGAAGTAGAGTAGTGAAATCAATGTCAATCATACAAACCACATATATTTATCTGATGCCAATGACAGTTAATACAAGAGATTACATAAAGCCTTTTAAATGTGTTCAGCTACAGTATAAACAAAACAAAAAAAATGATGTTACAAGGCAGGTTCTTTTGAAACAGATGTTGTAAGAAGGTTAAAACTGCTTTTTGAAAAAATCAGGCTGGGGGTGAAAGGCATAACAACGTGATTGTGAGGCTTATTACTTAAGAAAAACATAAAAGTGGGAATGTTTTGCATGGGGTAGGGACAGACAGAGAATGACTAACAAAAGTGGTAGAAGAACATAAGCATCAGGTGTAGGAGAGTGTCCAACCCTTCAATTTACACAACACTTGCAGACACATGTTTACACATCCTCAGTAAGAATCCATGTACTTTAACGGACCCTATATAGTGTACAAATAAATATACCTGAGAAGACAAATGGTGAGCCACAAACACCCTTGCAAGAATGCTTCTTTGGCTCAGAAAGCCTGCAATGTACAATATCACAAGCCCAAACAAAACATGGCTATTTCCTTTTATACACTCTTAGCAATGCTCTAAAGAAAACCCTGATTTCCAGACGCTGGTACCTTGAGCTTTCTTTTATGTATTTATATAGGACACAGTAATACAAAGGGTCTCTGAGCGAAGACACTTGAGAAGACTACTTACACAGTCACCAACTTACCTATCAGATTTGAGTTCATGAAAGGTGTTGGGGACAAGCCTTCATGGGCTCCTAATCGACTGTCATTCAAGTGATCACTGTAATGAGGGCTGTCTGTAAAACCCTAAGGGGGGAAAAGACCAGAATATTAAAGAGAGTACAGTAACACTTACCTTATTAATGCACAGGCTTACACAGGGTCTCTTAACTGAGCTCCTTGTCATTAACTTGCCTCTAATGGCATTAGTTTAACCCGAGACCCACACTGTAGAAAACAAAAACTGACTACCGCAAATTGTTCCCTGACCTCCATGTGCAAACTTAGCAAACACAAACCACCCAACACCACCATCCCCTCACAAAAAATCAGTTAATAAGCAAATGTATCTTTGAAACATTCTTTATTGCTCCTAAAGAAAAGTTTCTGAAAGCAAATAGTGCAACCCACTGTCTTCAAAGTTCTCAATGCCTCTGGTGAAAAGAATGACTATGAATGTTCTATAGACCATCACTGAAGTCATCTCTATCTCTAAGACCTCAAATCGTGCACAGGGAAATATCTTTGAACATGCTCCCATTGCATCCAAAAGGACACTTCTACACATCGTTAGAAAGAAAAGAATAAGCTTAAAAACGTTCTGAGTTGTAATGCCTTAGAAAAATGCTGATCTCTACCTATTCCTCTGTTGTTACCATTCTTACAAGTTGTACCTAATTACAAGTTGTATCTAAAATTGTATTATTCACAATCAATCAAATGGAAATGTATTCATTTTTAAATGGAAAACACAATAAAACTGCTCTTTAAATCCATAAGTCTGAAAAGAAAATTATAAATGAAATAATAAGAATATTTCACAGTAGCTATTATATTTCTTTCACATTTTAATACAATTTCTTAAAAACAAGTGTGGAACAGAGGAAAGTTTACAAAAATCCCTGTGGGTCAGTATTTTTTTTTGGTTCTCAGACTCCTATACATACGACAGCACTGCCTCCAAAATCGTAGTTTTTCTAGTTAATTTTTAAAACTTCAGGTAATAACCTGCTCTCTGATAACTTTATAACAGAAAAGATGAGGAAAAAGGAAGAAGGAAGAAAAAAGAAGAAGGAAAAAGAGGAAGAAGAAGAAGAGGAGGAAGAGGAAGAGGAAGAGGAAGAGGAAGAGGAAGAGGAAGAAGAAAGCAAGACACTACCTGCTCTGCCTGACTGAGACCACCCAACATCTCCTGGGACTGTATCACTGAACATTCATCATTCTGCAGACTGAACCCTCACATTCAAGAAGACATTAAAGGAGGAAATGTCTGTCTTAACCTATATACTATCTCTGTGGAAAGAGCTGTTAATTCAACCAAAAGGCTAGATGCCAAGGGCTATGTAACAGTTGAATAATTATAGCTGCTTATAGACAAAAGATGAACATCATAACTTCCAGTTTTAATCTTCTGGGAATGAAAACTCCAAAATTAAATGGGTTTCATTATTTGTCTACTACAGAATTGGTGACACACACGTAATAGGAAGTTTCCCAGTGACATTTACAACATGGTGACGGTTCCAAGAATGTATTCTGGTGAACACGATCATAGTTCAATCTGTCATACCCAAAGAGATATATAACATAGGACAGCCTTGACAAAAGTCATTCCATGGTGTTAACTTTCATCCTAAAAACTAGCACTGTGTAAGTACTAACATACCACGATCCAATACCTCTCAGCATTCTTTCCGCTACCCCTTCTCAACATTCTTCACACCATTCTTCGGCACAGCGTAAAAACAAGTTATTTCAGCCTATAAACTCACTGAAATCTGCTGAGCCTCATGAAACAGTACTACCCTAGAAAAAAAATGCTAATTTTCAGTCATATTATTTACATAACAGATGAATAAATAAAAATAAGAAATGCATGAAAATTAAGATGTTCCAGTTTAAAATTCAAAGCAATTTTTTTGTTTGATTAGTTTTTGTTCTCTTTTGTTTTTCCCTTTGAGACAGGGTTTCTCTGTGTAGCCCTGGCTGTCCTGTAATTTGCTCTGTAGACCTGACCTCAAACTCAAGGGATTTGTCTACCTCTGCCTCTTGAGAGCTGGAATTGAAGGTGTGTGCCACCACCGACAACACAATTAAAATATTTTGAACGTCTGTCTTAACCTATATACTTTTAGGTAAACAGTGAATAGCACAGCTTCAATAAATATGTCTGTAAGATGTCCTTAATACATTATTATGCAAGAACTTAGTTGTTGGCCTTTGTTGTAATAAAACAGACCTGAAATTATAAATCAAAGCTGCTTCCATATTAACAAATTTTAACCACTCATAATCAATTAAAGATTTTATTTATAACCTCTATACTCAAGATCCATCAGTGGATATATCTACACAATCAATCAACCAATCAATAACCAATCAATTACCAACAAAGTCTTGCTTATCCTACGTTCAAGTGGTTTGCCTATCTCTTTTCTATCTTAAATATCAGGAACTGTTTGATGTATGTGCTCACCACCTTTCAGTAAAAATTTTAAATCTTAATTTCAGGAGACTGGGAAGAGATAGCTCAGTAGATAATAAAACACTTGCAGTTTAAAATGAGAACCTGAGTTCAAGTTCTCCGCTCTCATAAAAACCAAGCAAGCATAGCTGTGCATACCTGAAACTTCAGCACTATGGGAGAGAGACAACAGGAAGACTCCTGGGGTGTACTGGCCACCAGCCTAACTCCAGGTTTAGTGAGAGACCCTGCCACAAGCAAATAGGGCAGGGAATGCTAGAGCTGAACACCCAGATGTCCTCCTCTCTCCACATCATACATAAGCACCCCCGCTCTCCCTTACCTCCCTGCCTCCTCCTCCATTTTAATTTTAAAAAGTATTGTGTGGGAGTGGCAAGATATTTGAGCATGTAACAAAACACACAAAAGCAATTATAACTAGTACCCAAAGAAAGTGCAACCTAATCCACTACCAGGGGAAAACGGTAACCTGTAGGCACATGTACATTCTGTTTATTTCAATCAAACTGTCAACAAGTTTAAGGTCACTGCATTAAAAGAATAATGCATGTATAATTAAAAATGCATGTAAAATGGTAATTATATTCTTTAAAAAGTATTCTCTAATTCAAGCATTTAGCCCAAATTGGTACTGAATTATTGTTTGTATCTCAATGAAAAATTCAGAAGTTACAAACATAAATGGTTAACTACATTCGCACATAATATAAAGTTTCACAAAAATAGGCCTTCCTTTGATATTCAATAGCTCACAGTAGTAGCATTTGTTACTTTTTCATTTTATGTACTTACTAAGAGACTAGAAAATGTACCTCTCTAACATTAAGGCTAACAGCAGTACAAACTGAAAATGTGTACACACACAAAGATACACACAGACACAAACACTCACACATTAATAAGGCAGTTCTCAACATTAACAAGAACTGAAGTGCATTATCTCTTTTTCTTCCTGTCCTAAATTTTTCAATGTACTGCCAGTATCTATTCAGATGTTAACACAAATGCTTACCAACACTTGTCAATCTTGATTTTCCTTCTCTTGACCTCACCTCTCCAGACCAAGTTGTACCAGATATCTAATCTATAGAAACTGTAGAGATAAGTATGTCATGCTGAACTACTAAGGGAGTGGTCATTTAACACAGTAACACACAACTAATACAAATATTAAAAAGGTAAGGCAAAAGCAACTTAGATGAAATGGACAAATGGCAAAATTCTTTAGTTATGCAAATCAACTAATCTTGTTTTTTAAAAAAAATACTTGAATAGCCCTTTATTTATAGACAAATTGAATTAAAATTGCCCCAGGCCTTAATTACGTCAAGGTGCTTGTCCACCAAGTCTGATGGTCTGAGTTTGACCTTAATTCTCTAGCTCTCCACTCTGAGGGTCAGGAGGCCTCAGAGATCACAGCATATTGTCCATTGCCCTCCATACCACACACAAAACAAGTATGTTTTTAAAAAAATCTGAAAGAAAACCCAGGTCCAAATATCTCAGGAGTAATTTCTATCAAATTCTACAGTAAATTCTTTTAGTAGTAAATTCTATCAAAAATTAAAGAAAAATAGTATCGATTCTACATAATTTCTTGGAGAAATAAAACAAGTAATCTCAATTTAAGGCTAACATTACTGTGGTGCCTAATTTTGACAAAGACAATGCAAAAAGAAAAAGTAAAACCTTTCAGTCACAATTTCTTAGACATGAACAACGGCAACACTGTAACAAACTGAGTACACACACAATCACTTTCCATTACTAGCCAATGCTGTCTGCCTGTAAGCACAAAGTCACTTTAACATTAAAAATAACAGTATTCATTATTCCAATAGGAGCATACTATAAAGAAAATCCATCAGAACAAAACAGAAAAAAATTCCAACATCTTTGTTTGTTAAATATTTTCACTTAATTAAGAAAACACAGGCATTACCTTTGCCGAACAAGTCATGAATGAAATGCTGTCTAAACAGAAAATTCTCCAGAATGTACAAAGAAGATACTACAAGTAGTAAATGAATCTAGCAAGGCT
The DNA here is from genome assembly GCF_030254825.1 of Meriones unguiculatus. Lineage (NCBI taxonomy): Eukaryota > Metazoa > Chordata > Mammalia > Rodentia > Muridae > Meriones > Meriones unguiculatus. The sequence goes on along the minus strand of NC_083354.1, from coordinate 16,774,047 downwards.
GCAGGACACACTGTCAATATACAAAAACTACTTGTAGTTTTATATATTACATAGGAATCAGAAAATGAAAATTTGTAACATAACTAGATAAAATATTTACTTATTAAACTAAATAAAAAATGTACAAGATCTGTTTACTGCACATTTTATTTCTGGAAAGTTAAAAACACATCAAAAGTTCTCATACTAAGATGGTGAATACTAAGATGTTCTCCTACTAAGATGGTAGCTCACACACCTCACTACAGAAGCTTCTCTTACAGCAGCAACCCACAACTGTTCAAAATGAAGAAAGGGCACCCCTCCCCAACTGGCTTAAGTGAAACCCACAGCAAGGCAAGAAATTGACACAAATGTTCTTTTCAGAAAGATCTATAGCAGAGTCTTAACGGGTTTGCTCCAAGAATGGACAGACTGGAAAAAGAGAGACAGACACATGAGCTGCCTTAAAACAGAATAGTAGGCAATTTAAAGCACTGGGATTTCTTTATGTTTACAAATGTGCTGGCAGAGTTTTAAAGGTGCTTACATCACACAATCCACCTTCCCTTAAGTATGAGCAGATTCAGCTTAGGCAGATGATGCCTTGAATGGCAGGCACCAAGAGTCACAACAATTACTCTCCAGACTCATTTAAACCTAACCTTAAAATGCACCCTTTCTCACCCATAGCTTTCTTCACATCTAGAACATGTTGAAGGAGCAGTTACATAACAAAACCGAGACTAATGGGAACACAGATGAAATACACAGAAAACACTTACTTTAATTCTCTGTCCCTTCTGTCTTGCTTTGCTATTTAACTGCTTCATCTCCTGTTTTGTACCTGAGATCAAGAGGCATAAAATACTATTTCAAAATTTGTGTGTCCTTTCTAGTTAGTGCATTTGAACTTCCTAGTCACCAAAAAATCTACGCCTTTCCTCCTCAAAATATAAAAAGAACAAACAGTAAACAGTTTAGAGGGTACATCTTGTATGCTACAGGAAAGATGGTAACACTAAGCTTTACTATCTGAGTCCTGACAAATGGGACTCAGATAGTAGCTTTTCCTTCACGCAAAAAGGATTTTTTTTTTTTTTTTTTTTTTTTTTTTTTTGGTCTCCTTGTGAAGCTCCAGAGGGGCTTGCAGAAACTGGTGAAATCAACCAAGGATCATGCATGAAGACCTAGATCCCCTGTTCAGATGGGAAGTTCAGTCTCCACAGAGGATTCCTAGTAAGGGGAGCAGGGGCAGTCTCTGGCATGACCTCAGTTGCCTGCTCTTTGATCAACTTCCCCTGGTGGGCTGGCATTACTAAGCCACAGAAAAAGGATCCAGACAGTCCTGATGAGACCTGATAGGCTAAGTTCAGATGGTAGGGGAGCAGGACCTCCCCTCATTGAACTAAGTGAGGGGCATTGGGGGGGGAGGTTGGTTGGGACTGAGAAGAGATGAGGGAGGGGGCTACAGCCAAGATACAAAGTAAATCAATTGTAAATAATAACAATAGGGGTTTTTTTTAATCAATCAATTGGGTAGGTTTGTTTGTTTTAACAACAAAAGCAAAACTGTCACAGCCTAAAAACTATGAAGAATTGCATTCCAGAGCTACCACTGTGTGGCAGGGAAGACTTAGAGGGTTTACCTTTCCCCAACCATCTACTCCTGGAAGCTGTCCCACAAGTACTACCACTGTTGGTGACATTTCTTTTGTTTCCAGTACTTTATAGTCTGGCTCCTACTGCCCTAACCCGAGTGTGATTTTATCATAAACAGATCTATGTAGTAAATCTTCCCAGATCATCCTATTTATTGTTAGTATTTCACTTTAGGCCTATCTTTCACACCACAATTAGTCCTTATAAAGCACTGTGCTATTCCCTATACACAAGCTTATTTTTAATTAAGTCTATTCCCAGAAAGACAGGCTACATTTTCCTACTGAGAAGTCACTGCTCTTACACTAGTCACCTACTGATTTATTTTTCTACCTACTGAACTCAGTGATCCTGGGATGAGGAGGCCTGTCTTATATTTCTCCTATTTCCTATTTCAAAACAGTTGTTTCTCTTTCAATTCTATTCATAGAAATGCTTGTTCAGTCTATTCAATTCTTCTTCCTCAATTATGTCTTTCCTGGCCAATGACAAATATGAAGGGTGAGCAATAAAATTATTTTGGAAGTTAAATATACCTCCAATCTTTCTATCTAAAAGAATTAAAAGCTGTAAATGTAACTTTTCAGGCAAATATGGCATATTTCTAAGCATACTTTCTGAACTATAAAACATGCATTTATTCACTTTTGGCATTTCAAAAACTTGATGCATTTTCCAACTGCAGAATCTTCAAAGTTGGGGGCCACGCCAAAAAAAAATTTCTTACAGGCAAACAAACTAAGTCAGGCTTGATGGTACAGGCCTAGAATCCCAACTACTTAGGAAATGAGGTAGGATTATGAATATAAGACCCACTTTGGGCTACATAGTATGTTCAAGGCCAGAATGAGAAACTTAGAAAGATTCTCCCTCCAAATAAGAAGCTTACAGAAGAGGAGGAGGAAGAAGAGGAGGAGGAGGAATAGTGTCTATCTGAGTATATGCTACTGTATGTGAACAGAGACCAGAAAAGGCTATGAGATGCCCCGATGCTCAAGTTACAGGTACTTTTGAGCCATGCTGGAAACTGAACTCATGTCCCCGGCAACAGCAGCCAAGTCTTTTTAACCACTGAGCTGTCTCTCCGGCCCCCAAATAAGAAGTTTGAAAATAAGAGGCTGAGTATGTTCAATGGTACAGCACTTACCTAGTATGTGTGTGGCCCTGGGTTCGATTCCAGTATTGAGGGACAGACTTAATACTCTTATTTGAAATGGTGTTTTCTCATAACACTGTGTTTCCAGTGGAAGAAGAAGCAGGGTTTTTCTGCTCTATGAGCCACTACAAAGGCTTCTAAGGCATGTAACCTAACCATGGCAATCCAAAACTCTAGCCAGCATAAGCCCTTAATAAGGTCAAAATGACCTCTGTGTATCTTGTATAGACAGTACATGAAGATATCCAAGGCTCTATTATCCCATATCTAGCTCACTATCTACTAAGTGGCTCTCAGCCAAGCTCTCCTACGTGAATGAAAACTACTGAATGCCAGCTATGAATGGAAAGTGCACTAAACAAAATTAAAGTTCCCTTTAGCCACATCTGGCAGAAACATCACAGAAGCTTCAATAGAAAATAACATCAACCTCATCCAGATAACCTTATATACTGGTTTTAATTTTCATAGTCTGTGAAAACTATATTCTTTCTTTCATGGAGTAGCTTTTTGTTCTACCTTTTATCCAAATTACACAAACTTTGCAAGACCAGCAACTCTAAAATCTTTATAATCTTGTTTTCTTCTTTCTGCCCAGCACTCTCTATCAGGCTACTGTCAAGAGTGTGTTTCTGACAAGGAAAGTAGCCCACGGTAGTGCCCTGAGCACACTCAAGCCCCTGTGAGCACCCTGCTGTAATGAAGCGAGAGTCAGAGCAAGTCCTACAGAACTCAAACATGCCTACTACTTATTCCTGAGGAAGAAACCCTGGGGCTCTTGGGAGAAATTGCTCAGCCACTAAGGGCTCACAACCAAACAGACAAGTAACAAGTCCCTGAAATCACTCTACGCTAAGTCACACACAACCGACTCTTTAGGCCAACCCATCAATATATAGCTACTTTCCCCCTCTCCACTATAGGCACAGGCTGAAAGATTAGTGATAAAGCTATTATTAGTGCCCATTCCATTTCAAACATTGCAGACAAAGAGAAAAAATTAACTCATTCAATATCATAAAGCAAAGTGTATATCAGAAATAAGAGACTGACACTATCAGCTAGATCAAGTTTGATATTCAGCAACTAATTCTACAATTCTGTCTCACTACACACTGCCCTTGTGATGTGGATCTTTTTCTCTCCCTCCCTCCCCTCTTTCTCCTGTGTCCCATCCCCTCTTACCTCTTCCCACTAGTCGCCACAAAATGGCTTCAGGCTTGCTATGTAGCCCAAAATGGACTTGAATATGATCATGGAAGTGTGCTACCACACTTGGTTGGTGTGGTGCTGGGATCAAAACCAGAGCCTCCTAAAAGCTGGGAAAGCACTCTACCATCTGAGGCACATCCCTAGTTGGCTAGGAAGCATCATGTCCCAAGTTCTCACCAGCTGCAGGTGCCCTTTCTTGTTTTAACTTTATACTTTCCCTTCAAAGATGACAGAAAATGTAGGCCTACTCTTTAAATTAGGAACTGTTAAAGCAAGGCAAGGGAACTGAAACTGACATCAAAGTATAATACATTCACTGGCCAGAGTATAATACAATCACTGATAAGTCACAGGGCAGCCCCCTCTTGTGAATAGTGGACCTCCTGCAAAGCTACACCTGACCAACCTCAAACACACCAAACCTTGTTTCTCATCTGGGAAACTGAAGAACTGAGGTAAATAATAGCTAACACATTTTTTTTCCATTGTGAAAATGCTATGATATGGCAAATGCTGAGAGAAGAAAAGGAGCAAAAATGCAAATGACTGTTTCATTCTGCAAAGTACCATACAAAGAGGGGAGGGAAGAAAACCTGGGGGAAATTTAAAAGCATCTAAATGCTGTTCAAGCTAATGCAAGTTCTTTGCAAAAATAATAGCAACAATATTAAGAAAATAAGTAAATACTCAGCCTAACAACCACTTTTTATGTGGAAAATGCTTGTGACTTAAAAACAAAAAGTGACCTCATAGTCACTAATAACATACAGAAATTAATTTCCTATCAGTAGTTTCCTGGCAGCGAACCTGTATAGATTATTTCAAAGACACAGTAAAGTATTTGGTCTCTTATAAAAAACAACAACAACAACAACAAAAAGTTCTGCATCTCATGCAGGCTGTGAGGTGCAAACCTCTATGGTACCAGAGTAGGGTTTAGGCTAGGCTGGGTACCAGTGTGTAAAAGAACAGGCAAATCCAAACAGCATGGTCACTCGAAAGTGCTACAGGACAAGGTATCAGTCACATATCTGGAAAAGAGATTTGTATATCAGTAAATACATAACCATGAAAATACACTTACATTATTTGATATTGAGATAAATCATTGGAGACAATAATAGTTCACATTTGTTGTATCAGTAAGTAAAATCATTATAATTTGGGAGGAAAGAAAAAAAAAAACCTAAAAAAGGTGACTTCCCTAAGGTCATACAGTACAAATCTACAAATCTCTGATCTTATGTAATGGTTGAACAACAGGTTCCTTATCTACCAGGAAATTAAGTCTGTAAAAGCATAGGCAGCCTATTCCCCATTATTCAGACTAACATCTACTGCAAGCCTCAGTCTTCCATCATTATTCTTTTCTTAAAAAAAAAAATTGTTCGTTCACTTTTTAACATATTTTAAAATTATACTAGTTACATCATTTCCACCTTTTCCTACTCCCTCTCTAAAAACTCACATATACCCCTTCTTACTCTTTCAAATTCATGGCTTCTTTTTTCATTAATTGTTGTTATATGCAAAAAATATACATACATATACATACACATATACATATAAATGTACATCTAGGTGTATATACCTAAATACAACCTGCTATATAATAGTACTTGTATGTACTACCATTCAGTATTTCATAGCCAATTGGTTTGCTCTTCACAGCAAAGAGTTTTTATATACCTTTCAGCATTCCTTAGCCGTCTAGTTCTTTGTGTAATGTTAAGGCAAGTGATTTCCCAAATTTATTTAACAAATAAGTACAGTCACCTATTATGCATAAAATACTGATTTGCACAGATAAAAACATTTTAAACTATCATTTGATAGGAAGAGACTTGTTTTTCCAAGAAAGTAATGCATAATTGCGAGAAAAAAACTGATTTATCTTTATTTATATTTCTCACATATCCAAAAGAAGGAAAATGTTTATTATTAATTACTGAAGGAACAAAATTTCTCATTTATTAGATTTATAAAGCAGCATCTCTTGCAGATGTGAACTCATTTGCAGCTGTTTGATTAGACACAACCATCAAATGAGTGAAGTACAGTGAATTTAAATAACCTGTCCAGAATAACACTGATAGCAAGACAGGGGGCGGGGGACTAAAACTGAATCAAGTCATTAACATAGCAGTCAACAAGAACAATCCAATTTTCTGGTCTTGAGACCTGGTACCATCTCAAAAAGAGCAAACATTTCTGGCACTAGACTTCTTGCAGGTCTACACTATGCAATATTTAAATCTTATTCATCTCTGGTACTTTAACCTTGACAATGTTCTAAAGCTATGTCTTTCATATCATAGTACTTCCTTTTGTGTTTGTGTGTTTGTTCTGCACAGATTTAAAAAAAAAAAGCATCAAGAATGCACAGACAGATAACGGGCATGTGGGCATACACAAAAGCAGTACTCCCCACCCTCTTAAGGTCTCAGGCCTAAAAACATCACACATGTTTATCACTTCCTCTTCCATCACCACTAAGTAGCATATCTATTTCAGTATCTCCCTCACAAAAATTCTTTGCTAAATGGGTTTCTGTGAGTAACTCTAATAGCCAGAAACTTAACTACATGACCCTGTAAGGGTTACTTTTCAGATCTGCTAAGACCTAGAGAGGTCAGACATAACAGGAACTTAGTTGAAGTGACTTTTCCTACTTCTGGAGATGACTAAGAGCAGTAAGCTGGGCACCTAGGAATATGCCTCAGTTAAACAGAAAGCTGGCTGACCACAGAATCAGTTAAACTTTTCCCTAGCACAACACACAATAAAAAAGTAAGTGAATAAGTACATTCAGAGTAGAAGACAGCTTTCCCATGTGACCTATAGCTCAAATAGCAAAGACAGCAGGATTTGCTTTGAGTCCCATCACTAAAGACATGTAATGTAAGGATCATCAATTTGTTAAGTGCTTGGATACATTATTGTATGTTCTTCTCCTAAAATATCATCTAATACTCAAGAAGAAAAACCCAGAAGGCCTAAAAGTGATGTAAATATAAACTATAAAGGAACCACTTAATGCACCCTAACAGTAACTTGAGCCTCTGAAGGACATTTTTCAAATATTTAGAAATACTATATCATAAATTCCTACTATAGAAAACTCCTCCACACTCAAAATATTTTTCAGAGAATCAGAAACTCTCTTCAGAATAGAGAGAAAACTGAACATCTACAAGTTTAAAATCCCCAAGATAACAAAATGTATCCAGGAATCAACGATAAATTCTAAATCCTGAGACATTAACAAATCATTTGACATTATGACACAGCTTTCTTGGCTACTGATTCCCAGGATGTTAATGGAGTCAGTGAGCATCTGTCTGTGTGCTTCCCTCCAAATAACAGTCCTTCCCAGCATATTTAAAATAAAGTGTGGCCAAAGAAAACAAGCAGAACCTTTTATTTTCAGAAGCACTTTGATATTGATAGAACATTTTCAGTGCAAAAGCAAGCAGTAAGCTCCAAATGCATGCTGCTTTCTTTCTACTTTATTCAAGAGTTAAATGTCCATAAACTTTTTATATATGTTTGTTTACCTTCTCTTGGTTTACTATGAGAGAAATAAGAAATGGCTCATTCATTCACATGGAGTATTGTTTGAATGTGAAATGTCTCTGACAGATTTACGTGTTTGAACACTGTGGTCTAACCTGATCACAGTTTCTAGACATCAGAACCTCTAGGAGGTAGGGCCTCGTGAGTTATACAGTGGAGACTCACGCTGCCTGAAGTATGCTCGCCGATCAGCTGAACTGAGTGTGCTGCCCCACACTGGTGGTGGCCACTCCGGTAAAATCAACACCACCAAGCATCCTACCATTTAAAAGGGAAGCAAAATAGATTTCTCCTTGTCTGGAGGTGTTTCTGTCAAGCATTCGAAACACTAGGAACATGCAGCCATTTAGGAAAGTACCCTACCTCCTAAGTCTCCCAGTGCACTAGTGGCTGGGAACATATTCTAACTCTCTAATTTTCTGTTTCTAGTCCCATTTCAAAACTTTACCAGGAATTCTTGCTTAGTTTTCTTGCTGGAAAAGGCCCTGATCTTTACACTTTTCAGTGCGTACAACACAAGGATGGTCTTATTTTCTACTGTGAACCAAGAAATAGCATATTTTACATCTGTTTTGACATTGTTTCGAGAGATGGGGCTACTGAGTTTCCAATATGAACAACAGATAGCCTCTGGAGCTCAGCCTGAGGAAGAAGCTGAGAGATGGAGCACTGGAAGTTGCTGCCATCTCCTGAAACAGTAACACACAAAGAAATAGGGAAGTGGGTAGAAAGAACATCTGACGGGCACTCTGAATTCCTCCAGCATCACAGGAGCACTGCCGGCAGCCCAGGTCCAAAGGAAAGCAAGAATATTTCTGTAAATTTAGGAAATGTAGTAAACCTGAAAAGCAGGACAGTAAATAAAAATAATTATATCCACAATGAAGGTGTGGATATTCTAGCATACTTCCACAAAATAAGTTAATCTTTATTTAGGAAAGAAATCATTTACTCGGTGCAATAATGTTTTCAGTTCTAAGCAAGACTTAGGAAGAAAACTTACTCTAGATGAATCATAGGAGGGGCTTGGCTGGCCACTTGTTCCCCAAGAGGCTGTTCCTCCACGCTCATCCATACCTAAGGAAAGAAGACAATGGACAATATAAAACCTAAAGACCCTCAGGACGTCTGGTAGTGCAGTTCACACGGTGGGGTGAGCATCAGCGTGAAACTGGCTGTACATCCTCCTTCCCTCACTACCTCCCTCAGGAACACCCAGCCAGTCAGCTTCTTCAGAGTTACTCTCACTATTATTCCCCTAAATGATGTCCTCTGGACATCATGAAATTTCAGAACTAAAATATTTCCAAACACATTTTCATTTAAGTGTCACCATTTCTTTACCCATTCCCCTCAAACTTTTTCTATATTAAAAATGTGAAGAATTCAGTACCTCGGCCATAGAAATAAAGCCAGCCAAGTAATATTCAGTTTAATAAACATGTTTCTATGAGATTAGAGATTTAATATTCTTAACAGAAGATAGAGAATCTCAAATTAGTACACCAAACTAAGCATGATATAAGAATGCACTGCAGTAATTCCGTTAGTAACACTTCAATCCCTTCAAAGCTGTTACCCCAATGTGACTGAAAATTGATCTGAACGTAAATTACAATCATCCTTTTTTTTTGATACCTGGTCATACAATTTTACCTTCCCATTAGCCCAGGAAAAACTGGAAATCTCTCAATCCAGTCATTTATATTTTTCTGTTTCAATCCAGTTACTTCTATATTTAAAAATCCAGGTCTTTCACCTGATTTTCACCTGGATTTTTCGCCTGATTTCTAGGGACAGTATCTCCCTAGCCCTTTCTGAGTTATTGTTTTATAATAAACATCAATATTGGCTTTCTCTCATTTGCACTTGATGTTAAAAACCACTAAGTTTAGAAACTCAGATTATTCCTAGAAGTCCTCTGTAATATGGGTAAGAATGCAGTGTTCAGTAAATAAAATGCCACAACCTCTGTAGCATCTTGTGAGAGTCCAGGGGTATGCAGGAACCAGCTAAACGTAAAGGAAACAACAAACAAAAGCCAGGCACCAGGTCCCATAACAGAATATTCTCCTTGCTAACTCAGTTACTGAGGCCAAACAGTTTTCTTAAGAAAATTGTAGGGCATGACGGCGCACACTTTTAAATATCAGCACTCAAAAGGCAGAAGCATGAGTATCTCTCTGTTCAAATCAGCATAGTCTACAGAGTTGAGCTGTAGGTCAGCCTGGGGTACACAGACAAACCCTGTCTCAAAAAAAAAAAAAACAAAAAAACAAAAAAAAAAACAGAGAGAGAGAGAAGAGAGAGGAATTAACTTAACAGGAAGATGATAGCCAGTACAATAGTTTTTATCCAGTTTTACTTATCCCTGCAGGAAAATATTTACCAGAATATTCTACAAACAAAATTGACTAGCTCTTATAGCATGCTATTGTAACTGTTCTATTTATACACTAGTTATTATCTCTGCCTAAATTTTAGAAATTCAAGTTTATCTCTGGCATTTATTAAAGAAAGTGTATAAACAGATATAGACATATGGGGGAGTAGTTGGTATGAATTTCAGTTTTATGTATCCACTGGAAATTTGGAGTATAGTCCCACAAGTAAAAAGAATTGCTGTACAAATAATATTCCAGGCTTAATTTAAAGTGAACCAACTTTCAAATCAACAAAAAAATGTTTACTTGTTCTTAGAAAAAGCTTATTAAAATTTAGTAAAAACTCTACACATATGCAATGGCTCATGGAAAGGCACCTGGTTTGCATCTCTCCAGCACCACCAGCTACCCGAGAGCTACTTTCTAAGCATTTTGTTTGTAATCGGCACTATAAAATAAAACAAAGGATTTCCAAAAGACTCAACCAAAGGCAAAGACTATTAACCCACTGTTAACATGACATAAACCTACAAGTGATTATATAAGTTGTATACAAAAAGTTATTCTCATTGATTATATATTGGAAACTTCATCAGTACAATGACTTCTACCCTAATGAAAATGAGACCAAATTTTATCTTATTGTTTTATAGCAAACAGTTAATTAATATGATACATTAAGTAGTAACTGTGATATAACATAGCAATTAATAAATTTGTTATAAGTTGTTTTAAATATATTTGTTTTAAAAAATGGAAAAGCAGGGCTAGCTATAGAAACCATCTCAGGCAGTAGAAACAAAACACTCAATTCTTATCAAAACACTTGTACCACCTATAAAAAAAAAATGGAAAAAAAAAGGCAAAGATTAATTAAATAAATTGGTAATTTATCAGGTAGCTTAACCACCAGTTAAACACTAATAGTACTGATACTGGACAAAGAAAGGGGCTCAAAGGCTATTTCAGAGTAACAAGAATCTGGCTAGGTTTTTAAACTCAGAACTCTGTGGTTTTATTGTCAACATAGCCAGACTGACTAATTGTCGTGGCTGGCACTGACAAAAGTAATCATTTTGTATCAATGACTCCTTTCTGCTCAAGACAATGGCTGGACAAACACAAAAATATGACAGCAATAAGAGAGCTCCCAAAGCTTCAACAACAACAACAACAACAAAAAAAAAAATACCTGAAGATAAACTTTAAAAGGATATTATACAAACAGATAAATGTGGAAAATAAGGAAATAGACAAGAATTACAATAAAATGGGGGAGGAAAAGCATTTGTTTTGAAATAGCTGAAGAAAGTCATTCCCATATTTTTTTTCCTTTTCCTTTTCAGTACCTATATAGCAGATCAACAACTTTAGAGTAATTCCGTGAGGTACCAATCTACATGACAGTTATGAGAACACTAAGCAATGATTAAACGATTGAAGTGCTCTGACTATTTGATTTTCAAAAATACAACTATGATTCTGTTCAGGAGAATTAAACAGGTAAGCAATAAGTAAACTCACATTAACACTGAAACCTTCTTTAAACATCATGTGCCAGTGTGTGTTTATGTATAGTATGTCCTAGAGCCTTGCTTCTCTGAATGGAATCAATTACATCATAACTGTTTATCCATGGGTCCTATTTTAAAAACCATACAATTTGTTTTGCTTTATTTTCTTGCTGTGTAGTGCAGCCTCACTATGAAATTCCTAGCTCAGCCTCCCAAGTGCTGGGATTACAGACATGTACTACCATTCCGGGCTTGTTATTTTTTATTTATTATGTAGTAAGTATATTGTTTACTTTTCTATTGTTGTGATTTAAAAAAAAAAAAAAAAAAACAACTATGACCAATGAAACTTAAAGAAAGAAGGGTTTATTTGAACTTAGGGTTCCAGTGGGATAAGAGACCATGATGTATCTGAACATTGTTTTCAAGCACAGCAGAAGGAATCAGATTCCATTACAGATAGTTGAAAGCCACCATGTGGTTGGCTGGGAATTGAACTCAGGTCCTCTGGAAGAGTGGCTAGTGATCTTAACCGCTGAGCCATATAGACCTATAAGATATGATAAACATAATGAAATCTATACACCTAAAAAAGATAATCAATTGAGCGGACATGGGGTAAGATGATCAATCCTCGTTTAGAAAGACAGATGGGATGTGCATTGAACGTATGACAGGAGTCTACTGAGCGCATCTGAAAGACTCTAACTAGCAGTGTTTTCAAAGCAAAGACTCATGACCAAACCTTTGGCAGAGTACAGGGAATCATAAGAAAGAAGGGGAGTTAGTCTGATGGGGAAAGGATAGGAGCTCCATAAAGACCAAATATATCTGGGCACAGGGTCTTTTCTGAGACTGACATTCAACCAAGGACCATGTATGGATATAACCTAGAACCTCCACTCAGATGTAGCCTGTGGTAGCTCAGTAACCAATTGGTTTCCCAAAGTGAGGGGAACAAGGACTATTTCTAACAGGAACTCAATGACTGGCTCTTTGGTCTCCCCACCCCTGAAGGGAGGAGCAGTCCTGTTAGGCCACAGAGGAGGGCTTTGCAGCCAGTCCTGAAGATACCTGATAAAACAGGATCAGATGAATGGGGAGGAGGTCCCCCCCATCAGTGGACTTGGAAAGGGGCACGGTGGAGATGAGGGAGGGAGGGAGGGAGGGACTGGGAGGGAATGAGGGATTGGGACACGGCTGGGATATAGAGTTAATAAAATGTAACTGATAAAAAAATAAAAAACAAATTTAAAAAAAAAAGAGACCATGATGGTGGAGCAGTAGGTATGGTGGCTGGAATTGCAAGCTAAGCTCACACCTTGAACACTAAGGAAAGGCTGAGAGAGCAAATGGAAATCTTTACACTCTCAAAGCCCACCCCTACAGCATGGCCACATCTTCTAAACAAACCGCCACACTTCGAGGAACCAAGTAAGTGTTCAAATGACTCAGGGTATGGGGAGCATCTCATTTAGACATACACAGTGAAGAACAAACATTAAACTTAAGACCTTGTTTCTAAAAGTGATGGTTTGGATTTAATGAAAACAGTTGACTTTTTTTTTTTTTTCCTTGTAAAAAGAGACACAGCTAGGTCTAATTCCAGTGCACATGCCTCTAATTCCAGTACTTGGGAGGCAAAAGCAGTCTCTTGACTTTGTGGCTAGCTTGATCTACATACCAAGTTCTAGGTGAGCCAAAACTACATAATAGCAAGACCCTATCGCAAAAAAACAGAGAAGACAAGTCACTAAAAACACATCCGGAATTACTGTAGGTATAAGCAGCTTCCTGTAAGGTTGGGAGCTTGGAGAAGGAAGAAACCAAATTTGGAAGAAATCAAATGTATAAGGTTATTGAAGGACTAGGCAAACTTTTTGCCATGTCCAATGTATGGCAGGCATCTTCTCTATGGAAAATTCAAATATAGTCTGCCTACTTATCTCACTGCCTCCACCGTAAATCTCTTACTCAGAATACTCTCTAAAATACTCTCCCACTCCTCCCCTTTAACATACTGGCATATGGACCTATGAAAGGGATAGTATGGTGCAAAGCTGCTGGTAATGAAGAGCAGTGTCTTCTTTCTTTACCTGTCACTTACCAGACCTACTACTAAAACACTGATATCGTGAATTAATACTAAGGTAAGCAGAAGTGAATATGGAACTTGAGATGTATTTCAAGTCTCAAAAGCTCGAGAACAATGAAAGGCAGTGGGAGCTACTAAGAACAGACAGCGCACAGTGAAGACAGTCAAAACAGCGACTCCATATGGACATGTGCTTAGAAATCAGCGTCTGCACAAAGAAAGCAGCACCTGTCAGGTTAGGAGTAACTGTGTCAAATGACCACACTATACATGTCTTACTTCAACAGTTCCTTCAATTTTATTTGTGAAATAATGGTAATTTTTTAAATATAAGACTCAAAGGTTGCCATCAATTCTAAATTAACAGACATCTGAAAACCTAAACAATTTTTCAGAGTATTTGTGAGGTTTCACATACACATGAAATAAAATCTACCAATGTCTTCTCAGAAATTCACTGTGATACAGGAAGAATTACAACATACTTCTTTCATTACTCTTCTATGACTTAATGAAAACAAATCAAGAGAGAAAGCTGGAGAAATATTATAATAACAATGGACTTGAAAGAAGTTAAGATAGGCTATCTCACAGAAAAAGTGATATCAAGTATAAAGTTTTGGGTTTTCTATTTTAAGTACAAGAGATTCTATGTATTGAATTGTTAAATCAAAATCTGACTATGTCTTTAAAGCTAGAGAGTACATCCACAAGGCAAGGCCAAACCAGCTGACAACAGAGGCTAAAGAATCAAATGAGACATGAGTGGCAATTAGCCACAGGAAAGAGAAAATTGTAATTTTGATTCTAACCAAATAAATGGCTTACTAAAACAGAGAACATTGGAGGAACATGAAGAAACCAAAATTTACACAAACAGAATTCATGATAAAACCAACTCCTATACAGTGAAATGCATCCCACTACCAAGTCAAAAGGACTACTATATCTGGATTCTCAGAGCCTGAAGGTGCTGGAAATGTGTTCAATGAGCAAAAGACATACAGTGGGTGGGGGATTGGAGAGAACAGGGGGAAAAAAGTCCCCCCCCCAAAGAGACAAATACAATGCTTCAAATAAAATTTCTTTGATGAGCTTAAGAAAGAATGGAGGTGATGGGGAAAAGGTAAGTGAACTTTATAATAGATAAAAAGGAATCATTCAAATCATAAAAATAGGAAAGAAATTAAAAGTAAATTAACAAGACACATAATAGAAGAGATGAAAGAGCAAAGAAAACAGGATAGGAAAATGTACCTGAAGAAACAATGATCAAAAGAGAATTCACATATATGTAAGGGTTAAAAATAAGGATTATGGTGAATGCCAACAGTAAAAATGCAAAGAAAGTCCTATTCACCCACGTCAAATCACTATGTCCTTGCCTTCAGAAACTGGATTGATTATGGCAGATATGGAAAAATATCTTTAAATTATGCACTATTATCCAGAATTCTACACATGACCAAAATATCCTTCAAAATTAAAGAAAAAACATTTTCACATGAAAGAAAATACCAAAAGTAGTTCTTCGGGATGAAGAAAAATGTTATCAGAGGGCAACTTGGATCCTGAGGAAGGAAAGGGAGAGCATGGAGAAGACAACATTCTCTTTTCAATGTCTGCAAAACACACAGCTATTTAAAACAAAAGTAACCATCTTTCTAGGAACTGCAATGAATGCATTTACAAGTAATACCAGCAAAACTGCCGTATGAGAGAAAATAGGAAACAGACCCCCAAGGTAAACAGACCTACAAGGTTGAAAGGCAGCTGCAGTTTACCTAAAGAAGTACTGTATTCTAAGTAGAATTCTAAGTAGAATCTGGGAAGTTAATGATGTATTTCAACATTTTGGGAAAGGTAAAAAGTAGGAGGAAAACTGTACAGGCAGTGTGTGCTAATGAAACAAAACTGAATGCTAAAATGAAGCAAAGAGAAATCAATGCAATCTAGCACTTCACTTCTGCCTAGTAAAAAAGGCACACACTCCCTTTCAGCAAAAACACACCTCAACGCTCTGTACACCCATCAAATTCATACCACTATTCTTCTTGAATAAAATAATTACATTTAGATTCAGTGGTTAGAAAAAAGATGACAATAAAACTACACTTACACTTAAAAAAAAAATACAACATTACACCAATGTAAAAACTGCATGCACAGGTTTTTAGCTAGTTTGCTTGTTTTTATGGCTCCCATCAGGATCATAAGTCTGTAGGAACACGGCAGTTTCTGCATAACTATCAAGTACATCTTTGTGAATTTTTGCTGATTACCTAACACATTTGCTATTTAAAAACAGCTGTGTGAGCAATTACTATTCTTAACTCAATTCCACAAACAATTCTATTCATTTCCTGTAATGAGGCCTATGCACTCACTGCATTCAAGTCTTAGACCATTAATTCCTGTAATGGCATCACACTGCCTCTCTAGAATAGTGCCATAAAATCTTTTCCATATTTTCCCTGTATTGAAAATTCTCATCCTCTTTCTCTCAAACTCCTACTCATTTCTTTCCATGTACATGTAAGAAAATTTTATGGTCACCACTTTCATTGCTGACCACTTACATTTTAATCTCTTGCTGTCTAGCCCCCTTCCTAGACCACATCTCAAAACCAAATGTGAGACACAACAATTGCTCCACAAATATTTGCTCACAGAAAAAAAAAAAAAAAACATATAAAAACCACTGAATTCTACATAGTCACCAAAGATACAAGCTAACCTCTGGTATTTTTTTGTTTGTTTTGTTGGTTGCTTTGGTTTTTCGAGACAAGAGTTTCTCCGTGTAGCCCTGGCTGTCCTGGAACTCACTCTGTAGATGAGGCTGGCCTGAAACTCACAAAGATCTACTTGCCTCTGCCTCCCAAGTGCTAGGATTAAAGGGGTGTGCCACCACCAGCCAGCGCAAGCTAACCTCATATTCATTCCTGAGGTCTCTGTAAAAGACTTCAATGAACTTTTGCTATGAAGGCCAAATGGTAAATATCTTAGATGACTGGGGATCAATTAACTGCTCTCTATACCAACCACACTCAACTCTATTACCACAGCACGAAAGTAGCCCAGGCAATATGTAAATAAAGAGATAAAGTAAGTTTAAAAAATTACTTACAAAAGCAAAACCATTAGCCATAGGCTGTATTTTGCCTATCCTGGTTTCTATAGCATTAGCTCTCAGTCACATCTCCCCTTTTCTGAGATTTACTGATTTAACTTTTATCACCCCTTCCCCCATCAAATCTTCTGCGTTTGTTTTGATCTGTTTTTGTGTTAGAACAGGTACTGAAAGTGACTACTCTTATCCTATACTGGCAATCTACGTTCTACCCTAGTCATCTAGCTTTATGATTTTTCCTCACATATGAATTATAAATTTCCATATATACATTTCCTGTCTTTTAAAATATTCATTTACGGGGTTGGAGAGATGGCTCAGAGGTTAAGAACACTGGCTGTTCTTCTAGAGGTCCTGAGTTCAATGCCCAGCAACCACATGGTAGCTCATAACCATCTATAGTGAGATCTGATGACCTCTTCCATTCTGGTGTGTAGACACACATGCAGGTAAAGTGCTGTATGTATGTATGTACGTACGTATGTAAGTACGTATGTATGTATAAATAAATAGTAAGCAAATACATCTTTAAAATAAATAAAATATTTATTTACTTATCTTGTTTGCATGTCATGACATAGAGGTCAGAGGACAACTTGCAGAAGCTGGTTCTCTCCTTCCACCACTTGGGTCATGGTGATGTATCTTAGGTCATCAGGCTTGGCAGCAAGCTCCTTTCCCCACTGAGCCTTTTTATCAGCGGCACATTCCCAGTGCAGTCTTAAAGCCAGTGTTCCCCTTTGGAACTACAATCTCCACATTACCGCTGAAAGTGTTCTTGAGTTCCTTGCCATCATCTCAGAGCCACATTCTTCACGCTTTTCAGCTCTTCCTCTTATGGCTCTAGATGAGAAGCCACACTTACTATTGTTACTATTTCTAGTACCACAAGTTGTAGAGTAATAGTCCAGGTCAAAGAGACTTGGAAACTGACATTACCTTTGCATCTCCTCCTTGCTTCTCTATAACCTCCATAATGAGTTTTCCTTAGTCACGTTCTCTTCCAGGCTTTCTAATGTGTCTATTTAGACTTGTGTTTCTGAGTGTCTTTTACTCTTCCTAAAGCAGTATTTTATAATACATCACCTGCTTAGAAGTCCTGCCAGCACAATCTTGCTAAAACACTTCTGAAACACATTCACTGCCAGCAGAGTAAAATTCAGTGTGAAATGAAATGTTTATTCTAATCTATTGCACAAACGTATGTTATGAAAAGTGCTAGATTTTGTCCCTCATGTGTTAAAAATCTGAAAATCCAGTGATTACTGCCTTTCCTCTTCTAACTATAACACTAAAAAAACTGCAGTCAAGGAGTCACATTCTGGTATATGTGGAAATAGTCACGGCGGTGACTACCGTGGGAAGGTACTCAATGGTTTACCTTCCCACGGTAGTCACCGCCGTGACTATTTCCACAGCTTTTATTATTCTTCGTCACTTTCACCTTCTTCCAAAGATTCAATGTTCTATACAACTTACTCAAAAAGTATTATTTACAAAGCACTGTGGATAATAATTATTCTTTTTATTTTAATACTTTTATTAATTCTTAGAGAATTACCTAGTGAATGTGCTGAAGTCATCCAATACTCCCCTAACTCCTCCCAAATGCACCCTCCACTCCCTTTCCTTACTAACTTAATAGTGTCTCTTTAATGTATCACATTTACAAATCTATGTCACAGTAGAGAAATTACACATTTCTTAAGCATAGGACATCAAATATGTCTCCAATTATAAGAACTCATTCAGCTTTTGTTCCATGTCTACAAAGCTGAATACATTAAATACCTTAGCACAAAAGTTACTACATTCAAAATGACACTGCATGTACATTCACATCTCCAACTCTGGTCAGCACCATGATTCTACCAGGCAGTCTTAAAAGAATACAACTGATGATTAGACCAGAACAAAGTTAACCACACCAAAGGTGTGGTTAAATCTACTTATTTTAGCATACTTTATGACAGAACTATGATCTGCAACTCAAATCCTAAGTATCACCTTAATAAATAAAAGGGGTGTTAACTGATATACTCTGGAAAACTGGCACTTTCTTAAAAGATATTCATATATCCTAAACATAATTCTACCTTCAATAAAATAAAGACAAATATATGCTCTAAAGAAGTCTTCTACAGAGAGAAATGCATAAAGCAGATTTACCAGAATAGCTAAAACTGGAAACAATCCAGAAGACCATCAGTGAAAAAATACATTAAAAAATAATACTACTCATTAAATACAATACAAAGACAAGGGCTAGTAACAGACATAATAAATGGCCAGTTACTCAAAATCACCAAGTCCGGTGATAACAGAAAGGATTATACAACTATCTAAGAAGAAGTATAAAAAATCCTTTACAGGGTAATTATAACGTTCTTTAAAATACATTAAAAATCATATAAACCATGTAAAAATGTGAGACAAGTCTTTAATTTCCAGCACCAGGGAGGCAGAAGCAAACAGCTATCTGCGCCTTCAAGGCCAGCCTGACCTATGTCACTGGCTCCAGGTAAGCCAGTACTACATAAGAAAACCTTGTCTCAAAATCATTAAGTTTGAAATGAAGCAACTAAAAACCTATCAATTAATTCTAAAACCATTTTCCTGAGGCTTTTTCAGTTGCATTATACAAACTGCTTTCTTATCCAAACCCTAAAAATTGTAAAATAGTCCAAAATTTACTCATCAAAGCTGTTTCAGCAACACTACAGTTCAAGACTTTACATACACATGTTGCATCCAATTCAAGAGCAGTGCATAAAAACATGGGTTCTTCTCCGGTACTGAGTATGGACTGTTTTCTAGAGCATAATAGATGTTTGGTACAAACAAGTTTAAACATGGAAGACTGAACTCAAAATCTGTGCCCAAAAAGAAATCAGTAAACCAGTGAAAGAAGAGGAAACGAGAAACCATCCAGAGAAAAAGAGAACTGGAAACAATACATCAGAGGCACTGATCTCAACAATCGGAAACTGACTGCAATCTCACCACATGCAAAATTTCGAGTCAAAATTCATCAAAGACCTATGTGGAGACTGGAAACTATAAAAGTCCTAAAATAAGAGAAAATCAAGCTGCAGAGATAGCTCATCATTAATACAATATATTTACTTTTTCCAAAGAACCCGAATTTCATCCCCAGCACCCATGTAATCAGCTCACAACCACCTGTAACTTCATCTCCATGGGGATCCAATGTCTCCAGCCTACTCAAGCACCTGCACTCAACTCACACAGACAGACATACACACATTTATATGACTTAAAAAAAATTAGTTTCTTTTAAAAAACAGAAAACCTCATTAACGTTTGACTATCTATACAAAACAGAATTATGAAATGTGTTTTCCCAAGTTCACTGCAGTTATTCCAACAGCCAAAATTTAAATCAAGATAAAGATGTAGTTCAGTGTAGAACATTTGATAAGCACATTATGGGTTTAATCCCAGCACTAATGGAGGGGGAGGTGAAAAAAAATCCACCTATTAATAGGTAAATAAATTTTAAAAAGAAATCTGTAACATTCATGGGAGGTTAACTGGATCTAGACAAGAAATATACCTAGAGGACATGATACTAAGTGAAATAACTCACCAGCAAAACACACATAGAACACAAGATTGCTTGTTTGAAGTGTCTGAAAGACTCAAACTCACAGAAACACAAAGTAGAAGCTAAGGGTTAGGAAGATTGAGAAAGAGGAACCTTTACACAAGGTAAATGAATTCTAGACAGTACACTACTGTAAGAACACAGACCAAGAATGGAGTCATGTGAGAATTCCGAGTGCTTGAGAGAACACTCCAAGAAAACAAGACAGGAGTCTTGGGACATCAGTTTCATCAAAACACAGAATTTTTCTTGGAATTTGTTTTTTGTGCTCCTCCTAGAAGTAGTAGGGAGGACTAAGTTTACTTCAGTTGTATTATTCACCAACCTCTATGAAAAACATGGGGTTTTGTTTTGTTTTTGCCACATATAGCTTGTCCTTGAGGTTATAAACTCTACTCACATGACTCTTAACTCCCAGAGTGTAAACTGCCTAACGCTCTGAAAAAAGCTGCTATTGCATGAGACTTCAGTGCACCTCATTCCTCGGCCCTGCTCCCCCAGTTCCCGAGGGGGAACTTCAGAGGTAATTACACTACGCTACAATTACAAGGTCAATACATGACACTGTGCTGCACATGTCTAAACTTAACAAGGTAAATCATAATAATATTCTTTAATTTTTAAAAACCATATTACCATCGGAAACATAAAAACAGTAACACAAAAAGGTAAAGCTACTGAAAGTCCCTTTTGGTCTCCACATATCTAAAGAACTTACAATAAGACTACATACAAATTAGCTTATTTAGCATGAAGTCTAATTTACTGATTTAAGAAGTCATCAATCTGCAAATCCATGAAACTGAGATACCCATTAAAAAGATATACTGAGGCATAAATTAAATCAGAGTACATGAGACCTGGTATAGTTAAAAACCACCATTAAAAAAGTATGGCTTCTACTTTTAGGTAATAGCACACTAACTCATACTGGAGCAATTTCCTTGAAAATAGCAATTATAAATAATTGGGCAAAAAAAAAATAAGAACCATTTAAAGACACAAAGAGAATTTAAAAATCCTAGAAATTGGAAAGGCTCTTATGGATGGGGAAAAAAGCCAAAAGAAACAGAGTCAGTGAAGGGGTAAGATGCTAATCTACAGCTTTTGTCCACTGAAGACATTAATTTTTTTTATTTCATTTTACTTTCATGGCTTACAGAACAAGAGAAGTGGAGAATACAGTATGGCTAAAATTTGATATCAATAAAAAGTACAAAGTAAACAGAAGGTCCTAATTTAATTTATCTCCTCCCCAAATCTTTGGCAAATTGCTGAAGAACTAAGCATAGGAAACATACTAAGAAGTCCAAAGAAAAGCACCAGCTGAAAAACTGAAGCTGCCAAGCACAGATCAGCTACTGGGAACCACAAAGATACTAATTAAAGGAGCTGTTTAGGATATAATTTTGGCTTCTACAGAACTGTTGTAATAAAGCACAAGGTTCAGCTTTAAGATGCACAACCAATAAAGGCAACTACTTACCACAGCAAAGCAGAACTACAAAGATTGACAAAAATAAAAATCTCTGCGACCTATCATCAACACTTTTAAAAAATGGTATGAAAAAGAAATTGCTGCATATGTAGAGAAATGAGAATGTAACAAAAGTCTAGGAAAGAAAGCTCCCACATCATTAGCTGAATAAGCAGTAAAGAATTTTAAAGAAGTTATTATAAATGTTCAAATACTTTTAAAGAAAAAATAGTGGTAATAAATGGCCATATTCTTTGCAGAAAGAATTATCCAAAATGGAATTCAGAAATTTAATAATGTTATTT
Organism: Meriones unguiculatus; assembly: GCF_030254825.1. Classification (NCBI taxonomy): domain Eukaryota; kingdom Metazoa; phylum Chordata; class Mammalia; order Rodentia; family Muridae; genus Meriones; species Meriones unguiculatus. The sequence continues at coordinate 16,751,929 of NC_083354.1, read as the reverse complement.
GAAAAATCTGCACTGGGTAAGCTTAATAATGATTACAACAGCAGAAGAACTGGTAAGTGAAACTGAGCTTAAATAAAATTAAAGGATAAAATGCAAAAGTTCAAGTTTGGTAATACTAGCAAGTCTAAAATGCATGAAAGTAGATCAATTTCAGAGGAGGTGGGAAAGTGGCTAGTAGTATTTTCTTCAAATCAGTGAAAAATAGCAAATTACAAACCCAGAAAGCTCAACAATCTCTGTGCAGAACTATAAACCAACCACACCCAGGCCTATGACAATCAAAATGCAAAGTAAAAACTTTAGAAAAGTAGAAAAAAACATAAACTATTACATAAGAAGGAAATGATTCAAGAAAACACCAACTTCTCATGAGAAGCAGTGAGTATCAGAAGACAAGGGAGGACATCCTTCAAGAACAGGATGAAAAATAACCATCGTCCTGGACCCAGAGCACAAATCTAAGCTACTGCTGAAGGTTGTAGGCTAAAAGAAAATAACAGAAAAAAAGATCTGGATTTGCACAGAATGCCTTTATCACATTTTTATGACAAACAATATGGAAGTATCATGGAATATTACTCACCTAGATTCTTATATGACATAGTAAAATATTAAAAGTACAAGACTGCATTGTAACCAGCACAGTAATAAAAATGTAGAGCAACCATGCTTGCGGTGGGTAGAAGCCTAGAAAGTGGTAAAATCAATCCAGTATCTAAAGTTCCAACATAGCAAGCAAAGAGATAAGGATCTTCAGAGCTCACTGGTTGGCTACCTACCAGTGAAGAGACAAAAGATACTATAGCCCATCTCTGGCTTCCACACTTGAAGCCAGACATGGGCACAGACATGGCAACGCTTAAACATGTACAGATGTAACTATCATACATAAAAAAGTAATAAAGTAAGTGTTGGAAGGATGAGCTAAAGTAAACTCCTTCTACAGTCTAGAGATGGCTCAATGGTTAGGAGGGCTTGCCACTTTTGCAGAGGACCAGAATTCAGTGTGGTGCTTACTCAGACTGGGCAAGCAGCTCAAAACAATCTGTAACTCTAGCTCCAGAAAAAAAATCAAACTTTTTTGTTTGTTTGGCCTTTGCAGGCATACAAACCCATTTGTGAACCCACTCACACATACATCTTTTTTTGAGACAGGGCCTTTCTCTTTACATAGCCCTGCCTGCCCGGGAATTCTCTGTCTAGACCAGTCTGGCCTCAATCTCTCAGAGACATACCTGCCTCTATCTCCCAACTGCTGAGATTAAAGGCATGTGCTTCTATGCCTGGCTAAAAATACATCTTTAAAATCTTTCTTGCACTATTGACATAAGCATAATGGTACTACCTTTATGGAAAACACTACAAAGGTTCCTTAAACATTCAGAAATACCAAGGATGGGAAGTTAGCCCCACTGTTTAAGAATGTTCACTGCATAATCATGAGACCTGAGTTCAAATCCCTAGGAGACAAGAAAAAAAAAAAATCAAGAGTAGTTACACACACATAACTCCAACACTGTCAAGGAGCTTAGATTTCAGGGACTGCTGGCAGTGGGGGACTGAATCTCAAGGGAATAAGGCAGAGAATGATAGACTAGAACACAACAGCACGTGTTGTCACTTGAGTTTTTGATCTTAGGCATTCTCGTGGGTGTCAGGTGAAATCTCAGGGTCGTTTTGATTTGCATCTCTCTGATGGCTAAGGACGTTGAGCATTTCTTTAAGTGTTTCTCTGCCATTCTGTGTTCCTCTACTGAGAATTCTCTGTTTAGCTCTGTACCCCATTTTTTAATTGGATTGCTTGATTTGCTGCTTTTTAACTTCTTGAGTTCTTTATTCTGGATATCAGCCCTCTGTCAGATATAGGGTTGGTGAAGATCCTTTCCCAGTCTGTAGGCTGTCGTTTTGTTTTGATGACTATGTCTTTGCTTTACAGAAGCTTTTCAGTTTCATGAGGTCCCATTTATCAATTGTTGCTCTTAGAGCCTGTGCTGTTGGTGTTAAGATCAAAAATTCAAATGACAACACATGCTGGAAAGGTTGTGGAGAAAGGGGAACCCTCCTCCATTGCTGGTGGGAATGTAAACTGGTACAACCACTTTGGAAATCAATCTGGTGCTTTCTCAGACAATTAGGAATAGTGCTTCCTCAAGATCCAGCTATACCACTCCTAGGCATATATCCAAAATTTGCTCAAGTACACAAGGACATTTGATCAACCATGTTTGCAGCAGCTTTATTTGTAATAGCCAGAACCTGAAAACAACCCAGATGTCCCTTAGTTGAGGAATGGATACAGAAATTGTGGTACTTTTACACAATGGAATACTACTCAGCAATTAAAAACAAAGAAATCATAACATTTGCAGGCAGATGGTGGGACCTAGAAACGATCATCCTGAGTGAAGTATCCCAAAAGCAGAAAGACACACACGGTATATAATACTCACTTATATAGACCTATAAGATAGAATAAACATACTGAAATCTATACACCTAAAGAAGATAAACAAGAAAGAGGACTGGGGTAAAATGATCAATCCTCACTTAGAAAGACAAATGGGATGGACATTGGATGTAGGAGCAAACAAGTAACAGGACAAGAGCCTACCACAGAGGGCCTCTGAAAGACTCTACCTAGCAGTGTATCAAAACAGATATTAAGACTCATAACCAAACCTTCGGCAGAGTGCAGGGAATCATAAAACAGGGGGGGGGGGGATAATATGGAGAGGACAGGAGTTCCACAAGGACCAAATATATCTGGGTACAGGGGTCTTTTATCAGACTGTTTCTCCAAACAAGGACCATGTATGGATGCAACCTAGAACCTCTGCTCAGATGTAGCCCTTGGTAGCTCAGTATCCAAGTGGGTACCCTAATAAGGGGAACAGGGACTGTTTCTGACATGAACTCAATTGCAGGCTCTTTGATCTCATCCACCCCCCCCCACCCTCCCAAAGGGAGGAGCAGCCCTGCTAGGCCACAAGGACTTTGCAGCCAGTCCTGAAGATAACTGATAAACCAGTATCAGATGAAAGGAGAGGAGGTTCTCCCCTATCAGTGGACTTGGAAAGGGGCAGGGAAGAGATGAGGGAGGGAGGTTGGGATTGGGAGGGAAAGAGGGAGAGGGATACAGCAGGGATACAAAGTTAACAAACTATAACTAATATTAAAAAAATTGAAAAAAAAACAAAGAATACAACAGCAAACATCTTCCTCTAGCCTACTGAAGTACTTACAGGTAAAAATACCTACATCTTCATGAACTCTACATGCATACAACACATGTACACACAAACACACACACCAAAACCAAAACCAAATATAGAACTACCATTTGGGCCAACAAATCTATCTAGACAGCTGTCCAAAATAAATGAATGAATCCACACTTTCATGTCCGCTGTAGCATTAGCACAAGAGGCAAGACATGGAAATAACCTAAATATCTGGATGAAGAATGGCTAGGAAAATGTGATGTAGACAGAACAATGGAGTATTCAGGCTAGAAAAACAAAGGAATCCTGTCATTTGCAACACTGATGGACCTGGAGGTCACTGTACTAAGTAAAACAAGGCAGCTACAGATGACAAATCCTAAATGAATCCTGATTACGGAGGCAGCTATGGAACCAAACTTACAGAAGCAGCAAGTGAAATGGAAGCTGCCAGGGACTGGGAAGAAGATACGCTGGAGAGTACTGCCCAATGACTACCACAATCAGCTGTGCAAGACAAGATGGTTCTAAAGATCTACCATACAACAACCGTATCCAGTAATACCATACTGCACACAAAAATGTGTTAACTGGATAGATCTTGTTATGTAGACTTTTATCCCAATAAAAAAAGAATTCACAAGTAAGAATACTCTGATATACACAAAATCATGTAATGGAAGATGAGGTTTTCTGTTTTGAATATACATCCACCTACATACATTTGCCCATGTCTTTTATCAAGGGTCTTTTTGTTTTTTTGTGCAGTGCTTTAAAAAAAAAATTCCTCTATCCTCCAAAAGATCTATTTTTGTTTTCTTTACCTGCAGCCAGTAGATGATCTACAAATATATTAGACACATAACTATGCATGGAGTCACTTTGAAAATACAGGAAAGGGCTGGGAAATGGTGCTTATACTGACAATATGAAACAAGCTGCAAACACACCAAGAAAGGGTTCTATCTATGGAGCCCAATCCAAGACTCGGGGAAAATGTGTTTGATGAATTTTGGTGTAATGGTTGAGTCTTCTTCTGTCACCCAAAATAACTTCCGTTAATGTGAAGAAAGACAGCATACAAGTACTGGAATTAACAATAAATGGAACAAAAGCTAAAGGCAGCATTCTTCATACAAATTAAACAGCTACAATAAAATTTCAAAGATTTCTTCCTCTCCCCATCCCCACACACTCATACTTCAATTACTTTTGCTTTTGTATAGCGATGTCTTTTGTATTCTTAATTCCAAAAGCTGCCAAAATAAGCCCATTTACATGTGATAGATGTCAAATAGAAAATTTATTTTGGATTTTGTTAGCTTTAGAAAGTGCATTCTGTTTTCTTCTATGTGCCATTGTTGTTCTTACATTTGGCAGTAGCTCTAGATCCTTGCTTAAATTGCTTCTTGCCGAAATGCAGCACATGTACATTATACAATTAACATGAAGCAACACTTTAGCTTCCACTACAATTAATTCTCAACGTGATGAAAGCCTGTGAACTATGCTAAGGTGATCAAAAAGGAAAAAACACTGAGACAAACTACCATCTGACTTTTCTGCCTGAAGAAGATGTAAAAGACTAGTGGCTCAGCTGTATTAATTCAGTAAGTGTACACAACAAATTCTTCAAGAATAGAACATCCAATTTTAAGGTAAAGAGCTGAATAACTAGAAATCAAAGAACCCTAGCAATATATTTAATTTTCCTGGCTACCAAAATATCATCGTTCTTTTAGTCTCTGTTGAACTTTTCTATTTCCTTTATACCATATCTGCCTCCTAGTGCATTTTCAGTTTTATCTAATAAATAAATGTCTGGTGTCAGTGAGGATGTCCTGTCTCAAATCTCATGTGTTCTTGTGAAAGTTAAGAGCTTACTATGTTCACGTCCCAGACTCATTATAGGTTTGCATAGATGATAACGCTCAGGTCAATAATAAAAAGGGAATTTTTAAATTGTACTTTCAGCACCCTACAGTGGCATGTTAAGATGTATGCGAGCCCACTGAACATAGCAAAGGTTATGACTACAAGAACTGCCAGAGCATTAGCTACAGAATAAAGAATAAACTCAACTGTTCTAATACTCATACTGTAGGTTAACTACTTTAATTTCATGTTTTTCACCCTAACCAAAGCAGCAGTATCATTAGGGAAATTCCAAATAACTATTCATATTGGCCTGGAACTATTTTTATATTTATATTTTCTCATAAAATATTATTAATGTTCTGAGAAATCATAGCCCTTACAAAAATCATTCATACAGTTAGTACCTTATTTGAAAGGTATGTATCTGTTATCAAGTATCAACCTAAAGGCAGATGTTTCTTTATCTGGAGTTTGAGATCTTCCTCAGATCACTTCCAGGAAAGAAAAAAGGCACTAGCACTATTTTTCAGAAAGTCGACTCCTACTTTTCAGCCAATTCTTGCAGAATTCCTTTCCATCTGTTCCCTGACATTTCTGCCAGTTATACACTTGCCAGGAGCTTTCTTTGGATTCAGAATCACTGGTAAAAACAATGGAATTTTTTAAAAAAAATCAGTTTACTCATTGTTAAACTAAACAACATTAAAGAACAAAAATTATGCATAATATCAAGACTACACAATCAAGCACGTAGCATGTTACAAACAAAATCAGTAATCTAGACTGAACCACAAATTAATATATCAGAATTCTTTGCTAATTTGTTACATTAAAAATTCTGTCAAAGACCAAGTAGCTGAAGTGACAAAGCAGCAGCAGCAGAGCCAGGGGGAGGTCTGAGTCTTAACTGCTGCTGGGGCCTGGTATATACTAATGGCAGGCTAGGGTTTCTGTATCTGTTGATTTCCTCTGCCTGGGCCCTCCTGGAGAGGTAGGGAGGGCTACCTGTAGAGGGCTGGTAGCACTCCACAGGACTGTTCTCTCTGTCTGTCTCTCTCTCAGTGTCTCTGTCTCTCTCTTTCGTGGTGGCAGTGGTAGGCGGATGAGACTGAGTCTCATTTGCTGACCAAGCTGTCCTTGAACACATGGAGATCTGCCTGCTTCTGTCTCTTAAGTGCTAGGATTAAAGGAATGTGCCACTACACCCGCTCAGGCCTGTTTTCTAGAGCCGACAGTGATGAAGTATCAGCAAAGGATCAAAATTAGCTGGCTTCAAAGTAACCAATGACTTCTGCTTGAGGTTTAACACAGAACTCATTACATCAAGTAACAGATTCTGGGTCCTGGAATGCTGAAACTGGACAATAAACCTCTTCAAGAAATTTACTCTCCAAGGACCATAATGGTCATAACCTGAAATCAGCCTTCCTCTGATTTTCCTTTCACATAAGAAGGCCATGACAGAAGACCAGTGGCCATCACCACAAAGGCAATCTAAAGAATTCCTTAATGTGAAACCTCAAGAACTGACTGTAACAGGGATGGATCCCTGAGGAGGGTGGCAAGCATGTGAGGCATCCTCCTTACACTATGAATAAGGAGGCAATGATGACTTCAGTTTGGGGCATATTTAAAGTGTCTTTGAAACAAAAAGAAGACCTTTTCCATAAAGTCTCCAACTATAAGATCAAAGAGACGAAGAAGCACTGAGGGCATCAACTTGCCTTAAAGAAGATGGTCAGAGAAATCTGTCCTTCCTACAGCTTCATGGCATTCCAATTTTCAAGAAGGCCTGATGGCCATACTAAAGATCAAAGGTTGGGTGTAAGAGCAAAGAGTCAGAAATACTCATTTTTGTCCCAAAACAAGATAGGCTTGTTGAAACAATAAAGACTTCTCTGTGAGATGAAAAGTACAGATAGATTTCATAGGGGAGATCTTTTGGTACAGAAAGGATATCTAGACTCAGACTTGAAAATGAAGAGAGAGAGGAACACAGATTTGATCCTGACTAGGAAGAAATATCAGAAGAATCAACCATTCTCTGTCTAGGCAACAGAAACAACAGCTTATTCAGAATAGTATATCAATAAATCCTCAGGCAAAGGGAGGGACAGAAAGAGGTGTGATTTTCTTAAAGTAATAGATGTGATAGATTTTTTTTAAGTGTCTTAAATTTTATCTAGTTCATTTTGGACAAAGTGGGCATAGAATCTGTGAGATTCTTTTTAGTATTTACAGAATGTAAGTAAGACTAAAAAGAATATTGAATCTTATAGAGGGAACCTGCTCCACGACATGATTCCTCATAAAATTCCCCAACTGAATGAATGTTACTGTACTGGGTTTAGTTGTAAGTATAAAGTTTCCATTCTAGGAACAAACCTATTACACTTCCTTGGCATTAGGTTCCTCTCTTCCAGAAGTGGGTGGGAGAACCTTTGTTAGCACTTGCTGTTACAATGATCCACTTGGTCCTTCTCCACAATGGTAGTTCTTTCACAGACACTGTCATGTACCTAATACAAGTAGGTTAACAACTATGCATCATTTCTGGTTCTCCAGTACTGAGCTTTTAACAAGTATATAAAGACATCTTTCTGCTCTGTGGTCCTGACTTGTGTGCAGAGGCTACTTGGAACCGTATCTGTAAGGCTGTGTCTGCTCGAAGTCTTGAACTGTTCAACCTACACAGGGACACATACTACTTAATATGTTCTTGGTTTTAAATAACTAGTTCCTAATGAATGTGAAAAGTGGAGAATTTATTCCATGACCTTTTTCTGTATGCTCCTTCATATGTATTTGTTCACTCATTTGCAAACACTGGGAAACAATCAAAGCTCTATTTATACAATAGGTGGTAATGAATTCTTGATTAAATCATCACTTACAGAGGTGAATATGGGAATGCTCACTCAAGCTTAGTACACTAGATATAGAAGACAGACATCAATGCACTCCTAGAAATCATACTAATTTAAACAAAAAAGTAAACAAATACAAAAAAATGTTTTAGGTCTTTGTGACAGAGTGACATTGAAAGCTTGAAAGTCTATCAAGTGCTGGTTCTGTATGTTATATACTGAAAGTTACGGGAAGAGAGTCACCTGATATTTGAAACTTTGGCAAGGTACTTCTTGCAGAAGCCACAGCAGAGAACAACTTACTTCACTTGTGGGGGAGGGGTGCCAAAATAAAAAAGCCTAGCCACATGTCTAACACAAGACAAGCACACATATGATAGAAAATTTACTACCATGTTTACTAATACATTTGAACAAGGACTAAAGAAAAATATAGATCTCCATAGTCTTCCTTTTCTCTGTTCCCGAATTAACAGTCTCTTAACCAAGATAACAAATATATATATATATATATTTTTTTTTTAAATGAACCCTATTTGTCTCTTTTCCTTTTTTCCATAAAATTCTATTTTATTGTCTTCTCCTAATTAAAGAAAGGACATGCCTTGGCCAGAACAAAAAAAATAAACAGCCATTTTTCCATCAAATCTAAAGCAGAAGATACTGAAAACTAGACCTATGACAGGGCAAAATGATCCAGACACAACATCTATTACTGGCAGATCCCGTCCCAGCTTCCTAAGAGCAGTTATGAGCTTACAGCTAGTAATCCTTCTAATGACTTTAGAACAGGAAATTACTTATTTGATTGTTTTTCTTTTAACTGTTCTATCAGTCTATTTTCAAGATGATTTCACTCTGTAACTAAAGCTTTTTCCCTAGAAAGCCATCAAGTTTTTTTGTTTGTTTGTTTGTTTACAGATAAGGTTTCTCTATGGAGCTTTGGCTGTCCTGGACCCACTTTGTACACCAGGCTGGCCTTCTACTCTCAGAGATCCGCCTGTCTCTGCCTCCCTGAGTGCTGGGATTACAGGCACAGGCCACTGCTCCTGACTCCATCAAGCTATCTTTAAGATGGCTTTTGTCCTATCAATTACAGTAGTAATTGTTACTAGGTTACACAGTTCAGCTCAATATTCACATATGTATCTGTAGCAGTAGAAATGAAATCCATCCTCAATGACAAATACTAGCTTTCTGGCTTATCTAGTTAAAATACACTGCAAGTGCTCAAAAATGCTTTTTGCAGCATCACAGTCAAAGAATTGGTGCATGAGGTCCTAAAAATTTTCCACAGGAGTCAAAACTATGAAGACTTGACGTGATCATAAGAAAATGGCGGCTCACCTGAAAGCAGACACACCCAAGAGGAGTAGATGGCTGGAAATACAATACAATACAACTATATTATATAAATATGTAATTACAATAATTATATATACTACAATAATTTGTATTTGTAATAATTTATGTTTATATTATTAATATAACATATATCATATTAATATATTATAATATATGTTTTAGTTTTTCTTCATCTGTAAATGGGTATGTATATATGTGTGTGTATATGTATATACATTCCAGCCAAATAATATTTAAAACCTTAAAAGGGAAGAGAACCATGTCTTATGGTGCAATACAGATATAAATGAACTTTGAAAACTTTAATCTACATGGAATAAACCTACCACAAAAATTTAAAAAAAAAAAGAAAGAAAAAGAAAATGGCCATCTGGACCAGCTTGGCTTTCCTCGGTGTATCTGCACTGGATCACCACATTCTTCTAGTGCCCTGCCACTCCACCCCACACTTAGTCCAAGTCTGTGCTCTGTGCTGTCAGGCTCCCTGGTCTGGGACTATGGGTCTACACCACCACACCTGGTTAGTTTATGCTATTTTTTATATTTGCAGAGGACTTCACTTTTCAAACTTTTCTAGTTTGTTGTATTACACTTTACTACCTGTCCAGTTTAAGAAAATGGTCATGTTCAGAATCCTTGTATTTTTGTCTAGGGAGAAACAACTGACTCTCTCTTCAAGATGTGATCACACTCCAGGTGCTAGTAATGTGCAGCTGCCCCAAGCCTGCAACTTGTCAAGACAAACCTCAGCACCCTCCTGAACAGAGGAGACACGTAGTGGCTTATTCCTTCCTTCCCTCAGTTTCATTCAGAGGCCTCTCTGACATAATAAAAGTGTAAGCTGTTAGAGGAGAAATGGGCAAAGTGAATATTATGAAAATTAAAAACTCAGACAATCCACAGAAGCAGATAAAGGACTTATCTTGAGTATTTTATGAAAACTATGACAATTCCTTTGGGCTAGAGACATCACTTTACTTGTCTAGAATGCACAAAACCCTAGGTTCGATCCCAATACTACAAAGAAAAAAAAAGAGAACTATCACAACTCAACAGAATTAAATTTACAAATAAATTAATGGTCTGAACAGACAGCCCTCCAAAGAAGATTTCAGATGGCTATAAGTGCATAGAAGTTATCCAGTATCATTCTTAGCCATCAGAGAGTGATGGTCAAAACAAGGAGATCATATATGTCATACAAGGAACACTGAGCTGGTAATCAGGCTCTGGTTGTAGACTCGTCACTACTCTATCACTAACTGCATGGTTTGAGAAGTTGTGAAAGCTCTATAAAATAGAGCTTCTAAAATTACCAAATTTACTATATTATAATTCTAATTAAAAAGCATATGAGAAAACGCCTTGTGAATTACATACATATTCTTATAAACTCCTGTAAAGATGTGCTCTTACTCAATGTTAAATTACTTATCACACTTTATGAAGCTGTGTACAACCACGGAATGTAAGCTGAAACATGAAGTCATATAACTGATCTTAAGCCGCAGGCATTGGTTTTACTTCTCCACATCACAGTCCTTTTCACAGGTGGCAATATATACCAGTTTCAACTCAACTCAACAAGGGAAGTTCTCCTCACCAAACAAAGCTATGGTTAACTGTAGTGGCAGAAAATAAGAAAAAGAAAACAGGTCATCAACTTATGAGAAAAGCAAAATCTAAAGAGTCTTCTCTTTACAGTGGAATGCTTTGCTTAATCCCAAAGGGAGGGGGGCCTCAGAAACACCAGTAAAATCTAAAATTGTTTTAATATGCTTCACTTAAATTATCCAAGCACCCCAAGAAAAGCATAGTCATGTGCTTTAAGGACTAGTGAAGGATACCTAAAGCCTAACACATACCATCAAAACCGTAATGCTGATCAATAATTAAAAGTAGCTCAAAAACCTGAAATATCAACTACATATTCCTGAATTCCAGCATTGTGTATGTAGCTAAACAACTCTGCAGAACAAAGGGCCCCGGGGAAACATTCTTTTCAAGACTAAATAGAATGTATTTGAAAGCCCTTCATGACAACTCATAGTTTCCCCATTTGTTTTTCCTTCTTATAGCTACAAGTATCTACCTTCTTTTTGAAACTAAATAATTCCTACAAACTAGGGAATTAGGGCCTTTACTTAATGGTACATTAGGAGGATTAAGTAAGCAAAGCTTCCCCTTTTTCTTACTGTACCTTACTATTCTTTAAAGGAAAAAAAGACAACCTGCTTTCTCAGGGCTGGTCATGTCCCAGCAATTCTGTGTAGGAAAGAAACTTCCATTTGGTTAGAAAACAAGAGCTATAACAGGAAAAGACTACTGCACACACCAAGAACTGTTCTTTTTTTTTTTTTTAAGAGAATTATCTTACCACTACTTTTCAGATCAAATGAATTAAGTTAGTTGAGGTAATAATGTGAGAAAAGACTAAAACAGTAGTCCCCGTGACTAGCTTGATAATATTCTCCAACACCCAACTATAATGAGAAATGAAGTCAGAAAGGCCTGGAAAACTGGTTGGTCCAACTCCCCAAAATTCAAGCCACATAATCCTTTTAGCCAAGTTCCTATCTCAAGCATGAGAAAAATAACTGACAAGTACTCTGGCGAGCGCTTCTCTCCACACACCAGCTTACACACACCAGTTCCTCGAGACTACACCAATGCCTCATTCATCACCTGGCAGAAGCAGCCACGCATTTTTACAACAAAGTTAAAAACATGAGACCAGCAGCTAATTTCTAAGACTTCATGAACTCGTTCATTGATGTTTCATAAATACAAACAACCATAATATATTTAAGTCTAAAAGACTACTAGACTTCAAAAATGATCACATTTTTTTAAAAGGCAAATAAGCAACCACCTCGAGTTCTCACTGACATGAGCCAGCCAGTGGATACATCAACCCACAGTCCCAGGAGGCTAAGAAACTGGTTGGGCTAGATAAATAAACAAAAGTAGTTTGACAGTGCAAAGTCTCTCAAGATAATAGCAGATCATCTTTTCTAAGATCCCATCACAGCAACCTATCTCCATAAACTGGGAGGGAGGAGGAGGAGAAGGAAAAGGGGCTGTTTGCACATGTGCACACTCTTGGCAAATATTGTGCCAGATTGCTAATTAAAAATTACTGTTCAGGGGCTGGAGAGATGGCTCAGTGGTTAAGAGCACTGACTGCTCTTCTAGAAGACCCAGGGTGATTCCCACACACACAGAGTGGCTCAGAAACATCAGAAGCTCCATTTTCAGGATCTAAAGCCCTCTTCTGCCATGTGTAGGTACTGGACACACAGGTGGTACAGAGCAATGCAACACACCTATACACATTTTTAAAAATGATACTTAACAAGTGAAAAGAAAAACAGGTATCAACTATTCTTTCGAGATAATTACACCTGAATACAAATGGAGGAGGAGGAAATGGAAAAAAAGAAAAGGCACTAGCAAAGGTGAGTAGAAGGAGCACTAAAATCCTCCATTTTGGGTTTCAACAAAAACAGAGTTTTCCTTTTTTTCTTCCTGCCTACATATTCTAAATGTACTCTATTCTACTGAATGTTATTATTTTAAAAATAAATATTTTTTTTTTTAAATAGGAAAAGCCAGAGATGTAGCCCACTGAAGACTGCTTGACAGCAAGAGTGAAAACCTGGGATGAATCTTTACCACTGGGAGAATAAAAAAAAATGCTCATTTATTTTGGCATGTCTGTAATGCCAACAAGTAGTATGAGGGACAACATGGCCCATACAGCATGACTAGAGGAAGGGAGGAGAGTACCTACCACTCCTAGGTAATTTACCGTACAGAAATGAGAACTAATATTCTTACAAAACACATGCACAAAAATATTCATAACTACCCTGATCATTATTTTCCAACAAATACAAAGAACACAAATGTATTACACAATGCTACTGACCAAATAACCAGATGAACTAGTACTACATATACTACGATATAATAATATATCACTAAATCAAACCTCAAAGGAAATACGCCTCGGGAGCGCTAGCATTTCACACTGTTATTATTACAGTTAAATGCAATTTTCAAAATAACGTTTACAGCATTCAAGAACAGACCAATACATTTAGGACAAGGACTATAGGCATCTTGAGTGTGGTAAGAGTAACACAGATATTAAAATGTTGTAAGCTAAAAGGAAATAAATTTTACCAGATGTATTCTAAAATCAAAACAAAATAACTTCATGAGACAATCTGTAAGAGTATTGCAATACATTTTCCTTAGTGAGAAAAAAAAAAGTTTAACAAAATACAATAAAATAAGAGTCAACCAAAACTCTTCCAAACTGCTTTGAAATAAAAATTAATGTGCTAACTTAACAGGCACATAAAAATGTAAACACCTAGAACAGGCAAAATAATTTAAGTAACATTGAACTGACTTACACAATCTAATTTCAAGACATAAACTTGGAATAATTAAAACATACTCAAATAGGAAAAATTTTAGCAACATAAAACAAACAATCAAAAAAACCGCAATCAAAAGTGGTCAAGTGATGTTTAACTAAGTCACTGAACAGCTGGGAGTGGATCAGCACTGGGGCAGCCGGCCAGCTACTTCTTTTCTTTCCGTTGTACTGGGAATTACACACGCTGGGCAAGTGCTCTACCACTGGCTTATATTCCAAACCCTGCTACTGAATATTTTACTGAAGACTTTAAGACTTTCAAGTAGTATTTCAAGTTTTAAAATGGCTCCAAGAACTAAAAGGAAAATCTAAAACTACAAAATTTCTCAACACAGAAAAACTGGTATTTTTTAAGTAGACAAAGATGTGTTTGGAGAAGACTGAAGATTCTTTAGTCACAAAATGAATATTTAATAATCTGATTTCATCAAAACTAAAGCCTTCAAAAGACTGTTAGGATTATGAAAAGGCAAGATATAGACTTGGAGATTTAAACTGACAAGGATTTTATGGCCAAAATTACAAAAAGCCTTAAAGTATTTTGTTTATAAATCAGTTTGAAAATAGGCACACACAAAAAAATAAATATGTGAATGAATGAACACAGGGGAAAGTGGTCAACATCACCAAGACCCGGAGAAATGTGATTAAAGCCACAGTGACATGTGAACACACAGGGGTAGGAAAGGCTGCTGGAGCCGGGCAACGCCACACACTTCTAACAGGAGGTAGGGCTAGACCACACTTGGAAAAGGAGATTTCCTTTTCTGACAATATTAGCCAGATGCTTATAAGTAACCCAACAATTTTAGTCCTTGGTACTCATCCAAAAAAAATTTTTTTTTAAATTTCAAAAAAAAAAATTTAATTTCAAAAAACTAAACACTTTCACAGCTGGGCAGTGGTGGTGCACACCTTTAATTCCAGGACTCAGGAGGCAGAGGCAAGTGTGAGTTCGAGGCCAGTCTGGTCTACAGAGTGAGTCCAGGACAGCCAGGGTTGTTACACAGAGAAACTGTCTTAAAAACCAAAACAATTGAAACAAACACTTATACAGAAATTGTACACTAGTCTACTCATTATAGAAAAAAAATATAAGAAACACAAATATACATCATGAAATAAATGCATAAGGGCAGGTACATAGAAAACTGTGATTTGGGACTAAAAGTCAAATATTTCATTCATATGCAAAAGGCAGGATCGCTCTCCCAGATCACTAAGTCAAAGAGGCCAGAAAAGAGACCTTGCTGTACAAGTCCATGAAATCACTTCTAGGACAGGCTAAACGAATTTCCAGTGATAGAAATCAGATGAGTGGCTTGAAAAAAGGCTTATTATGGAAAACTGACTGAAAACAGTATGAAGAAGCTTTTGGGAAGGAAGGACACAGTCCTGATTAGACTGTGTTACATGAATACATACATCTCTGGAAAACAGTCCTGAGAACACTGAACAAATACACTTCAAGTGCATATTTGATTGATTATATGAAAACTATATATATTTACAGATATATATATATATATTGCTTTATTACTTACTTACAAGGCACATATACAATGAAACTACTATAATGAAATACTGGATGAACTCCAAAAGACTTGAAATTCAGCAAACTCATACAAAGTAAAGTTAAACATACTTTATTTTCTATATTGACTCTTTGTTCCACTAAACTGTATCCAAATGGCTCCTCTTGTAACTTTCAATTAAGGAATGTTGTGGCCTAAGTGTGTATTGCCCCACAGGACTCAGGTAGATGAACACTGTTCCTGCTGAGGGTGGGCCTTGAAGTAGAACTTACCTGAAGGAAGGGCGTCACTAGAGACAGGCCTTGAGGTTTCTCTGCCTCACTCCCTGTGCATGTTGTGCTTCCTGACTGTAGTGGCAGGATGAACCACACTCACTACTGCCATCATGCCTGCCCCCAGAGGTGAACTAAATTTCTCAAACTGTAAGCCAAAATAAACTTCTCTTCCTTTAAGTTTCTTCTTGCTAGGTACTTGGTGTCAGCAATGGAAGAAGTCGCTAATGCAGAGAAGCCTGGAAAGTCTGGTGGGAAAAGTTGGTGGAGGTCTCATCCATTACCATTTCCAGTTCGCAGAAGGCTGTTTACAGGGACTCAGCAATAGTACACTTTGGCCTTTATAGACAACCTTTTCCTAGTGAAACTCATCAATTCTTGTTCTTAATTGAGATAAGAGTGCTCTTCCAGAGCAGAGGCTGACACAGAATCTAATCCCACTGGGTGAATTTTGCTTTCTACTTAGGCTCACTACCAAGATTTTGAGGAAGCCATCTACTTTTGGCCCATTTCTTTGTTCACATTAAAATCACTGATAAGTACTTAAATCTATTTGGAGTTGATTAGGCACCATAGAGATTGAAATAATGGCATTAATACAGCAGTAATATGGAAAGATTTCGGAAACAATGAGTAGTACAATTGGAAGGAAATACAGTTCTCTGTAAGGAATAGTCCCACAGTTTTATAAAGTGTGAAGTTTCATTGTCATAAGTCCATACTGATTTCACAGAAATAAGATTTCTTAGATTTTTCTTGTAGCTACATTTCAGACATAGGTAAGATTGGTTGTCTATTTTTTATTTTTTGCAACAATAAATATAATATTTAATGAAAAAAAAATCACTGATAGGGATCAATGGTTGTAATACCAACTCACAAGTGTTTATCTGGTTCTGTACCCCCCATCCCTCAAAAAAGCTTTCCTATCTTGTATTCATCCCAAAGAAACAACAGAGAAACCTATATTCTCTCTTAAATGACAGCATTAAAAAAGAATATAATAGGAACATTAGTATCTATGACATCATATTTCCATTAATGCAGTTAAAGTTTCATTAAATGCTCTTGATCTCAGTGATACATTTTTATTTAGAACTTTACTTTCAAAACTATGTGCATGGGGCTGGAGAGATGGCTCAGCAGTTGAGCACTGGCTGTTCTTCCAGAGGTCATGAGTTCAATTCCCAGCAACCACATGGTGGCTTTCAACCATCTGTAATGGAATCTGATTCCCTCTTCTGCTGTGCATGAAAAAAACAAAAAACAAAAAAACAAAAAACAGTGTTCATATACATAAAATAAATAAGTCTTTAAAGAAAACAACTTTATAGGGTAAATTTAAAAAAATTCCAAGTATTAAAAGCTCTGAGGTAGTAATTATCTTTCTTATTCCTTATTCTACACTATAACTCCATCCCATTATGTTGCTTGATTTCTAGTTTGAGAATTCTTTTGGTGATTGAAACAAAACAGGTTCCGTAGTCTTAAGTTGCAAGGGTATATACTTAGGTGCACAGGTAAGATATCTGAAAAGAGGATATGGGAGATGCTCAACCAGTAAAGTACCTGCTTTACAAGCACAACTTCGCCAGCCTGGACATGTACAATCCAAGTAAAGCCAGGTATAGCATCACACATCAGTAACCCAGCACTGCAGAGTGGAGACAGGAAGATCCCTGGAGCTCAGCGATCAACCAGGCTAGCCAATTAGTGAGCCACTGATTCCCTAGGAGGCACTGTCTCACTGGGTGTGGTGGCCCACATCTTTAATCCCAGCACTTAGGCGGCAGAGACAGGTGATCTGATCTCTTTCAGTTTAAGACCAGCCTGGTCTACATAGTGAGTTCCAGAACAGCCAGGACTCTATAGTTATACCCTGTCTCCAAAACAAAAGAGAGAGATTTGAAAACAACAACAACAAAATCAACTGGTTCTCGGTAACAGGACAACTCACATTGTTGTTGAAGCCAAAATAGGGATGTATATGTTAAAGTATCAGTGACCAGGGAGCTGGAATCATGATTAATATTTCTCAAGGAGAATCAATTAATATGGTGAACAGAATTCAATGTCATTAGATTCCACAATATTATATAAAATACATAAAGATCTGGCACAAATCTGGTGCTAAATAAGTAGTTAGGGTTAGCACTAAAGGTAAGCAAATCTGATACTTACATAGTACCTCCATAAGAATCAATTTGTGTTATTCAAACAATCTCCTTTAAATGTAATAATCTACCTGAGATTATTTCACATAATCCTAGCTAATTTTTCCATATGGCAACCCAAACCAAAAAGTTTTAATATTCAACATCATGCAACATTTAATGCCTCTTATATACCAACAGAAAAGCCCAGTATCCCAAAATAGATGAGAGCCCACCTAGCTCCTCATTCCACTCCCACTTGTGCAAGCCAGAAATAGAAACCTGTTCTCCTTTCACTTAAGGAATCCCACTAAATCAGGATGTTATATTTCTTTCTACCAACCATGTGGTCTGACAAGAAGAGATCTAAGACAGTGGTTCTCAACCTTTGTAATGCTGAAACCCTTCAATACAGTTCCTCATTTTATAGTGACCACCCAACCATAAAATTATTTCATTGCTACTTCCTATCTGTAATTTTGCTGTTATGAATCTGATATGCAGTATATCTGATATGCAACCCTGAGGGGGTCGTGACCCACATGTTGAGAACCACTGAGCTAAGACATATCAATCACTAAGACTACTAAAGAATAAAAGAAATCTTACAACATCACGGTCACTACCATTGCAGGTCAAAATCATAAAGTGAACACAGTTCATCCAGTATGAACTCCTATTTTCTAGGTTTCCATCACAACAAAAGTCAGTCCTGCCAAAGAACAAGCTTTTTATCCTTGTTTCAGTTTGATATGAGCCTGTTTGTACATTAGATGCTAAGGGAAGCAATTCATTCTAAACAGCATCAAACTGCTTCCTCAGCCCTTATGGGGCAGCCAAACCACTGCTGAAGTCTTACTTCCATTCATTCCCTGCTGGGCCTCAGCAGCTTACCTTAAGTCTTCTTGTTTCAACCCAAAACTTTACCTCAGCCTGGCCCTCAAAGCTAGTACTATCAAAGGCTTTCCTACTTCTTAATTCCAAGAAGTTCCTCTTGACACATATTCTGCCCCAATAGCCAACAAGATATTATACCTTTCATATTTGAAATTATAATTGTTTTCTTTTAACTTAGTTTTAGTATATTGTTTTGTTATGTATGACACTGCAAAGAAAATTTTCCCACTCAAAGTGTTTATTTCACTGAAATTGATAGAGGATGAAATTAGCATAAAATTAACATAAATCTATTCTACAAACTACAGGTAATGTTCTGTCCCTCCATTTACTTCCTTGGTTTCAAATATAGGTTTGTTGCTCCCCTTTATTTATAAAGACAAACTCTACCACCCTCAGCTTCTTACCCACTTACTCATCTTCTCCCATGCAGTCTTCCCTACTAACAAAAGCAAGCTTCACATTGTTCCACCTACATACAGTCAGTCTTCCAGCTGAAATAACATGCTTACCTAACTGCTCATGTAGAAAAATAAGTCAACTAAACAATGTATTTATTTAATTCAATAAATTTTCCATGTGGTATTACACATGTAGCTGCTTGTAGTAGCTTTGGGGAGAACAAAATGGTTCTTCATATTATTGTCTACTGCAAGCAGCCTGAACATCTGAAGAAATTAAACTATACTTAGAAATTAAGCAACAAGTTGAGAGAGACTCTTACTATTCCAGATATTTTCCATAAGGAGAATAAAGTATCCTTTAAAAAGGTATTCCAACCAGTAATGCCAAACTGAACTACATTACTGCCGCAGTTCCTAACAGCAAGTTCCCATCTCCTAAACACATAGGTTAATGTACTCACTGAATATAGCACACACGTCCTATATTTTTCTAAAGCAATACTTCTTATACAGCCTTTTTGTAAGATATTATGGATACTTACATCTGACTGAATTTTTTTTTTACATGTTGTAGAACTTTGTAATGGAAAAAAAGTGTAAGTCCTCTGTCTCAATAAAGTAATTAAATGTGTTGTTAAAAACACACCGGCCAATACATTTCTGTTGCAAGAATATGTGCGCAAAATACCAGCACTCTAAAGGCAGCGAGCAAAGCAGTTCTGGAGCACCATCAATCAATGTTCCTGCTCAAATGCTGCATTCTGGTCAGCAGCGGCTATCACCGAACTGAAACTACCTCAATCCTTCTTAGATGGACTGTCAAAAATCAACTCCCAACAGGCTATTAACTACTTTCCTTTTTGATAGGCACCTAAATTTAAAAGTTTTGTCTGAGGACATGGTGGCTGTAACTTGCGCTGTATACCACCTCAAACTCACAAATCTGCCTGAGCACTAGGATTAAAGGTGTGTGCCACCACCACCTGGCTTACACTTGGAATTTTTATTGATATTGCTCTAACAATCCTTTTTAACATGGCAATAGGAAACGCCTACAAAAGAGCACCTATAATCTCAATATCAGTATGTAGGAAAAGTCTGAGATTTGTCCCAGTTTGTAACCTAACAAAAGTAGACTGCTATTCTCTCACAGATGAAGGCAAAAAGCCTGACAGTTTAGTAGTGGCACTGCAGTATAAACAAAAGCATATATCAGCCCTCTAAACCCCAGGGCAACCAATAAAAGATGTCTGAACACACAGAGGATTCTCAGTACTGGAAGCCTGAATTTAGGAAGCCTTTTAGAACACACAGTAAACATGGAGTGCTTTTGCTCTGGAAGAGACAATAAACAATCTGCCCTTTGTTCAGACCTTCGCCTGTTTGCCAATACTGTTTACAAGCATCCCTGAAAGACTAATCCAAGACAAAAACAATTGGGCCTCTTCTTGTAGGCAAGAGCCCTTATAGCAAAGGCTCTTGGAAAATCACCTCCAACATAGGTGCAACCCATGTGTCTACATTGTCTTGGGCACCTGATGAATTTTTCTTTAGGTCTGACACTCTCAACCAAGTGGATTTTTATATCCAACTAAAGAGAAGATTAAATTTACTTCTCTCAACTATGCTAATGATGAGAGGATTAAGCTTACTTACTTTATAATGAAGCCTAAGCATAGACAAGACTCCAAGTAGTAAAACGTGAGGTCAATCTACAGTACCAACCTCACTAGGTCATCCAGGGTCCTAAACCACATCAGTAAAACAAATATTAAATATTAGAGCCTACCTTAAAAACCTAAGTGGTTTTCTCCTTCTGTTTCTATGTTCGTGTGGAACAAACAAAATAAACCAGGTACTGCAGGCTGTTTGAGTAATTCCACAGAATCTACTTTACAATGTGCCTGATCCATAAAGAAGTCTAAGGGAACTCCAGTAAACTGATGAAACAGAATACCTCTAAGAACCAAGCAGTACAATCAATCACACTCATCGTAATTGTATGAATCTATTCTAGAGACAACAATCTAAAACACAAATTAAATAATGAACAAGTGAGTACTTGCCAAAGTTCCATGCAAGTTATCCAGTTCTGCAATCATCTGAGAAAAACCTGGTAGTTCTTAAATATACACAAGTGTCTACTTGAACACCTTGCCAGTACAAGTCACCGTGCTTCTGCTAAAGAATCAAGATACTGTCCAGGCACCTGGGAGTCAGTATCAGGTATATTGTAAAGAAAGTACTATGAGCAATCTCTGTACTCCACATGAGGAACAGAAAAAGAGCAGGGCTCAGAGAACATGTTTTAAACATGGCCTTCTAACATGCCTTGGGGTTACCAGTTAAGATCAAGAAATGGATCCTTATTTTTTAAAGAGACTGCTTAAGAAAAGAAAGCCCAACATGTCTTGTTTGTTTTGTCCACATGTGAACAGTGGCTACAGGAATGGGGAAGGAAAACACATCTGGAGCTGTCAACAGGTATTTTATGTATGAGGTTCACAAATTAGGACCTGATCCCAGAAGACTTCAAGAGTTAAGGAATGACCACCTTTTATACAGATTGAAACCTAGAAGGAACAAGGAACAGTGCAGATACCAAATGAACAAAAGATAAAAGGGGGAGGAAGAAAATAGTATAAGAAGAATATCAGGATAGGAGGAGAAAAGAGGTCATGCTCAGGTTTTTTAATGTGGTCTGTTACCTCTTGAGCCTTTTGTTCTGATAATTACCCAGGAAGCAACTGAGAATACTTAACTAGTAATCAGGAAGAAGTATGGCCAGAATTTGAGGGGTGGAATGGTTTGTTGATCTTGTTATCATTATTATTTAATTCTATGACCATTCTGAAATTCAATTCTAAAGTTATGACACTAGAGAATCTGGAAGGCCTACCTCACCTTTTGTATGCTGAATGGCTTTTGTAATTAAAGGAGCACTGTTATCATGATGCAAAGGATCTTAAAAAGTGACACAAGTAGTTGCAAAGGTCATAATGGTATGGATGGAACTGGCTAGCTGAAATAGGACAAAAATGTATCCTTAGCAAATTTCAACCACAGTGGGACACTGCTGACAACTTCAAGAGAGAGTGAAAGGTCCAGTGTAGTAAATCTACCAGAAATGGGCAGACACAACAGCCTATGTAAAGTGATATTCATCAACAGACGGCAGAGTGGATGAGACACTGAAAAATGTTCTCTGTACAATTCCAGCATCTTACACCTGTTCTTTTAGAGGGATGATGGCAGAAATCAAAGTATTATTGCACTGTTTCTTGGGGGACACAAAATAGCAATTTTAAAGTGTCAGTATCAAACATATAAACTATATGCTTTTTTATTATTATTGATAGACATAATTTATAAGATGTCAACTTAAAATGTACAAATGCCTTCAGATAGAGTATAAAGAACTTCTCTCTAACCGTTCAGTACTTGAAACACCTCTCCACTGTTGTTCTGATTTGGACTAAGACATTTAGTCACAGCTCTTTGTGAATCTGTTACTAGATGCCAGCCCTTCCTGGAGGGACATCATCCTGGTAAAAGGAAGGTACGAAGGCATTTACAGAAGCTGGCACAGTGGGCCCTCAGACTCCTAAGGGAACTAGATGCTATGTCACAGTATCTTCTATAGGAATATTTTATGATGTTTTTCTTGCCTTCTTCACTTATCAGTCCCCCTAGTTCTCACTGGGTGTCTGAGATTAAGTTATATCCCTTTTTTTCTATCAAAGTGCTAAGAAGGCCCAACCTTGCTTAGCTTCTAAGATCATAAAAAATCAGACATGCTCAGGGTAGTATGGCCACAGACAAATAAGTTATACGCCTTTGTTGTATATATGTACAAAGTTGTTGTATATATGTACAAATGTTGATTTTGTATTCCTTGATGCCCTTTGGATTTCTGGAGTTTCTTTAATTGATGATACTGGCTCTGTTTTTTTTTTTTTTTTTTTTTCTATCATATTTCTACAACTTAACCATTTCACTGATCTACAAAAAGAAAATTCAGCTTTCACTAATTTGGACTACAGTGTTATTGCTTTGAATTGATTTTTTTCTTTTATTTCTGGATTATTTTTGTCTTTCTTTATTCAATTTCTTGAAATGGAAATGAGATTACTGGTCAGAGGTCTCTTTATAATTCTATTTTCAGCACTAACTAGAACTAATTTCCTTTTAGGTCTTGAATACATTGTATAATTTTGATGTGTTATATTAGTTCAAAATATCTTTTAATTTCCCATTAGCTGTGACCAAATAGCTTATTTGGAAATCTACTGTTGAATCTACAAATACTTAGAAATTTTCCTGCTGCCTTTCATTCCTAATTACTAGTTTATTTCTATTATGATCTAATAGAAAATCTTTTATATGAGGTTCAGTTACTTTATATTTGTTAAGGTTTATACTGAAAGCAAATTTGTAATTTGTCAAAACTATTCCACGTGTTCTCAGAATACATATTCTGTTTATGTTGGGTAAAAAAAAAAAGAAAAAATTCTACACGTTAAATAGATCCAGCTGGTTGCTAGTGTTGGCCATGAATTCTATACACCTGATGGTCCACGTCTCCTGGTTCTACCTGTTCGTAAGGAATGTGTTGATATCACAACAGTATTAATTCTTCATTTCTCCTTTAAGTCCACTCAAATTTTGTTTTGTACATTTTAAAATCTGTTGTCTGGCAATATTCCCCTACATCTTGAGTATTTCAAGTCTACTTTGCTATTAATAATAGTTACTCTAGCTTTTCTTTCCATTAGTGTATATGTTTTGTCTTCATCTTTTCGTTTTTAGCATCCTTATATGACAATATTTTATGGTTCTAATAAATAGCAAGGAGTAGGGACACCTATAAGGTACTCTTTAAAACTCTTAATAATGTTTTTATGCTATTTAAAACTTTAATTACTGTTATGTAATAATTTATACTTGCCATTTTATTCTTTCTTTTGCTTGTTTCTTCTATCCTGCCTTCTTTCAGGTCGGTCATTTCATCTTTATCTATTGTTGCCCTAATACCTTTTCATTTTTTAAAATAGTGGCTCTGTGGATTATAAAATGTACTTATCACATTCTATTTAGAATCAGTATTTTACCATGTCAAATGGAGCATAGATGTTACATAGAACAGTGCATCCATTCAAAACTTTTGCTTTCTATTGCTAAACATATTTTAAAGAATATCACTTTCCCTTCTGGCTAAAGGAGACACTCAGCTCTATATTAGAGCAATGACCAATGAATACTGTCTTCACTTGGATCTTTACATCACCTTCTAAAATTCATTACCCCTTTTCATATCTAAAAATTATTTTTCTGGTTATACCCAGTGCTTTTCTTCGAATATTCTAAACATTTCTTTTTTTGTTCTCTCTTCTCATTTCCATGGATTCTGAGGTAAAAGTCAAGGTAATTAGGGTAAGAGGGGCATCCCTTTTCTCAGGCTGTTTTCCAAGTTCTTTTTCTCTTGTGTGTTACGTCCAGTATAATGAAGATATGCCATGAATTTCTTCAGAGTTGTTCTACTTTGGGTTCTCTAAATTTGTATCTTTATCTTTACGTTTTTCCCTAAATTTGTGATGATGTCAGCTACCCAATTCACCAAGTATTTTCTCACTGTGCATTAGTTCTCAAAATGTCCAATGTTTTCTAATCCCGTATCTCCTTGAAGTTCTGTTCAATGTTAACATGTATTTTCTACTGTCCAGATAGAAATTTTTCTACTGATTTATCTTCAAGTTCTTCACATTCTGCCAGTGAGTTGTCCACTTAGTATCTTTCAGTTCTCATATCCCCACACCTCTCTCTGTCCTATATTTCTCTATTCAAACCTTTCCATTCATTTCCAGAACAGCCACGACTGCTTGTCAGAGCTATGTATAAGAGCCACTATAAAGTCCATGTTCACTTTTTTCATAATGATGATAATCAGTGAGGTGACAGTACTGCTTTTCCAAGTTTCTCCCCACATGTGCCCTCAGTAGTATCTAATTTCCAAGCTATTCTCCTCTCACTTCTCTGGCCAGAAAGCTAGCGCTTCCATTCCCTAATTGGTTATATCTGATACAGTATCTGTCTTGATCAAGTAGAAGAGAGGAGGAAGCAATGGTTGCCTGTCAACTGCAGAGGAAAGTTTCTTTCCATCCCTCATAGTTCTAGCTGCAGGCTGCCAAGGTAGCTTCTGCTGACAATGCCATGAGAGAAAGGGGGCAAGGGCAGGACTCTGAGCTCAGGAGTTATTTCTGTGGCTTCTTAAGCAAACCCAGCAGGCTTCTTTCGGGGCTTTCTGTCTATTGTGTCTGACTGTGTTAAATTCATGTTCAGGGATACTGAAGAAAAAGAAATGGTAAACTCCTAGCCAATGGTACTTTGAATTCTAATCTTCTTTCCCAATCCACCTGGAATTTATTTATTCAGTAGAGTCCTCAAATAGCTATTTCATCCATCTTGCCCTGGTTTTATAGATATATTCAGTGAGAGGGAAAAGAAGTATGTGTGTCTAATAACTACTTAGAGTGGAGCTAACCTCTAACTTCAGTTACTCAATTCTCACTGGCATATGGACTCTTCAAATATTCTTACCAATAAATGTTAATAACCTAGTATTAAAAAATAATTGTCCAGTTTCACCAAGAGCCCAGGTTCACACATAACTAACAGAAAGACAGGTATCAAACAATCGGGTTATGTTTTGCTTTAAAAGGCTGTATGATTACAGGCTGTTACTCCAAACATCTCAACATTCTATAAGGTAGTACCAGAAAAGGCTCTCTTTTCATGCTCCTCAGCCTTCTTTGAAAGTACAGTGACACCAGAATGGCACATAAGAGGTTATTTATTGAGATGGTCCTTTTACAGGCAACTAAGAAGTACCATTCAAATAGTGTCAAATAATTATGACTGATAGACTCAAATTAAAAATCACTAGTTAGGAACACTAGATGCTCTTACAGAGGTTCCCAGAAGCCACATGGTTTCTAACAACCATTTTAATTCTAATTCCAGGAAATCCAATGTCCTCTTGTGAACTCTCCAGGCAACAGGCATGCACCTACAACACATACACATATGTAGGCAAAATACTCATACATATAAAATAAAATAAATGAATCTAAAAATTTTTAAATAAAACATATTTCAAAAGATTGGTCCTGGATCTATTTCAAACACCGACTTTGGAAATAAAATGTTTTAAAATTTAAAAGCAGAAGACTTAAGGATCCAACTCACTGTGAGAGGGTCTAGACTCTGGGTTCTATCTCCAATACAAAATTAATCATGAAGAAGAGGAAGAAGAGAAAGGGGCAAGAGGACGGAAACAAAAATAATTAAGAGAAAGATTTGGGAACAAGTTTAAAAATTAAGATCATCTGAGAATAACAGAATAGTTGAACAGGCCAAGGCGCTCGTTACTAAGTCTGGCAGCTTCAGTTTGATTTCTGGGACCACCCACACAGTAGGAGGAGAGCGACTACCCTCAGACGTTCTTTGACCTCAACACGTGTACCTTAGCACAGACTAGCACACGTGTACACAAAAATAAACAAATTTGTAATACATTTTCTGTTGTTTTTTAATAATTTATTTATTTTTATTCCATGTGCATTGGTGTTTTGTCTATATCTCTGTCTGTGTGAGGATGTTAGATCCCCTAGAATAGAAGTTATAGACAGTTGTGAGCTACCATATAGGTGCTGGGAACTGAACCCTGATCTTCTGGAAGAGTAGCCAGTGACCTAAACCACTGAGCCATCTCCCAAGCCACTGTATGAATTTTTTTAATAGCTATTGATTTCTTATTTCTACAGTGTTCTTTCTCCGTGTGTGCCTATACATCAGGAGAGGGCACCAGGTAGCACTATACATGGTTGTGAGCCACCATGTGGTTGCTGGGAATTGAACTCAGGACCATGAAAGAACAGTCAATGCTCTTAACCTCTCCAGCCCATGTAATGAAATTTTTAATTAAGATGATTTTAAAGAAGTCTAATGGTTTAAAATTCAACAGCATTATAATCACTTACTTTTCCTACACTGATTAAGACAGCTAATTACTATACAATGAATTTAAAAAATAATTATTTTCCCCTAAATGAAAAAGATACTTTAGTATACTTATGTATTTATATGAGACTTAACTTGGTAGCTCTGACAAAGGAGTATTTCAAGGAATTAAGACATCCAAAATTAGTAGTTTTTATTTCTTTATAAACTAGTAAATGTTCTGCTAATAAAAATATGAATTAACCCTAAATGTGCTTAAAACCTTTAGAGGATCTTTGTTTAAGCAGGAAACACATCTGTCTCTATACTCACTGTAAAACATGTTTTCCAGGAGCTGGAAAGATGGCCCATCAGCTAAGAGCCTTGGCTACTCTTCCAGGTCCAGGATTTAGTTCCCAGCACCTACATAGCATCTCACAACAGTCTGTAACTTGAGTTCAGGGAATCTACTGCATCTTCTGACCTTCAAGGACCCAGAACACACATGGTAACATACAAACACTCAGGTACACAAACATACACATACAAAAATTAAACATTTTTAAAAAGTATTTTCCATTCTGCATAGATTTCTTCCAGATTTACTTAATGGCCCCAAAAAGACTAACCAAATTAAAAATCAGAACAGAGTGTATATGAACATCAAGATGCCTCAACTGGACTACTGGACAGAAGGTAAAATATGGCCCCTAATTTAACCTCAGTGCTAGTTCACTTTTCAGGTTTTTCCTAGGCCTAAACCTACTAAATTACTTTTTCCTGTCAACTATGGGATACTAAAGAAAGGAGAGGACAAAGGTAAAGGAATCAGGAAAGGATGGAAGAACAAAACAGCAAATCCTTTTCTATTAATAGGAAAAAAACTGAGCCAAAGAAATAGTTAGGTACGAAATATTAATTTCAGAGACTGAGTCTCAAATAAGACCTAGGAAATAAAAGCAAGTATCTCAGACTAGGTTTTAAAAAGTGGGAGAATTTATAAGAAAATTAATTTATACTTTCTGGTAAAGCAGCTAAGGAAATTTTAAAGTTTTTTTTTAAAACATTTCAGAACCATATCCCAGGGATACCACCAAGAAACTAACTCTAATCCAAGATCCAAAAGAAAGATGATACTAGATACTACAAGAGACAGAGCAACATTAACAACAGAAAACCTTATTTAAAAAACTTCCTACCTAGGAGTGGGATAGCTGGATCTTGAGGTAGCACTATTCCTAATTTTCTGAGAAAGAACCAGATTGATTGCCAAAGTGGTTGTACGAGTTTACATTCCCACCAGCAGTGAAGGAGGGTTCCGCTTTCTCCACATCCTTTCTAGCATGTGTTGTCACTTGAGTTTTTGATCTTAGCCATTCTGATGGGTGTAAGGTAAAATCTCAGGGTTGTTTTGATTTGCATTTCCCTGATAATTAAGGATATTGCGCATTTCTTTAAGTGTTTCTCTGCCCCTTGATATTCCTAAATTGAGAATTCTCTCTTTAGCTCTGTACCCCATTTTTTAAATGGACTACTTATTTGTTGCTTTTTAACTTCTTGAGTTCTTTATATATTCTAGATATTAGCCCTCTGTCAGATATAGGGTTGCTGAAGATCTTTCCCCAGTCTGTAGGCTGTTGTTTTGTTCTGATGACACTGTCCTTTGCTTTACAGAAGCTTTTCAGTTTCATAAGGTCCCATTTATTAATTGTTGATCTTAGAGCCTGTGTTGTTGGTATTCTGCTCAAGTATACAACAAGGATATTTGTTCAACCATGTTCATAGCAGCTTTGTTCGTAATAATAGCCAGAATCTGGAAACAACCCAGATGTCCCTCAAACTGAGGAACTGATATAGAAAGTATGGTACATTTACACAATGGAATACTACTCAGCAATTAAAAACAAGGAAATCATGAAATGTGCAGGCAAATGGTGGGAACTAGAAAAGATCATCGTGAGTGAGTTGTCCCAGAAGCAGAAAGACACATATGGAATGTACTAACTTATAAGTGGATATTAGACATATAATATAGGACAATCAGACTAAAATCTGTACACCTAAAGAAGTTAAGTAAGAAGGAGGACCCTGGGTAAGATGATTAATATTCATTCAGAAAAAAAAGGAGATGAATATCGGAAGAGGGAGAAAACAGGGAACAGGTCAGGAGATACCACAGAGGGCCTCTGAAAGATTCTACCTAGCAGGATATCTAAGCAGATGCTGAGACGCATAACCAAACTTTGGACAGAGTGCAGAGAAGCTTATGAAAGAAGGGGGAGATAAAAGACCTGGAGGGGAAAGGAGCTCCACAAGGAGAGCACCAAAACCAAAAAATATCTGGGCACAGGGGTCTTTTCTGAGACTGACACTCCAACCAAGGACCACCGTGCATGGAGATAACCTAGAACCCCTGCTCAGATGTAGCCCATGGCAGCTCAGTCTCCAAGAGGGTTCCCTAGTAAGGGGAACAGGGACTGTCTCTGACATGAACTCAGTGGCTGGCTCTTGGATCACCTCCTCCTGAGTGGAGAGCAGCCTTACCAGACCAGAGAGGAGAACAATGCAGCAAGTCCTGATGAGACCTGATAATCTAGGGTCAGATGGAAGGGGAGGAGGACCTCCCCTATCAGTGGACTTGGAGAGGGGCATGGAAGAAGAGAGAGGGTGGGTGGGACTGGAAGGGGACAAGGAAGGGGGCTACAGCTAGGAGAAAAAGTGAGTAAATTGTAATTAATACAAATAAATAAATTTAAAAAGAAAAAAAAAACTTTCTACCAAGAGCCTGGAGTGTGATGGAGCTCATCTTTAATCCCAGCACATAAAAGGCACAGGCAGGCACATCTCTGTGAGTTGGAGGACAGCCTAGTCTACAGAGCAAGTCCTAGGACAGCCTACAAAAGGAAAGCTGACTCGAAAAAAAGAGAGAGGGGAAAAAAAAAAACTTTTTACTAGGGCTGGAAAGTTGCCTCAACAGGGAAAGAAACATGTGGGATTTGATCCTGATTTTGATCCCTGGACCCACATGGTAGAAGAGAACTGACTCCTACAAGTTGTCCTCTGACCTCTACTTATGCCATAATGTACATACAAAATTAATTTAAAAACCTAAAACCTCATTACCACTCCTTCATTTTTTAAAGTAAACACTTTAAACTTGAAAGTGAGCACACACTATGAAATACAATCTAGAATTTACTTCTCAAACCCTTGAGTCCACTGTGTTTAACTACTGATTGTAAGACGAAAGGCAAATACAGGTATTGTGTTCCTTTTAAATGTTATGAAACACAGTATTATGAAGGAGGCCCATCTGAAGAGACCTCTGATTGAATAAACTTGATATTGTCCAGTAACTACAAATCTATAAGTGAGTTTGTAAACCTGGCCCCTTCAACGTCCAACACTTTAAACTTTGTATGTATCAATAGAGACAATGACCGGAAATAAGTGCAAATAATCTGATTTTACTCTCTATTACTGCCCCACACACTTTTCTTTAAAGATCAGCTAGAAAGCTTTAAATTTAAGTAGAAAATAAGAATGACAGCATTTATACAAACACCCAAAAAAGAATAAACTATAATCCAAAACAAACAGAATCACAACAATGACAAAATTATGGTTGGATACTTTTCAAGGCATAATTTTTAGGCAAAGAAAAGAAAAAAGCTTCATAACAATTATTTTTGGCTGCTTCCTTGTTTCTCTATTTTTAATATGTATTTCTCTATACTAACATATAAATTTGCTGTTTAAGTTCATCTCTACAGTTAGAAAAATGTATTCTAAATAGAGCAGTGAGGTCAAGGAAAAGGCAGCATTTGAGAGCAGGCCCCAACATTCACAGGAAGCTCCACACTCTACACTGTACCTTACCCTCCCTGTTTCCTAGGAGGGCTAAGTGACGCTCACTGCCAAGCTCACTAAGTATTTCTACTAGGGAATTTTATTCACCCTAGCTTACTGGTCAAGGTCATTCCACCCTCTGAGGAGTTGGTGGATTCCTGCAATAATGAGGCTACAATCACCGTCAGGGTCAGTGGGCTTTAATACAGACTGACTCCTTGCCTTTAAGGAAATCATGTCAAGAAACATTAAAGATTATGGCACATGAGAACGCATACATACACACTGAAATATAAATAAAATAGAAGCAAAGTATCTTCCAAAGCAGGAGCTGACAAATAAGCCAGGGGCAAATCTAGGCAGCTGTCTACTTTGTTTTTGCTTTTGTTTTAGGAAGTGAACAATCTTAGTGCTCTCACGTGTTTAAATGATTACAGTTGAGGGGCTGCAGGGACAGCCCAGTAGTTAGAGCACTGGCTGTTCTTGCAGGGAACCTGGGTTCCATCTCCAGCACCTACATGGAGGCTCACAACATCTGTAACTCCAGACAAAAATTTTTGAACTCTAACACAAATACCCTGCTCCATAAAAATTGTAGCTATAATGTAAATATGATTAAAATGTTTTGAATGTTAGCATCTAACTCCATTTCAGAAACAGTATGATCCCAACTTAAATGTAATAGACACACATAAGAAAACCAGCAATCAGCATGAAAATGTCAATAATCAGTTATAACTCTTGATAAGCACTATTTCTGCTGTTATTTTTCTATACTTTATAAAATTTTTAAAATGGGTAACCTTATTTAAACATACTATAAAAAACTTTATTGAAAAGATAGAGCAAAAAATTTAAATGAATTTAAACACATGGTTACTTGCATACACATTCAGTCAGCATTACTATTCACCATTACCTATAGTTCATAATGCTAAGAATTAAATTTGGGCCTAGAAGATTGTTAAACTGTTAAAAGCACTTACTGAGCAAACATGAGGATCTAACTAAGAATCTCCAACATCCAAGTAAGAAAGCTGGACGTGGCAACCTGTGGCTGTGACACCAACACGGGACACACACAGATCCCTAGCATTTGCTGGAAAGCCAACCAACCTAGTCAGTGTTGGCTTCTGGTTCAGTCTCAAGGGAATATGGTAGTGAGCAATAAAAGGACATCCTCCTCTACACTATGTATATGCATGCTTGTGCACATTCATATGCATGTAACACACGTGAATTAAAACAGTATGTTTACAACACATGAAAAAAAAAACAATCCTCTTTTAAATGCCTTCAGAAAGAGCTGTTGATCTGAACTCTTTGAGATTACTATTTTGGAACTAGCAATTCAGACACACTATAAAATACTTTTACAATTTAAAGTTAAATTAATAAAATAATTGTTTACTATATTCATGTTTTATGTCAATGTTTCTTTCAAAGAACACTCTAGCCAAACCCTAAATATTCCACATACTTTTAATAGCTAGAGAAATTAACATTTAAAGTCATACTGAATCGCACAATTTCTTGTTCAATGAAAAATACACATTTCCAGACCAGGAGGGGAAAAAAAAAAACACTTTTTCTATAAGACTTTTATACAAGATATTCTGAAAATACTTTTATACACATACACGGTACCTGATAAAACTGAAGTATAAGTTAAGTCTTGTGGTTGTCTGCAGCAGTGCCACACACCTGTAAACCTAGCACTCAGCAAGTGGATGGATGAGGATAACTTTACGGCCAGCCTGGGCTAAATGAGAACCTGTCGAAATGATCATCAATAGGTATCACTTTTACTGTGGTCTCAGGAAAACAGTCTTTGCTTTGTGGTTTGTTTCCTAAGTCTCTTCTGAAAGTAAATTTAAGTCTAGTTGTGGATGATGTTAAAACCCAAACTAACTTAGTGGCACACACCTTTAGTCCCAGCACTTGGGAGGCAGAGGCAGGTGGATCCCTGTGTTCAAGGCCAGCTTGGTCTATAGAATGAGTTCCAGGACAGCCAAATTATATTAGACCCTGTCTTACACAGCAAACAAACAAAACAATCCAAATTAAATTATCTCAAATCACAAATTTAAAACAACACCACTCAAGACAATAATTACAGCTTTTCTATTCATGTCACTGGCATTTCTATTCCCTTATAGTACAATGTTAAGTGGTAAACAATTTAACCTCATTAGAATGCAAAACTTACACAAAAAATATAAATTGTTTTGACTGTGCCACAAGCCAAAACTACAACAAAGTAACAAACTCTGTATCTAGTTAACAGTGACCACCAGGCTGGGGACATTACCCAGTTGAGAGTGTACAATCCCTTTGTTTAATCCCCAGTACCACATAAACTGGATGTGGTGGAACATATCACACTTAGGAGATGGAGGATCAGAAGAAAAACCTGGTCTACAAGAGACCCTGTCTCAAAAAGAAATCAAAGGAAGGAGGAGGGGAAGGAGAGAAGAAAGCTAACACTGACTGGAGTACAAACTCATATAAAGAACAAGTAGATCGGAGTTTCCCTCTCATCCCTGGTAGGAGGAAGTACTGGTAGAAATATTTGTTTAGAAATTTAAAATAAAGAAAGAAATTACAGTCAACATTTAAAGGTTAAGAATTCATCTCATGTAGTATTTAATTACTATACTTTACAACAGAAATCAGGTGCTGGTCATGTCCTTTAAAAAAAAAATCTGGAAAAAAAAATCTGGATAATCAGGCTGGAGTGGTGGCTCAGAGGTTAAGAGCACTGGCTGGTCTTCCTAAAGGTCTTGAGTTCAATTCCCAGCAAACCACATGGTAGCTCATAACCATCTATAATAAGATCTGGTGTTTTCTTTTGACCTGCAGGCATGTAGGCAAAACACTGTGTACATAATAAATAAATCCTTTTTTTTTTTTAATCTGGATAATCAAGTTTCTTGACTAAATCAGAAAACAAATGTTTTTAGTATTTCATATGAATAGTTTTCTTTTCTCAGCATGCCCATTACGCAAGTTATGTATCTCACACACCTAAAAACAGGGAAGAGGAAGCAAATGACCTCCACACTAGCTAGGCTATACAGCAACACTGTAACTCAAACATAAAACCTTTTTCAAATGTCAAACATGTCTTTAAGAAAATAGTGTAAAAAAGATATTCTGTGCTAACACATTAAGTAACTGACTTGGTTCTAAAAGCTCAGCCTTTTTAGAAAGCTTTTACTTACTCTAAGAGATGTGCAGGAATTCAATACACTATAAAGTCTTAATAGATTTCTATTTCTGGTTTCTACCATAATAAATAGAGGTTAAAGCTGGAGCTGCTTTTTTGACTTAACAGAGTTTTACATACTCAGCAAGTTAAAACAGGACATACTGTAATACCAAAATGGAAACTACTTAATCAACATTTCCATGTGGAAACAGATCATACAGAACAGTTTGTAGGGGTAAGATTTTATTTTCTAAAGTTAGCACTTAATTTTATTAGCAACACAATCTTTCTTTTTCCTGGTCTTCCACATAATGCAGTTAGTGCTCATGAACTTTAACAGTAAACAAAAAAACAAAAATATTAGCAGCAATATAAGGCTTTTGTTAATAATAGTAAAACAAAACCAAAAAGCAGTCCTACAGACAGCTCCTCTGCTTCATATTTTTCTCCTGCTATATATTTTTAAGCCATTTCTATAAAGTACTCAAAAAACTCATGAAATTCCCAGCGTGATATACCCAGTGCACAATCTTCCAGACTTGAGGTTAAGACTATGGTCATCTCCACATCTCCAAAGAACTATTTTAAAACATTGGACATAACTAAAAAGTCTTCCTCCTCTTCTCCTCCTGCCTTCTCCCCCCAAAATATATGGAGTGTTAATAAAAACAAACCTTACCACTGACATATTCCTAGCCTCAAGCTTGTTCCCACCGGCTTTACCACATATAATTTCCAAATTCTAAGTTTCAGTTACTAACCTCTTTAAGTGGGAAAAATAAAAAGACATTTTCCCTGAATTAATCATACATATCTTATTATAGTAGAATTTATAAGTATGTGTCTCTAAAAAAAAATCATAAACGTAGATTTCACCAAGTAGGTTTCATGAGATAAAGTATCATTTTTTTTTACTCACATAGTCTAGTCTATAACCTTAAACAGTATATTTCAAATTTATTATACAATTTCTTAAAAGGACAGTAATTATAGGCATATTTATTCACCTTGTATTAAGGAAAAGGGAGATAATTTGATAATGCCAATATGTTCCCTTCTACATCTGAATAAATAAACCAAATGAATAAAATAAACGATGGTATCACATGAAAATTGGCAATCTCAAGGAAGTAACAATCTGGCTTCAGGCTACACTTTGAGAGCATCCTTGCAGTACTCAGTTGTCTCATTCTGTACGCTTCCTCTTGACAATGTCTACACTCCCTAAGGTTTCTTCTTGCAAGAGTCAGCACTTAACGAATGACCTCACGGAGTACAGACACTTGCTGTTTTCAGCAAAGAACAAAGGTTGAAGAAAAGCACTGTAAACAGCTGGGGAAAAAAATGTTAATTCATATGCATAATGTTTCCCCATTATCTAAAACTTTAAAAAACCAAAAAGAAAGCAAAAAAAAACCCTCAGCCTTGTATATTTAAACAGAAACAGGAGCCAGGGAGATGGTTTACCTAGTAAGACACTCACCGCCAAGCCTGACCACCTGAGACCAATCCCCAGCATCCACATGGTTGAAGCAGAAAACTGACTCCACCAAGTAGTTCTCTAACCTACACAGACACAAACATACATGTATATACACACATACATATACACATTCACACATAGATACACTCACAGACACAAAAACAAACACATACATGTGTACATATACACACGCACTATAGCATGGCTGCACAAAATAAATGCATTTTTAAAATTATGTATTCCAACACACAGGTTCATTTCACTTGACTGACTTAAGCCTTTGACTAAATCTTACTATGATCAAGTAAAAATTTCGGCCAGTAACGTCTATGACATTTACTGGCATACATGGAGATAAACAATACTAGTGTCCCCGTGTTTATCAGAGTCTCACAAAGGCTCTTAAAGAAACAAAAGTACAAGTCTCTTGAGGTCATCTGAGATCCTGTGGGACTGTTCATAACATTAAGGTGTTATTTCCCTGTGGCTGGTCTTTTCCCAACACGGATCATCAGTTTCTCCTTCTCCAAATTTCTATTAACTTTTCAATTGACTCAGGGATTCTCCATTTCCTATCTCAAAGCACAACGTGTATGCTAATTATTAAACAGGCAAGATGAAATGGTTTCTTTGGGTGCCTTCATAATACAATCAACACTTCTGACTGTTAAAAGATTAATAAAGCAGTAGTTAAAGTTATATTCCACTGTACTTGTTTAGAATGCCTTAGCATTACTTTATATGGCATAGAAAATGTACTAGAAGATCTATGTTGTATAGGTGTCAAGAGAATGTGTTAGTGGTCAGCCTAAGTGCTAACATACCTGCCAAACTTCAAGTAAGATTTTTATATTATACTAGGTTAAACCAAACCTGAACTAACACAAGGAGCCTACTACTTCTGTCTGCATTCTCAACATGAACACCATGCATTCCTTTCCCCAATTTGTACATATTTACATACATGTGTCAATTCTGTGTACAATGTAAATGTATTCATATTAATGTTTCCACTACAGACACGCGCTCATGAGGATCCAAGCAGGACAGCAGTTTCCTCTTTTCACAGAAGTAGTTTCTATCAATCTTTAGGTCAGTTAAAAGAGGGAAGGCTAGTGTGCTATACATCTGAAATCCCACACCTGAGAAGTTAAAACAGGAGGATCATGAGTTCAAATCTAGCCTTAATTACATAACAAAATCTTCTCTAAAAAAATCTAAAAGTAAAAACTGATCTGAATGAAATGAGAATAATTACAGTCCTCACTTATTCCAAAGAGTATATATATTAATGCTTCAATTCATAAATGTTGATGCCTATGATTTCAGGGTTGTGTCATTGGAATGTTAGATACTAGGTAGTAAACACCACTAATGCTGCTTTTTAGGATAAATACAGTTTAGGACAAATTCGATAGCAGGGTTTGAATCAAACCACATTTTTTTCTTTTTGCCTTTACACTTTCCTAACATAGTATCTTTCGTTGTTAAAACAAAGGCTCACAATAAGGCTCATGCCTTCAACTTAAAGCTTCTTACTCTCTTTTCCAAAGGTTCAATCTGCAGAGTGGTAACAGGACAGGGCTCAAAAGACATTAAGGTGCAAACAATACTCTGACATATTACAGATGCCCCTACTACTGCTACTTCTAGTAACAACCATGAGTATTTCCCACTGTTCTTTAAAATTGGTCATATGACCTTTCTAGACTCTATACCCCTCTAGCTTGGTAGCCCGCAGAGAATAATCACATACACTAACCCCGCTCTAAATCTACCCCATATAGATGCCAACAGCTACCTCAAAAGTAACTGACAGTGTTTATCTCATTGCAGGCACTTTTTAAATTTGATGAGAAACTCTTCTCTACAGATAATATAAAACATCATTTTAAACCACTAGCCAAAATTCCATTTAATTGACTCATTCTTCCAAGAGATATGTTCTCTACAATCCAAATG
Organism: Meriones unguiculatus; assembly: GCF_030254825.1. Lineage (NCBI taxonomy): Eukaryota > Metazoa > Chordata > Mammalia > Rodentia > Muridae > Meriones > Meriones unguiculatus. The sequence goes on along the minus strand of NC_083354.1, from coordinate 16,714,384 downwards.
CAGATAGTAAAGCATTTATATGTTTAATATTTACTGAATGAATTTTGCCAATCTATGGCAAAGCCGAATGAATATCTACTTCATTCTCAATGGTGAGTAAAGCAAACAATTACAAACTCACAGGCTGGTAACTCAGCTCTAGATCAATAAATGCTGATTTTATGAGCTCTTCTGTATTTATAAAATCAGCAGAAGTCTGAGTCTATCTACATCATTTTTATAGCAAAAGTATTCTAAACCTTGTTTTTAACAATAAAACTACATTAGACATAAAATACAATTGTCCAATAAATTGTTTTATCAACTGAATAATTTTCTAATTATTCAGCATATTCACTTTATCGTTTTCAATCTTTTTAATTAATAATTCAATGTGCTCATCCATGTATCTTCCAAGCCTACTTCAGTCCAAAACACCCAAGGGACCAAAACACCCTTTAGAATGAGATTAACCCCTTCAAATGCTTAAAATCATCCCCTCACCTTAATTTTTGTTGGCAATTAGATTTCAAATGAATTGAAGCCATAGTGTACATGTTTGAATGTATGTGTGTAAATATGTGTAAGACATATACATACATACATACATACATGCACGCATATACATGCATATATAGATGCAAAAGGTAAAGCCATGTATCTATTTTGGTTTGTTTTTATAATGCTATTTGTTGTGGTTTGAATAAGAACAGCACACACAGGTTCATATATTTGAATGTTTGGTCACCACGGAGTGGCACTACTTGAGGATTAGGAGGTGTGGCTTTGTTGGAAAGAGTGTGTCGCTGGAGTGGACTTTGGGTTTTCAAAAGCCCAAGCCAGCCTCAGGGTAGCTCTTCCTTCCTGCTGCCTGAAGATCCAGATGTAGAACTCCAGCTACCTCTCTACCGCCATGTTTGCCTATTTGCCTCCATGTTTCCTGTCGTGACAATAGTAAATTAAACTTCTGAAACTGCAAAGCAGCACCAATTAAATGCTTTCTTTTGTAAGAGTTGTAGTGGTCATGGCATCTCCCCACAGCAATAGAACTTGGACTAAGACACTATAGTTTGAACCCAGGACCTAGATTCTGGGCAAATTGCTGTATTACTGAGCTACATTTCCAGCAGCCAAATTTTCTAATGAAGTTATATTGGGCCATTTTTGAAATGTTTCTTTGTCATTAAACATTAATAATATCCTGTAAAAAATAATTGTATACTCTTAGGAATCTTAATTTCTACAAATAGCATAAAATTTACAAATACTCCTTTAAAAAGTACTTTATCATAAATAAGTAGAATAAATCTTGTATCACTTCCCTTGAAGCTTACACTCAAAATTACATATTAACTGAAAATGTTTCCCTCTCCTTTTACTTCTTTCATCATGAATGAGCTACACTGAAACTCCTGAATCTTTATTTATTGCCCCCATAACTATTAATCTTGTCCTCTGAAACAGAACACTATTTTCTTAAGGGCAAAAAAAAAAAAGTCATAACTCAGTATGCTCTGAAAAAACCCATAAATCTAAAAATACAGTAAATTTTCAACTGAATATGTATTTACTAAGTGCTTGCTGAATTTTGGGTTATCTTGTTAGAATGGGGGTTACTTTAAAGTGTCCAATAGAAGCTTTAAGGTTTTCATCCCAGTTGATCACATTTAATTAAAATAAGAGGAGAAAAAGGAAACAAGGAGAGACAAACAGATGGACAGAGACAGAGAAAGTATAGGGACTGGTCTTTCAAGACTTTCTGATTTGCACCTTGCTGGACTCTGGCAGTGGGTTTCAGAGATACTTCTAAGTATCCACCAACTACTCAGTCACTGAAACCATTGTTTATCCACTAAGCCAACATTCTAAACAAAGCCAGGCTCAAGTTTAGACAGCTTTATATTTCACAAGGCTGATACTATCATAAAAACTAAGGAAAATTTAAGATTTAAATTAAAAAAAAGATTCTGCAAATATTGAAGGAGTAAATAAAGTAAGCATAACTCAAAAATCTAAAATACATTTAGGCATTTTGATAATGATCACTTTTTAAAACCTTCTTGGGGAAAAAGAAAAACTTTTGGTGAGCATCAGCAATAAAAAAGAACTACTACAAATGAATGATGAATGTGTAACTGTCAGATGGTTATGTTCAGAACACTGGGTACCAGACAAGGATTATACTAGAGTATTTTAATGGAACAGTAAGACAAACTACTATAAAATTAGAAAGTATTAAATGAAGAATACTTCCGAACCAGGGGCAGTAAACAGCCTTTTTATTTATTAAACTGCTTTTACAGCTGGGAAGATGGCTCAGTACATGAAGTGCCCGCCACATCAACATCAGGACCTCCGTCTGCCACACAGCACCTATGTCAAAAGCTGGATTCTGTGGTACATGCCTGTAACTCCAGCACTGGGGAGTAGGAGATAGGTAAAGCCCTGGAGCATGCTGGTCAAGTGAGTTCCAGGTCCAGTAAGAAGCCATGCCTTAAACCAGAGCGCAGAGCAATGAAAGAATTTAGGACAGCCAACGTCCACCCCTGGTCATCACGTATATATGTGCACATGCACACACTCACACCCCTATATTCATACACCACATACACAAACTGAGTGTTTCATTATTCGTCAGTCTGATTTTAGAAACAGGTTTTCTTAAAACTTGCGTAACCATAAATTTTCATTACTTTTTTAAAACTTAAAATACTTAAAGATAAAATTTTAAAGAGAGAATATTAAAAAATAAACAGCAACAAAGTTCCACAGTAAAACTATTATGGAAATAAGACAACCTATTGAAAAAGGAAATCCATTTGTTAACAATGACCAATAGAAGTTATATGTAGTTATTACCAACAACATGGTTAAATATTTCATTTGATTGGGTGGGGTAATTAGAGGGGGTTTTGTTTGTTTGTCTGGTTTTTTGTTTGTTTGTTTGTTTTGTTTTTGAGACAGGGTTTCTCTATGTAGCCCTGGCAATCCTGTAACTCTCTCTGTAGACCAGACATGACTGTGTATATTACCTGGGATTATACTATACAGTTCCATGATGTTCTCTATTTAAAAAATGGTGTTTATTTCTTTTATAAAACTGACCCAAAGCCACACAGTTTGTCTAAAGGATAGATACACAGCTCTGAGCCTTTAAATGGTATGACTATGAAGCTATTTGCTTGTATTAGAATTACTTACACTGTAATAATCAATTGCTGCTGCTATACGGCTCCTACTGCTCAGCAAATGCATTCCTTACAGATAACATTACACCTGCTTCTAGTCACCTATAGAGCATTGCTGTGCAACACTATATTTATTTTTCTAAGTACTCAAAAAATTATCTTGAATGAAATTGAAAGTAATGGAACTGATGACATCAAGAAACTATTTAGTTATTTCTGAAGTATACCTCCTGATACAAAAGCCATTCACAGTCCTGTTGAATGAACACACCTAAGCAGTCATGTTTCTATCAGTCACAAATGAACACTTTTCATAACCCCAGCAACTGGATGAGGTATGCTTAGGTAGTCAACCCCAAGACTGGTCAAATCATTAGTTACCAGACGCTCTCTATCTTGAATGTTACAGTAAGAAAGCTAACCCAGAAATGCTGCTTAGGTTGGAGAATCTGTGAATTTGGACAAACTAATACATTTTAAAGGTCTGTAAAAAGAGAAGAGGAATAAAAACAGACAGGTAAATGCCTAATCAAGAGACTACAGGAACCTGGAACTTGAAAGATGACTGAGTTGGTAAAGTGACTGCTACACAAGCATGAGGAACCAATTCAGAGCCCCAAGACCCACGTAAAATCTGGTGACGTGGTATGTGTCTATAAAGCCAGTTTGTAGGGGGTTATGAGGAGGGTAAACAAGGGTCCATGAAATTTATTAGCTAGGCAGCCTTGCTAGATTCAACGAGAGACCCTATCTTAAGATAGAGGACTGAGGAGCTGGCTCAATTGTTACAGCTGCTCTTCCAGAGGACCCAGGTTTGACTCCTAGCCCACACAAGTGGCTCACAACAGTCTGTAACTCCAGTCTCAGGAGACCTAATGCCCTCTTCTGGCCTCTGACATACACTGGCACCAGACATACACTCGTAGACAGACATACAAGCAAAACACACAGACACATAAAAAATATTTTTAATTTAAAGATATGACAGCAATTTAAAAAACAGATCTTCACACACACCTATGCATACACCACACGCAACAAACAACACACACACAAACACAAAGAGACCACAGGAACACTAAAAGACAGACAAAATGAACTCTGTAAAACCTAATTTTACTTGTTTTCATACTGAATTTCCTCAAACTATACTTACTTATTTGATTGCAATCAAGGAGCTTTTCCTATAAAGATTCCATAGTCCCTGACTATTATCATCCTACATGTTTACCGAAGAACTAAAAAACATGAAGCTTCAACTACCCCAACAATAAGCACACAAAGCTAGACCTCAAAAGATACATGAAGCACTACACCATAAGCTTCAGACATCTGGAAAATATGAACACCATACTGACCTAAATTTAAAAAAAAAAATTTGCAACATCAGAAATCAGTATATTAAAGTCCAAATGCAAATTCATTAACTACCATCTGTGGCAGAAAAAAAAATGAGTAATTAGGATAAGGATGTTTGAGCAATCATATGTTTTATGAAAATATGTATTGAAGGTAAAGACAAAAACATAAAAATCGCAGAATACATGCATAGCAAAGAAAAAAATTCTACGCAAAAAGCCAAGAATACAAAAGTTGGTGTTGGCCAGGCAGTGGTGGTGGTGCATGCATTTAATTCCAGCACTTGGAAGGCAAAGGCAGATGACTCTCTTGTCAGTTTGAGGCTAGCCTGATGTACAGAGTGAGTCCGAGAGCAGCCAAGGATATACAGAGAAACCTGTCTCAAAAACAAACAAACAATCAAAAATGTTAGGTGTCTACTACAGAAGAAAACAGAACTGATGATGGAAATCTCAACACTAATGAACAATATGTATAAATTATGAATACAGAAATGTGTAATGTTGGGGTCGGAGGAGGAGATGGCTTAGAGGGTAAGAGCACTGTCTGCTCTTCCAGAGGTCCTGAGTTCAATTCCCAGCAATGGCATGGCGGCTCACAACCATCTATCATGGGATCTGCCCTCTTCTGGCCTTGCAGGTGTACATGCAGACAGAGCATTCCTATACAATAGATAGATAGATAGATAGATAGATAGATAGATAGATAGATAGATAGATAGATAGATAAATAGAGAAATGTGTAATGTTTTCAACATTTATTAAGGACCTAACTTAGGAACAGAGTATGACACAAATTTATTGTTAGTAAGAAAATCTCAGTCATATTACACAGAATATTTGCTTCTTTATTCAGTAGTCCCTTACTTAGTATCAGGGTCTGTATAAACATTACACATTAAGAATTTACATCATCTTGGGGATAAAGCTCAATGACAAGAGCTCTTGTTTAGCATGTTTAAGAGCCTCACAAACAACTGAAACAAGAACTAACAGCACCAAGCTAAGAGCAGGAACACACTTTGACGTAAACCTACAAAGTAGAAATTCATAAATATTTTTGATCGATTTCTTCTCTATTCCCATACTTTCCTATTCCCATTCCTACTGCTACCCCACGTGTTTTCAGGCATGCTGTGCCTCCTAGAAACACTTCCAAATATGTTCACAAGAGTATGCTGCCTCTCCTAGTTTGTGAGCATGTAAGTCAGGGTCTGTTTCCTCTATTACTCCCTGGCAAGGTTCAAAGTATCAAGGTTCAAAGCAATACTGAATGACTCAAAATAAAAATTTAAAAAAAAAAAAAAAGCCTTGTTTTGGAAGCTCAGGAAACATGCCTTGTCAGCTCCAGTGACAGAAGCCTCTATCCCCACTGACTCCTGAACGTGGGGCAGGAGGCTACAAGCCTGATGCCAGACTGCGCAACTAAGCAAAACACTGCTCAAAACAAAATCACTACTAAAAGGGTCAAGGCCAACTCAGCATATAGAGGTGTAGTTCAATGGTAGAACACCTAACACAGGAGGGGGGAAGCAGAGTGGTGAGGAGAAAGAAGGCAGGAAAAGAAGGCGTGGGGAGGGGGAAGTGAGAGGAGAAGAGAGAAATGGAAATGGAAGAAGAGACATAGAAGGAAAGAGAAATGGAAGAAAAGAGAAAACAAGTAGTGGAAGAACTATTTAAAAAAAAATTCAACAGAAATGAAATTAAAAACTGATACACAAAGAAAGCATTATGACAATTTCAAAATAAAATTAGTAAAATATTAACACTACTGACAATACATTTTAATCTAGCATCAGCTGACCCTAAAGACATGTTAGCATATAAAGCAGAAGAAAGTAAACTAAAATGCTACTACTAACAAAAGTACTTGTCAAAACAAACAAAACAATCAAAACTGAGTGACCTACACACAACATCAGCAAACCAAACACTGCATATTTTTAAGAATTATTAATATATTAATAACTCAAGAGATAAGTCATGTTGTAAACTGCCTAGCTGTCCAAAGAGGTGGCCTCCAGCCAAGTCTGCCTACTCAAACATAAATTTTAAATAATTAAAATTCGGTATAGTCACATTAGTGACATTTCATGCACTCAACAGCAACATTTATTTGACAGAACAGATTTTAAAACAGCTCTTCATCACTACAGAAAGTCTACCAGACAATGCTGGCCTATGTTTCATGAAGGCCCAATGAAACCTAAGGGATCACTATCCTTTATGGCTATGGACAAGATATTTTGTTTTTAATATTTCATTAGTATTACTGTATATTAAATATAAAAGTTTACTTAAATAACCAAGGAGTATAATATTCCTAAACCACAGTAATGAACTTATGATTCAATAATTACTTGCCTTTTAAATATAATTTTACTTAGTTTCATGTGTTCAAGTCCATATTAGTAGAACCAACTTTTTCCATTATAGTTTTATAGTTTCAATTACCACAGTTTATTTTGATCTATATAAATAGAACAAAGAAGCCACTTTTACTCAGAATTATTATCTATGAATCAATGTTGTTCAAGTTAGCAAACACAAGCCTCAATGTTCTCTATGTGTCATCTTTAAATACACATGCAAGTGATCATGACCCAAATGATAAAGTGTTTCTACTCATCAAAGACAGACTGAGTCATTAGCATACATAGGACTTACTTTGTCTTTCTCCTAATTTCTAGGCAGTGATTATAAAGTGGTGTCCTTTCAGATAGCAACAGGAGATCACTGGGAAACTTATCAAGAAACACAGCCAATTCTTTGCTTCATTTGAAACCCCATGAATCAAAAACCCTGTGATAGGAGGAGGCAGCATCTAAGTAGCCCTTATGCACAGATTTTGAGAACCTCTATACAAGCATCTAACAACTGGCAAGCATGAGAGGAAACACACATACAATAGAAACTTCATTCACACTTAGCAATACAATACGCTTGGTTACAATTTTCTATTGCTAAATTTACAAACTACAACTTCAATTATTCAACTACTCTAGTAGCCAGGTAACACAACGCAACAAACTTCCTCCAAGGTGTTCAAGTTTTTAATTAACCATTTTTAATTGCAATAATTTTTAACCATTTTTTCTATTTGCATCTTAGCCAGTTGGCTTTCTAAGACAAATATGTGCACTTTCCAAGTTTTTCTAACAGGTACATTTTTGATGATTATAGACATTTCTTATGGTTTAAGTATCAAAGTCTGCAGTCTGCACTTTGCTCTCAGACTGCAGAAGCTTTCCCACTTGTGCAGTGATTCATAGCATGATACAGCTTAGCTTTATAAAATTAAAAATATTCTGCCAATAAGTAAGAACAAACTAAGGCGCTTTGTGAACTCATTACCCTGATTTTAAAACTATTAGCATCTACTTTCAGGCTTAAAAAAACTTAATGTTCCTGATGTGACAGAACTTTAAAAGGAGAAAAATCTGTCCATATTTTTCTTTAGGTTTTCCTAGTTTAAACTTTTTCATGAAAAAAAAAAATCAAACAAATAGACAGCTTCAACTACTGCCAACTCATGATACTACATTTCACGTGTGTCAGGGGCAACGAAACTTTCTGTACTGATCCAGAAAGTATTTTAGGTCTTTTGCAAAGCCCAAGTGTTTGTGCTCCAATCATGTATCTCCGCCTTTGCATTGCAAAACAACCACAAACCACATATAAACAAGTAGGCATGACTATGATTCAGTAAAACTTCATTTATCAGACTGCAAACTGGATGGGCTATTGTCCAACACGTCTTCTGACTACCTCTACCAAATCACTGTAGGACAAATAGTGCTTATCTACAACTGTTTATTAAAAAAATAGTAACTAACGTCATTCACAACTAAAAGAGTTTACACAAACACTTCACTACATCCCAAGTATTCACATGTATAGCAGTTCAGAATGCTTTCACCTTACAACCTATTAATTTATATTAGCATCCAAATGAAGACAAGATGCTGCCACTGTCTGCTACACTTTTAACTTATAGCACTGCTGACAGAAGTTTAATTGTTCCTCAAAATGACAGGGGAAAAAAAAAAAAGACCTAACCACCCAGTATCTGCTAGTGTGACCTTATTTAGAAATAGTCTTTGTAGATGTAATTAAATCAAAGATCTCAGGAAATACAGAATAAGAAAGTGTTAAGTAACAAGGCTAGAGAGATGGCTCAGCAGTTAAGGGCACGGACTGCTCTTCCAGAGGAAACAGGTTTGAATCCCACCACCCACATGGCAGCTCACAACTGTCTGCAACTCCAAGATCTGACACTCTCACATAGATATACATGCAGGCAAAACACCAATGCACATAAAATAAAGGTAAATAGATTAAAAATAACTTTAAAATGATCTTCCTGAACTTAGGATTGGCTGGCCCTATGTCCAGTTACTACTGTCCTTGTAAGCACATCTCTGAATATTTTTCCACTGAGATTTTGAGTAGACAAAGGAGGACCTACTTGTTTATCCTGCCAAGCTTCCCAATCTGAATATTTTCTGATAAAAGCTTTCTGTTACTTAACACTTTTTTACTCTGTATTTCCTGGGGGATGGAAAAGGGTGTATCATGGGTGAAGACAGCTGTCTGGCTGTCTTCTAGCAGCATTGTATTTGTGATGCTCAGTACCTACACTCATGAGTTATTGTGGCTTAAATACAACACTATAACAGCCTATCGCCATTTCCTGAGTGATAGATTAAATACTTCTGAAAAAATAAAAACCACTCTTCACCCTAGTTAGCTGCCCAATGGTTCACTTCTTAAAGAATCTGGAAAAACACTTAAATCATGCCTTTTGATGTCACTATTAAAAATAATGATTATCTCACAGACAATAACTCTGTCAGTATGATCAGACATTTCTGAGTCACAATGAACTCACATATTTAAACACATGAATCTGAAACCACTGAAGAGGTCATCTTTTTTGATGCTCAAACTGTCATTTTGGCTAAAAGTTGGACTCTGAATTCCCTACAGGTTTATTTTCTGCATTCTTTGCCTATTTTCCTAAATTTCAACTGACTATTTGGGAGAACTAACACAAAGAAACTTCAATTCATAAGCAAAAAAAAAAAAAAAAAAAGCTTTTTTAAATCTAATTTTAACTTTGGTGTATGGTTTTTTATTTTCAAGTTTTTTATATTAAAATCTTGTAGAAAAAAGTTAAAAGTGAAACTTTGTTATCACTATAACAGTGAGACTTTGTCTCAAAAAATTCTAATAACTTGAAATCACTCAAAGAAAATAGACCCAGTAATTACAAATGATAAAAATACCCATGACTCATATAAAGAAATGAATGCAGTATATACAAAATGAATGTAGTATTTACAAAATATATATTAAACATTTTAAAGGTAAGCTTTAGTAACAAATCACTGTAAGTGCTTTAGACTACATTTTGTCAACTACCACAGATAAGAATATCTAGACTACCAGCATTTTAAATGAGCTGTTACCATTCTGAATACAGATCAGATCACGGCTGGCCAAGGGCAGGACACTGTACATAGTACATCCTTTAAATGCCAAAATGAACGTAATCAGTTAACCACAAAAAATAGCTACGAAAATACTATTTTCCATTTGTACGTAAGTTAAAAATGTCTGTTACAACACCTGCCAAAACGATCAAGATATTAATCAACCTATGTGTCCAAAATCAATTAAATGTTTAATGAAATGTTTTCTATATATTCAAAGGAATATTAATCACTTAACAAAGAAAATGTAACCTAAAGCCAGGCGGAGTGGCACACGCCTGTTATCCCAGCACTTGGGGTGGCAGAGGCAGACGGATCTCTGTGAGTTCAAGGACAGTCTGGTCTACAAAGTATCTAGGACAGCCAAGACTACACAGAGAAACCCTGTCTCAAAAAACAAACCAAAAAAGAAAGAAAAGAAAATGTAGCCTATACATGCTAAAAAAAACATTCTTCAGCCACAAAAAGGTCCAAACTCTTCAGTAACATGAATAGAATCAGAAGACAATATATAAGTGAAGTATGAAGAGGTACTACTTAGTCTCATGTAAATGTGAAAGCTAAAAAGTTGGCTTCAAAAAGCATAGGAAACAGTATGACCGCCTGCTTCGAAGTGGGAGAGAATGTTAAAACATATACAGTTTTTAACCTTTCGTCATCTATAATCAATCTAAATCATGGCTTTAAATTCTAAACATTTGGGGCTGGAGAGATGGCCCAGAGGTTAAAAGCACTATCTGCTCTTCCAGTGGTCCTGAGTTCAATTCCCAGGAACCACACGGTGGCTCCCAACCATCTATTACAAGATCTGGTGCCCTCTTCTGGCATGCAGGTGTGCAGAACATTGTGTACATAATAAATAAATAAATAAATCTTTTAAAAAAATTCTAAACATTCTCAAGTAGCTTCCAAATGGCTATCTCCAGTTTGAATCTTCATCAGCTTTATTCAGTTAAGAATACCAACCAAGGGCCTGAAAAGATGGTTCAGTGGCTAAGAGTTCCTGAGTTCAATTCCCATCAACCATATACTGGTTCACAACCATCTTGCCCTCTTCTAGCATGAAGGTATACATGCACATAGAACACACACACACACACACACACACACACACACATATAATACATAAATGTTTTTTTTTTTTTTTTTCAAAGAATAACATCCAACTCTTGGCTACCACTGCTAGCTGAATCTCAAGGCAGAGTGGATTCTCTACATCTTATTTCTCAAAGCTCAAAGCAGACTGTGTTCCTTCTTCAGTTGTCCTTATTTGCAACTAATGGTAATACCATTATTTTTCTGTATAAGCCCAATATTCAGCAACACCAACTTCAATATCCAAAATCTAACCATATTTTTCCACAATCTCCTCATTTTAAGTCATGGAGTCACAGTTATCACAAGATTTGTGGCATCAGTCTGATACCATTCAATCCAACATCCTATTTCCCTGAGGGCAAAATAAAAATCTTCCAGACCTGGTAGTTCACACCTGTAATTCCAGAACACAAGAAGCTGCAGGAAGCACACTTCAAGTTCACGGCCATCTTGGGATTTATGGCAAAGCCCTCTATGCACGGGCCCCGCCCTTGGCCAAGGAAAACGTAACTGCATTTCCAGAGAGTTCCCACTGGTATCAAAATGACTGAAAAGCAACTTTACTCGTCTCAAAATGGTGCTATGAGGAAATGTAAATGGGCCCAAAGGAAAGTAACAGGAGCCAGGTTTTTCCACTATTTCCAAGTAAAATCAAAACAAGAAAAAAGAAACAGATCAAAATTATATCCAATTAGTTAGCCAGTCACTAAACTGATTAACATTTTATCTATTTAAAAGACAGTTCTCTTTTCACTCCACTGGCATAAAACACTTCCACTTTTTCAGCAATTCTATCATGATTAAGAAGTTCCTGCAAAGAAAGGAATTTCTGATGTTTGAGCTAAGGGTGTGCCTCATTTACAGAGCTCTAGCCTACCAGGCACAAGTCCCTGAGTTCAAGGCCTAGTACCAGAAAACCGGCAGGGAAGGGCTAGGGCTATCCCTCTATTGATACAGTGCTTTACCTATACCAGAATTTAGTTGCCAGTATCACAAAATAATTGACCCTTTATCTCTATTTTTTTTCTTTTAAAAATAAGATGAAAGCCTGAGGCAGTAACCTACACCTTACCTTTAGCATATCACATACTCTTGCCTTTGATAAATTTTCATGAACTCACAACCAAATTCTGATCAGCTGACTCCCTACTGCTTTGAATGTGGATCCATGGTTATATGTATAAATTAACAAAAAGCCCAGAATGACTAGATTACTTTTATGATATGTGACAAAAACCATTTAATAGAGTAAGATTTATTTTGGCTCACTGTTTCAGAGAGAATTAGTCTATCACGAAGGGAGGTACAATGGAGGTCACAGCAACAGAAACATACGGCAGGGGCTCCTCATCAAAGGGAACGAGAAAAGCAGAATCAGAAGCAACTGTAAGCTTCAAGGGCCTTCTCCTAGCGATGTACTTCTGCCGGCCAGCCTCCATCTCTTAAATGCACATCTTAAACTCGTTAAGCAGAGTACTTGGCTAGCATGCAGAAGGACCTGGGTTTGACCACCAGCATCACAGACTGGGAGTGGTTGTGCATGCTTATAATATTGACACTCAGGAGTTAGGGGCAGGAAGATCCAGAGTTCAAGGTCATTGTTAGCTACATAGTGAATTCAAGCATGAGTTATATGTAGTCCTTTATCTAAAGCTCAAGAGGAGAAAACAGTACTAATATAAAGTGAAACGAACAATAAACACAATACTTATATAAATATGCAGTTATTGGCAGGCACAGTGGCACATGGCTTTAATCCCAGCATTCAGCAGGCAGAGGCAGGCAGATCTCTGAGCTCAAAGCAGACTAGTCTATATAGTGAGTTCCAGGATAGCCAGGCTACACAGTAAGAGTTTGTTTTAAAAGGACCAAAACATAAAAATTAACAAATAAATAAACATCACAGGCAGTTTCCTAGGGACCACAGGTACAGTCCCTATACCTAACTAAATAAACCAAAAACCTGAATTTAATTACTTATTTTAAGTAGTTCTTTGAGGTTAATTACTTTAAAAACTAAAACATGAAGTTTAACATTTCTATAAGTAAAATACATTCAAGTAACCCTTTTAGAAACAATAAAAAATTTGATCTTTGCTCCAACAGCTGGTTTTCACCTTTGTCTTTATTCACAGATTGAAGAAATAAACAAGATTTTGATTCTAAATTTAACTAGTTTCAAAAAGTGAGAACTGTATTTTGCTATGCATGCAGCAGTTTTGCTTAAAACTGTGTTGTCACTCATTTCTATTGGATCAAAATAGCAAAACTTCTACTATGCCCATAAGAGCAAAAGACTGAATAAATTTCATTAAAATAAAAGATAAACAAAGGAAAATTAGGAAAGAACCCATCAACCAACCAGAAAACTTTTAATATAAACAGAGAAAAAAAAAGGAAAGAACAAGCAATTAAACTACTCAGGAAAACAACCAACAAAATTCAGAAATCAGCAGATCACTATTGACAGTAACCTTAAATGTAAATGGGTTCAATTCTCCAACAAATATAAACAGGCTAATTGGATTTTTAAAAAAGTCAAGATCCAACTGCTTTGTTGTCTAGAAGAAATGCCCTTGACAAGATATAAACTAAAAGTGAAAGATTAGTTTAATCTATAAAAATACACAAGCAATAATACCATTTGACACGGTAGTCTTCAGGACAAAATTAGAAAATCTAAAGTCACTGCACATTAATAAAGGGAATGTTCCATCATGAAAATTAAACAATTACAAACATACAGGCAACAAACACTGATGTACTTAATTTTATATAACACTATCAGACTCCAAAGGAGACAGGTCCAGCTATAACGATAGTGACTAACTGAATGCCTAGCCCTTATCCACAGACAGAGGGGAGAGAATAAAAATCAACAAATAACTTGAGAGTTAAACTAAATTTAACATACACCTAACAGAATATTCAATTCAACAACTCTGAGATACATATTTTTGTAAACCATAAAAATTTCTCTAAAACGCGACACGTTAGACCATAATGCATGTCAAAATATCAAAAACCATATTCCTTCTATTTTATCAGATTGTAAAGAAACAAATCTAGAAACTAACAGCACAATGAACTAAGGAGTCTATACTAATACATGGAGACTGAACAACAGAATTTTGAATAACAAATGAAATAAAAACAAAAACAATTTTTCAGAACCTTTGGAATCAATCTGAATTCTATAAAAGTTAAAAGTGATCTCTAATGAAAGTTTTGGTTTCTTTAAAAACTCAGTTATGCTATATAAATGTTTTTGTTTTAATCCCAAGTGTGGAGTTTTAGTTTGGGCTTTAGTTTGTCCACAACTTATAATTGCCTCCTTCTGGGTGTGGTCTTTGCCAGCTGGTAACCCTTCCCTCATGCAGCTCATGCAACACAGAGAGGGGTGTGGTCTAGGACTCTGAGGAAGATAAATAGGAGAGCTGGGAATGAGAAAGGGTGGCAGTAGCATGCGGCAGTATGGAGAGACTAGAGAATGATGAGGGGGAGAGAGAAAGATACTTTGTGACACAGTGGCTTGGAGGAGACTCCTTGCTGCCTTTGCTGTGGACAGAGACTGGTATAGCCCCAGAAAGAACCCCTCAACCTTACCGACCTTACCTAAAGGGTTGGTGGAAGGGAGGTAGAGGCATAAATAGCCCAAATAAAAGAGTTTAAAAACAAGTGTCAACAGATGTCTTTTAAAAAAGAAAGATCTCAATAAGTTATTTAATGGTATGCCTCAAGATCTTAAGACTATTAAGAGTCTAACAAGTAAATAAACAGATAAAAGATAAATGAAGATCAAGGAAAGAATTAAAGAAATGGTGACTAAAGGAACACAGGAGTCAATGAAATAAAGAGAGATCTCTGACATGACAGACAAGACTGAAAAGCCTTTAGCCAAACAGACTAAAAAGAGAATACAAATTTAACAAAAAAGACAGACGGAGCTGGAGAGATGGCTCAGTGGTTAGGAGCACTGGCTGCTCTTCCAGAAGACCTGGGTTCAATTCCTAGAACCCATATGGCAGCTCACTCCAGTTCCAGGGGATTTGACACCCACACAGACAAACATGTAGGCAAAACAACAATCAATGCACATAAAATAAAAATAAATCATTTAAATAAATATAAAAGACATAGCAACAGACAGCTATAAAATCCAGAGAATCATTAGGAATACTTTGAAAAAAAAAACAATCTAGAAAAATTAATTTCTAAATACATAAAACTACCTAATTAAGATGATATAAATAAATTCTATAAAAAGCAATAAAATTATAGCACTAATAGTTGCCCAACCAAGAAAAGCAAGAGACCAGGCAGATTTCCTGACAAATTTTAACAGACTTTAAAGAAGTAAACCTCAATACCCTAAAACTTTTTCATAAAATATGAGAAAGAATACTGCAAAGCTCATTCTGTAGAATGGATAGAACGCCAGTACTGACACAAAGCCACACAAAGACATGACTTAGAAAAAAAAAAAAAAAGATTATAGACCACCTTTAACACACACATACAGACAAAAAACAATCTCAAGAAGCTAAAGTAAACTGAATTAATGATGGTCACAGGTCAAGTTGAATTCATTATAGGGACGAGCATTCTCTTGTGTGTGAGACCTAACTTTAAAAGGTATTGGGACTTTCTAAGGAAGGAAAGAGAAATACCTTTTCTCTCATGCAGAATCTAGATTTATACATAGAACATGAACACAGTTGAAAGGAAGATGGTGAAAACTGAGAAACAAGAAAGCGTAGAAGTAAATATGAGTAACATGCAATAATATATATCTGTATTAAATGTCATGATGAAATCTATTATTTATAGATTTCTATAAACTTCTATAAATTTCTATACTACATGAAAAATTCTAGAAATTATTTTCTAAGCATTTACGTCTTAAAAAGTAGAAATTTTTAAAGGATAATAATAAAATGAACTTATCGTAAGAGTCAACCCGTCTACTGAAACATGTGGAAACTGAGTACAAGAACTAAGAGGACGCTCACCCTCAATAATGGCAGCCAAACACTAAGCACTACTACTCTTCCCTGACGAATTCTACTTAGCACACTAAACTAACTTTTCTGTTTAACATCTGGAATGGTATTAGTTCAATCTAAATTATTTGCTGGATTCTTCAGTTTAGATAAGAAGCTGATATTGTATACAAGTTATCAATGCTAGGACTAAATGTTAAAAGCATACTTATGAGTGTACCATGGAGACTGCCTACATACCTTACTAAAAATGAAATAGTCTATTATTTGACTGACTTTTCATTAACACATTTAAAACTGAGCCATTAATCAACTAGTTTTACTACATACTAACTACATGTGCTTTTCTGTTAAAGGCCAAAGAGTACAAAGGCTTGTTCCTAAGTTATTAAAACCAACAGATGACACTTTTTAAAAGTATAAATTATTACAAAGCTCTAAATGATTCAGTATAAAAATTTCAACCAAAAACTTGGTAAGGAGAGCCGGAAAGATGACTCAGCAGTTAAGATAACTTATTCTGGCAGAGAGCCCAGGTTTAGTTCCCAGCACCTAAACTATGCAGCACAGCCACCTGTAACTCCAGTTCCAGGGAGCCAATACCCTCTTCCAGCTTCCAGGGGTATCCCCTCTGCAAGCATGTGGTGCACAAGACACATGCAAGCACTCACATATACACATAAAATAAACCTAAATAAACTGATCTTTTTAAAATTTGAGGAAGAGCCAGGTAGTAATGGTGCCTTTACTCCCAGCACTTGGGAGGCAGAGACAAGCAAATCTCCGAGTTCAGGCTAGCCTGGTCTACAGAATTCCAGGACAGCCAGGGGCTACACAGAGAAATCCTATCCAGAAAAAAAAAAAAATCAAAACAAAACAGAAGAAAAAAAAAATGAGAAAGAGATCCCTGAAGCAAAGCTAAGAACAAAGATGAAATCCAACAGCATTTCTAAACACAGTAAAAATAAAATTATGCTAAGCAGAAGGCTCATTTGAGTAATGGCCCAAAAACAGGAATGAAGAGCCACAGAGCAACAATACAAATTAAAGCTAAAATTCAGTGTGGAAAAATAAAATTACAACTATACTCATACAAGGATGTTGACAACCATACACAGAGCAGAGTTTAAAAGTTTATCTTTATTATCACTGGTTTTTAAACAATGCCAAAGTCTAGAAGGGGTAACTTGCAATTTCTTTTTTAATCTTTTAATACCAGAGGCCAACAATACCACAATGAACACAACCATGCTAATTTTATATACATAGAACATACTTAGAAACTTGTTCTTGAAATAGCATTATATGTGAAGAAAAAAATCCATATAAATATTTGTTTTGAAGGAAAACCAGAATTGAAAGGAAAACTTAAAAGGTACTTGTCCTCAAGTTAAGCTAAAAACTAAATGCTTATTTTTCTTGACTGCTGGCCTATACTTGTGTGCTTATTGCTGTCTGGATCCTTTCCTATCAACACACCCAGCACTTCAAAAGGCCCAACTACTCTGCCAGGATTTCTACCTTCAAAGAGCCTATGTTGCCATGGCAATCTCAGGTTCTCCTGGGAACCAAATCAGCAGCACCCTATGATAGCATCCACGAAAGCTGTCCAAACTCCCAATTCCTCTGAGGCACAGGTCATATTCTGCCACAAGCATACCAATTTTTACTTGCTATACTACATAATATCAAATTAAATCTGGCAATTCAGAGATAAGATTGTTTAAAAATAAATAGCTGTATCCAGAAACAGTAAGGAAAGATTGTGGGTAGAAATTTTTCATGTTACAAAGAGATGTGTTAAGCTATGAAGGCCAATGTTACAAAACACTAAGATCAACAAACTTAAGCAAAGATTTTTTTTTTCCTTTTTCAGATCTCAAAATAATCTTCCTACAAAATAAAAATAAAAGCCATACCTTAATTTTAAATGCTTCCTATCCTTTTATTTTCACCTGAAAAAACATACTAAGGATTCAACAGCCTAATCAAAAGAAACAAAGCTAAATTCTACCAAAAACTAAAGTTTTCCTGGTAGCAAAATATAAAGGGGAAAAAATTAGTAAGACAGGCCTGGTGATACAATGCCTATAATTCAGCTATACACCACATGAGGCTGAGGCAGGAGGACCCCAAGTTCAAGACCTGCCTGGACTACACTGAGGTCAAGGCCAACTTAAATAACTTAAGACCCTGTTCCCAAGTACAAAAATGAAGCGGGAGGGGAGGTGGGCTAAAACTTGTACCTCAGTGATACACTGGCAGGCAATAGTTGCTAGGGAGTGCAGAAGGCCCTCGTTCTATGTGCAGCACCAAAGAAGTCAGAGCTGGAAGAGTGAACAACTGACATGCAGAGATCAAACAACTTTTCTCTGAACTAAGGAAACTGCTTTTTAACTTACATTATCCTACATTCTGAAAAAAAGCAGGTGTGAGTTAAGGAGTAAATATTACAACAATAAAATCCAAAAATTAAGTACCATTAAAATGAATAAAAAGCAATGACTTCCTTCAGAGTCTGAAAAGTTATTTTATGACCCAAGTGCACTTAGAAAACAAAAGCTAAAGTTACATAAATGCTGCATTATCTTTTGTAATTTTCACTTGAATTTCAGACAACAAATGTACAAACAATGAAAAAAGTTGGTCATAATACATCATTATAAATTAAATCTGCTTCAAAAAATTTCCCTTCCTTCAAGGAATGTTTCTCAGAATGTACAAATTGGGAGCATTTAATTCTCCTATTAAGAAAAAACTACTAAGTGGTACACAGGCTACTGCAACCATATACACTGCACAGGTAACTTCTACTTCATTAGAATGCCCAAGCAGCTTCATTCCTGTCCAGCTACACATGCTACCATTCTGCACAATTATTAAAATTCCACAGAAGAAAGAAATGGGAAGATACCTAAGCTCATCGGAGCATAACCACGAGAAGCCTGAAAGGACTGCTCCTATTTGAACAGTAAAGGTGTGAACTGAACTGTTATTAACAATAGTCAAAGCTTTTCTCCATGTTTCTCAACTACTTCCTTAGTATGTTTAGAAAACTAGATAGATTAGCTCTATTCCCAATTAAGCTACTTTCTTTGAAAGAGGCTATCTAATAAAATTAAAGACCAGTGACTCTAAAGACTAAAGACTATAAACAACAACAAAAAAAGCATAATAGGCCTTTTCTGTAATATGGGAAACCTAGATCAACATTTAAACCATGGTAAACAGCATTATCAGTAGTCAAATCCACCACAATTTCAAACATTTTCACACCAAAAGTAAAAAAAAAAAAAACCTGACACTAAAAGCAGCTAAAATTAACTACTAAAACTCCAGCTCTCAAAACTTTTTGGTTTTTTTTTCTTTTTACAATCCACTGCTGAATGTACTTTATACCACCACCCATGGTACAGAAAATTCACCTAAAATCTCCTAAAAATAATCCTCCAAAAGGACCATGTCCCTGTCACCTTTATAATTCAATTCTTACAAAATTTTTCTATAAAATGGTTTCTTACCTTGGTTTCTTTACCAAGAAATGCTGTTAACAGACAGCTATGTACATATGTTACTGAAATTATTAAATGATCCTTGCCTAAATGCAGCACTTTTAGGGCTGGAAAGATGTCCAAGTGATTAAAAGCACTGGCTATTCCTACAAAGGACCCAGGTTAAGCTCCCAGGACCTACATGGCAGCTTAAAACTGTGTGTATGTAACACAGTTCCAAGGTATCTGACACCCTTTTCTGGCCTTCACTGATATCAGACACACACATGGTATACACGCGTACACACACACACACACACACACATACATACATACACAGACACACATGCAGATAAAACACTCAAGATACAAAAATAAAAATAACTAAGTCATTTTTAAAGCACTTTTAATTCACTCAAGCTTGAGTTTCAACCCTCGCTCCACCTTTTTTTTTTTACATCATACAGACCAAGTTTTACATCTAACATTTACAGCCAAAAAGTAAATAAAATAAAAATATAAGCCTACTAAATGCCTGTGTATAACAATACTCTTTATTCTTGGAATAAGTACTGAATAAAATGAAAACGTAAATGAGAAATTTACATTTTAGTGATAAATGGAAGACTGGATCATAATTTTCTTGGTAAAAATACTATTTAAATTAATGAGGTTAAAAACGGTATATTAATAAATATCTATAATAATATTAAGAGATATAAAACCATGTAAATTACATTTAATTAGGGCACAAGATAATGCAACATCCAATGAGATAAGTAGCTGAGAATACCTGAAAACATAAGAAACACTTCAAGTAATTTAATAAAATGAATGAAGATAAAGTGTGGGATTTCAACTGTATTATTCCAAGTTATCGATTATTTTCTGCCTTTTCAGAGTGCCATAAAAATGACCCTAAGACCGGAGGTGAGGATGTAACCCAGTTGGTAGGGTGTCTTCCTACTAAGTAGAAAGCTCTGGGTTTGACCTTTAGCACTACTTAAACCAGGCTTGTAATCCTAGTTATTGAGAAGTAAAGAAGAATAAGAAGTCCATGGTATACAGAAAGTTTGAAGCCTGTGTCTCAAAGAAAAAAAAGAGATCATAAAATTATATTCTTTCTCTTTTAAAACCTTGCTGAATTCAATAGAATCAAACAAAGAAAATCAGTTAAAGGTGACTCAGTTTTGACTCTAGTCTGTTTATTATAGGCTGCAGTTTTTCTGAGGAAAGAATATCTTTAATTGCAAAGGCATGACCCTTTTCTTCCTCTAACAATATAGGAAACAGGACAAGTGAACGATGTGGGATGGTGAATGGACAGCGATGATGAAATGTGGTGATGTTCTACAGAAGCCTGAAAACTTGTTCTCTCTCCTGCTGTCACTTCAGGTCTCATTTCATTCTAAGGAGTCTGCACTATAGCAAACATGGCCTCACTTTCCTGAATGTACACAAAACATCACAAGTATTCACTATGCCATTGGTAATCTGGACACCTCAGAACTCTGGTCAGTTTGGTGGTTGGTTGGTTGGTTGGTTGGTTGGTTGGTTGGTTGGTTGGTTAATGAATCTTATGCAGAAACTGCTATGAAGTTAAGGAATTCTCACATACTAGGCTTTCTATTCTTGAAAGTGCAAAAAGAAAGGTTCTCCTAGATATTTGTTCTGGTGTTTTGGAGTTATGATGTCTTTACAGGTCCTGATGGTACCAGGCAAACATCACACACTTTTAGAAACATTACTAAAAGACCCAAAATGTGGACTTCTGCAGTGAACAGCACTTTAGCCTGTGATTACTCTATCACCATAAAAGCACTTCTTACATGCATCTCAGGCCTCACCAAGTCCTAATGAATGGGACTTAATAACCCCACTAAAATGTTAAGTCATATAAAAGCCATGACATCATCTAGGATGAGCCACTCTGCCTCACCTTATCACATCAATCTGGATGAGGTTCTATGCTGCATGCTCTCACCACATACCCCCATGAGCATAATTTACACTGCAATGTACTACCTAACCAGATGGATGCAGCTGTCCTGGTTTTATCAATACTGCCCACATTCACGTATCATGATTTCTTTCTTCTATTGTATATTTTCTTTCAGCCACATTTAGTTTCCTAATAACAAGAAAAGGAGCTTTCTGATTTAACCCAATTTCAGTAATTGGCACTAAATTAACCTTCTCCTGCAAAGCTATTAGGAAAGTGGAAAACACCTACAAATGCCTGCTTTCCAATAATGGAAAGCAAACTATAAAACTGAAATCCCTACAAGAGAGAAACAATGTGAACCTTACCATCATTTTCATTTCCTGGAGATAATCTGTAGATCAGTATGCAGAAGGTAGTCTCCCTGACCTGAGGAAACAGAATAGACTGGAGTTCTGGGAAGCAACAGCAGCTGCAATTCTTAGGGCACTGGTTGAGAGAAGGGAGCTATTTAGAGACATTATCTCTAGAAACCTGCAAGGCGAATCCACACGTGTGTTACTAATGACAAATCCTACAAGTATATGGTGACACATGACAATAGCAGGCTAAAACAAAAAAAAGGAACTGTGATATTTTAAGTCTAAAGCAACATATACATGGAATAAATGTTGAAAACCCAAAGCCCCCCCCTTTTTTTTTGCTGTAGACCAAGACGGTTACAGCTGTGAAATCACCCCAACTGCCATTTGACATGAACCCAGGCAGACTTGGAGAGAATCATGCCATAAGACCTTATGAAGTTATCTACAATGAAAAGAAAAAGAAAACAACAACAAATGAGTCAGCAGTGGGCTCGTGCATGCTGAGGGTATCTGTGAAAGGATTAAGTAGGTTTTCCTTTTCATGAAACAGAAAAGGGGGGGGGATAAGGAATGAAGTTGTACACCGGCAGTCTCAAAGTTACACATTACAATGAAACTTTTTTGTGTGTTAAAAAAAAATCCAAAAGCAAAGAAAAATTGCCAGCCATGTACATTAGCATGGCTCTAAATGTGACCTCTAGCCAGACAAAAACAAATACATACATACATACATACATACATAAAATCAGACAAAATAAAATGTGGGATTACTAAACAAAGACTTGAAAACAACTATTATAAACCACTCACTTAAAGGAAAAATGGAAAGGGATTGTAAAATGACCAAAAGAAATGAGCTTCAAGAAATAAAATATAATCTAAGATACAAATTTTCTGTATTCGACAAGATGGAAGAAAATTATCAGCAGCTGACACACTTATGATCCCAACTCTCAGGACACAAAAGCAGGAAAATAGCTGCAAGTATGAGATATTGTTCTATTTGTACAATAAGTTTCAGTCCAGAGGGGATATGAGAAGAACTACGTGTTAGCTTAGGCCTGGTGTGGGCTTTTGAAACACATGTATATAAATAATATTAAATCTTTTTTTAAACCGAACTCAACCTTGACAGTGTTAGAGAGAGAAAGAGGAGGAGGGAGAGAGAGAGAACTTGTCTTAAAATAAATAAAAACAAAAAATACAATGTTAGAAGGTATTAAAACTGAATTGTAGAGCAAAACATTGAAAAATGAAGTTTTTGTTACCTCAGTAACAATTTTTGGGCTAGGGAGTGGGAGTATTTAAAGATACCGAACACTTCCCTCCCCTGGAGGTGATGGTGCATGCCTTTCGTTCTAGCACTCAGGAGACTGAGGTAGACAGTTTGAAGCCATCCTGGTCTATAATGCAAGTTCCAGGACAGCCAAGGCTACCCAGAGGAATCCCTGTTTTGGTGGGGGTTTAGGGGAAGGATATACCAAGACCAAATGTTTTCAAATTATAAGAACTATTAGGTAAGTAAAAACATCAAATATATACAAAAAAACTCAGAATCAAATTATGAGTTTTAAAATTATATTTTTATTTTTTTCTTATTATTTATTATAATTTATTTACTTTATAACCCAGCTGTAGCCCCTCCCTTATCTCCACCAACCACCCTCCCTCCTTCATTCCCTCCCCCATGTCCCTCCCCTAGTCCAGTGACAGAGGAGGTCCTCCTCCCCTACTATCTGACCCTAGCCAATCAGGTCTCGTTGGGACTGTTTGGATCCTCTTTCTCTGTGGCCTACGTAGGCCACCTCGCCAAGGGGAAGTGATCTTTTAGAATCCACAGGAAGAAAATGTTTCTTATATAGAAAAGACTTATATACAAAGATTCACTACTGACTTACTGTGAAAAACAGGCCAAAATACAATGTTTTTAGAAATATTTAAACTGCTAACAAAGAAAAAAGTCTAAAATTGTAATCCCAGTAAAACTATTTTTTAAATGTAAAAGTTAAACTTTTAGACCAACAGAAATAGAGACAAACATTACCACATTAAAAGGAAATATTTCAGGTAGAAGAAAAATGAGATGAGGGAAGCATGTATATACACACAAAGGAGCGAGCCATGTTAAAAATGCTAACACAGATAGCTGTAACTTTCGGCAGGCAGCACGGGCTGCCACCCAGCAGCTTAAGCCTATCCTTGGTAACACAGCAAGTATGAGCTTAAAGCCACCCTGGGCTACATGAGACCCTATCTCAAAACGAAGAAAAACTACCATAGACAAACCACAATTACTAATACTGGGAGAAAAACATGGCTACGTACCTTAAATCCAATAAAAAGGTAATGCAACATTACAAATAATTTCATGACAATAAATGAAAAGGTGTCCTTAGAAGATGGTAGATCACAGACCTGAGCTGGCAGTGTATCACAGTAGTTGAGTGCTTTCCTAACAGGAGCAGAGTCCTAGGTTTTCACACCCATACCAAAAATGATTTTAAAAGTGGAAAACCTGCCTAGCCTTATATAAATGAAAGAAACTAAATTAAAACTTCACTACCTCACAAAGAAAACATGTAACAGAAGGCCTCACTAGTCGATTCTATTATTTAGCTTGCTTGGCCTGACTGTGTCCATGCAGGCAAGTCCTGCAGCAGCTCTGGGAGGGAAGGTCTATGGAGAAACGTCCAGGTCATGAGGGCTCCACTCATGTGAAAATGTCTACAAGGACTGGTGCCGTAGGTCTAATCTCCTGCCCACACTCTCCCTACGTCCAAGCACGTGAGGATGTAGAAAGCAAGCTCCGGCCACAGGCGGGCACACTATACTTGACTTCCCAGCCTCCAGAATCAAGTTTCTCCTCACACACTACTTAATCTCGGGTATTCAGCTACAGCAGCAGCAGAGCTTTCAGAGAAGAAATTGGTACCTGAGAGTCAAGTATTTGTAACAGTAACAGTACCCATCTCAAAAAAAAAAAAAAGTACCACAGACAAAACACAACTACCAGTACTGGGAGAAAAAAGGATTTGCTACTGAAAATGAGGGGCAGCTTTAAAACTGAAGTTTTTGAAGTGAATACTGGAAAAAGCATTAGTAATGGGGGATTCTGGTGAAGAGATAACAAGATGAAATGAGCAACAGAGACCAGAAAGCTGGGAGAAATGTGGCAATTCTGATAGGGTCGCAGACTAAAATACAAAACATGGCGACCTTAAGTTTGCTCCCTGCACACTAGTACAACATCCTCCTTGGATCCTCCAAGTAAGGCTCAAGGGAGCCTAAACATGGCTTGGGCTACAGTTTGTAGAGGCATAAGCATTAAATACTGGCACCAGCCAGTGAAAGCTGACTTGCAGGGAGGTAAGAGGACGAATTGGGAGGAGAGGAAGCTCCGATCAGGATGTCAAGTAAATAAATTAACTAATGGGGAAAAAATAGAAAGCAGACTTGCTGGGGGCCTCATTTCCTTATGTAAAAAAACATTCAATTCATAACAGCAGTCTCCGAAGTCTTAAATCTTTCTAGCACCAACCTTAAAGTCTTAGTTTAAATCCAGTCTCACTTAAATCTATTCAACTTAGATTTATCCTGGGATAGATATTCCCCTGTCAGTTTTTGAAATCAAAGCAAGTTATGTGTGTCCAGTATGTAACTGGGGGGCAGACATAGGACAGACATTTTTATTCATGAAAGAAGAGACAGGCAAGAAAACAGAAGTATCTGGTCCAGTTAAGTTGAAACTCAACACAGGAAACAGAATTAAATTATATACTAGGCACACAAAACTTGACACTAAATGTGTTTTAAACCTGAGGATAGGAACTGGGCAGACCAGAAGCAGAATGCTGTGGTCTTAATGTGTTCCCATGTGTCCCGTCCGTCGTGCCCCCCCCCATAGAACCCTGTATAAAAAACTTAATCTTCCATATTGGGAGACAGGACACAAGAAGAAATTCTTAGGTCAGGAATGGATTAATGCTCATTAAATTAATACAGGTACAATTCTCTTAGCACTCACCTTTAACCACTTTTGGTAAAGACACAGGAAAAAGACCTTCGCTATACACTTAACACTGGACTGAACCTTAAAGTAACCAGCTAAGTTTGAGTTTACTATCAACTGAAGAGTTAGACTATCAGAAGATAGAATCTGAGAATATGAAATTCCCACACAACCCCAGCGTTTGTGATTAGGCAAGAGCCAGATTCCCTGCACATGAGCAAATATTCTGTCTTGACTCTACGGTCTATCCTCTGAAAGCACAAGAAGCTTCTCCTCTGCGGCCATGCTGGGCTCAGTTCATGCATACAGCAACTTCCACATACTGGAATCTCATGCCTGCACTTTTTCCAGCATGATGTTTTGGTAGGGTTCCTGGCTCCACATTTTACTGGGCAATGCCCTACTAGTGATTGCTGCAAGTCTCTGGAACCTCAAGTTGTCTATACTATTTCTTCACTTTAGGTGGAGATAAGACAATAGAGTTGACTAGTGAGGCCTTTCTTGACTCGTTTCTTTTTTTAAATAAAAGAAGTAATTAAGTTGGTAAAACTGAAATACTTACATGTAGAAGAACTGCTAATGCTTTCAGGTTTTGGTCTGGCTTTTTGGCCATTAAGGACTTCATTAAGTCCTATATACTGGGATATTGCATCGCTTTCTACAGTTTGCCAAATATTACAAGTAACTGAGGAAACCAAATAACCTACTAAACTCAGTATGGATTCAATGTACTCCTCCCTCCTTGGCTGTCTCTCTGTTAACTGCAAAAGCTAAGTTGTAGATCTACTGTTTCCTGGTAATCATTTGCATATGCATGAAAAACTGTTAAGAGGCTCTACAGCATGAATCTGTGCCAAGGGAGAAGAGAAGGTACAGGAATGAAGAGACAACTTCTGCTTCTGCCCTCCCATACCATTAGGTAGTTTTAGCACTAGTTTAGCACTTTCTCTACAATAATTATTTTATATTAAGCAAATAACTGTTAAAAGCCTACAAACACCTTGAAATGGGGGCTGGAGAAATGGCTCACCAGTTCTGAGCACAAATTCTTACAGAGGACCCTGATTCAGCTGCAAACTTAACTCTGGTTCCAGGGTATCAAACGCCCTCTTCTGGCCTCCTCTGGTACTGTACACACTAATGGTGTATTAATAAGCACGCAAGTAAAATAGTTATACATGTAAAATAAAAGTAAATTTCTTTGTTTTAAATCTTGAAAAAAGAAGTGACAAAAAATATAAAAATTAGCCAATTTAATTTTCTAAACCTAAAGATTATTCAGATATAATATGAATACTTTAATATTGTTTATTTATACTAAATCAGTGTGCCATAGTACCCTATGGCACATTTATATCTGGCACTAAGCAAGGTTTTCCTGGAGATTTCTGTAACTATTTTTATTTGGAATACTTATAAACAAAGACAAAAAACTTAAAACACAAAGTTGTAAGAGACATTTGCTCTTTTCTACTATGGGCCCACCTAAAAACTATTTTTAACAAAAAGTTACTAAAAGCAGGCACTCAAAAAAGTTACTAAAAGCAGGTACTCTTTAAACATCATTGATGTTTAAAATATCCATTTTCTGTTTAAAGAAACAGATTATTATTAATTGGTAACAAAGCTCCCTTTTCTGAACTTTCTTGTTATTCAGTGAACATCTTCACCAAAAAGTGTCATTTATATTTTTGAAATGTGTTTATAAATAAAGCTTTGTTTCACAACATTCAAAAACACAAAGGCTCCATTTATATCATAAAAATACCAATTATCTCATCTCAGAGCCACTGAATAAACACAAACCTGCTCCTTTCACAGGGAGCAAATGAGCATTTTTCAGAAATTAAATCCATCAATACTAATAATCCATCAATACTAAGTCTACCAAGGTGGTAGTCTACCAAGGTGGTAGTCTCAAAAATCTGCAGGTTTTACAAGTAATGGAAGTCACTGAGATTAAAAAAACAAAAACAAAAACAAAAAAACAGTAATAATATCTACTCTATCAGGTTATGTAAAAAAATAGAAATGTTTTA
The DNA here is from genome assembly GCF_030254825.1 of Meriones unguiculatus. Lineage (NCBI taxonomy): Eukaryota > Metazoa > Chordata > Mammalia > Rodentia > Muridae > Meriones > Meriones unguiculatus. The sequence continues at coordinate 16,686,417 of NC_083354.1, read as the reverse complement.
GAAGAAAGCTGTGTGAGTACTGAGAGGCAGGAGTATTCCAACAGCTGACAGCTCAGATTAAGTGGTCTTAAGTCAGTGAACTGCTCCAACAGAAAACACTGTGAAGATCACAGAGATGATTTTTTAATAAACCAGGAAGTCTCCTGACAGACTACTTAATTTTCAACCGGGGTTTGGTGACCTAACTAAAAAGGTGCCATGGGCTCATGCAGTTGGGCACTTGGCACCCAGTTGGGAGAGCTGTCTGGGAAGGGTTAGGAGGTGTTGCCTTGCTGGAGGAGGTATATCAGGGACAGGCTTTGAGGTTTTCCAAAAGCCATTTCCAGTTAGCTCTCTTTGCTTCATAGCTGTGTCTCAAGATGTGAGCTCTCAGCTGCTGCTCCAGAGCCTGCCTGCCTGCCGCCATGCTCCCTGCCATGATGGTGGTCAAGGGCTCTGACCCTCTGAAACTACAAGGTCTAATAAACTTTCTTTATAGATTGCCTTGGTCAGAGTCTTTTCACAGCAACAGAAAATTAAGCAATACTTTTCCAAATTATATACACATTAGTAACATTTTCCTTTCCTGTTAGAGAATGGTCACCCTAAATCTTCATTAAAAGTCAATGAATAAAGGAGAGGGGACAAAAAGAAGGAAGAGGAGGGAATACCTGCTGAATGTATATCTAGGTCTACAGTCTCCCAGGAATGTAATAAGGCCCTGAATTAGAGCCCAGCATTGAACAAAATAAAATTATACATGAACACATGCAAAGAATACATTTCTATAATCAACAAAACTAGCCTTGTTCCTAAAGATGTAACCAAAGGTACTTAGAGTACTGAGTGAAATACCCATTTTCTATTATAAATTAAGCAAGGACTAAACTCATAGTTCCACTCAACAAGTCTTCTCTCTGCTCTTCAGAACACCTTCCCACATCTACTGTACTCCAAACTACACTTATTTCCAGGCCTAAGAGCCCAAATCAACTGGCAAAATTCAAGACTATTCAGGAAAAAGTCACTTTCAAAGTTCTGGCCTGGGCGTTTTACCACCAGTTCCAGATGGTGGTAAAATGGTTCCCTATAGTTCTCATAAAACTGAGTTCCTATGACCAGTTAAGCCAAGAAGCAAACAAGCTATTTTCTCCACAGCCTGCTATTACTAAGAACAAATGTACCACACATGCTTCAGGGAGGGTAGGGACAACACACAAACATCTGCACACACTCACCACCACTATCAAAGTATCACTTCTCGCTGGTCTTAGAGCCAGAGCTGGCTGTGGTTCTTTAGAGCCAGCTGTACTCATGTTAAAACCTCAATGGCTTTACCACTTGGCCACTTCCTACTCATCGCTGATAGTTAAACGTGGAGTCCTGAATGGGCTAAGAGCTTTGCAGAAGAAATGAGAGGGCAGGTAGAACATTCTAATAAACGTGCACGCTTCAAGTCTCCAGTCGGCTAATCCTCAAAACCCTTACTGCTTCCTCGAAGCCTTACCATGTAGACTATGCTAGGGAAGAAAAATTATCACATATATCGAAACTTAAATCAAGTGTTTGTGAACCTTAAAAAGGGATATTTTGCTGAAATCACAAGTGTAAAACACCACTTTTGCTTTCAAAAAGTTTAGTCTAAATAATAACAACAACCAGTCATAATAAATAGATAAAGGCAGATGACAGTATTGTAAAGTATACATGAGGTGAGTTCAAGAGCCCTCATGCAAATTCCCGTTGTCTTTAGTTTTCTATTTCACTCACCTGTGCTTTTCAGTGCCATTTACAACAAACCTTGGGAATGTATTACAGTGAAAGATGTAGTGTTCTCTATAGTCTCAACTGAAAATAGTGGTGAATATCCCAATAAATAACAACTATAAAATTTCCTATTCTCCAAAAACACGGACAACTAAAAAATAAGACACAAGTCTCATTCTTACAACAATGGTTCAGACAGTAGCTGTTTGCAATTAACATCTTGAAATAATTTTTTAATCCTTATTTTACGTAAACTTATAAGGTTTCCTTTTTAATAAAAACAAATCTTGACACAGTTATTTGGGAGACTATCAACCTAACTCTACATAAGACTCCTTGTTATAGCAACAAATTCTAATGATTTCTAGACACAGTTTCCCCTTAAGACCAACTCTGCAGATTGGCATCGGTGCAGGTGCAACTGCCACTAGCTCATCAGCTGCTTACGGGGCAGCCAGAAACCACACCAAACACGCGTCACTCTTGATTTCTGTTTCCTCTGTGAAATCAACAGTTACCAACCTCTTACAAGAATCATGAAATAAACAGCATACGAGTAAATATGTATGAAGTGTTCTTACAACGATGAGACTCTGTCCCTTCCAGCAATCACCGGCAAAGCCAGCTGCTATTCCAACTTGTCTAGCGAGTCTCCGGATCTGCCTATCTTGATGTCAATGGAGTCTGTGCTCTGAAGCACTGCTCTGGGCTAGAAAAGACTAAATAAACAAGGCAAGAGAAACCCTGACTCACAGGCTGCCCTGTGTTCCTACTGGACAGTTACCAGTTAGGCTAATTTAATTATCCAATGCTGTATTGGTTCTTCATACAACTGACAGCAGAAACAGTAGAACAAGCAGATTTGCAAAGTAGCTGGAAAAGTCAGGGCAGATTCTACAAAAGCCCAGTTTACACATGTCCTGTTACATCCACAGCATTAACAGTAGTGAGACAGCGTCAATCATGGGCTCTAAGGACCACACTCATTAAAATCAGAACTTCTTAATGAAAAAGACTGCAAAGACGGTATCACAGGAATAAACACTATGCCACTAATCTGAAAACTTTTCCAAAAATAAAAACAGAATTTATGAAGGAGTGACTTTTGTCTACCCCTGGTTCCACATTTTCTTTGTGAACCTGATTGACACTTGGGGGGATTTTCCTGTCTATCTGCAACTAGAAAACTGACAAAATCCATAAAGGCTATGGTAAAGAACCAGGCTTCCTTCTGAAGGGGATCATCTAATGCTGGTCATAGAGAAAACGCATAAAGACTGAAAGCATTCCTCTCTGAGAACCTTAAATATTCTCCTGTATGCTTTCACCAAACAGACAAGCAGGAGTATTCCTTCACCCAAAGAGTATTCCAAAGACAACACAGCTATTTATCACCAAGGTAGGATCTAAGTCCTTAAATCAACCTATTAAAAAAGGTACTCGAGGACAATACTCTGCCTGAAAACCCTCTAGCTCAAGAATCTGTCTTATAGAACTAATTTATCATGCTTTTTTTCTGTATTTAAAAGTTCCCGGCCTATACGTTTAATATAAAGAAAAATTTTGTGAGCTTTAAAAAAAAAAAAAAAAAAAGCTTAGGTGGGTGGGGGTTTTCAGATTTTAGAAAAGAAAATGTAGTATATAAACTATATTACAAATTGCTCCAACACCTGATAACCATACAGAAGCTGGGATACAGACAGTTATCAATGGCCTCCTTCATATTAAACCATCTATTGCCAGCAAGACATTAATCTGCCACATTTGTAGGTAAAAATTTTAGACTTTTCTGGGTTTTAAAATTACAACTCAGAAACTATGCATCTATTACCCAGAAATGGGATTAAGCAAAACACACTTAACCTGGAATAAAAATAGCCGCTGACACTCAGGTAAGACACTGGGAGAGTCTTGAAATACTCCAGATGCCTGACAAATTCATCTAAGCTGTCCCCCAAGAGACTCGACAGACGAAGCTGGATTTTTTTTATTGTATTTATGGGGGCAAATATGACACAGAGCACATGTGGCGGTCAGAAGACAGCTTGTGACACTCAGTTCTCTCCTCCCACCAGTGAGTCCCAGGGATCAAACTCAGATCATCAGTCTTGGCAGTAAGCAGCTTTATCACCTATCTTGCCAGCCCCAAGGGATTCAATATTGGGGGAGGGAGCGTTCTTCTTAGCTTTATTCCAAACTGGAATCAATACTGCAAAACCGTTTACAAAAACATGAGGATGGCAACAGCAACCAGGTAAGTACATGAGCCTCTGACCAGAGAGCAAGGACAGGGTCACTTGATAGAGCTTCCAAACAAAGCCTCAAAGTAACTTAGAGCTCAGAATTTTCAAGCCTGCTCTACAAGTCCTCTGAATCTAAAGTGGGGCTATCATTTTCTCTTCTCCAACAGTACAAGCAAACCTCATCTATCTCCAACAACCTCAAAACAACATATGTCTCCAGGACTTAAGTGTGACAGCTCCTAACACAATCCTGCCATATCCCACAGATATTCTGTTTAGAGAGTAGAAGAGCCAGTCACATTACGTCCAACCTGCACTGTCAGCCACCAATGAAACAGTGTTAGTCACCAATTATGAAGTGATCCTGCTCATCCTAGGTCATCAGAAGCATGGGTACCACGGGACCAGGGCTTCCTCTGAGTTCCAAGAATGTTGTTTCATCTAACCTAACTGCACTCTTAACCCCAAAGCAGTAGATACAGTCACATCTCAGACAAACTTTCCCTAATTTTTGATTCTTTTGGTTTGGCATTCTTTAGACTAAGACCCAGGCTTACCTCAAATTCACAATACTCCAGATTTGGCCTTCTACATACTGTGATTAGAGGTGTAAACCATCATGTCTATTTATCTCCAGTCTTAAAAATGAAAACTATGTAGAAATATGATAGCAAAACTTTAAGGGAAAAAAAAAAAGCAAGTCTACCCTGTGAGTTACCTCAGATAGTTTTATATTACTTTGAAGATTCCATCTCTGACTCATGGTCAGCTAGAATAAAGACTGGTAACCAATTCTTAATCTGTTTTCTTTTCTGTGTGATCTTTAAGTCTCCAAGCAGTTTTGAGGAGCTTGGATGATTTATCACGGTCACTCTAAGACCACAACTTTAACCTGCAATGTGTAAGAGCACATCTTAAACACAGAACAAAAATTAAGGTATTTTTATTAAAATATGGTTTTTCTTCCCATTTCAAATATACATTTAAAAATTATTGGCTGGGGGACTCTTGGGCACACTGTGTGAAGGTTGTCTCTGCAAACGTGACTGCTGATTGCTACGCTGGCAGAAAGCCGAGTATTGGCCAGATTTCGGCATTGTTATTCTTATGTCCCATAAGTGGCCTCATATTTTGTAACATTCACCCTCCTCACTCACCTATTGGCTAAAATGAAGAGCTGATGACCAATAGCTAGGCAGGAAGTGAAGGACAGAACTTCCACACAGATCAAAGATGTCGGGGAGAATAAGGCAGGGGCAGATTTTGTGAGCAAGACTCAGAGGTGGGGGCTGGCGAGATGGCTCAGTGGTTAAGAGCACTGTCTGCTCTTCCAAAGGTCATGAGTTCAATTCCCAGCAACCACATGGTGGCTCACAACCATCTATAATGTGAACTGATTCCCTCTTCTGGCAGGTGTAAATGCAGATAGAACACTCATATAAATAAAATAAATAAATCTTTAAAAAAAAAAAAAAAGACTCAGAGGTGGACAGACACACCAGGGCTGGGAGAGAGGTAAAGAATTAGCCACGTGGCTGGCAGGTCGTGGCCTCAAATAGTTGGGTTAAGTTGGATGAGGTAGCTGAGAATCCGCCTAGCAAAGGACTAACTAAACTTTAAACATTAATAAAAATCTCGTGTAATTATTTAAACCACTGCTGGATCCAAGAAGTACCTCCATAGAAGATTAGAGGATGGCTCAATGGTTAAGAGCACTAGCTGTTTTTGCAGAGGACACAGGTTCAACTCCCAGCACCTACACAGTAACACACAGCCATCTGTAACTTTAGTTCCAGGAGATCCAATGTCTTTTTCTGGCCTCCATGGGTAACTGGCATACTCAAGCAAGCAAAATGCCCCTACACATAAAACAAAAATAATAAATCTTTTTTAATTCTAAAATGACCTGACTGTAAATGGAGAGGTTCATGCTATCAACATATCTCTACCTAAGCTTTAGTTTATGAACTGAAGTTTAGTTTGTAGGTAATTTCCTACCTATAAAGCCATTCTTGCTTGAAACACAGCAAGAAAAGGACAGGTGAAGAACGTGCTCTAGAACTCAGCCTAGCTGGGCCAGACCAGTAACCATCCCTGGCCCTATCTCCAGACGCAGGGCACAGCAGGAGACAAGCTGTGCCATGTGCTAAGCATGGTAACCTTCAGAACCTCAGTTTTACTTAGACTAATAAAAGCATCCTTGTTTGACAATAAGCATGTCTGTGCTAAGCATTAGGAAGTAAATACATGAAATACAGATAAGACTGCTTCTGCTAACTCAAAGTGCACTCTATTCTTTTTCTATCACTGAGAAAAGGAGAGAAGCTCTAACCAGTGCTTCCTAATGATGCAGCCCTTTAATACAGTCCCTCCTGTTGTGGTGACTAAGCCATAAAAGTATTTCATTGCTACTTCCTAACTGTAATTTTGCTACTATTGGCAACCATAATGTAAATCTGTTTTCCAATGGTCTCAGGTGACCTCTGTGAAAGGGTCATTCAATCCCAAAGTGGTTGTGGCCACAGGTTAAGAACCACTGCTCTAACACAACACCTTGCAGCCTCTCCAGCCCGGAGAGCCTAGAGAAACTAGATTATCTCATAACTAGATTATCTGCTCAGGTTATGTAATTTTTACTCCATTAAGAATTTCAAGCAGTCCAGGTATGGTGGCTCACATTTGTAATCCCAGCACTCAGGGAGGCAGAGGCAGGTGAATCTCTGAGAGTTCTGGGCCAGCCTGGTCTACAAAGCAAGTCCAGGACAGCCAAGGCTTTACAAAGAAGCCCTGTCTCAGGGAAAAAAAAAAAAAAAGAGAGAGAGAGAGAGAGAGAATTTCAAGCAGGTAATCTACAAAATAATAGTATTAAGAAACCATCTAAAGAAAAAAGGAAAGAACAAAAGAACAGTTTTGTTTAGTAACGAGATGATCTTTCAAAGCTACTCTTTTAAGTTTTCTTACATCTTATACATGTAACATATAAAAACATCTCTAAATTTATGATATCAAAAATGCAGCTTGGTAAGTTGCCCTCATGAGGCATTTACTCAACTCCACCAAAGACAAAGATAATATTGTAAACTACTTAGAACAATACCTATCATAACAACTTAATAAGTACTGGCTATAATAATTATAACTATCACTACTGTCAATGTTACCCATAAATTCTAGTTAAGACACTGCATCATGGACATGATACTTCACGCCCGTAATCCCAGCTTTTTGGAGGCTGAGGCAGGAGGATTACGATAAGTTCAAGTCTGCTATGGACTGACTAAAGTCATGGGCTACAAAGTAAGATTCACTTTATAAAAAAAAGGGGGGAAAGGTTTCATAACAGTAATACTTACCATTTGAGTTAGCTTTGTGATATGTAAAATACACAATAACTTCATTTGTTCTCACTAGGATTCTGAAAATAGGTGTTATCTACTTTACACAAATAACAAAAGTATGCTCAGGGGATTTAAATGATGTGCTTAGAGCCACACTGCTAATAAACTGAAAGCACTGATCCCAGGCCAAGCACATGGCCTAGAAGGTCAACTCCACCCACTACATGACTCTGCCCCTTTCCTGAAAAGCCACAATTGAAGGACTTTCTCACTAATTCGACTGGTTCCTCTCTAGCTAAATAAGCACAGGTCAAAGACTACAGGAAATTCTCTCTAGGAGCTGCATAAAGCCTTATCTCTAGCACCCACTGGTGAGGGGAGATGCCACCACTTACTCCATTCATGCTATAAGCACTTGTGCTTTTACCATTAATAATCAACAAAGTCACATTATAAACATCTAAGCCTACCACTAACATGAATTCTTAGCCTTATCATTTATCTGAGTTCATTTCTCTACAGAACTCATTAACTCCATAATTATAACTTACAGGTATGAAAAGAAATTCTGTATCTCCTACCAAAGAAAATCTGTATGTGGGTAAACACACAAATGTATAAAAAAAAAATCTTCATTACCCCATTATTTATCAAATCAAAAGGAAAATTGACAAAATCTCTACATTTAAGCAAAAAGAAAACTTAAGTATTCCTGCATCTACTCCACACAAGAGATACAACCATTTTAAACAAAGTTGATGAGAGCATATAACAAGAGAAAGTGCTCATGACAGAATACAGAGTGAAATTTTAGGGGTGGGTATAAACTGGAACTAGCATTAAGATTCTACCTTGGCAAATACAAATATAGCACTTCCAGAGGAAAATAAGACCAAAGGAAATAAATCAAAATCTAACAGTTTCCTCTGGATGGTGAAATAAGGGTGGTGATTTTTTTTTCCTGTTCTCCACTTTTCTTTCCTTTTTTTAATATTTATTTATTTGTGCATACAGTGTTCTGCCTACATGTACACCTGAGGCCAGAAGAGAGCACCAGATCTCACTATAGATGGTTGTGAGCTACCATGCTGTTGCTGGGAATTGAACTCAGGACCTCTGGAAGAGCAGCCAGTGCTCTTAACCTGTGAGCCATCTCCTCCAATTTTCTTGACAGTTGACAACTATGCATTAATTTTATAGGCAGATGTAAGAGTGAGTTGTTTGTCTTATTTTTTCTAAAACAACACTTTATCTCATTTCCCAGCACTTTTCCCTCAAAAAATCTCCAAATTAGCCATGAGCATTTCCAATCATTTGAATCTGTATGTCTTTATTATTAGGATGTGCATGTTCCTTGTTTTTTATTTTGGGAATCAAACTCAATGGTTTATCATACTAGGCAACTGTTCTACCACTGAACTACATTCCAGAAGTAGTATCAAACTGTGTCAAATTTAAGACTCAAAACAATTCATGTTCATTATTTTCTGAACTCCCATCCTCCAACCAAGCCTAACTGCAAGCTTGAGTTGTCTCTCTCACCCACAGCACTGTCTCTTCCGATTCTATGAAACCTTTACTCCTAGTATCTTTTTCCTAGTACACACACACACACACACACACACACAGTGGCTAAATCCAAACCAAAGTAATAGCATCTCTAGATTAGAATACCCTCCTATTGTAGTGCCTTCCTAGCGACTCTACCACAAAAATTGCTGCATACCAAGTGCTGTTCTTGGAGTTTCCTTATTAGCCCCTCTGACCCTCATAACAAACTTACAAGTAGCTACTACCTAACAGATTAAGAACAGTAGACCATAGGGGTTATTCACCCATGACTACCAAGCTAGTAAGTAATTAATGCCTGGATGTGACCCCAAAATATTTAGCTCCAGATAACAGTCTTAAATATAAATTCTGGAATGGCAATTAGTTAAAGCCAACTACTTTTGTGTCAAATTGTATAGGCCCTTTGGTCACACCAAATTACCACTTTATACTATCCCAACTACTGGGAAGTGAGTTCTGCTCCTCCCTGAATAATCCTGCATATTGCCTTCAACACAAAATCAAACCTTGGAAGTCAAGCTGCTTCCCTCACTCTACAGCACAACCCTTCTATGGACTTAACATAAATTACATTACATACAGTTCTGGATATTTTGTATGTCTGTAGGTTTACCTTACAGTTTTATATTTTATCTTTAAACATAAACAATGAAATGTCTCCACATCTAGTCTATGACCTTCTCTATTTTCCATCTTCAGAAATACAAGTACTACAAGACCAAAACCAGACTGAGTGAGGCAGTGATTAATACATGGTTACCTGACTGACAATGAGTCTGCATATGGCTCAACTATTTAACAAAGCAAGATACCATTCAGTAGTCTTCTGTCGTGCTATATTGTTTTTCTCACTTTATTCCTCAAATAGCAACACATTAGATTAGTAATTTCAACATTCCCAAATAAAGATTACATTCAGGTGATACCTAAAAAGCAAACTGTTTTGAGTTTTGTTGTTTTGTTGTTGTTGTTGTTCTGCTTTGTTTTTGTTTAAATGTAGCTTATGCAATGTCCAGAAAGAGGTTTTTATTTCCTTTTTCAGTTCCTACCTAACAGCATCCTAGTAAGTACCTCTATCTAAACACACTCTCTTATAACAAGATACCCAAGTCTTCAACAATATAAAGCAGGCAGTCAATTCCAAAAATGATTACCAATTGTTCAAGAACAGAAAAGACTATATGGCTCTAGTAACTGTGTACTCTCTATGGTCCTATTAAACTAAAATGTAGAAACTGTGATTATAATTAAGACTGGATGTTTTTATTTTCCTATTCAAAAGAACCACTGTAAAACTCAGAGAAAACAACATACCAAAAGACTGTTTAGAGAAATAAAAATCCATATTTAAGCTGCTGATGAAAAGACAAAAACAATCAACTTTCAGCACATTTCACTAGGGATACCAAGTCTCTGACACTGTGATCTGATGAAGAAGCACTACAGAAACTGTTCTCAGGAGCACACAGAGCTCACAGCTGCAATCTTATGTTTCATTTTTGTTTCCCAAGTTTGTACTTTCATTTACAACTTTTCCTAAAAGACCTCTTTGCTACTTATCTTTTTTTACCATAATAACCCATTTCAACTTAAAATATTTCATGTGTCCCCATACTCCTGCTGACTCTACACTTAGAACTCATTAGCACAGATTACCTAAAGCAGTATCTAAAATGTTGACTCATTATCATCTATTACTGAAACTTAGTTATCCTAAATCTCAACACTAACTAGTACACACTAAGACCCACACTCCACTCATAACCTGGAAAAAAAATCCTTGCGTGACAGGCCAACTTAGTTTCCTTTTTATTTAAAATTCACCATTTCGGTTTGTAATACAGTTCAGTTTCAAACCACATTAGTAAAACCTTGGTTTTCTGTCTTCATTTCTTTATCACAAGATGCATTCAAATTTCACTATAGCAATTAGAAATGCTACAGTATGGGTCCACATTTAATAATCTTACCATACTTAATGGAGTGAGTAAACACTTAATAATGTTATGAATTTTTTAATCACCAGAAAAGAGTATGCAATTATAAAAGAGCCATATGAGAGTGTCTTTACCTTACCACTATCAATACCGTATGTATGACACTGTGCTATACTTTAACAAGACATTACCACTGAAGGGAAATGAAGAACGGAACATTGGATCTGTGAATACTTTCCTTTTGTTATTGTTTTGGGTGTTGTTTTATTTTGACAGAGTCTTGGCTGTACGAGACTTTGGGCCTTAAACTCTGTACCCAACGATAATCTTAAGCACCCGTTCCTCCTGCCTCTGCCTCCCAAGAGCTGAGATGACAAGTGTGAGCCACTACGCTCATAAGTACATACAATTCGCTATAACGTGTAACTCTGGAGTAGCCCGTCTTTCATTTCCAAAGAAACACTTATCACAAGGTCACTACAGAATATCTCACCAAGTGACCAATTTACAGTCTAACTATAATGCAAAGAAAATAACATCTTGATAAAGAAATGACATTGTACAGAAAAAGTAATAAATACATGTTCATGATTTTCATAATGGCTTCCTAGTCCCAACAAGTTATTGTTTTGTTTCAGAAACAAGATAAAAGGAACACCTCATTCTATAGAATATATTGGGTACTTTCAGCTGAAATGAAAATACAAAAGTATTGTACATAATCTGCACTGTGTTTCAAAATTAATCAAGTACAAAATTAAGTCCTTCTCTGAAGAGACAAATAATAAGGATGTAAAATTGCACATTATAAACTGCAGTTCTCACAAAAGACGAGTGTCACAAATGTTACTAAAAAGAACAAAAACAAATAAAAAGACCTCTAGTTTTCACAAGCAGCTCTTCAACAGAACCATGAGATCTTCACAACCTCTATGCTGCACATCAATAGAAGCTAGGGTGTTACAAATATGCTTTGAAATCAGCACAGGTTAATCACATGTCGGTAAGATACACCCACAGTACATTCACAGAATAGCACTGCGCCGATTTCTTTTTCAACATTCACTTTGAGATAAGAAAAGCTATAGAGAAGCTGTATCCACCGGGTATTTTGTTGTGAAATAACTGCATGCAATTTTCTCATCTCAAAGTTTAACTATTCTTACTAATTACTGAAGGACACAGCTTTTTATTATAATTCTTTTAAAACAAATCCCACAGCTAAATATTGCTATGTCCACAAAATATATACTTAAGTCCAAATAACACCTTTTTCCAGAGAAGTAAGTGTCTTCTATCTCAAATATTTATGACACCGCCTTGCAGAGTGTTGGCAATGCCACTGACATGGCTGCAATCCAGACATTTTCATAATATCAGAAGTCGTTCTTAATTTTTAAAAATAAGTAAAACTGTACTCATAACAAGTTCCTAATGTTACTGTCCTAATCAATGCCCAGGTAAATGTTTCAACCTGAGTTGAAACTAACAGTATAAAATAGCAATCAGCACCCAGAACACACCAGGCACCTATCATGTCTTTCAAGAAGTAAATCTAAAATTTCGTAACAATGAACTCTTAGTTGTAAAAAGTAAGATGTCCTCTGAACACTGGTAGAGGGCTGGAATATTGCCACTTCTCTATGAATAATTGTCTTCCTCTATCCCAAAAAGCAGAAAGTGTTTCAGTGATTCCTAGCAAAAAGGAAAGAGCTGGAAGAGTACAAATCTGGCTAACATTTCTTATCTTCGTAATCAAGAATGCCAGCCTTTAGATTATATGAAATCCAAAAATGCTTTTATTTTCCTATGTGATGGTGAAATGATAGACATCCTATAGCTCCCCTACACGCTGTAATGCCATCATTAAAAATGAAATTCAGCCAACCTAATGTGTTATTTTAAACAAAAATATTTTTTAAACATGAAGTAGAAATAGAATAAAATGTTAAACCGGTTATAAAATTAACCTAATTTCCAAGCATTCTGCTCTCCCGACACTCTGGAAAGCAGCTATGACTTTACAAGGGTAAACAAAAAGCACTGATCAGGAAAGAGGGACTGAGCTGCTCCTGCCTGGAGACCCTAACAACCGGTTTTTCTCAGAATGATGCTCTCACTGCTTTTCTCCCCATCCCTTCAGACACTAAAGAATAAACTGAAATGAAACAGAAATTACAGCTCCTGTACACAAGAATATACCTTGCTCTGGAATACTTACTTTAAATTGTGAGTTATTTTAAAGTTGGGGCAGTGTTTAGTAATACATAGTATTACCAGAAGCAACAGTATACCAGAAGCAAGTAAATTTAACATTAACAATATTGGTCTAGGAATCCAACTTTAAAAAAATATCTTAATATAATTTGATTGCAAGACAAAAATTTGGTCATCTAACAGATGTCATTTAAAATAAATCTAAGGTTTTATTTATTTCTCACATAAAATTAACATTTTAAATTAATATCCACAAAAATCACTGATATCCTACAGGTTTCCAATGTAAATGTCATTTTTTAAAATAAATACAACTTACAAATTATTGTTTGGCTCAACTCTACCTTTTATGCACATAGACCGAATAATACTCTTTTATCCATTTTAGACCTGGGATTTAATAACACTAATGAGCTGAAAATAATATTAAATGTTTGCATATATAAAAGGAACACCCATGAACCACTGAACCCCTTCTTTGGGCACTTTCTAAATACAGTCAAGAAACAACCCATGACGTTCACAACAATTTTCAATCTAACATTCACAAAAAGAGCAGCTTTAAATCCATGATGAAAATTCTCTAAAACATATCAAGGAATCTTTAGGACAACTCTCCAAGTTTGAGGCTCTTTCAGTTTATCATTTTAACACAGTAAAGAATGGTATTTCTTTTAGCAGACACTAAAAGAAATGCCTTATACTTTTGTACTGAACTGTATCAGAGCTCTAAAATATAAATTCCTGGCTTTCAACACTGTCTTACCTGACCCGCTGAACTGACTGCTCCCCAGTGTGGTTGGTCTCGTTTTCCCACTATTAACAGGTGGAGAAAACATCTGCAAAACAAACCAAACGAACCTATTAATCTTCAAACCCTTCTCTACTCCTTGCAAAGAAAAGTTCAGCAAGTGTCACCAATTAGTTTCCTAATTGTTACAGGGAATTTGAAATAAATATGGAAGACACATTCAGACCAAGGATGGCAATAAAGAGTGGTATTATTTACTAATACTGCTTGGGAGAACTGGTGACATTTGCTGTAAAAACCCAGCCACGGGCAAGATTTCAAGACAGTTAAGTTTAAACAGTAAATTTCTACCCATGATCTTCACTTGGGCCCTAAGTGATTCTCATTACATTAACATTACTTAATAAGCACTTGCAATCAGAATCACGTCCGATGAAATTACCACATACAGGAAAGATAATAACAGTTCTAATACAGCAGGTATTGGCCCTGCCTTCCAGGAGCAGTTAACGTTGAAACTCAACCCATTAGTAAGAAACAAGGGCAATGGGCAATGTGGCTTCATTCCGTATTTTTACATCATTTTCCATTCCACATCTCCATGTTGCCTAAGTATATTTGAAGTACTCAGCTCAGAAGGCTGGGGATTCTAATGCTGGCTTGGCTTTTTTGAAGCTGACACCGTTCAGGTACCACAAGCCACATGAAGTCTTGGGGAGGGTAAGGCTGAGAAGTGTTCAAAGGGAGGGGGGAAACAAAAACAAAACATCTTTCTCTCCTACAAAGTCTAAAATCCCTAATAATCATCAAGGCTAGGGAGTGACTCAACCAAAGCTCATGCTTACATTGTTCTTTTAACTGGTTAAATCAAATGACCCCTCTGGCATTAAAGTTTGAAATCTGCAAGTCTAGACATTACATCAAAGTTCAGGTGTCCAACTTGGGGGAGCTGGACTCCAGCCCTGAGAACTAGTGCTGAAAAGCAGATGGAGTTGGCCGCTGCCATGTCGCTTTCCCCCTTCCCTCCCTCGCTCGCTCGCTTTCTCGGGGAAACCTCAGCAGAACCCCAAGATGCGGAGGGAAGCTCTCCTACCGCACTGAAGTCCAGCAGGTCGCTCAGCTCCTTGTCGGTCCCTATCGCGGCCATGCGCTGCTGCTGGGGATTCATCTTCGGCCACTTCTAGCAGGTCCTGAGGGCAGAGAAGACGAGCTGAGCCGCGGACACCCGGAGGCCCGACGTGAGAGGGGAGGGAGGGAGGGAGGCGGCCCTCGGGATGGGGGGCCGGCGGGGCCGGAGCCCCACGCGTCCCCACCGAGGGCAGGGCAGGGGCGGGCGAGCCGGGCGCCGCTCCGCCGCGGGAAGCCACGCGTGGCCCGGCGGCTCCCGCAAGTTTCCGAGGCGGCTCGGCTCCGGGGGTCCCCCCACCCCCGCGGGGCGGAGTGCGGAGCGGGAGAGCGAGCGGCGGCGGCGGCGGCGGCGACCCGGGGACCAAGTGACTCACTCGCTCGGCAACAATAGGGCTGACAAGTTGCGGGGAGCGCGCCGCTCGCAGGCCCGCGGCGGCGGCCCGGACGTCCCCGGCGGGAGTCCCCGGGCCGGCCCGGAGCGCCCCACGCGCGTCCGCGCACCGCCGGCTCCCGCCCGGCCTCCTCCTCCTCCCGACCCGGGCCGCCCTGCCCGGGACTCGCCGAACAATGAGGCGGGCTCGGCGGCTCCGCGGGGGCCCCCGAGCGCCGAGCCCCGAGCGCCGCCGAGGCCGAGCGCCGCTGCCCGGGCCTGGCCCCCGCGGCTCGCGCCTCCGCCCTGCCGCGCGCCGCAACTCGGACGCGGGCCCCGGGGCTCGGCGCCGTACAAAGGGAGCCGAGTTCCGCGCGTCCCGCCCGCCGCCCGCGGTTACCTGCCGCCCGGGCTCCGCATCCAACCTCCCCGATTAAAGTTCACTTCGGCCGGGAGCGCGGGCTCGGGCTTCACCCCCTCGCGCCGCCGGCGGCTCGGCTGCCTCGGGCCCGCGCGAGCGCTCGCGTCGGCGCGGCTCGGGCGCCTCTCGGGCTCCGCCGCCCGTGGCTCCCCGGGCGGGCTGGCGGTCCCCCCGATAGAACTTGTGGGTCTCCTCAGGCGGACATTTTTTTTTTTTTTTTTTCCACTGAGGCGGCCTCAGCACCGAGCTCCGCTCGCCTCCGGATCCCTCCGCGCCTCGAGCGCGTCGGCTTAACCCCTCGCTGCCCGGCGCGCTCCCGCCTCCCGCGCCGAGGAAGTGGGACCGCGGAGGGGGGGCGGGGAGGCGCGGGGCGGGGCGGGGCGGGGCGGCGGACGGACAAAGCCCGCGGCCGGCGGCGGGGCGTCTCCTCGCGCTCGCTCGCTCGCGGCGCCCCGG
This sequence comes from Meriones unguiculatus, assembly GCF_030254825.1. NCBI lineage: Eukaryota > Metazoa > Chordata > Mammalia > Rodentia > Muridae > Meriones > Meriones unguiculatus. The sequence goes on along the minus strand of NC_083354.1, from coordinate 16,670,238 downwards.
GGCGGGGGGTGGGCGCCGCGGCGGGGACGCAGCTGGCCGGCATCTGCAGCCGCCGCCGCCGCCGCCGCCGCCGCCGCCGCCGCCCGCAGCTGCGGTGGGCGGGCCCGGCGGGGAGCGCGCCGGGCTCACCTGAGCGAGCCGGCCCACCTGAGCCTCGCACCGGGCCCGCGGCCGGCGGCGGCCCGGCGCCCTCGCCCCACCCGGGGACGGCCCCAGGAAGTTAAGTCCCGACGAGCAACTTCCGAACTCGGGCCTCCAGGAGCCGCGCGGAAGAAAGGAGAGGTTCGGCCTCGGACGGGAGGTTTTCTGGAGGGGAAGCTGGGGGTTGTTGGCGAGCGCCGGGAAGACCAGCCAGGCCCAAGCAGAAGAGACGCTGAAGACGAGCATCCAAAGAACAGATGGAAGAGAGTGGCCGAGCCTGGGGGATCCCGACTGTAAGGAGCGGCCGCTGGCCTCTGAACTTCTTGTGAAGGAGATGACTGAGTGTGCCGTTTCTGGACTTCATACAAGCACAACTGTCCAGCGAGGGCTTGGAGTTTAGATGTGGGACCTACATCTAGACTTCATTCCAGAACTGGTGGTAGCCTGGCCTCCCCCCAGCCCGTTCCCCCTTGGGCCCAGACATGCTCCGGCAACTTGTGGAGTGTGTGCTTGCTTCCATCTTAAAGTAGCCTAATTTCATCTAAAAGGATCAGCACATTCCTGTTTGCTGCTACAATGACTGGTCGGTTAATTGGAATAAAAATAAGAGTTCGCTGAGGTCTTTAAGAACTTGCTTTTTTGCATATGCCCAAAACAAACAAACAAGTAAATGAAAGCCATCGTCTAAACACAAGATCTGGCTGGAGTAAATGAAACAGACAAGAGATTAGAGATCTGATCTTTGATGGTGTTTCCAATCTGAAACACTTCCGAACCAGGTTTATCATGATTGATTAAATGAACAGGGATTTGGTGTGTGCAAAGTGAGACAAAAAGCAATCACAAATACACACAATGCCGACACAACAAAGACTTAACCATCAAATAGGAAGTCTGATTAGGTAACTTGCAAAACTATATTTCTGTGGTTGACTAGTAAAACTAGAAGAAAAAAAATCGAGGGAAGGGATGGCATGGAACCATGTGAGGTGTACGCCGTTTTCTGAGGGAAAGGAAAGGCAGCTTAGGCTTCTCACCCAGCTTTTCAGAGGAAGTCACAGGACTCCCTCACGTCTTTGAAAAGATTGACTAGGGAAGGTTTTCATATCCATTATGACAAATAAAATTTTATTTTGTGTGTTGTTTTTGTCATTAGATTGTGAATTCCTTGAGGGCTGGGACTGACAAGCACCTGACATTGTACCAAGCGTTGTAGGTTTGATGGTAACCTGAATTTATTTGTTCTGCTTAAAACAATATCAAGTCATTCTATTCTAGTTCCTTAATATGCAAATGTATTGCTGTACATGTGGCTTTAATTTTTTTAAAGGAGAGCTGAAATTTTGAAATTAGAAGATGAAATTATTTTTTTATACTTTCATATGGTCTCTGTATGTGTGTTTTTAAATAAAAGAATAATATGTCCAACAGTGAATGGCCAATGATGTTCCTGACAGATACGGGAGACCCAATATTAAAAGTGGAGCTTTAGGGCTGGGGAGATGACTCAATGGGTAAGATGCTTGTTGCATAACCTGAGTTGTTTTTGTTGTAGTGGTGGTGGTTTGTTTGCTGTTTTGACCACCTGAGTTCTATCCCTAGGAAAAAGATGGTAGAAGGAGAAAACCAACTCCCAAAGCTGCCCTCGACCTTCCTGTGCACTCTAGTATGTTGTTCATGCACACACACACACAATACATAAATAAATGTAAAAAAAAAAAAATTAGAATTTCACATCGCTTATTACATTGTTTATTGCCAGATAGAGCTAGAATTCTGAGAACATGAGAAAGAAGTAGCAATACAAATTCCATGGAAATTAATAGTACTGATAAGGTAATAATAAATGAATATTGAAAAATATTTAATGCACATTTATTGTAGTCAAGGCATGATGCTAAATGCTTTTGGAGCCAAAAGTCCAAATCCACCCTGTCCTCAACAAGATGATAATTCAAAAGCTTTTTACCTCACCGTCCTACTGTACCTTGCCAGGGGCAGACACTGGAATCCTGTCAGGATGGCTCCAGTGCCCGCCCTGCACACAAACACAAACATTTTATAAACAAGATTGGAGTTACCCTGAGAAACATTCATGGTCAAAAGAAAAAGCAGCGAAAGCAATGGGCTGTGTGTTTCCTTGGGAGATTACCTTGACCTGGGCTGCTTTTTGGATGACTGCTCTGGAAAGCTCAGAGAGGAAAGAGCAGAGAGCCGCTCAAGTCAAGCTCTTAAGTGGGTGTAACAAATTGCCATTGGGCAAAGTGACCGGCCTCCTACTGTCACTTAGCGGCAGGGTTTGTGCTCACCAACTCCTGGAGCTGTCTGCTCCGTGGGGGAGCTGCTGACCCCTTGAACGAACAGAAACAATTTTATATAACAATTTAGTAAGTAATGCCTTCACTTCATGGCGCTCCTTCTGTGGACCAACTAAAAACTGAGCTTGTTCAAGCTACTGTAACATGGATTATAAACATCACCATCCATGCACTCATTGTTTTCTATCAGAATCTCCCATCTTCCTGAGTTTGTAATAAAACAGTGTATCTTCTCTCCAAATGCCAGTCAATTAAAATGGTTGTCTGTTTTTACTAGGATCGTTCACACTCATTATTTAAACCACTTGGATGCCTTGTCCAAATGTTATATTTAGGTTTAAGGAGAAGGTGACTTGAACAGGAATGACCCTCTTAGGCCTTAGGCTTGGCCCATAGGGAGTGGCGCTGTTAGGAGGTGTGGCTTTGTTGGAGGAAGTGTGTCACTGTTGGGGTGGGCTTTGAGGTCTCATATGCTCAAGCTACATCCAGTGTGGTACAGTCTCTTTCCTGTTGCCTCCGGATCAACATGTGGGACTCTCAGCTCCTTCTCCAGCAGCGTGTCTGCCTGCAAGCCCCCATGCTTCCCTCCATGATGATAATGGACTAAACCCCTGAAACTGTAAGCCAGCCCCAGTTAAATGCTTTCCTTTATAAGAGTTGCCTTGGTCATGGTGTCGCTTCAGCAATAGAAACCCTGAGATGTTCAGTGGAAACCCCATATATAGTAAACTGAGGCTGGAGGAGGTCAGCCTGAGCTAAAAAACCCTGTGTCAAAAGCGGGGAGGAGGCCTACTTTCTTGGTTTTGTTTTTTGAGACTGGCTGTACAGTACAGGCTGGTCTCAAAAACTCCCATTCTTCTTGCCTCCGCCTCCGAACTACTAGGATGGCAGGCATGTGTCCCCACACCGAGCCAAGCACCAGAGGTGAGGAGATACTCCGTAATAGTTCATCTTATACTCAATGCATTTTACTCCCACGGGGTTCTTTCTTCTTCTGCATTTCATTAAACATCCATTCAAATCAAAACAAATTCCAGCATCAAAAAAGGAAAATAAACCAAATGTTCTATTCTACTTAGCCATACATTTCAGTTTCAATAAACACTTGTTGGAAAGTGAGTGCTTAGGGCAGGAGGCATGGCTCAGCAGTTCAGAGCACTTACTTTTCTTGCACAAGACCTGGGTTCTGATCTCCATATTCCTGTCCCCACTTAATGTACCCGTGTAAATATCTCTTTCTACCAAAGCAAAAGGCTACAAATGTATTTTCCACAAAGGTGACAGGTTCCTGGCAGACAGTGGGAATAGGTCTATTAAGTCAACACTGACATGCTGAGTGCTAAGGCTCCCAGCAACCAGTTTGGCTTTCAGAATCCTGCTTTGCATTTTTCTCAAGATTAGATGATCCTTTGCCATGGATGCTGATCAGCCCAAAAGAAAAGATACCACATGGGTGGGGCAGCTGAGTATGGAGCCTCTACCATGCTGCCTGCCCTCTTTCCTTTACTTCCCCTCTTCCTTCTCTTTATCTCTTGTTCAGACACTGGCCAAAAGCCTAGGAGTGCCCTCTAGACACTTTAGGCTTTCTCACTTTCTCTCTGAAGCTCCCCTCCCCTGCTGCCATGAAGCTGCTTGCTGACCCTTACTGACCCTGCCTACTTGCTTAAAGGCATGACTTTCTCGTTGCTTCCCTTTCTTCATCTCCTGTCTCTCTAGCAGTTGCCAAGATTTACAGCTTTCTCTCAAACACTAGTAAAATTGTCCTTGAGCTATAGGCAAACAAGACGTGGACACGGAAAGCTCCTGAACTGTAAGCTCAAAGCCAAACCATCAAAGCATCACACTTTTTATTCTTATTTTTCTCCTTCTCTTTCTTTGTCAGTACCAGAGATTAAACTCACACACGTAAGCCAAGAGCTCTGCCCTTGAGCACATCTCCGCGTCCTAAACAGATCCCTGTGCAGGGAAGTTTACTGTCCCTCATCCGCTCACTTAGTTTCTGGTAATCATAAACATTGCGTTGTCTTTTCTTACAGAGGAGCAGATACCCAAATATTATCAGACTTCTGAGGGAAGCCTTTCTCATGGGAGACAGAAAACAAAGCCAGGTGACAAAGAGTGGTAGAAATAGACAGCACAAGGAAAAAGAGGAATGTATGTGTGTGTTTTCAAAAGAGTTGCAATCATGAAACAAAATTAGACAGAATTGGGTTTTTTTTTTGGTTTTGTTTGTTTGTTTTTAGGAAAAGTAAAGCGTACTGAGGATACAATATGGAGTCTCCAGAGGACTAAAGTTTGACTCCCAGCATGCATATTAGACAGCTCTCACCCACCTGTAACTCCTAAACACACGTGGCCTCCACACAGAGACACATAAAAAAAATCCTTGGAAAAAAAAAAAGCAAGCATATACAATAATAGAGAATAGGATTTAGAGGTATTGGAAAAGAAAGTTAAGAAAACTCCATAGAAATAAAGAAAAAAAAAAAAAAAGAGTGGACTACTTCAGGATGTTCAAATCCAAGAAAACAAAAAGCAGAGAGAGAAAAATAAAAGGAATCATCATCCGTGAAATAATTTAATAAATTGTGAGTTAAGGTGACCATGCTCATCAAATGTCCACTGCAATGCAGGCTGGAAAAACGACTATAGTTAAAGAGCACAGGCTGCTCTTCCAGAAAACCAGGGTTCAATTCCCAGCACCCACAAGGTGATTCACAGTCATGTACAACAAGTTCCAGAGGTGGGGAGGTGTTCAGCCCCCTGAAGCTGAAGTTATGGGCTGAGGTCTAGGCTGCAGCTCCAGAACCTGCATTTCTAATTAGCTGCCAGGTGACAGGGATGTTACCCGTCCATTTCCGACTTTTAGTCTTTGTAATTTGCCCTCATATATGTTCTCTTTGGAAGCCTGAAGATCTTTTCTCCCATTCAAGTATTAACCAGGCCCAATCTTGCTTAGTTTCCAAGGTCAAATTAACTTTAATTGACTGATTGTGCGGAAAATAGCAATGACCTGTCAAAAAAAAAAAAAAAGCACTCTGTGTTCTCAGCTGTCTTGAGGGTCAAACTGTTGCCCTTTTCTTTCTAAAAGCAACAACTGACTTTTACCAGCTGTTTGAAAATGGCTAATGCAAATGCACCTGGGTTCCTGTCTGCTTTGCAGGATCTTTCACTGGTGGTCTCATTTACTTAAGGTCCGTTCCACATTCACCTTTATTATTCTTTCTTGTAGTCTCAGGGCTCGCTCTGTGAAAACAGATTCTCCAGCTGTAGCTGCAATCACAGGGAGCACTCCTTCAGGTTCAGGTGAAGTATCAGTCGATTAAAGTTAATTTGCTATTTATCTTAGCATTTATGATCAAAATAATAGTTAGCATTCTTAATATCTATACACATCTCCCTCAGCTAGGAAGTCTTCAAGGGTAAAGGCTATGGTTTTTTTTTTTTTATATTAATAACATGTCGTGGGGCCAAGAGAGATGGTGCAGCAGTTATAAGCATATACTGCTCTTGCAAAGGACCTGAGTCTGGCTTCTAGCACCCACATGGCATGGTTCACAACTGCCCATAACTTCAGGGGGGTAAACACCTCCACACCTCTGAACAGCTCCACACCTCTGGGCTTCTCAGACACCAGCACTCGTGTGTGTGTGTGTGTGTGTGTGTGTGTGTGTGTGTGTGTGTGTGTGTATGCATGCACACACACACACACACACACACACACACACGTGGCATAAATATACATAATTAAGAATACTTTTTAGAAAAATAACCTCGTCTTGCCAGGAAGGATGGCAAACATTTTCAACCCCAGCTCTTGGGAGGCAAAGGCAGGCAGATCTCTGTGTTTAAAGGGAGCCTGGTCTACAAAGGGAATTCCAGAATTGTGGCAAGGCTTACAGTGGGAGTTCCTGTCTCAAAACAAGCAAAAAAAAAAAAAAAAAAAAACAAAAACAGCAACAAAAAAAACCCAACCACACATCCTTTCTACTGTCAACAGCTCCTTAGCATTATTTATTAATTAAAGAAGAATTGTGGGTTTTTGTTTTGTTTTTTCCGAGACAGGGTTTCTCTGTGTAGCCTTTGCTGTCCTAGACTCACTTTGTAGACCAGGCCGGCCTCGAACTTACAGAGAGATCCTGCCTCTGCCTCGATGAGTGCTGGAAGAATTGTATTTTCAAATCGAGTTACTCTCTTTTGCAGTTCATTTCCCTGTGTCAGTTGAACTGGCTTTATGGACTTGGTTAGGTGATTTGAATCGTATGTAATAATCCATGTTTTCATTTCATGGGAGTTAGGGAACAAGCGTCCTCACATTCCTCAGGAATATCCCTTCTTGGAACTATTCATTGCATTTCTAATTTCACCACACCAGCATTTTGATGCAATTACACATGAAATCTGGTGACTGGCACATATTTTTCTCTAAATCCAAACACTGACTATAATTTCTGCTCTCATCACACACTTACAGGATTTTTTACAGCTTCTTCCAATATGTCACCTTAAGCTTTTGAACTGTATTCGATAGTAGGATAAAAAAGAATATCATAGAATATTTACATGTCCTTTTAGAATAAATTTAGATTTATTTTGTTATTATTTTTTCCTGAGTGTATGTACACAAATATGTGAGCACATAGGCACATTTGTGCACGCACGTGTGGAGGCCAGAAATCAACCTTGAGTATTGTTCCTTACATACCATGAACCTCCTCGGCAACAGCATCTCTCTTGTGAGTCTGGGATTCATTGATTCACCTAGGTTGGCCAGCCAGTGGGCCCCAGAAATCTGCCTGTCACCACCTCCCCAGTGCTGGGATTACAGACAAGCACCACCACTCCTGGCTTTTTATGTAGATGCTGGGGTTCAAACTTCAGTTCTCCTGCGTGTTTGGCAAACCCTTACCCATCTTACCTAGCTCCCCAGCCCTTAGATGCCTTTCCTGTTGGAAGACACTGACTTCCTCTGACGGTGGGAAGGCAAAGCAGGTGTAGTGGATGGGGCTGGCTCATTGCTCGCCAGGTCTTTGGCTACCCTCTCCCCCTTACTTCTATTTGTCTGCTGTGGTCTATATTGCTATTTCCCAACATTTCGTGAAGAATGCTTCCTGGTCCTAAATGTCCTTTGCTTTGCAAATCCATAAAGTCCCCTTTAGTCTTTAGATAAAACATGAACCACAGATAAAGTGAAAATGAAAGCACTGACAAGTGTCTAGGAAGTACTTTCACTTCCGCCAGTTATGTTTTACTTGATCAATAAACTTAGCATTTTATTTCCCTTTTAACCACGATAGTTTTCCTAAGCATGTAGCTGTATTGCGCTCATTTCTTGAATCAAAGTGCTCTGATTTGCTTTCCCAGTGAGTTCTTAAAGAGCAGAAGCCTAATCTATAAGGAAGAAAAAAAAAATCTGAAACTTGGCTTTCCCAAAGTGCTCTTGTATTGACTTCTGTAACTGTCAGTCACACTTCACTGGAGCTCACAATGCTAATGAGAAATCAAAATCATACACATATCCCCAAAGGATCGGTTAACTTCTCTCAGAGAAACCCAGGTCTCCTCACCACACATCAGTCTTCCGTTGCTGACCATCTCAGAGTATTGGTCCCAGAAGAACTGGGCACAGGAATGTTGCTGGCCATCAATAACGTCAACTGTGTTGCTTTTAGCTCCTTCTGTAGAACTGAACTGATTTATGGATAGGTACACACACAGATAGAGGAGAACCATTTGAAACACTAGGCTGATTAGCATGAGCTAATAGGTGAGACCAAGGCCCTGGGGGCGGGGAGGAGGATGCACTCAGGCAAGAGCTGGTTGCCTGCCTTGCAGTGCAATGTTCTTAAAACTGACTCACTTGACATGTCTAAATGGGTCCATGATTCTTGGTGACTCTCTTCATTAAACAGAATAATTTACATGCAGTGGAAAGACCGTTCACATGACAAAGCACATGTCAGAATATTCGTGGAAAAAAAGCTCAGCTAATATGCATATTTAGCTATGGAAGAAACAAAAGCAAAATGAGAAACATGCTGACAGTTAACATCATTTTGAAGGGGCTAGAGCGATGGCTCAGCGGTTAAGGGCACCTGTTGCTCTCACAGCGGAGCAGGGTTCGGTTCTCAGCACCCAAATCGAGGGCCTCACAGCTGCCTGTAACTCCAGCTCCAAGGGATCAAATGCTTTCTTAAGGCACCAACATGCACATACACACACACACACACACACACACACACACACACACACGAAAATAAAATAACCTGTAAGCTAAAAGATTCATTTTAAAACATAATGTTGGGGTATAGCTTAGTGTGACAGCACGTACCGGCAGGCACAGGGCCCTAGGTTGGATCCCTAATTAACAGTGAGAACAGGTATAATTAAATGAATAGGAAACAGAAGGATTAATAGAAGGATTAATGCCGGGGATATGCAATGATAGACAGGCATGAGTATCGCTGAACTGGATGGAGATTGAGAATCAGTGAAATTTTCAATGAAAACTACACACGTATCTATTGTGTGGATGTGTGTGTGTGTGTGAGTGTGTGTGTGAGTGAAGGTGCTTGTAGAGGCCAGAGGCATCAGATCCCCCTGGTTGGAGTTGTAGAAGGTTTTGAACTGCTTGTCGTGGGTGCTGGGGATCGAATTCCAGTCTCTACAAGAGCAAACACACCCTTCACCTATCTGGGGATGGCACTTGCAAATAATTAGACAGCGGCAATCAACACGGTACAAAGCTTCTACTGGCTGGGGAGGTGGAGCCTATAGATGCCTAGTAAGGATGTTCTATTTCTTGGAACTGTAATCTCTCTTAAAGTCCCTGGACATGTCATTATCAGCCAAGAGAATATGATAAGGTTTGGTGAAAAGACGCGGAAGTGTACGGAATGTGACACATAACTGCACAAAAAGTTGTAAAAGAAAAGTCACTCCTGCGACTGCTCCAAATGTGTCATTTGGCTGTGTGAACAATCAGTTGCCTAAGCGTTAAAGCAAAGTAAACTACCTTCCAAGTAGATGCAATGTGTATGTGTATTCCAGGCGTTTTCTGTACTTCTTAATGTGATGTTCCTTTTGTGTATTTATGTCTTAATGTGTACGTAGCCATGTGTGAGTATGCACACACATGAATGTGAGCGCCGGTGTCTGCAGAGGCCAGAGGCATTAGATCCCCTGGAGCTGGAGTTGTTACACATGTTTGTAACACACCTAAGGTGGGTGCTAGGAGCCAAACCTTTTGTGCTCTGCAAAAGCAACAAGTGCATTTAGCCCTTGAGCCATCTCTCCAGGCCCCTTGGGTGGGATATTTCTAATCTGGTATATCATATAATCTGTCTCCTTCCCAGGGAAATGCAAGCCACTTTTTTTTTCTAAAACTCTTCGGCATAGGTAGCAACATTACTTTTGAAGATTTATTTTTACTCTTGTGTGCATAGGCTTTTTACCTATGCAACATGCACATGTAGTGCTCTTGGAAGCCAGAAGAGGGTACTGAATCCCTGGAACTGCAGTTACACACTGTGAACAGCCATGTGGGTGCTGGGAATCTAACTCCAGTCATCTGGAAGAGAAAGGGAAGTTCTAATAGTCTCAAGACACGAGTCAGAAATGTCTACCATCGTTTCCTTTCCTTGCTAGTTCATAGCCTAATTCTGTAAAATAAATGTGTTATTGGTCAATTTAAGTTAAATAGTTGCAATTCATGGTTATGTTTTGTTTACTGTTTTCCAGAAAAGGATTTCTTTAAAATCTCAAGAAACTGCCAATAGGAAACTAGAAGGAGAACCTCAGACTGGGTCAAATAATGGCCATGCTGTCCCAGACAAAACAATGGGAGAGGGTGGCATCTACAAAAAATATGAAAACTTCATGAATTTGCAAGCTTTTTATGTGCAGGGGTCACACTAACCTTCTCTGCATCATTCTGATTTTTATGAGTATTTGTAAAAACCTGGCTAGAAATAGTTCAGTCAATGAAAGCACTTGCCTGAATTAGATTCCCAGTACACCTATAGAGTAGCTTAGAGTGACTGCAGTCCCCAACTCTGAGAAGGAGACAGACAGATTCCTGGAGCTTGGCCAGCCATCTTAGTATACTTGGTGAGTTTCAGGCCAGGGAGAGATGCTGCCTCAAACAACAACAGCAAAATGGTGGACAGTCCCTAAAGAACAACCCAGAAGATTGTCCTCAACACACACACACACACACACACACACACACACACACACACACCATCCTTCGTGTTGTATTCACCCATCATTAAAAAAAAAAGTCACAAGCATGAAATCAGCATCTATGGGCTCCATCTCCTTGTCAAAGGGAGGCAAGACTGCATGCTTCTATTGCTGCATCTGTTCATGCTGTATCATAATGACCTGGATCCTGTAGAAGAGAAGTTTATTCATCTCACTTAATTTTAGTATGTTTATCAAAATTATAGTAGTCTTTTTTGTTAATATCAGTTCGATAGGACCCCTCTTGGCCATTTACACGTAATCACTATATCCCTCTATAGCTCAGGTAACCAACCATCTTATTTTGTCATGACAGTTTCGGTTTTTTTTTCTGGACAGTTCATTTAAATAGATTTGTATAACCATCACTGTGTACCAAATTAGCCTTTTCTGTTGTGTAGGGATTTTCCCAAAATTTCTACAATGTATATCACAGTATTTTGCACACACTAGATATATGAAAACAGAATACAATAGCAACAACAAAAACCCACCATTTGTTAGGTTGTTGTTGTGAGAACTGAATAAATCCACCCTTGCTCTCCAAGCATGGTCCACAGACCATGTCTTGCCATCACTCAAGACATGGTTAGATATATACTCTAGTGGAAGATCTCAGGTTTTGTGAATCAGAATCTTTATTTTTACAGATATTTAGACAATTAATTCCAGGTTTCATTCAACTCTGAAAATATTGCTTTAGACGTAAGCAGCATAAGGGCTATGTGTGACAAATGGTACCTACACTACAATGTCTGTTACACAAAGAGATGAATGATGGTGCACGGGAAAGCAGGAGCCCATATATATATAGGATGCCAAAGAACAAGAGATGCATTTCTGGCTTAACTATGACATGAATCCGTTAAAAAAAGAAAAACAAAAACAGTTTGGACTGGCACTTCATAATACCAGCTTATATAATGAGGAACATATATTTATTTTTCAAAGCTGATGGGCACATCCATGAGCAAAATCTACTTTTAGACTAAAAACATAATGGACCCTTAACTAAAATGGACCTCACGGTGGATTTATTAGCATGACAATTAATTATGGGACATGTTACTACTAAAGATTGACAATTTATTTCAATTCCATTTCCTATAAGAGATAAAACCTCAATTAACAACCAAGATGCCAGAGTGAGACTTCAGGAGACAGGACTGCAGAGTTCTACGGCATCATGCTCTAACAAGGAAAATGCAGCTAGTTTTCTCTTTGTAATCTTCTGGCTTCAAATATTTTAATTTATTCATTCAATCATTTTTAAAATCACCAAACATTTATCAAGCTTGTCACTCCTTGGCAAGCGCTGAGCTGGCACCTCCTGATGGATTGCCAGGTATATATAATATTCTTGAAGAGTTTCCTATTAGTACAGCAATGATAACTTTTTAACAACTGGCTCATAAAAAACAAAACAAAAAAAAACACTTTTTCTGGTATATGAATTTATGAATGTTAAATCTTAAAATGTTAATAAAATTAAACCACATAACAAATGTGTTGAAAAGGATAAACTGTATTCTCCTGATATATGCCTTCTATATCAGCGTACAATAGGGGTTCATTTTTTTGGGAGTTGCTCTGTGGGACAAGGTAGGGATGTACTAGTCATGTTCCGTTTGTTCTTTTTTTAAATAATTTATTTAATTTTATTTTATGTGCATTGGCATGAAGGTGTCAGACACTTGGACCTGGAGTTACAGACAGTTGTGAGCTGCCATGTGGGTGCTTGGAATTGAACCTGAGTCCTTTGGAAGAGCAGACAGTGCTCTTAACCACTGAGCCATCTCTCCAACCCCTCCCCATTTGTTCTTTCAGGCCCAATATTCACTCTACTTGCCTTGTTTTCTGCTCGAAGCTGGGTTCTACAGATTCTATCACTAAAGCCCTCTGATTTCTGTTGGGTTTAGCTCATGGGAGGCACCAACAGGAGTCTGGAGGACAGAGGAAAGAGGACAAATGTTTTTCCCCAGTCCTTTACTGGACTGCATTTGGCAGTTGGCTCCATTTCTCTATTTATAGTCACAGCTCCTGTCAGACATCTCCTTCCCAGCTACAGCTTCTACTGGATTCCACTTAGAGCTCCCCCCAACCCCCACCCCACCCTGGCTCCTTCAGGCTTTATGCCTCCCAGGCTGTCAGTCATTAAGTGCTTTAACGGTCCTTGCTGATTCCTTTAGTGCTTCCCATACCTCTCTAAACTGTCCCTTTATTGGCCTACCTTCATCCTCTTTTAGTGTGCCCTCCCTAGTAATACCAGGAGAGAACAGCAGTCATCTCGTATTGTGTAGACTGCCTCCTGGGTTAGCACTATTAAGACACAGAATGGTGTGAGCTCCTGCTCCTGGGACACTGACCGTCCAGTGAGGGAGAAATCGACACATTAGGAAACATTATCCATTGGTATCTAACAAGACACACTGGTTTGTTTGTTTGTTTGTTTGTTGTGCCACTCAGTATATATTTACCCTTTTCCTGACAGTCATACTCTGATTTTCCTCTCAAGGTCTTATAGGTGGTGTTGAGTCCTTTCTCAACAATTGAGTGGTCATGCAAATCAGTCCTGATATGCTGGATTGTTCTATGTGTCCTAATCAGAGCCAGAAAAATGTGAGAAGACTGTTGCTGGCATGTTTGGCAAAGTGATATGTACTCTTCCACTGAGGCTGCTAACAGTAAGGATTATGTGAACTGGAGCTGCCAGGAGCCACCACATGGAGCCCAAGAAGGAAGCCAACTCAGAGCACAGTGCCAAGAGATGAAAAGGAATAAAGTTCTAATGCCATTGCTTACGCCCTTGAAGTAAGACATGCCTTAAGTTAAATACAACACTAGATTTTTGTTGTTGTTGTTGTTGTTATGTGAGCCAATATCTCCCCGCAATAAGCCACTTGGTATTGTGTCCTTTCATTTTGTCACTTGCAATTAAGATGGCTCTAATGCTTCATAAATTAATATCAACAGTGGGAATTACTAGAGAAAAAACTCAAACTACCTAACTAATTGATCCAGAAGAGACTTCTGTAGCCTGGGCTTGGACTTCAATAGCAAAGCCATAGGTGAAGTCGGTCCATACTGTCCAAAGGAATTCAGAACATGTGCCTATCAAGCATAATTTAAAAGGGGTTGTTATTCAAACGTTATATTCTAGAAGACACCAAGTATTACTACATAGCTTTTAATAAGGCCCTGTGAGAGTCAGATTTAAGGTTGAGGCTGATTTATCTAAGGCAGAGAAGAAATCACTTTGTAATGAGTGACTATCTTTTGCTTACTGAGTAAAATAAAAAATGACAGATATTTCAATAATCTGGACCTTAAAGGATGAGAGACGCCATAAGAGAATGCTGTCAAATTGTCCTCAGGCAGAAAACAAAATAGAGGCCAGTCAACTAGGAAACTAATACGGACTACTGCTAAAATAGCACTTAGAGTCAAGACAGCAGCTTTAACAAGAGTCAGCATTCAGCTTTGGATTTTCCCCTTATGGAATTGGTTAGATGATGATGATGATTATATTATTGTGCTAGAAGACCATACTGTAAAATGTACACTAAATCTAAGGCTATCCAAGGCTAGGCTACTGACACTTCACATAAGTACCGTATGAGGAACACAGATGTTGGAGGAGTTAAGTGTGGTGACACATTCCTTGCTTTTACAAGTCTAGTATTAAGTGGAAGGTGGTGGTGCGAGGCTTTAGTCCCTGTGCTTGGGAGGCGGTGCTAGGAAGATCGCTGAGTTCCAGGCCAGCCAAGGCTACACAGAGACCCTGTCTCAAAACTAACTAACTAACTAACTAACTAACTAACAAGAAAGCCTGTCTGCAGCATTCATTGCTCTTGCAGAGGCCCAGGGTTTGGTTCCCAGTGGCCACATGGTGGTTAAAAACCATCCATGACTCCAGTTCCAAGGTCTCCAAAGACCTCTTCTGCCTCCTCGGGCATCAGACATCCAAGTAATACACAGACAGACATGCAGGCAAAAGAATCACACTTATGAAACAGAATTTTATAAAAAGTTTTTTTTTTTTAAGTCTAATAACATAGCTCTTAATCAGCAAGTTTTTTTTTTTTTCAAAGTTATTTTCTCTGCAGCCAGAGGCTGGGAAAAGATCAGAAAAGATTAACTTAATTATTACTATGTATGTATGTATTTGTGTGTGTGTCTCACACCTGTGAAGGTCAGAAGACAATTTGTAGAAATCAATCTCTGCTTCTACCATATAAGTTCCAGGGACTGAATTCAGGTCGTCAAGTCTTGGCATCAGGTAGCTTTACTCACCGAGTCTGATTCTTAAACACATCAGGTAAAAGTAAGAAACATCACTTCCAATGGAGATAATCACAAAACTTTACTAAGATTAAACCTGCAGCTGAGAAATGTAGTTCCTGGATAGATGGTTACGTAACAGCAACAACTCAATACAACAGAAGATCACAACTATTCTTGGTAAAAGCTAATTCATTTTGCCGATGTGAGTGGTTTTTCTGTTTATTTGTTTGTTTTCAGGCCCCACTGTATTAGGAACGAGAATACTGAAGGAGTATGTCTCCTGGATGATCCCATTGTCCCTTTCAGATGTAACTGTGGAAGAAGAGATGAGAGCTCCTTAAAAAATAGAACATATGGCATCCAGATGATCAAAGAACTTCCTTTCTACTGTTAGGAAATTCTTGATTTACTGTCTAGCAAGCTATGCTATATGCTGTGACCGGCAGGCCACTGTGTATTTACAATTACTCATTTTTCCAAGCAGGAGTTTTCATTGCAATATTGTTTATTTTTGTTATCATATATTATCATATATCAATATATCATATTTATGTTATCATATATCATATGTACTTTGTAGGTAGCTGTATCGTGTATACTTAGGTGCCTAGACTGAGGAACTATACTGCTATATAATGGAAAAGACTGTGTATTACAGTGTCTTCACTTTTTCTGTATTACTGTGATAAAATACTTTGACAAAAGCAACTAAAGAGAGAAAGGGCTTATTTAGGCTTATTGTTGCAGAGAAATACAGTCCCCCATGGCAGAGACCAGTGGAGCAGGCTGGTCACATTGCATCCAGACTCAGCAAGCAGAAAATAAACAGGAAGTTGGGAGGAGCTCCCTATAAAGCCTCCAATGACCATATTCCAGTGAGGATCTATTTCCTAAAGGTTGTACAACTTTCTCAAACTGGGTGGCCAGCTAGGAACCCACTGTTCAAAAATGTCTAGGAGATACATTTCATGTTCAAACCACAACAGCCTTCTACCAGCACTTCAGTTTCTCTCTAACACCTAAAGTGAGTGAGTGCATTTTTGGTGGTAGAGAACGTTGTTGCTACATTTATTTTATGAAGCATTTACAGGAGACAACAGGAGAAGAGGGCTTTACACACAGTGTCTGCTGTTTGTTCCATAAAGCACATCACCTTTCTCTAATGCCCATGCTACTGCTTTTTCAAGTCCTATCATCCTGTGTCATATGTGCACACCTGATAAAGTAATATGTCTAGAATAGGTTTGTCAGTCACTCTAGGCTGGTCTACGCATGTCATCCTTTAGGCAAGTGACTGAGTTAGGAAGACTCACCCTGATGTCAGTGAGGCTGCTGTCAATCAATCTACAACTGCTACTTACTCATCTGCAGAGAATCAGAATGAGAGAAATTGAATCTTGGCGACATAATGTGAACTTTTTAGCAAGCCATGTCTAACACTCTTGAATGTTTTGGTGATAAGCGCCAACAAATTCCTGCTATGGTTTGTATGTTCCCTGATGGTTTGTATGTTCCCTGATGGTTTGTGTAATAGAAAGCTCAGCCCCACAGTAGTAGTTTCAGAAAATACTATGGAACTTATTAGGAAGTAAGGCCAAGTGAGAGGTTCTTAAGGCAACCAAAGGGTGCCTGAAAGAGACTGAGGTGTTTTTCATGAGACCACGGTTAGGTTTCTGGAAAGGTTTCCTATAAAAGCAGGAGCCTAGCCCCTCCCAGCCTTTCTCCAGCTTCCTATATTGAGATGTAGCCACTTGATTCTGCACACATTTCCTCTGTTGCCATGAACACAGATTGACAGCTGAGAGATCCCTTGCCAGGACTGAGCTGATACCCGTGCCATGACTTGAACCTCCACAACTTCTACTATTAAGCAGTTAGAGCAGTGATTCTCAAACTGTGGGTCATGTCGCCTTTGGGCTGGAAATGATCCTTTCACAGGGGCTGTATATTAGATATTCTGAATATCAGATATTTATATTATGATTCATAACAGCAGCAAAATTAGAGTTATGAAGTAGCAATGAAAATAATTTTATGTTTGGGGTCACCACAACATTAAAGAGTTGGAGCATTAGGAAGGTTGAGAACAGTTAGACAGTCTCTGGGTATTTCACTATAGGAATGAAGATAATACAACCCCTCCCCCTTCTATTTAAACAAGTTTAAGTTATATTCTCATCATTATAACATTCAAATAAGTACTAAGTTACTTAGGGATAGATGCATAAAGACGTACAAAGAAAGAAATGCATAGGAATGTACTTGTTGGACGTATCTAACTTAAACTGAGGAGGCAGGCTGAAGAGTGGGTTAGAAGACAGAAGGAAACAAGACTGGAGGACGAGCTTGAAAGTCAGTCACTAGAGTTTAAATTTAATGCAAGAGAAAATATAAGCATAAAGTTATCTGGGCATGAAGAGATGTGCTAAAAGTGAGCAATTATTCTGGCAAGTTGCATTGAAACAGAGAGAAAAGGGATTCAGAGAGACCATAAAAAGACTGCTGAACTGCTCCTGGCTAGCAATGTTCAAGGACTTAGGCAAAAAGCATGACATAAAGACATAGGAAAGAATTTGATATGAGGTATTTCAAATGATACACTAAAGGTCCTGACAACTGGCCAGGTAAGATAAACAAGAAGAAACATTTTAGTGTGGGTGGTAGAGAGAGAAGTGGTATTTAGCAATTAATTAGAGAGAAGAGGTTTTTGCAAAGACAGCAAGACTGGTGTTTGGCCTGCTGCAGCCGGGGAGATGGAGGGAACCTGTTAGAAACGATGATGAACTGACGTTGACATAAGGTATTCTAGCAGCAAGGTCTAGTGGCTCACCCCTTTACTCCCAGTGCTCAGGAAGCAGAGGCAGGCCGGTCTTTGTGAGTTCAAGGCCAGCCTGGTCTATAGAGTTTCAGACTAGCCAAGGCTCTATTGCAAAACCCTGTCTCAAATAAATAAATAAAGCCTATAGCAGTTAGGAATAAAGATGATGCTAAAGTTAAGGGTCTGCACATAAGGACCACTTGAAGCATGAGAGGGGAAGAAAAAAAAAAAGCAGAAATTAGCATTTACTGTTAGAGACCAGAATAAAAAGGGAGGACAATCAGAACCAGAAAGATCTCTCTAGTGGAGAGAAAGGATTGGGATTAGAGTGGGAGTGGGGGTGTGCAGAGAGAAGTCTCAATGGTCAAGGACACCTGTTCTTGCAGAGGACCTGGATTCAGCTCCCAGCACCCACATAGTGACTCAACTACCCGTATCTCCAGTTCGTGGGGATCCAATACTCTCTTCTGACCTCTTCATGCACCAGGCATACACATGGTTCATATACATTACCTGCAGGCAGAACACTCATACACATAAAAATGTTAAAATCTAAAAGCAGCATGAAGCCCTTAATACCCTTGGTGTGCATGGTCCTGACCCTCTCACCCCTCCTCCACCCTCATTGTCAACTGTTCTCGCTCATAGCAGCATAACCATTTGGCGCCTCACTTCTTGCTAAACCACTCACTAGATTCCCCCTCCCATCAGACCCTTTGCATTTATTTGCTCTTTCCATCCATCTAGAAAGTTGCCTGTTCATGTATGTTTTGCGGGGCTATCCAACTCACTTCATCCAGACCCGTTTTAAACGCAACTTCCTCAGAAACATCTTACTAAATTAAATCCTGTAAAACACAAACGGAACATCACTTCTACCTGCACCCTTCTTTGCCCTGCAGTATTACTTTTTCATAGCATCTTACAGCCCTGTGTAAGATGCTCACCAACTGTACGGAAGTCCAAGAGCTCAGAGTTTTGGCTTATTCGATGATCTATCCCTGATAACCAGAACAGAGCCTAGTACATAAGAAACTCCTCGAAAAAATACCCTGGTGAATTAATCTGTGAGATGTAGTAAAGAGAATTAAAGGCGGTGTGGGGGTGGGTGGGGAGACATATACCACAAAAAGGCTGCTGGGACATTAAAAGTTCTGGGACATTCCTACCATTTCATCAGGGGACCAGAGAGAAAAACAAACCTTGCTTAAGGCTTCCACTTGTGAAAAATCTCCTGGGGGGGGGGGGGGGAGGAACTTAGGGGGTGTCTGTCACCAAGGGGAGGCACTTTCCTACTGGGTTCCCTGTGACTTTCGTGAAGTAGTGGCACCTCCACTTGCACCCTGGACGAAAGGTTCTTTTTCCAGCTCAGCCGCGCATCGAAGCTTTGGGAGAAGCCCCGGGGGCCGCCGACAACCCCGAGCTTTCACACACGTTCCTTGGGGCCGGTGTCGTCGGCCAGGTGCGCGCCCCCGACAAGGCGGCGGCTGGGGAGGGGCGAGGAGCATCGCCCCCAGGCCCGGGGGGCCAGCGCGCCGGGCCTTCCCCGCGGAGGCCGGCTGGGCCGCGGCCTGCCCGGGCCGGGGCGCGGGGGAGCCGGCGGCGCCCGCAGCCTGCCCTCCCCCGCCTGGTCCCCCTCCGCCCACGCGCCGCGCGCCGCAGCTGCGGCTCTCCGCCGGCCCCGGCAGCGCGGAGCCCGGAATCCAATTACTTCCCCCGCCCCTCGAGGAGCCCCGTCCGGCCGCCAGGCCCCAGAGGGAGGAGCCGGGGGTCGAGCGGCCGCCCACTTCCCGCCGCCCGGGGCCGAGGCCGGGCCGCTCGGGCGGGGCGAGCGCCGTCTCGGAGGGGCGTGCGGAGCGGCCGCGGGACTATTTGTCCTTCCGCGGGCGGCCCGGCCGGGCCCCGACGCGAGGCTCCAGGCGCTGCGGCCGGAACGCCCGCGTCCTCCGCCCTGAGCGGCAGGAGATTAGCCCGGGGCTTCCCCGGCGCGGGCGCGGCTCGGGGCTCGCGCGCACGCGCACTCCGGGGTCCGAGGCCCGAGGGCGCCGTGTGGCTCGTGGCCTTTTTCCGGGGCGCCGGGCTCCAGGGCCCCGGGATTCGGCTCTCTAAAGTGAAAGTGAACTGGAGCAAGATGGCCCAGGGTCGAGGAGGAGGAGGAGGCTCGCACGTGCGCCCCGCCACAGCCCCGTGGCCGGAGGCTGCGCGGAGACGCTGCGGGGGCGAATCTTTGAAGAGGAAGGAGAGGAGGACTTCCTGGTTCTTCCGAGACTGGGTGGAGAACCCGTCGGTCCCCTGGAGGGTTCTCGCTCAGTTGGTTTGAGCCCTGGTCCGAGCGCTTCACAGACCCCGTTCTTTCTGCGGCCCAGGGCGGAGGTCCTCAACTTCCTCCCGCGCACACTGTCAGATTTATGAGGCCACGACTGACAAACACGCTTGAAGGAGAAAAATGCTCTGTTATGCATTATTTTCTCCTCTTGGATTCCGTTCTCTTGAGACTGGGGCTGACCCTTAGGCCCATGATGTTCTTGAATGTGATTGACAGGCGTGATTAGCAGGCTAGCGAGAGGGAACCAGAGAAATTGCTATCAAAACAATTACATACAGAGACATCAGAACAAAAGCCCAAGAGCCCTGGGGACGAAAGGACCATCCTGGCTCTGCCACGGATGCCCTCTGGGATGGTGGCCAAGTCAGATCATCTCTTTGTGTCTTGTTTCTTGGCAAGTTAAATAAAACTCTCCTGCCACTCCCTGTCTCAGAGTGTGTTACAAAAATAAACTGAAAGAACCAATTGAGAATATTGAAGATTTACTTTTTTAGAAGGGGCCCGTGATACCGTTGAAACACACTAAAGGGAAAATTGCAGGAGAGAAAGCCACTTGACCGTCTCAACATCGCAGTTCTGTTTAGTGGACATACATAGAAACCGTAGATAGAGTTCTCTATCAGGTGCTATGTGGTGTTTGTGAGAAGTATAATCTACGCAACCCAGCTAACTGCTTTCTCACATCGTCTCCCATGCCTAGGTTCTAGCCATTTCCGCACGTTCAGCCTACAGTATTTCTGTTCCGGGGCTGCAGAGCACTACCAGGGGCAGAACAGTGCTGTGGATAGGCTCCCTGCTTGAGGCCACACTGTGACTTAGGGTTTCAGACACGTATGACTACCCGTGGAACCTAGGAGGCATGGCTCCAGAAACCTGTGTGCGGGCTAATTGGGGAACCTCCTGGGACAGAATAGGTCCCAGGGAAGAAGAAGCCAAGAACACTGAGCTTGAGCTAAAGACTCTAGGGAAGGGAGAAGGGCTTCTGTCTTCTATCTTTGTCTGAATCCAGTAGGATAGGGAAGGAGAGAGAGGGTAGATAGGAGGGAGAGTGAAGTCTCTGTTTCAGGTATTTTAAACCCAAGCATTCACATTTGTAACACATGTTCTCACCCTCGGTGGAAAAGATCAAGCTACCGACAAAAATGCTAGCAACAAGGAAGTCCTGCCTTGAGGGTGGCTTTTGAAAAGGGAGGTCTTTATCATCTCCTGGGCTGCTCTGTGGAAGTCCGGGGGTGGTCAAGGTAATTCACAGACCTCACCCAGGTCGTCAGTGCACTTCTTTCTGCCACACCCTCTTCAGAGGACAGTAGACCTTCACAGCTGCCCCAGGATGTCAAAAAGTCTTGGCATCAAATGTGAAGGGAATCTGCTTCTCTCCCTCTCTGGGGAAAGGTCTTTCCAGAGACCTCTAGTGGAACTGGGTCTTGTGCAGTGATTGCTTGTGACAGGAACACCACTTATTATCTACTTATCACGTGCCCGGTGTGGTGGCCCATGCCTTTAATTCCTGCATTCGAGCCCAGAGTTCCAGGACAGCCAGGGCTACACAGAGAAACCCTGTCTCAAAAAAACCAAAACAAAAATCTATCCCTCACGCTGTTCAGAGAAAGCACATGCAAGGGTGTAATTGAAAGAGCTTCAGACTTTGCCAGGAAAACAAAAAACCCTAAGGCAAAGGGACTGTGGCTTAGGTTGCTGTAAGCTTCTTCTTTTCCCGTACCTCGGAATACTTAATTTTGTCTCCTTCATCGCCTCTAAGTTGCTCTGTCCTCTCCCAGATTCCTTCTTTACTCTCTCAAAGGACAGGTAACCCAATGCCATTTCAAGCTCTGGCTCCCCACCTGACTTCTTGACTTTGCTTTCATTTCAGCACCCCCCCCCCCCCGCGTTTTCTAATCCACCCTCATCGACTTGCCCCTCCATTCACTAGAATCAGAGGATCCATGAAGTCCCTTTCATTGTTCTCCAGACTAAGAGACGCAAGAATAGGTCCAGCTGCTTCTGGGTGAGGAGGCAGGGCCAAGGGCATGCTTCATTCTCTCGCACCTCAGTGCATGTGAGAGTTCTTCTTTGGCTCAGCAATGTGGGAGCCGCTGTGGTGTCTTCAGCCCCTCAGTGGGAGAACTACTTCCATTTCATGGGCTCTTTCTCTGCTAATCCAATTCTCAGAAAATTGGGTCTTGTTCTTTCTTTTTTTTTCTCCTCAGTTACATCTAGGGAAAACTATGATAATAGCTTGGCTACACTCCAGCCCTCCATTTTTCTCTATATTTTTATTAAACAAACAATTTTACATATATTCACTCCCTTCCAAGTAGCATGCCATATATAGGCTAGGGAGACAGTGGTGGAAACACCAAAGTGGAACTTACATTCTGGAGGGGGGAACCTTTGTTTCTCCAAAAAAAGGCTTGGCTCAGAATTTCCTTACCTTATAGAGTAACAAAATCATTAATTCGAAGCAGCATTAACTATGTAGCACAACTCCATGCTTGTGTTTTCAATTCTTCACCAACAACTACAAATTATTTTGGTCTTTACACTGCTCATAACACTTCACATCTTTCCACTGAAGCCATTGTTTCAGACAATTACAGTTCCCAACAAGATGAACACCATGCAGGGCAGTGCACTCGTGGAGCAAAAGGCTGTATTAATAACATGCCGTGTCAGCTAAGCAGGCTAGGCTACGGATGGATGAATACAGCGAAAATGGAGCCTGTATCTGATGCAAGTTTATGTATCTTATCCTATCTCTGCTCACAGTCAGGAACCTGTCAGCTCTTATTCAGAAGAATGGTTTGTAGATGCACCGAAAGGTGATAAAAAAAATATTTACCTTTGCCTCCCTTCCTTTGGCTATGCTTGCTTGCAGATGCGGGGAAAACCAAATTCTGATCTTTTTAATATTCAAAACTCATTCCGTTTTATTATTCCCACTTTCGTTTTTAGTAGGAAATATGTCTTCCCAAACAGTGCTACACTATATTGAAATACAAAACTGCTTACATATTTTCTGCTAATAGCAGTCCAGCCTCAGATGGTGTCATGGACCCTTGGTGTCTAATTTATCTTGACAGGGTTTGAAGTGGAAGTAAACCAATTCAGACTCCGGGTCCCGAAATACAAGTCAGAGAAGGTGGATGTCGCAGCAGTGAAATGAGAACGTTTAAATGAAATATGAAATCCAGTCAATCCGAATGAGTCCCCGCAGCATCTCAGTGCAGAAGAGAAGCCGGAGGGGGGCTGAATCCTCACTCAGCCCGTGAAGAAGTACATGGCCCTGAGCAAGTCATTTAAATCAATCTCTGTGTCTTGATGTCCTCATTTTCACAGGATTGTCAATAGGACCTGTGGTGCCCTGTACTTGGCATTCAAGAAAAAAGAAAACCACATTCTCTCAGAAACAGAGCTGATAATTAACAACTATCATCAACAATCTGGTGAGTCCTGCATCTATCTATTATTAGATGCCCAGGCCTACCAAGGGCCTTACACATAAATGTTCAGGCAACCATTCTTGCTTGTATGAATGGAGGGAAACCAAGGAACCAACATCATGTACTGTTGAGTCTCAGAAGATATATTAGGAAATAAGACACACATAGATTTTTTTTAAAGGACCCTCAGCAAATAAGGTGTTCAATGGCTGTTCTGTTCCACCACCTTCAAGCTGGAAAATTTTGAGTCATATTAGTTATCTGTTCAAAGTAGTTTGAAATTATGTCTCACTATGTGCCCTGGCCGGCCTGGAGCTCACTATGGAGACCAGGCTAGCCTTGAACTCACAGAAGTCCACCTGCCTCTGCCTCTGCCTCTGCCTCCCAAGGGGTGTGCCACCATGCCTGGCTCCAAATCTTAATTTCTTTTTCTTCCTTCTTATATTTATTAAAATGGATGTAAGTGGAGCTAGGTGTGATTCAGACACAGAGTAAAATATTTGCCTAGCACCTGTGAAGCCCTGGGTTCAATCCTCAGCACCACACACACACATACACACACCTTTAAAAGGTATAACTACAGAAAACAGGGCTGTTTGGGGGGCTTCTGTTTTGTTGTTTTTGTTTTGTTTTCACAGTAGAAACAAAAGCTGACATTTTTGCTTCACGTTTCATCTCAAAAGAGAGAACATTTAGTTTCCTATAGTTTATTATTAAGTAGAGATAGGCATTGCCTAGTATCAGTCAGAGTATAGAGATCCTCTTCATGACGTAGGTTAACATCAGTACACACATTTTTAACGTGTTATATGATGAATGGGAAGTACAAACAAAGGACTGCTCTCTATAGAAGTCTCAAGAAAAAGTGCTTGTGCAGTGAACTGAATTACTGGCTTTTATTAGCCGAACGATCCAAAGCTGTGATCACTTAGACTTAGGTTTCTGATGGATACTTTCTAAACTAATATGGGTGAGCCTGTCACTCCAAGACAAACAACTGGCTAGGTCTTTTAATATTGATAAAATTTACATTTGCAAAAAACTTAAATTTTTGGAAAACACATTTACCATCTTGGAGTCTAACATTTTCCCAGTATTTTAAGAATTTTCTTTGAGATTGGTGGAGATACCAACCAAAAAAAAATTTTTTTCTGATATACATTGAAATGTGACATTTGGAAGATCTGAATTACTGAGTGAGCCTACAGTTTAAAAAGCTCCTGCTTGTCAAGTTTTGCTATATCATTAAAGAAATATTAAATGCACTCACAATTTCTGAAAGGGTGATTGAAATGACCACCTTATTTCCACGCCTCCCCACTCCAGCCCCACCCTGGTATGCTGTGTATCTTTGTGAGGCTAAATTATCTCTTACATTAGCCAAAACAATATATTGTGATGGCCTGGAGACAGAAACAGACACAGAATCAAGCTTTCTTCATCCTCCTCTTCCTCTTTCTTCTCCTCCTCCTTCTTTGGATTTCTTGAGGCAGGGCTTCTCTGTGTAACAGCCCTGGCTGTCCTGGAGCTCTCTCTGTAGACCAGGCTGGCTTTGAACTCACAGAGATCTGCCTGCCTCCCGGTGCTGGGATTAAAGGTGTGTACCACTACGCCTGGCTCAAGCTATCTTCTTCAAGCAAACATAAAAGCAATGACATTTCCTCTTACTGATATTTTTGTTTGGAAATATAGTCAAATGTAAAAATGCATATGTGTTAACATGAAAAGACCTATTTTTTTATTGTTGAAAATTTTGTGTATGTACAAAAAATCTACCATTTTAACCGTTTCTAGATACACAATTCAATGACCTTCAAGCATATTTATGTATTGTACAACGATCATTATCTCTATTTTCCCGAACTAAACTTTGTGCCCATTATACCATAACTCTCTTTTCCCTTCCCTCCCCAGATCCTGACAACTGACATTTTGCTTTCTCTGTGAATTCAGCCATTCTCGTAGGAACAAATTCATGCACGTGTGACTTGCTTCACTGTGTGTATGATATTGAAGGTTTATCCATATTGTTATTCTTATTTTAAAAATAAATAAAAATTTGAAACTAATGTATTCCTTTTCTTTAATTTTTTTGGCAAATTTGTTCTTTGCAATTTCATACATGCACATAACATATTCTCTCACACATATTCATCCTCCCATCTATCCCTTTCACACCTGTCAATCCTCCTCCTCCCTACACGCCTCTTTCTCACACGTGTATCTTTTCATTTTGCCTTGTGGCTGGCTGTCTGACCCTCGGTTTGAACTAGTCACTAACCTGGCACCTTCAGTCCAGGGGTACACCCCTAAAGACAGCATCAGGCCATACACTAACCAAAACGACACATTCTTAGGCAGAATTCTTGGCCCAGAATTCCTCGGTAGCCAGTAGTTCAATAGGGCAAGGTATGGCCTTGTAATCTCCGCGGCAGACCCAGCGCCGTGCAGGCGACTGCAGCTGCTGCGGAAAAATGTTTGCAATGGCTCTGTCATGCCCAGAGGATAGCATGTCCAAGCCCTTTCCCCTATCTTCTGGCTCTCACATTCTTCTTGCCTTCTCTTCTGCAGTGTTCCCTGAGCCTTAAAAGCAGCGTTGTTAAAGTCCTGCTTAGAGCTGAGCGCTCAGCCACCACTTACTTATTCTCCATGACTCTCTGTGCTCCCTGTAATCGGTTACAAAGGGAAGCTTCCCTGATTAACGTCTAAACATCTGTCTGTGGGTTTGCATATAAATATTTAGAAGGCAGTTTGGTGGCATGTCAATTAGCTAAACAGCTACAGTAAAATTCCCCTAACTCCTAAGGCTGCCGCCTCAGATATGGGTTTTTGACTGAGTTTACAATAGCAGGCCTGAATGCCCTCCTGTGGAGCAGGCCTCAAAGCCAATGAAAGAGCAGTTAGTTAGCACCGTAAGAATCACGCCATTATTATACCAATAGACTCATCAGAAGTAACTTTCCATGGACTTAATTTCCTAAAGCAATTTTAGGCTTTTAGTATAACTGAGTGCTAAGTCCACAGATTTCCATGTGACTTCAGCCCTCAAACATTCAGGAACCTCATGCTCTACCTAGCTACTCTCTGTAAACACTGGTCTTTCGGCTCTTCAAGACTGTCATAAGGTTGTAACAACTTGTTTGCTTTTCCCTTAGTGTACATATTTAACTTTGTCTTTCTTCATGGCTTGATTAACTTGCTTCTCTTTAGCACTGAAGGATGTTTCATAGTATGGATATGACGTATTTATCCACTTGCCGAAGGAGGTTTCTTCTGAGTCAAAAATAAGATACTGAAATATTTATGTGAAAGTTGTGTGTGTATTGAAGTTTTCATCTTCTTTGGATATATTCCAGCCTAACGGCTGGATTGTATGGCAAGATTATGTTTAGGCCAGGTACGGTGAATGTTAGTCATCCTAGCACTCAGGAAGCAGAGGCAGGAGAATTGTAAGTTTGAGTTTGAATAATTTGAATTGCAAGTTCGGTCTGGGACTCAGAGACTTCATCTTTAAAAAAAATGAAAGAAGAAAGAAAGGAAGGAAGAGAGGAAGGAAGGAAGGAAGGAAGGAAGGAAGGAAGGAAGGAAGTTTATAAGAAACTATGTCGAAGGAGCTGTACCAGTCTGCATTCCCACAGCAGGGAGGAGATCTCTGTTGCTCCAGATATCCCTCAGGGTCTAATGTTGTCAGTGTTCTGAATTTTGGCCACTTCAGTAGCTGGAGAGCTGCATCACATCGTTTCTAGTTACATTTCCCTGTAACTGCGCGAGCATCTTTTCACATGCTTCTGTGATGTCTTCATATCTGTATTCATGACTCTGTTCAGGTGTTGGCCCATTTTTAAATCAGATTGCTAATTTTTATATTGTTGAGTTTTAAGAAGCTTTGTAGGTTTGGACAAGATTCCCTTATCATATAAGTCTTTTGTAAATATTTTCTCTCAGCTAATGGCTTGTCCTTTCCATGCATCACTCGGAGTAGAAAGGTTTCATTTTGCTGACATCCAGCTCATACATTTGGGCTGTACATTTGGTGTATTATCCAAAAACTCATCAGCAAACCTAAGGTCATCTGTGTCTTTTCCTACACCATCTTCTTGGAGTGTCTGAACTTTGAAGATTTGTTCATCTTTATTTTAGATGCATGAATTTGCTTCCATGTGTGTTTGTGTACCATGTGTGTGTCTGGTGTCTGAAGAGGCTGGAAGAAGGCATTGTTTCCCCTGGAACTAGATGTATAGATGATTGTGAACCACAGGGTGGGTGCTAGGAGCCAAACTTGGGTCCTCCTCAGGAACAGCAAGCACTCTTAACTACTGAGCCATCTCAGCAGCCCCCAGCTTTGCATTTTATATTCAGGTCTGGATTCTATTTTGAATCAACTTTTGTGAAGGGCATAGGAGATTTGTAGATAAATTGTGTGTGTGTGTGTGTGTGTGTGTGTGTGTATTGCATGTGGGTATCTAGTGGTTCCAGCATTATCTGTTAAATAGACTCTTCACCCATTATGTTGCCTTTATTCCTTTGTCAAAGATCACTTGACTACATTGTGTGGGTCTACTTCTGGGCCCTCTTTTCTATTACATTAATCTGTTTGGCTATCTATTCACCAATAAAACACTGGTTTTGACGACCATCTTTAAAAAATAGACTTGCCAGGCAGTGGTGGCTCATGTCTTTCCTTAGCCCCAGCTCTCAGGAGGCAGAGGCAGGTGAATCTCTGTGAGTCCAAGGGCAGCCTAGTCTACAGAGCGAGTTCCAGGACAGCCAGGGCTACACAGAGAATCCATGTCTCAAAGGGAAAAAAAAGATAGACTTCCCTTCAGAGTGCCATCACCAGAAGGCCACTTAAGGCCCTCATTGAGGCAGTTTGAGAAGGTTGTTTATCTTTTCTGTAATACTTGTACCTTCCTTCCAAGACCAGAAAAAGAAGGAATAGTCTTTTTTTTAATGAAATAAAAATGTTTAATATACAAATCATCTCTCTGATACAAACTGTGTACAGATATATAAAAGTGTTCTACGTTACATGTTATTGAAATATCGGGAAACAACTGAAACAAATATAATTAGCTACAACATTACTTTTTTTAAATTTTTCTTATTAGTTACATTTTGTTAACTCTGTATCCCAGCTGTATCCCTCTCCCTCATTCCCTCCCCAAGGACCTTACTTTTTAAAAATAGATGTAGACATCATGCTTCAGATGGTAAGAGAAAAAATATCTCTTTTCTTTTCTTTCTAACGTACAACAGGAATAAATTTAATTCCTCGTATTCATTCCCTCTCATGCAACCACACAGTGTGGTTTTTCTGAGGAGATAAAAAAGCAGTATCTGTTCACCCCAGTGCCCACTACTGCACTGACAGGATGTGTTCTCTGTGTGTATACTCCAGCCAACAAATCACTGTTCTTCAAGATGCTTGGGAGGTGAAATTTTTTATAATGAAATAATTTTTTGGTATTTTAATTAAATTTTTATTTTTTATATTAATTATAGTTTATTCACTTTGTATCCCAGCTGTAGTCCCCTCCCTCTTCCCCTCCCAATCCCACTCTCCCTCCCTCATCTCCTCCTATGCTGCTCTCCAAATCCACGGATAGGGGAGGTCCTCCTCCCCTTCCATCTGACCCCAGCTTATCCATTCTCATCAGAACTGCTACATTGTCCTCCTCTGTGGCCTGGCAAGTCTGCTCCCCCATCCAGGGAAGGCGGTCAAAGAGCCAGCCACTGAGTTCATGGACGGACATTGGAAGAAGGAGAAAACAGGAAAAAGGACA
Organism: Meriones unguiculatus; assembly: GCF_030254825.1. Classification (NCBI taxonomy): domain Eukaryota; kingdom Metazoa; phylum Chordata; class Mammalia; order Rodentia; family Muridae; genus Meriones; species Meriones unguiculatus. Next base: position 16,640,884 of record NC_083354.1, on the reverse strand, counting down.
GGAGCCTACCACAGAGGGCCTCTGACTCTACTTAGCATTGTATAAAAGCAGATGCTTAGAGTCATAAGCAAACTTTGGGCAGAGTGCAGGGAATCTTAGGAAAGAAGGGGAGATAGTAAGACCTGGAGAGGACAGGAGCTCCACAAGGAGAACAACAGAACGAAAATATCTGGGCACAGGGGTCTTTTCTGAGACTGATACTCCAACCAAGGACAATGCATGGAGATAACCTAGAACCCCTGCTTAGGTGTAGCCCATGGCAGCTCAGTCTCCAAGTGGGTTCCCTAGTAAGGGGAAGAGGAACACAGTCTTGATTACTATTGCTTTATACAATACAAGGTCTTGGAGTTGGATGTCAGTCCTCCAACTCTGTTCTTAAGGGTGTTGGCTATGTCTCTCAGTATAATTCTGGAGTCAGGATGTTGATGTCTACAAAACAGCTTGCTGGCGTTTTGATTAGGAGCTCTCTCTCCGATTCTCCTCCCTACTTCACTCCCTCTTTTATCTTTCTTCTTTTCTTTTCGGTACTGGAGAGCAAAGCAAGGCTTCACATATACATGATATGCTAGGCAAATACTCTGTCACTGAGCTACAGCCCCAGCCTAGAACTGACATAACTGCCCATGGACATATATGTGTCTCTGTTTGTCTAGTTAGTCTTTCCTTATATTTATCTTTGACACATTTTAAGACTTATGTCTAAGTACTATATTTTGTAGGCTGTCATTTTAAATAGCATTGGGTACTTGTTCCTGCGCTGATGGACTTTTTTTCCAGATCTTTCTTCACCATGTTCCTTCTTTATCTGGCCTCAGAAGGAAGGTACAGATATTGTTGGAAAGGGATGCATCCTAGGAAGGCCTGACAACCATCTCACTTAGTGATGGCGCTTGAAGTACAGCCGTCTTTTTAAAACTTTTGTTGAGAACTGTACTGAATTTATTACTATAATCTTGTTTATTAGATAGTATGCCATTCTTACTTTTGAAGAATCTTTCTTGTGTGTTTGTTTGTTTTGCTGTTTTTCTTTCCAGACAGGGTTTCTCTGTGTTGCTCTGGCTGTCCTGGAACTCACTGTAGACCAGGCTAGCCTCAAACTCAGAGACCCACCTGTTTCTGCTTCCCAAGCGTTGGAGCAATGGGATTAAAGGTGTGTGCCACTACTGCCAGGCAACTTGTTTTTCCTCTACATAATTTTTTTTTTTCCTCCTCAGTTTTATCAAGCCCAGTTTTTAAGGGTTTTTGGGTTGGTTTGGTTTGGTGTTTTGTATTGTTTTGTTTCTCTGAGTGTATATGAGACATCTACTCTGTAAACAGCATCTTCAACCTGTGTCTGTGCACGTGCATGCCATTGATAGGGGAAGCAGATACAGCAGAGGTGGACAAAGTATACAAATCCATGACCTCATAGATCTTCCCGTCTGTGGGAGGAGGGTTGCATAGACAGTAAACAGATAGAAATTACACAACACAGTATCAGGCCGTGATAAATATTGTTTAGAAAAGTAGGCCCAGGAAGTGGGCTTGAGGATTGTGTACTAGTTCCAGGGCAAGCAAGGTGGAACAAAGGATCATGGGGAGCTCCCACCCCCAGCCCAAAGCATCGCTGTCCTGGAGACTCAGCCCTCTACCCGTCCTCACAGTTCCTAGGTGGATTTTTGCGTAATCAATGCTCAGGCAAAACTGGGCTTGTCAGGGCAAAACCTGGAGATTAGAAGGAATGTGCGTAGATGATATAAGTACGAGAAAACAAAAGGATCTCGGGTGTCATCTTTTTCCACTTTGTGTTTTCCAATTTGCCAAAGAACCAATATTCAAGGTAACGGGGCAATCACACAGGACACGTGGACCAGTGAGGTGTCTGGAGGAATAGAAGACATTTGTCTAAGCAGTAGGAGTTGAGAAAACGGGCTCTCTGAGCGGCATGGCTGTGCAGCTGGTTTTGCTTATCCTGCTCCCCTGAAGAGTTTCTTACCAACATCACCAATGGCATGCTAATGCGGAGGGCGATCCTCCCTCTCCCATTACTTTCAATTTCTCTCCAAACTCTTTCTCCCTTTCCTGCCTTCCCTCCTGTCTTCTTTCCTCTCTCTCATGTCCCCTTCCTCTGTGGAGATTTTAGACGATCTCATCCAAAGCCGTGGGTTATTAAACTTCTACACACTGATATGTATTTTTCTTACATATGCTTCCGAGGAACCGAGGGAGCCCACACAGAATCCTGGGAATCAGACTCTGGGGACCAGACTCAAGGGGCGGATCTAACTTTATTGCGCAGTGTATAAACCTTTATATGATTTTAGGATTGGCAGTCAGATCATCCTGATCAGATCAAGCACCAATGACAATCAATCAGGTGTAACTATTAAGGAAATGTGGGGGCGCAAGGTCACCTCAGGAGACTTCCATAAAGAAGGGGAAAGTAGTCACCGCCCTAACCTCGGATCCATTTTGAGTCCCTGGTAGATCAACACTGTGCGCAGTGGGTCAGGATCGTCCGAGGAGCCGTAGGAGCGCTGACGCCTCACTCGCCATTCTCTATCGGCCTCCATAAGGCTTATCTCAACACCCCCCACATATATTCATATATGTTCTTTTGGGGGGTATTTTTTGGGGAGAGAGGGTTTCGAGATGTGGTCTCCCTGCCTATCCTCGGCTGTCCTGGACTCACTCTGTAGACCAGGCTGGCCTCGAACTCACAGAGATCCGCCTGCCTCTGCCTCCCCCAGTGCTGGGATTAAAGGCGGCGCCACCTCACCCAGTTTATATCTTCTTATATACATGGATAAATATAAGACCATATATATTCTTGTTTTCTCTCCTAAGTTAGTAAATCCAACTTAGCAAGTAATGTGTCCATTTTTACGTTTAATGGGTATTTCAAGTTACACACGGCTGAAATAGAAAACTTGACTTCCACCTGCCTTCCCCAGTTTCACAATATGGGTCTCCCTAAGTCTTTTCTACCCCAGCACTAGCTCCTCCCTTTACCCCATTGCTTGGTATAATCATCTTGATCTCTCACTTGAATGCAAATCCCACGTCCAGTCTTATCTGTAGGGTTTTTTTTTGTTTTGTTTTGTTTTGTTGTTTTTTTTGTTTTGCCATAATGCTGATTAAAAACTGTCATTATCCAGCACTCAGGAGGCTGGGGGCAAAGACTGCTATTCTGTTGCGATCATCCTTGGCTGTATAGAATGGTCAAGGCTGGGTTAGGCTGCATGAGACCCTGTCTCAAACTAACGATTATCGGCATGGCCTACCTGGACCACAGCAGGCAGTCCCTCCTGTTCTCCCTCACCATTGCAGGTGACCCAAGGGCGAAAGTCCTAGAAGGAACTGAAGTCCTGCTGTGAGTTCAGGCTTAGGCTACAGTGACAAGGTCACTGGGCTTGGCCTCAGAACTGTCCTGTCACTGAGAGACTGAGCACTTTGGGGGCACAGCTAGGCATAGGAAAGGTCATTCTGCTATGACCGAGAGCATGTCTGGAACTAAGAAAAGGCCAACATGAACAATAGGAACCTTGGAGGAAACCCCGCGTCTCTTGACACCCTTTCAGCACTCTATGGACAGATCTTAACCCTGTGCCCACTGGATGAGAGAGATGCTGTAGAGCAAGGACTGAAGAGTGAAGGTAGAGCTGAGACTGTACATACTGAGACCTGCACAGAATCGATCAAAATAATGGCGACGTTTTCACAGAGTGTAAGCGTTGGACATTAGTTGAAAGCACCATTTAAAAGTAGAATTTGCAGCGTTCCTGTTTCATTCCCATTCTACCTTGAAGTTTCTTCTGTGAACATCATTGGTGTTCTAGCCAGATTCTGGGAGTGTAGCTCCATGGCAAAGCATTTTCTTAGCATGTCCCAGGTCCTGAGTTCAGGGAAGGGGTAAGGGATGAGGAATGACCTGGTCTAGCTGTTCCTCGTGGCGCATGCCTATTCTGGAAGCTGGAGTGAAATGGTCACTGAGCCTCAGAATTCAAGGCTGGCCTGGGCTACATACTGAGATCTGCATCTCAAGAGACAAAACTCCAGTTGGATATGGGGACTCACACCTGTAATCCCAATGCTTGGAAAGCTAAGGTTGCTGGTTGTCATGAACTGGAGGGGAGGCTGGCCTATACAACATGTGACCTTGCCTAAAATAAATAAATAAATAAATATAATTAAGAAACAAAACAAACTAAAACAATACTGGTCAGAAATGCTTAGTCACTCAGCATGTAGCTACCAAGGCCACATCTAACATGAGGCAGGACTGAGCTGGGCAGCAGTGTTAGCTAATTAAATTAATGAATTAATTTAATGTTCAAACTCACACTTTCTCCAAGGGATAAGACTTTCTATACTTACCTGTGCTAATGACTCCTTTCAGGAAAAAAAAATTATTTATTTTTTGATTAATTATTTGCAGCACTGATGATCAAAGCCAGGGTTTTGCACATTCTAGGCAAATGCTCTACTGCTCACAAACCACCCTGAAAGAGCAAAAGAAGTCTCCTGGCTCAGGTTAGTTAATCACATCAGCTACCTAGCGCAAAGAAAGTCCCGAGGGTTGTGCTAGAGGCAGGTAGGGCTGAAGAGGAGATTTGGGGCAGAGGTAAGAGGACTAGGCTGTCGGATGTGGTGCTGTGTGGCAAAGGTAAACCCACGGAAGTGTTCGGGACAGGCAAAGCTCTTAAAGAGGCCCCAAGACACTTGCAGTGGAAGAAACAAGGGAAAGGAGGAGAGGAGGTGGAGAGAAAACAGAATTTCTTTAGTTATGTCACTTTTTCTTTTTAAAATCCATCTTTCCAGTGATGGAGGAAAATAAGACCATATAAATAAAATTAATATATGTTTTTCTTAGGGTATGAAATGATTTAAAAACTTTTTATCTGAATATTATTTAAAAAGAGCTTTAATGATTTGTTTTGTTTTGTTGTGCGTCCCTTGAATGCAGAGAACTCCCACATGCTAGGCAAGCACTCTTACTGCTGCTTTACATTTCCAGCCCTCATGAATGTCATGGAGGCTGAGCTCAGAGAAGCAATGAACTTGTGTCCTGTTGTTACGAAGAGGGCTGGCTCTATGGCCAGGAAGCCTCCCTACACAGAACCAGAACCTCACCGCATTCTCAGGTCTCAGTAAAGAGGAGCTCAGGAAGTTATTCGTGTTTGAAAGTTCTTGTCTCTGGAAGAACTCAGCACAGCTGCAGAGCTGTCCATGAGGCTGTGAACAAGATGATTTAGGCATAAACTCTCAGTAGTAATTCTGCAACGGTGCTCGGTACCTGCCAACAGGTGCTTGGTAAAGCTACTGAATGAAAGCATGAAGAAAGTAGAGTATTTCCGCTCTAGGGGTTGGGGTCGTGGCTCAGTAGAGCGTTCATCTAGCATGAGTTCTGTCCTCAAACTAGACCCAGTGGTTAGCACATGCTTATAATCCCAGCACTCAGGAAGTTGAGGATCAGAAATTCAGCAAGTTCAAGGCCTGCCTAGGCTACATACATAAGACCCTGACACTCCCCTCCAACCCCTCCCCTCCCACAAAAGTACTTAAGACATTGAAGCTCTAAAGGCATGGCTAAGTGGTTAAAAGCGCTCGCTGCTCTTTCAGAGGACCTGAATTTCATTCCCAGTGTCTGAGGACCATCTCCAGTTCTGGGGGATCTGATGTTCTCTTCTGGCCTCCATGGGCACCAGGCACACATATGATACACATACATAAATACAGACAAAAACTCATACACATAAAATGTAAACATATATTTTAAAAAGGAAATAAGACACGACAAACTTAGAACAAAAAATTTACTGCAATGGTAAAACACTTCTTGGCAACAAAGAGCCCTAAAATTGAAAAACAAAACAAAACACCCTCAGTCACCTTAGCCAGTTGTAGTGATACACACTTTTAATCCTAGCATTTGAGAAGCAAAAGCAGGTGATCACTGTGAGTTCAAGGCCAGCCTGGTCTACATAGTGAGTCCCAGGACAACTAGACTACGTAGAGAAACCCTGTCTCAAAGTCCGATAAAACAAAACAAAACAAGCCCACACAAAGCCCACTTCATCATTTATGACACGATTGTTTTCAGACTGCTTTTCTCTTCATCGAGTGCTCTTTTCTTGAGATTTGCCTGGTATGTCCTTTTGGGTACATTCAAGATATGCGTATCTGGTCAGAGCACTGCTTGTGAAACCACGTTGGTTTTAGGTGACTGTGTCATCTGGCCAAAGCTGCCAATCATTTTTTATGTGCATTCAGATGTCTATATATTTTTTTTGATCATTTACAATCTCATTATTATTAATTGTCCCTAATAATGCAATCAACTTCGTATTTATTGCTTCACGTCCCAACTACCAATTAAACTGTAGCTTCGCTGAGGCAAGATGGTTGTTTGTTTTAAGCAGGACCATAACGTTTGTGTCAGAACACTATTTAAGCAAAGCAAATATCTATGGTTATAGGATGTGAGAACTATATAAAAATACAATGAAGCATAATTTCATTATTCCATCTTAGCCAATATATTTAACACAAATCATCAATTTAAAAATGGACTGATAAGGTTACAGTACAAATTGCCCATGTCTCTGTCTGGAGATGAAAAAAAAATGTAAATGAAATGGCTAATCATTGGGAAGAAAGAGGAGGCAAGAAACGGGGAGAACAAGTGTGTTATGGACATAGCTGGACTTTTCCTACCAGTTCTGAACGGGGATTGTTCTCCGAAAGCCTCACTCTGTATGGCTCTGAGAGACACTGTTTTTTCGATCTTTCTGAAAACTAGCCCTCCTCCAACACCATGGCTCAACTTTTTTCTTTTTCTTTTTTAATCATAGTTCATTTCGACTCAGAGGTTGCGTGTAGCACAAATTTTGTGGATAGAACTTAGGGCCAAAATCATGAAGTAAAGGATGGAAACACATGAGGATCAGTGATCAGTCATTTGAGTTGATTCAGTGACTGTAGCTGACTACCCACGCTACTATCTTCCCTTCAGTCAGAGGCAGGCAGCCGCTATCTGCGGTCTGCTGGTGTGTGGGATCTCTAGGTGACACCTTCAAGGAAGAGGAGGGACTCTGTAGGCATGAGGTCATTGTGTGATTCAAATGCTGATTTTGCACTCCTCTTCCCCCCCATATCTGGCTGTAATCCTTGTTCTGAGACTCTCCTGTCTCAATGTTGTGTAAACACTGCTCCCCAATTATCCTGATATGCCAATAAAGCTGCTTACAGCCAATCATGGAGCAGGGGGGAGAGAGAGAGAGAATAGGGCTGGACTTCCTGCCAGCCAGGGGAGGAGGAGTAAGAAGAGGAAGTAGCGGATTGAGTCATAGGCAGAGGTCCAAGAGAGATGAGGAGAAGGAGCTGGAGCAGGAAAGCTAGGAAGTGTTAAGTATCTCTGGGATGTATGTGGGAGGAAACCAGGTTGGCTTAGAGGGTTAAGAAAAGAGTAATAACTGCTCAGCTGTTGTGTGTTGTGAAGCTTATTATTAAACAAATATAAAAGAGTCTCAATTATTTGTGTGATAGCTGGGTTACGAGAGAAACTGAGAAACAAACACAGTTTTGTAAAAAGAACGAGACTCGGCTAACTGGCAAGGAATTGCAGCAAATAACCCCAAAGTGATATACTTGGCAGTGAAATTAAAACGGAAGCATGAGTAATGCTACACAAGTGTCAGCTGACAGTGGGAAGGCCGCCCCTGCCATCGTGTGAGAGACTCCAGACGTGAACTAGAGGAACTTGGTGAGACTGAACTTAACACATGAAGTAAAATGGCTGCAGCAGAGAGGGTGAAAATAGCCTAGAAGGACTGCAAAGCCTCCATGTTAAACATTCAGGAATACTTCACGTGATTATGCCAAGGATCAGACATTAGACTCGGATAAAAACTTGGGAAGGCACTAAACGCTTTAGTAGGTTATCCCTCCAGATAGTTGCGTACAAAGGAGGGCAAGCAACGCTCAAGCTATTCTTGAGTGCTCAACAAAGAACCGAAACACCTCTGTTCTCAGTGTTTTCTAATGCCTTAAACTCCAACGTACTAAACACCAGCTTCACTGTCATTTTCCATTCGTCTACACATTATGGCTAATAGTAATAGAGTTTTGAGATTTTGAAACATTGAGCCTGCAAAGCCCGTGAGCAGTTAAGAGTGCTTACTGCTGCTCCTCCAGAGGACCACGGTTCGGTTCTCAGTACCCATGTTGGGCAGCTCACAACAACTTGTAATTCTTACTCCCTCTTCTGGCCTCTAAGAACACCAGTACTCAGATGCAGAAAACCACACACACACACACACACACACACACACACACACACACGCACACATATGCTCGTAGGATGCCGTCTGCTAGTGTCTTCTAGAATGACAGGGGCGCTTCACATATGAAATCTCAACAATATGGTTGCCTAAACAAGACCCCTGTATCATGATAACGCCAGCTGACACACCAATGTGGATGGAGGGAATTTCACCATACCCCACCCTGGATGAAGACTACTACAAGTAACCGCTGCAGAGAGGGCAAGAATCAGTTTTCTCCAGCCTGCCCCCTTGACAGGCTATCTGCTCTCAAGTGATCAGCCCTAAACACTTGTGTATATTCAACAACATAAGTCGTTTACATACATACCTACGTGTGTGTGTGTGTCCAGCAACAAATAGGAGGCCATGGATTTGAGGGGGAGTTGGAGTGGGTATGAGAGGCGTTAGAGGGAGATGAAGGGATGGAAATGATGTGAGGATAATATTCATAAGGAAGTCTCAATAAATTAAAGATTAAGTTAAAAAGAATACAAAATAAATGTTTAAAACTTTGGGATTCATTTGTGTTTTTTAACTTTATGTGTGTGGGTGTTTTGTCTGTACGCATGACTGTGTACTAAATGTGCGCCAGCTGCCTGTGGAAGCCGGAAGAAGGCATCAGCTGCCCTGAACTATAGGTTACAGACAGTTGCAAGCATCCATGTGGGTGATGAGAATCGAACATGGGTCCTCTGGAATAGCAGTCAGCTCTTAACTACTGAGCTGTTTCTCCAGATCTCTGTATCTTTTTTAAAAATAAAATAAAAAATAGAAGCTAGGCATGGTGGCGCACACACGTCTTTAATCCCAGCACTCGGGAGGCAGAGGCAGGCGGATCTCTGAGTTCAAAGACAGCATGGTCTAGAGAGCAAGCCCAGAACAGCTGGGGCTACGCAGAGAAAGCCTGTCTCAAAAAAATAAAAAATAAAACTTGTAAAGAAAATGGGATATTCACAATTTTCCCGTTGCTATTTAAGATTGCTCTGTACTCTTCCGGTGTGCAGTCTCATTTTTGTAGTTCTATACTGCCTGAATGCAAAGGAAGATGCAAATTAAGTGTTCCAAATGCAGCACAGGGTTTTTCTTACGGTCGTTGTCATCATCATCATCTTAAAGCAAAAACAAAACAAAACAAAAAAACCAAAGCGGCCCCAGCAGGAGGTGATGAACCACCACACTGGCTTACCACTAAGGTCAGCCATCTCATTAGCTTTTGTTCCACAGAACCCTGGGCTCAGCTGCTCACAGTCAGGATAGGCTCGATAGCAAGATCTGTCCCTCAAAGGCATGAGACCCTCTCCCACGACCTACAGCCAGGCCCTCCTCCTAACAGCCCATTCAGCTAGGAACTCAGCAGTGGATGAATTCTCTGAGGTTAGCATCCTCAGGGTCCAGTCACCTCTAGAGCGCCATCGCTCGAGGGATCAAGTCCTTCAACATATGAGCCTTCTGGCGGTGGGGGGGGGGAGGGGGCCGGGGACAGCTGACACCACACACTTTATATCCAGATTAGAGCAGGTAGTTAATGAGTGGCCTCTAGTCCAAACATTAATGATTCCGTCCTCCGCCTTACCGTGAAGCCAGGCCCTGGGATTACCTGGGACTTTCCCTCCCCCTCACTGTCCATGTCTCAGCTTAGGGTGTTATATTTTCTAAATGTTGTTCGCGTTTGAAACTTTATTATTACTGTTTTTTTTTTCTTTAAAAGTATTGTTACTGCCAGGCAGTAGTTTAGGCAACCTTTAATCTTAGCACTCCTGAGGTAGAGGCGGGCAGATCTCTGTAGACCAGCCTGGTCTACAGAGTGAGTTCTAGGACATCCAGGGCTACACAGAGAAACCCTGTCTGGAAGAAGAAGACAAAACAAACAAACAGATACATGTTATCACCTAGACTCGTACTTATTGCACACAACATGTATAAACGTCTGTGGAATTCTGATTCCACAGCTGCTTTCCATACAGTGGCGACGTTACCCCTGTGAACATGAAACTGAGGTCTTCAAATAACACTCAGAGACGATTCTCATCAGACGATAAGTACAATCCCTGGATTACCAACAACTCCCTCTCCTTCACTTCTGAAGGGATTTACGTCATCCAGTATGCGGTTCTTAGCTATAGAACATCGTCTCTTAGTAGCCGATATCTGTTAGACTTGCCTCTAGAGAACAGAGTGGTTGTTCACCAGGCCCATAAATGTAAGACTGTATACACACACACACACACACACACACACACACACTCACACACAGGGCTGGGGCTGGGGTGCACAATAATGGGCTCAAAAAAAAAATCCATTCTCTAGCAAGCCAAAGTGTCAAACACCTCAGTGGCAGGTACGGAAAACAGTGAGCCTGTCCCCGCTGAGCCACCCGCTGCACATTCCATATGCCAGGTGCTAAATTTAGGAGAAAGAAAGGAAAGTTTAAAATCGCATTCTCTATTCACTGCTCCGCCAGAGCCGCCTTTTCTTTTCTTCCGGAGCAGCTGCAGCAGAAGCTCACATGAATGCAAAACACAAGCGCTACCAGAAACAAGGCATAATTTAAAAGAATTCACCAGATGACTTAAACAAATAAACCTAGCGGGTTAAGCTTATTGTTCTGCAGAGAATAAGCAACGTGGCTGCCCGCGGATTGATGGAATTCACTGCAACAGAGCGGGGCTGACAAATGGGGATAAAATATTTGGCAGTTGTACTTTGTCCTGAGACAAATGACCAACTTATTTTCCATTCATTCCCTGCAGCTGGTGAGTGGGTGGCCAGGTCTGCAGCCCACCCATGGTAGCCAAGTAACATTTCTTGACTTGGATGGTCGCCCCCCCTTGATTCTATATTTTACGGAACAGGGTATGTATCGTTTTCCAAATGTTCTGCCATAAATGAAGACCTTTGGCCAGCCGCGGCCATGTCCAGGGAATGGGATGTTTGGATGAACTGCAGAATACACTGTTGGACAGCAGTCCGCAGCAGCGCTGGGCACAAGCAGTTAAACAATGGTGTTGCATCTTCACTTTCAAAATGCAACTCCATAGCACTGAATAGCTCATTCTTTTCAAGGATTTACTGTACGGCGGTGACAATGGAGTGGGCCATGCCAGATAACTGTTAGTGATTTCTTTCAAAAAAAAAATAATTTATTTAATTTTCTTTTATGTGCATTAGTGTGGAGGTGTCAGGTCCCTTAGAATTGGCATTACAGACAGTTCTGAGCTGCCATATGGGTGCTGGGAACTGAACCCGGGTTCATTAGAAAGAGCAGACAGTGTTCTTAACCACTAAGCCATCTCTCCAGACCCCTGTTAGTGATTTCTCATTACACTTGAAGCCGTCATTGCACAGGAATCCGAGGTTTTCAGGCTAATGCTTCCTGTGAAGTTGGTGGCATTTCCACATGAATTTGATTCTATATAATAAATTGGATGTGCAGAAATCTGGATCGCTGAACTTCAGGAAACAAGAAATCAGTTAGGGATGAGAGTGCTGATGACTCGGTTTAAAAGTATTTGGGCCAACTCCCATCTTTTCTTCAAGGAGGCTCACAGGACTGTTTCTTCCTAAACCCAACTCCTCCTCCTCCTCCTCTTCTGTGCTTCTGTGATGCTTCCTCGTCTCCTAATATTTCCTTATCCATTGTAAATGACAGAAATGTCTACAAAGTGCTAGTGCTAGATAATCAGCTAAGAATTACTCCTGAAACCTGGTGGTGTTGGTGCACAGCTTTGATCCCAGCACTCAGGAAGTAGAGGCAGGCGGATCTCTGTGAGTTTGAGGCCAGCCCACTCTACAGAGTGAGCCCAGGACAGTCAGGGTCACACACAGAGAAACTTACTCCTTAATTCTTCAGTATTGTAAATGTAACCCTTGGCACTTCATGTTTTAATTTGTGGGTTAATTGTGAGTAATTACTATATCAATAATATAATTTTTAGAACTCAGTTTTTCTTCATTTTTAAAAACCTGATTTTTTTCTTTTATTTTTCTTCCTATCTTTCTCCCTCCTGTCCTATTTTCCTTACTTCCTCCTCTCTCTCTCTTTTTCAGTCTTTTTGTTTGTTGAAATAACATCTTGTTATGTAGTCCAGGCTGAGTAGAACTCATGATCCTCCTGCCTCAGCTCTCCAAGTGATGGGATTACTGGAGTGGCACCAGGCCCAGCTTAAATCTGATTTCATGATGGGAGGCAGCTTTCTCTCAGTACTGCTTTTTCCATTAGGATACTTATCCTGGCAAGAGGAATCAATATTTACGTTAGAGACACCTCCACTAACCTGCACAGAAGGTCACAGTTTTGCAAAGAATACAGTCTGTTGCCTCTTAGTCCCCTTCTCATCACTTCCTATTTGTTGCTGTGTGGTCTTGGTCCAAAACGAAAACATCTCTGTTATCTGAAATACAGGTAATGACAGTGCCTTCTCCTGGCATACTTGGCATATAGAGAGGGTTAAAAAAAACATTTTAGCTATTACTGTGTTGTTTTTTTTTAATTAGCTCTCTATACACACACACACACACACACACACACATCCTTTTTCTTTATTTTGTCCTTTCTACATCTCCCAATAAGCAAACTGGGAGTATGGAATGAAGAAAATTCTAACAGAAGGGCCATGTTGCGTCCCTCCAGAGGCTCCATCAGGTCATGGTCAGAACGTCTTCTCCAGAAATGGCAACACTGTGCCTGCGGCTGCAGCAACAGATCCAAGTCCCGCCTTCAGTCACTTCCAGTCTGCTCTTCCCTGCTCTGTCTTCAGTGTGTGCTTTTTCATACACAGCTTGGCTTATGCATCCAAGGTCACGTGCACACATTAAAGCTTCATCCCTCCATCTCCCTCTACAAGTTCTTTTACCCTTTCTAACGATGTTGGCATCCATCTGTGTGGTGTGTGTGTTTGTGTACGTAAATTTTCACACATGTGGAATATTACAGTGATGCAAAGCTTAAGAACTAAAGACTGAATTACATTTGATAGGATATATACGAGATGGTTTTTCATGCTTTATTGAAGTGATTACAGCTGGGTTGAAGCAAAATCAAAACATTCAGTTAACTGACCCTGAGTAGGGTAGACAGATTTCCCGACACTAAAGAAAGTATGGTTAGCTGGACAGTGATGGCACACCTTTAATCCCGGCACTCAGGAGGCAGAGGCAGGCAGATCTTTGAGAGTTCGAGGCCAGTCTGGTCTACAGAATGAGTTTCAGGACAGCCAGAGTTATTACACAGAGAAACAGAGGTGTTGTCTCAAAAAAAACAAACAAACAAAAACAGACAGAAAGAGAAAGAAAGGAAGGAAGGAAGGAAGGAAGAAAGAAAGAAAGAAAGAAAGAAAGAAAGAAAGAAAGAAGGAAAGAAAGAAAAAAGAATTTCAGTTGTGTCATATTTATTTCAATACAATTTATGACCATTGGTAGGACCACACACAGGTGATGTTGGATTTCTTCACATTTCTCCCTGCCATTTATTCAAGGCATAGGTTTCCTTTCCTCAGAGTCAATCCCACCACCATTCACGCACAGGGGAAAAGAGGAAGGCGCCCCAGGGTCTGTGCCCCTGCTCAAGGGAGTAGAAGCAAAAGCCTCGGTGACCTATGAATTTGCATCAGAAGTGTGTGAATCAGGACCAGTGAAGTTCAATGCATCCTGGGCTAAAACTGACATACAGCTGTGTAGACTGGGCCCACATTTTTTTTTGTTTTATTTTTTTGTGGATAAGGCTCTTGTTGTAGATATGGGAGAGAGCACATCCAGAGGCATCTGGAGGAGTCCAGAGCAGGGAAAGTGGTAGTCTAACAGCCCGCAGGCTGAATTGGGCCATGAGAGGAGGGACATTGTGGGGTGGGGGAGGAGCTGAGAGAGCAGAGGAAAGAGGGCCAAGGGAGCAAAACTGAGCCCCACTTAATGAAGCGGTTTCTTCACTTTGGCTTAGAATTTCCCTACTTGCCGAGGAACTGCAACATGAAATAAGTTAGGACTCTAACAGTACCTCTGGAGAGGACTGTTCTGCACTTAATGACTCCTTCTTTCCCAAAATTACTGTTCTGTCCATACCAGCAGACATCTAGTAGGATGCTATTGCGTGGAATTTAAAATAATAAAGCACTGACTTTGTTCCAAGTGTCTTCCTGTCAATTTAAAGAGTTGAAAGAAAGTGAAAAGGGACCAAAGCATTGCGCTGTGAAGAAGGCCTTGGGTAGGGTTGTACTATTCCTCCATAACTAAGGAAGACATTGGAGTTCATTCTTCTTTTTCTTTCTTTGTTTTTTAGATAAAGTCTCAATATGTAGCTCAGATTGGGCCTTGAACTCCAGTAACTCCTACCTTAACCTCCTGAGTGCTGGGATTATAAGTGCGTGTCATGACACCCAGTTTGGGTTAAAGCTTGCATATTATTTATTTATTTATGTATTTAGTTAGTATTTTTATTTATCATTTAGAGACATAGGCCAGGCTGACCTCAAACTTACTGTTGCTGAGGCTGGCCTCAAACTCTTAATCCTCTTGCTTCTACATTCCAAGTGCAGGAATTACAGGTATGCTCCACCAAGCCTTAGTCTAAACAACATTCTTGAACAATCATTGGCATAATATGTTCCTGACCAGATTGCCACCAGGAGCTTTTTCCAGCTCTTAGGATTGCAAATCTTTCTAATTTTTCTACCCATCAAAGAAATATGTGTGGTGAAATTCTTATACACCAGGAAAGGCAGGGGGCAGGGAGGAGTGAAACATGTGTGAGAATCCCAGTGCCCCCTTAACGGCCTACACTTGGCACTGAGGAGAGAGCTCGATAAGCAGGGTGCCTCTGTGTTAGATCCACAACACCAGATAAACCGTAATCTCAGTGTTTAGGAGGTAGAAGGAGGAGCAGGAGTTCAAGGCCATCTTCAGCTACACCGCAAGTTCAAGGCCACCCCGGGATAGCTCCGAACATTAAAAAAAATAAAACAAAAATGAAGGCAATGGCCCAATCACACTCCACCATGTGCTACCTCCTAGAAGTTCTGTGCCATCTGCTGGGCCCCAAACCTGCAAAACAAGAGTCCTGAGGACACATTTAGGATCCAAACCCCATGTATCTATCTATGTCTGTCTCTTCCATACACAAAAGCTAAATGTTTGTGTAGCCAAATCTGACGTGGCCCATCAAGTTTTCAGTAATTCAAGCAACAAGTTTCCTCCACGTCGTCCCAGCACTATTAGGCACAGACGATAAACCTTTCTCACGAAATTGGCTCTATGTGTTTCTCAAAAAATTTAAAAAAAGTACTTACCAGGCTTGGGGAAGTGACTCCTCAGTCGCGAGCATTGTCTGCTCTTCCTGAGGACTTGGGTTTAATTCCCTGCACCACACCGTGGCTCATAACCTTCTGTAACTCCAGTTCCGGGGTCTCCCATACCCTCTTCTGGATTCCGTGAGCACCAGGCACATATGTGACGAACAGGCATACATTCAGACAAAACACCCATACATAAAATTAAAAATAAAAATAAAAATAAACCACATTTCTATATATGTATAATAGATCTTTTTTTTTTGGATTCTGATTTGTTTCAATAATTTGTCAGTCTCTATACTAATACCAGACCTTATAGATTGCTTTAGTTTTATAATAATGTGTTGTGTCTTCTTCTCTCTGTCTCTCTCTTTCTTTTTTATTCAAAATTGTTTTTGTGGCTATTAAAGATGTATTCCATCGCTCTGTAATCACCATCAGCTCCTACCATGAGCTGGGTGAGGTGGCATCAAATCTGTAACGCAAATTGGGAAGAACCTGCATCTCAACAATGTTGCGGCTTTTAAATCAAGAATGGTCTCTTTTAATTGTTCTCAGTGTTGTTCTAGAGTTCCCAGTATGTGAGATTAGCATATTCACCTCAGTTTTCATACATTTATCAATGAACGCTTTTATTTTTTAAAAAATCTTATTTTATTCGTGTATATTTATTTGTGTGTGTGTGTGCGCACGCACGCGCGCGCTCGAAAATACATACAGTTGCCTGTTAAGGCCAGAAATTGACCCCTTGAAACTGGGTTGCGGTTGGCTGTGAGGTGCCCAGGGTGGGTGCTGAGAACAGAGCTCTTCCTCTGGAACAGCAGCAAGTGCTCTTAGCCGTTGAGCCAGCTCTCCAACGTGGTTTTCGTCTTGTTTTTAGCTAGTTAGTCAGTCAGTTAGTTTGTTTGTTTTTGAGTCTTGTTATTAATGTTTGTTATTGAGTCTTATGTTATTAATGTTGTCACCACACTTTTCTATAAGTTGTGAACCCCATGACACATTGCTCTTATTTTCTTGGAGTGCTTACCTTTTAAAGTTATCAAGATTAACTTTGAAATCTCTGTCCCGGGAGCTATGACCCCCACTGCCCAGCGGTGTAGACTCTTTTATGTAGACTCTGGCTCCCTGCTGCTACTGTTTTCTCTTACCTGGCAGACTTCCTGTAACATCTCTCATGGTACAGGTCTGCTCATGAGGAATGTTCATCTGTATTTGTGGTAAACAGCCTTTGGTTTACCTTTTTGGGGAAAGATGTTTTTAATAGATACGGAGCTCTAGGCTGACAGGTTTTTCCTTCTGTTAGTACCTTACCTACGCTCCTTCTCCAGGTTTCTGTCTCAGGTTGCTGATAAGAAACCTACTATTGTCCTTATCTCTCTTCTCCATAATATGTTTCTTTCACTCTAGCTGTTTTTTTTTTTTTGTTTGTTTGTTTGTTTAACATTGTCTCATTATCATTGATTTTGGAGTAATTAAATTACATTGTCTTTTCAGCACAGTCTGTCCAACTGTATCCCATGCTTGGGAATGGTTAAACTTTTTGGAGATGTGGGCTCATGATTTTCATTCAATTTGAAAGTTTTTAGGATTTATAGATTTTTTTCCTTCGATTTTTTTTTTTAAGTTACCCCGTCTCGACTGTCTCCTCTGAGAATTTGCATCATATTTACGCTTTTGAAGTTTTTCTGCTGGTCATCTGGGTTCTGATCGGCTCGGACATCATCCGTTTGTGTTCCACTTTGCTATTTTTATTATTATGTCTTCACGTTTCTTCTTTTCTGCTGCATCAAGCGCACTGATCTCCTCATGTGTGAGGTCAAACACATCACCAGTATCCCCCGGAGTTGTTTTCACTCTGACCGTCAGAGTCTTCATCTCTGTTCTAGTTGAACGTTTTCCAGATCATCTGTGCCTCCATTAGTGTTCTAAACATGTTGTACATGGGTCCCACAGCTCTCTGAACACCTGAGAATCATGTTTCAGCTTCACACCTTTGGGCTGGCTTATGAGTTAGTTGTCCCACAAATGATCATCCTCGAGTGTTTTTCTCTGCTGTTTTGCACGTCTGACACTACTTTTCCATTGGAATGTTGTGGTATTATCTTGCTGGGTTCTGGCTTTTTCTGCATTCCATAAACGTTCTTGTCTTTGTCTAGGAACACAGGTAAGTTATTATGAAAGAGTTTGGTTCCTCCTACTTTTATTTTAAAGATGTGCTGGAGAGATGGCTCAGAGGTTAAGAGCACTGGCTGCTCTCCCAGAGGTCCTGAGTTCAATTCCCAGCGAACGCAGGGTGGCTCACAACCGTCTATAATGAGATCTGGCGCCCTCTTCTGGAGTGCAGGTGTACATGCAGGCAGAACAATGTATACATAATAAGTAAGTCTTCCAAAATAGTGTCACCTGTGTGCTCTGCTTGGCGTTTGATGGGGCTTTCTGCTTTCCGCCGGGGCCTGTGGGATGCCGCTGGGCTCATTTTGAGTCTATGCTTGTCTTCTCAACATCATGTCTGTAAGATATTTGTTGTTTGTTTTCAATAGTTTGTTCTTTGCTTTTCTCGAGTGTTATCGTTTCAGTGCATGAAGAAACCACCCCTTATTTAATGATTTTTATAACTGATGGACATTTAGACTGAGTAAAATTTCTCTGAACATTCACATGCTGAATGCTTTGGTGGACATTATGAAATATGGACACATAGGCACTAATGTACTGTCACAGAGGGCTACTGATGGGAAAGACGGAGCTTGAGCTGAGTGTTTAGGGGAGTAGGTGATCACTCGGTGAGGAAGCAAATGAAACAGCTCTACACAGAGAGAAGACTCATAAGAGAAAGGGAAGAGAATCACTAAGAAATAATAGGGACAGAGGGACACAGAGCGGGATGGGAGAGGTAGGCGTGGCCATCACCTGCAGGGGGCGGAGTTCATGGCAGGGAATTCCAGCCACACCGTCAGGATTTAGTTTCAGAGCCCTGTCGCTGGACACAGGCTAGAGAATGGGTTAAAGGAGGGTGAGACTGGATCCCACAAGCCCAGTTAGAAGACTGCCGCAGCAACTCACTCAGAAGTGATAGAGCTTGCAGAAAGCAACGCCTTCGTGACTAGTGAAAGGGGACAAAGTTTGAGAAGTCTTGAAGACGTAGAGGATGATTAATGATCAGAGATGATTAAAAATATTTGAGCGTAGCACCCCAGTACTAAACTTTTGGATGAGAAAGAGGAAAATTTTCAAGAGCAGCTCTGAATTAGCTTAGAGGTATGAAAAACAAAGACTTTGAAGGGCCGCAGCGAGCGGCTTGCTCTGCCAGGTTGGCAACACATCACAACACCGTTTCAGTGGAGTCACCATGGTGTTCTACCAAGGAGAGACTCACACACACGAAGTTAAAATGTGTGCGAGAAAGATAACACAAGTGAAGCGAGAGAACAATGACAAACCGAGAATAGTATTTCAAAATATATAAGAGACAAAGGGTGATTATGCTATGTTAAGAATTCTTTAAGGTAAATTTAAAAAGACATACACACAAACACACACCCACATACACATATACATATATGCACATGCACACACACACAAACCCTCTTAATAAGTGAGGGATAGAACAGAACATTTTGTAGATGAACTACAGTGGCCAATGTCTGTAATAAAATACTGTATTACTGTCTAAATGATTATGCCTAATCTTACTTGTTCATTAAATATGCATGTGTGTTCTGCCTGCATGTATTTATTTGCATCCTGTGCACGCCTGGTTCCCACAGAAGCCAGAGAGGGTATTAGATTCCCTGGAGTTACATTCAGTTGTGAGTCACCAAGTAGGTGCTGGGAATTGAACCCAGATCCTCTGGAAGAGTATTCAGTGCTCTTAACCACTGAGTTATCTCTCTAATCCCTAATCTAACATATTGATGAAATAAAATGTTGGTTTTGGAATAGAGAACAATCTGACCAGGAAGAAGCAGTCAACAGTCTGACCTCGAAACATGTTTGCTAGGAAACAAAGACATGCATTCAGGGATGTCCATGGGAGTGGTCCTTACACTAGAGAGACCCTGGGGCAACCTAAGTAGGAGGGCCAGGAACCATTGCGGCCGTGCGATGGAAAGCTCTGCGTTTGTTCTTTGAAGCGGGTCACATGTAAAAAGCACAGAGAGACGTTCACAGTATGCTGCCGAGGAGAAGACAGCTGTGCAACTTTTGTTTATATTTACAAATATTTAAAACAATTCTAAAGCTAATTAACATTCCTGAAAGTGTGAAGAAAAAAAGGAGCTTTTTCTCCTCTTGGTGAGCATGTGCATTTACATAAACATGCTGGATGGTAATTTTGTTATATATATATCCATGTGTGACTATTTCAAACCTTAAAATTAGCTTTTATGCAAAAAAAAAAAAATCTACTAGGAATTTGTCTTGGGGAAAAATTTGAAGTATGAAAAAGCTAGAAATATGTCGACTTCAGCATGTTTCATAATGACATAAAATTCACAACCTAACGGTGTGGGACTGCTTAATCATAGTATATACATGAAACTCAAAACTAATGGTTGACAGTTACTTGAACTGCCACCAGAAGAGTCACTTTCCCCGTTTCTCGGGCACTGAAGGGACAGCTGTCGTGGGGGAGTGGTTTGTGACAATGGGGATCCTGTGTCTGTTTGGTGTAGGGGTTCACAGCTGTTCTATTTCAGGACCATGAAACATGTAGGTTGTTGTTGGTGCTTTGGGGAAGATTCCAATGCTACGAAAAATCGAGACACGTACCCAGAGAGCCCCCTCTGCCATCATCAGCTGTCAGGATGCGTCATGTGATGATGTTAGAACGCTCTACTTGAAGGTGTAGGGCCAGCCACGACCTCGAGGGACAGCCACAAGCACCAAAAACTTTGTGCTGCTAAGCCAGTTATGTTCAGCTTAAAATAACCCAAGCCAGATCAGATTTACTACCTTTCTTTCTTTCTTTCTTTCTTTCTTTCTTTCTTTCTTTCTTTCTTTCTTTCTTTTTCTTTCTTCCCCTTCCTTCCTTCCTTCCTTTTTTAAAGATGGTGTGTTATTTTATGCAAATGAAGTCATACTGATGGATGGAAACTCAAGAGATAATGAAAACTTGCAACCCCCAAACAGCTCAGGGTGAAGTCTTGGTAGCTGTTGAGAGCATGACCTAGCACGTGCTCTGGGCCTTCTTCTGTATGATAAACCTTCAATTCACAATGATTTTCAGCTCATCACAGGGCCATCCCACTTCACGGCAACTTTGTAGATGTTTTACTCCTGTGGCTTCCTCTCTGACTTCTGCTTTTGTGGAATCCCATAAGATCTGCATTGTGTTTTCATTTTCACCTATCTCTATTTTTATGTTTTTATTTAGGTTTTTTTGGTTTTTTTTTTTTAAGACAAGGCTTCTCTGTGTAGCTGTGGCTGTCCTGGACTCACTTTGTAGACCAGGCTGGCCTCGAACTCACAGAGATCCACCTGCCTCTGCCTCCCTGAGGGCTGAGATTACAGGGGTGTACCACCATTCCCCGATCTTTATCTTTTTAAAGGCTTATTTATTTATTTAGTGTATATGAATGCTCTGTTTTCTTGCACACCTTTGTTCTTTTCATGGTTTAAGTGTTGCTGTTGAATTTTTTTTTTTAATATTTTTCCAAAGTTGTTTTTTTTGAGACAGGGTTTCTGTAAGTATTGCCGGGTGTCCTGGAACTAGCTCTGTAGACCAAGTTGGCCTCAAACTCACAGAGATCCACTTGCCTCTGCTTCCCGGGTGCTGGGATTAAAGGCGCGTTCCTGAAAATCTGTATTTCTTTCTTTAATTACGTCAGTTTCCGCCCTCATTTTGCTGGATATGTAGATATATGCATGTGTGCATTTGCATGCTGAAGCCAGAAGTCAACCCTGAAGGTTACTTTTCAGGATCTAGACACCTTGATTTTTTTTAAATTGACTTTGTGTTTCGGTTGTAGCTCCATCCCTCCTCCCCTCCCAGTCTCCGCTCCCCTCCCCTCCCCCTCCCCTATTCCTCAGGAAAGGGGAGCTCCCTTTCCCATCCACCCCAGGTCATCATGTTGCATCAGGCCTAAGCTGTCCCCTTCCCCTGTAATTTTTATTTTATTATTGTTGTGTATGAGTGCTCGTGCACAAGTGTGTGTGTGTGTGTGTGTGTGTGTGTGTGTGTGTGTGCAGGTCCTTGTGGAGGATAGATGAGGGCATGGGATCCCCCAGAACTGGAATCACAGACCACTATGAATCTCCTGATGGGAGTGTTGGGACCCTAACTTGGATCCTTCAGGAAGGGAGCTGTTAACTACTGAGCCATCTCTCCAGTCCCCCATTTCACGTTTTGCCCCCAAATCTGCCTTTGGGACCCATGGCTTGCTGGTTAGGCTGACATATCAAACTCCACATGCTGGAGGAGTCGGCAGCCTCAGGACTCCACCCAGTATAAAATCACCTATGGAGTAAGAAAAAATATGTTGAAATCAGCTTTTTTGAAACTGGAAAATTGTCACAGGTTTATAGCAACCAAGAAAACAGTGAGTCAAGAAAAAAAAAAAAAAAGGAACCCAGGGGCTAGGGAGATGGTTCTGGGTACAAAAGGGCTAGCTGTGCAAGGCCGCTCATCCCTGAAATTCCCATGTTCAATCCCCTAAATTCCCATGAAAGGGCAGAGGCAGGAAGCTCACAGGCTAACCTGAAGCCCACTGCGGGGCAGCACAAACAGAAAGCGAGACGAGGCCACAGCAAGGCGAAAGGCCAGAACCAGCTCCCAAAATTTCTCCTCTGACCTCCATACAGAGTCCTGAGACTTGTCCTCTGACCTCCACACACAAGTTATGGCACGTGTGTGTCTAGATTCGCACACACAGCACCACCAAACAAATACAAATGTGAGGGGAAAAACCAGACAGGGAGGCTCACGTCACATCTTCCTCACCCTTGACCCTTTTTCTGGCTTGCTGGTAAACCTGAGACATCAGTGACTTCCTCAGTGTGGGACGCTGGGTCCAGGGCGGGCCTTAGTCACAAGCAGCAGCATCTGTCCTCCTCTGAAAGACAACACGAGAGCTTGCCTCTCTTCTCCAGAGGCAGACTCGCTCCTGTCAGCCGCACAAGGGACTCTCCTGGAGACAGTGCAAAGTCAGTCATAGCTTACTGCCAGGAACAACTAAAGACGGCAGCTGAGGCAAAAGTAAATAAAAACAGAGGCACTGAAAACCTGGGAAAGACAGGAAGAGGATCTCTGGGCATTCAAAAGCTCGGTAGCAGCACCTGTGTGTAAAGACGAAACATTAGTGTCCAGCTCCCTGTGCAACAGCAAAAACAAAAACCAAACCAACCCAGCGTGCAACACACACACACACACACACACACACAGACACGCACCCCCCACACACACATACACATACACGCACACACACTCGGGAACTTAGACACCCACACGCATCACACAGACAGGAAGCTAGGTAGCTAGTTAGAAATGAACAGGCTTGAAGGTCGCTGATGGACCCTTCCTTCCGTCAGCATCGAACCCCAGGTCGTGGTGAGACACAAATTTTAAGGAAGCGGGAAATACCAAAACTGCCCCTCACTAGAACTGAAGAACCGTGGTTGTTGGTCCCTAGCCCCTTTGCAGGGGTTGATAAAACAGCTTTCGATGAGGACAGCAGGTGCCTCCCTTGCCCAGGCAAGGCCAAAAAAATACTTCCAGGAGGAGAGAGATCCTGTGTTTACAACCTCAGGGGGCCAGCTTGAGGCCAGAAGGTGAACCGGGAGCCGGGAACCTCTGGCGATGGGAGCAGTCAGTGTGACCCTCACTCAGGGCCAACCCTGCTCAGAACCCAGATGTAACCTTTCCTCTTTTCCTCCTCCTTCCGGTCACGCCTCCTGCGGTCCCGACCCCACCCTCAGCCTCTCCCCCACGCAGCTGCTGTCCCTGACCCCTGTGCAGCTGCCCGGACCCCCGGCCGGCCTGCCCCTCCGCCTTGTGTCTTTCTCTCCGACGCCCATGAACGCGTCCTCAAGCTTCCTTCTGAGCCTGTTTTAAATTAGTTAGCCATGAGACTGGGGACCTGCGAAGGGGACGCCGTTTCCCAGTGATAAGAGGACCCAAGCAAGAACAGCTCTGCGAAGACTCCGCCGTCCAGTCCTGGCTCACCTCCAGGCGGGATGCCAACAGGAAGGAGAGCTGAGGCGGAGCTGTGAGCCGCCTGGCTGAGCCCCGGGCAAGCAAGGCCGCACCTAGCGAAGGCTGCAAGGACCAGGTTTTCTTTTGTCCTCTCTTTTTCCAGTCTTTTCTTTTGCCTCCACGTCAACCAAATCCTTCACGTACGAAACTATCCTTCAATAACGAAGCAGATTATGCCATTTACAAATACATGGACAAACCTGAGAGTTTATTCCTAGGTCGCTGTCCTAAGAGAAGTACGCTAGGCCTGAAACAAAGGGAAACCAAATAAGGAGCAAACCTCCCGTGCACACAGCCCTAGTTCAAGGCCCAGCACTGCGGGGGCTGCAGGGGGCTTCAGTATAGAAGACCATACGGGTAAATACAGGCGCCATGGTGGTACACACACACCTTTCATTCCAGCACTTGGGAGGCTGAGGCAGGAGGATTGTGTGTTTGAAGCCAACCTGAGGTACATAGCACATTGAGTTTTCTTTTTTCTTCTTCTTTTTGAGACGGTGCCTCACTATTTAGTCTTGGCTGGTTTTGAACTTACAATCCTCTAGTCTCAGCCTCCCAAGTGCTGAGATTACAGGTCACCGTCACCACGCTTAGTTCTTATTTTATATTCTGTGTCAGGAAAATTTTCTGTCTCAAGCTTTTTCGAGCCTTTTCAACAAGATTTTCAAGACTGATGCCCTTTGTAACGTTTCCTCGGGTCCTGTTTTCATTAAGTGATCATACCCTTGTATTGTTCTTGGTAGTATTTCTGGGAGTTGAACTTTAAAAAATTTATTTTAGTATACAAGATAATGAGGTTTCATCCTGACGTTTTTACACATACAGCGATACATCTTGCTCATATCTCCTCCCTAACACCTTCTGCCCCAGTCCCAATGATCCCCTTCCTTCTTCCAGATAGTCCCTGTGTGTTCATGTCATAAAAATATATGGCATGTGTGTGCGTGTTCAGATCTAAACACATACGAGAAAAGATGCAGCGTCTCTTTCTGTGTTTTCAGAATCCTTCACAGACATCTTTGGCCTGTATTCCTCATGTTTCCACTAGTAGTCTCAGAGTTCTGGGTCAGTGTCTCCCGCTGTCCCTTCTTACCCTGCTAACCTCTACCCTGGACTTCACATACGAAAGAAAACATGCAATGTTCTACAAAGAAGCACGATATCACCAGTTCCATACACTTTTCTGCGAATCACATGGTTTTCATTCGTTCTACAGCTTAAGAATGCCCTCCCCTGTGTTTACTTACCACGTTTTCCTTCCCCGAGCATGTGTTGGTGGGTTCCTGGGCCGCTTCCATGTCTTCGCTGTTGCAAACAGTGCAGCCATAAACGAGGATGCGCAGGGCCTGGAGGGACCACTCCGCGGCTAAGAGCCGGGGCTGCTCTTTCAGGGGATGGGTTCCCAGCATCCAAGTGGTGGCTCCTAACCTTCTGTAGGCTCCCGCGGATCTGCCTCCCTCTTCTGGTCTCCACAGGCAAGGCACACGTGTAGTACTCACAGAGAGAACACCCATACATGTAAAACAAACAAAACGAAAACACATGAATGTGCAGTCTTACCTTCCTTCATTCACATACATGGAGCATGTGCTAGCTCTAGCTTTGGCCTTGAGGGGCCTCCATGCTGGAGTAAGGATTCCTCTCTTCCAACATTGTCTTTTTATCTTTTTTTTTTTTTTAAGATGGGGGTTTCTATGTAGCCCTGGATGCCCTAGAACTCGCTCCATAGAGCAGGCTGGCCTCAGACCCAGAGATCCGCCTGCCTCTTCCCCCTCCCCTAAGTGCTGGGATTAAAGATGTGCACCGCCACTCCCAGCCCCAGGTTTGTTGATGACACCCACTCTGAATGCAGTGAGATGGACTCTCAGCTGGGTTTTAATTTGTACTTCTCTAATGGTTAAGGATATTGAGCAGTTTTTCTTTTTATACGTTTATTGATCATTTGTAGATCATCTTTTGAGAAATGTCTATTCAGCTCATTAGGTCATTTGTGGGTAGAATGATTATTTTAAAGGTTTTATCTATTCCTTTTGTGTATGAGTGCTCTGTCTGCATGTACTCCTGTATGTCAGAAGAGAGCATCAAATTCCAGTATAGATGGTTGTGAGCCACCATGTGGTTACTGGGAATCGACCTCAGGACCTATGGAAGGGCAGACAGTGCCCTTAACCGGTGAACCATCTCTCCAGCCCCAATATATCTTTTTTTTTTTTTTTAATTTAGGGGTTCTTTAAAGAATCTAGGTATTTCTTGCCTCTCAGGTATATACTTGGCAAAGAGGTTTTTCATTATGTAAGTTGTGTCTTCGATCTCTTTTCACTTTGTTGTGCAGAAATCTTTCAAGTTCCCCTTTGTCAACTTTTGGAAATATTATTGTTATTCATTTTATGTGTATAGCTGTTTTGCCTGCATTATGTTCACCACGTGTGTGTCTGGTCCCCATGGAGGCCAGAGGAGGGTGCTGAATCCCCTAAAGTGGAGTTACAGATGGTTGGGAGCCACCATGTGCATGCTGGGAACCAAACTCGGGTCTTCTGGAAGAGCAGCCGGTGCTCATCACCGCAGCCTCTCACCATCCTCTCTCGGCAGCGTTATCTGTGCTTTTAGAAACCTCCACATCAAGTGTGTGCCTCTAGTGTTTCATGTCTTTCTCAAGCAATTTAGGCTTCAACCCATTCTGAATTGAGTGTATGTGTCAGTGTGTGTGTGTGTGTAGATTTGTATCTAGTTGCACTATTTTACAAGTAGATACACAGTTTTCCTAGAACCATTCTTGGCTGTTTTCTCTCCAGTGTATGTTTTTGGCATCTTTCTCAAAACTTAGGTGGCTTTAACTATGCATGTTTATTTATGAGTCCTCCATTCTGTCGCACTGATATATAAATATATATACATAATTATTTTTTCTTACAGTGCTTCCATAGTATAATTTGGATCGAGTCTAAGTGGTACCACCGACATTGCTTTCTCCTTAGAATTATATTGGCTATTCATGTCTTTCATATTTTCATATGAATCAACACTTTAAATTTGTTTTTCTGTGAAGGCCATCACTGGAATTTTAATGGTCATTGCATTGAATCTGTAAATTGATTTTGGTTATGTAGTCATTTTTCAAAGTCTTTTAAAATAAACTGTGTGTGTGTATGTGTGTGTGTAGGAGCTCAGGAGGATTCATCTGAAAGTCAGAGACAACTTGCAGGGGTCAGCTCTCTCATTCCATCATGTGGGCTCTGGTTTTTTGTTTGTTTGTTTTGTTTTAGGTTTTTCGAGACAGGGCTTCTCTGTGTAACAGTCCTGGCTGTCCTGGAACTCTCTCTGTAGACCAGGCTGACCTTAAACTCACAGAGACCCGCCCGTCTCTGTCTGCTGAGTGCTGGGACTAAAGGCATGTGCCACCACGCCCAGCCTGTCAGGTGAGCTCTGGGGCTAGGTCTTCAGACTTGGTAAGTTTCCTCATCCACAAAGCCATCTCAACCAGCCCCCAGTTTTACAGTATTCGTTTTGCCAGTCCGTGAGCATGTGAGGTCTTTCCATTTTCTAGGATCTTCTTTAGCTTCTTTCTTCATGTCTTAAAATTTTAATTATACAGGTATTTCATACCTCATGTTTACAAGGAACTATTATTACTGCTATTATTTTGTGTGTATGTATAGTGTATATCTGTGTATATCTTTGTGTGTGTGTGTGTGTGTGTGTGTGTGTGCGCGTGTGTGTGTTTGTGCATGTGTGGGGAGGCCAGGAGCGGGAGTCAGCTGTCTTCTGCAATCATTCTGTCTTATGTTCTGAGTCAAGGTTTCTCACTGAGCCATAAGCGCACCAATTCTGCTAGACTGGCTGACCGGCAAGATCCAGCGGTCTGTCTGTTTCCTCCTCCCACCCCCCCGCAACCACTATGCCTGGCTTTTAAAACTGGTTAATGGGAGTGCTAGAGATCAGACAAAGGTCCTCATGTTTGCAAGTGACCACTCTTCCGTCTGAGCCATTTCCCCAGCCCTTATGTATTTATATGAAGCTATAGTAAATGAAAGGGTTTTTTTTTGTTGTTGTTGCCAATATGT